>NC_084484.1:184407433-185007433 GCF_030035675.1 Rhineura floridana | reverse complement strand
GGAAAGTGGGGAAAATCCTGTGCATGTTCAGAGGAGCTCTGCCTTTTATCATCACTTTACATTGTCATGAGTCGATTTTGAAAATTGGTTCTCAGGTGAAACCCTGAGGTGGACTGTATCAAATTAAGCCCTACCTATTGCCATGTCAACGTTCTTTTTCTTATAAAACAGCACTCTCAGGATCAACTAGACATTGATTGATTGATTGATTGATTGATTGTACTTATATACCACCCCATAGCTGAAGCTCTCTGGACGGTTTACAGTAACTAAAAACATTAAAACAAATATACAAATTTAAAAACACATATTTTAAAAACAATTTAAAACACAATTTAAAAATTTAAAACAATTTAAAACACATGCTAAAACGCCTGGGAGAAGAGGAAAGTCTTGACCTGGTGCCGAAAAGATAACAGTGTTGGCACCAGGTGCACCTTGTCGAGAAGATCATTCCATAATTTGGGGGCCACCACTGAGAAGGCCCTCTTCCTTGTTGCCAGCCACCCAGCTTCCCTCCAAGTAGGCACCCGGAGGAGGGCCTTTGATCTTGAACATAGTGTAAGGGTTAGGGTTCGTATTGGGAGAGGCGTTCCATCAGGTATTGTGGTCCCAAGCCGTGTAAGGCTTTATAGGTCAAAACCAGCACCTTGAATCGAGTTCGGAAACATACAGGCAGCCAATGCAAGCGGGCCAGAATCGGTTTTATATGTTCGGACCATCTGATTTGAGAGCTTTTCCTCCCACAGCTTCGAAGGAATGATTTTCATCAGGACTACAGGTGCCCTGACCCATGGGGATCCCCCCCACTGAATATAGCTGATGGCCCAAGAAAGGGAGAGATCATTAGTACCAGAATTCCAGGTAGACAGGAAGGCAAGGTAGGATCAGCATCTTGGAGAGGGACCTATGTGTGGATTTCAGGACCACGGCTAGTGGTCCTACAGCTGAGGTAGACCATACAAGTTGTCTCAGCAATGTCCTCAGACAACTGACAGATCTTTATAGCCTAGGCTAGGTATTTATTGAAAAGTGGCCCCACCCCCTGAATGCTTCATCTTGCCTATTATAGAGTCAATACCTTCTTCTGCAGCCATTGGCTTATTCTAGGGCCTTGCATTTCACGCTGTGGGGATGCTACCCTCAGGGCTCTCCCGATCCTTTGAGGAGTTGATGGCCTGGTCATCAGAGACAGACAAGTATCTCTGTGGGGTTCAGTGAAGGAGATGCAGGCTCTGGTACCTGTGGCTCCACATGGGCCAAACCAGGGAATGGATACATCTTCTTTTCAGGGCTGACACTGTCGTCATCAGACAGCTCTGCCTCTGATGATTCCTGGTCTGGGGCCAAGACAGTGGGAAGGAAGGTGAGGGTTAAATGCCCCCTCCCCTCATGCTACAATCCCAATAATTATCAGCACACACACAGACACAACAGTTGCTGTTTGCAGTTTAAAATACTGTAATATTATGTGCTAAGAAGTATTTTAACATCATGCCCAGTTTGACCCTGAGAGATCCAGTTCAACTATGGTCCACTTTTGGCTTTCAACTGAGCCAATCCAAATGATGAAGCCTCTAAAAAGTGTCCTGCATTGGTGGCAAGCAGAGAACATGTATCTCCTTGTATATACATAGCCTTGCAAAAGTAATCAGACCCCTGACCAATGCTCTCATGTTACTGTAATTTCATTCTGTATGATATCTTATTTTGAAACACCGAAACGCAGTATCAATTATTTTAAGATGACATTGATTTTATGTTGGGAAATGTTTGTAAGAAACATAGAAAAGTGAAACATGTTGCTTGCCTAAGTATTCAGCCCACACACATTAATATTTGGTAGAGCCACCTTTTGCTGCAAAAACAGCTTTAAGTCTTTTGGGGTAGGTATGTACCAGCTTTGCACACAGTGTCAGAGGGATTTTGGTCCATTCTTCTTCACAGATTTGCTCCAGGCCGTTCAGGTTGGGTGGACATTGCTTGTGGACTGCAATTTTTAAAGACCGTCACAGATTCTCAGTGGAATTGAGATCAGGACTTTGACTGGGCCACTGTAGGACATTCACCTTTTTCTTCTTGAGCCACACCGCAGCACAGGGGTTGAATACTTAGGCAAGCAACATGTTTCAGGTTTTTGTGTTTCTTACAAACATTTCCCAACATAAAACCAATGTCGCCTTACAGTAATTGATTTTGAGTTTCAGTGTTTCAAAATAAAATATCATGCAGAACCAAATTACAATGTACCATTTGTAATCGAGTAATATGACAGCATTGGTCAGGTTATCCGATTACTTTTGCAAGGCGCTGCATTCTCTTTTGTACTTAAGCTTCTGTGCTCTTGGTACTTTGTCTTTCCTTCTGTCTGGTGTCTGGTGTTTTTAATAACCATTCACTCTTCTGTCTGTCCTCTTCAGACATTTCCTTGTTCAGTGACTCAGGCAATGGCACAGCTCAAAGGGCAGGGTCAAGGTTGCCAGCTCTCACCATTCAGAACTTAGAAGTTGAACCTCCAAAACTGATGAGGCCAGCTGAAAAGGTGCAAGGTTCATTCCACCATCCCCCAAGTGGACCCCTCACCGGAGTCTCTATGACTGAAGGCTGAACTGGTGCCATGTGAGAAATTAATGCACTTCTATTGCTCTATGGCAAAAATACCAACTTCTGCACCCATTTTGACTGGTTCCAGAGATATTGGACCAGGCCCCATAGCTGATTTTACTTACTCCAATGTAGCTTAATTAAAATCATTATACTGGGAACAGAAAGCATCTTCCCATTTTGCTGATGTCCTTCAGAGACAGGCCAGAATTGCAAACCAGACTGAGATGTCACTACTCCCCATTTCCCTATCTTGAGCCACAACACCTGCATCTCCTGGTATACAAAGAAAACCTTGAACTGGTTAGACTCAGTCAACTCAGATTTGTAGATTAGCTAAATAAATTGTGTTCACAGCAAATGCCCTTTTGAACATTGATACATTTATCATGCACCAATGTGAATCAGACACATCTTCATATAATCTAGGTTTTGAGAACAAAATAGCAATTGTTTGTATTTGATGTAGCTTTGTTAGATATGTCTATAATTATTTCTCTTTGATTAATAGACTATGTTTAATAATTGTTGCAGATGTTGCAATGTATGTTTAATAAAAATTGTTGCCAAAGCTGTAGTGTATTGCATATTGTATAATTGCAGTGGCGTATGATTTATCAAAGTCCTTCATATAGTTGGATATTTTGTAGGATGTAGGATTGTCTTTCTTTGATAATTAAGAACATTAGCAATTTAAGAATGTTTATTTATTAATTAAATTGATATCCTGCCCTTCCTCCCAGTAGGAGCCCAGGGCAACAAACAAAAACACTAAAAACACTCTAAAACATCTTAAAAACAGACTTTAAAATATATTAAAACAAATCATCTTTAAAAACATATTTTTAAAAAAAGCTTTAAAAAATCTCAAAAAGCAATTCCAATTCAGACACAGACTGGGATAAGGTCTCTACTTAAAAGGCTTGTTGAAAGAGCAAGGCCTTCAGTAGGCACCAAAAAGATAGCAGAAATGGTGCCTGTCTAATATTTAAGAGGGAATTCCAAAGTGTCAGTGCCACAACACTAAAGATCCGTTTCCTATGTTGTGTGGAATGGACCTCCTGACAAGATGGTATCTGCAGGAGGACCTCGCCTGCAGAGCATAGTGATCGACTGGGTATATAAGGGGTAAGACGGTCTTTCAGGTATCCTGGTCCTGAGCTGTGTAGGGCTTTATACACCAAAACTAGAACCTTGAACTTGACCCAGAAGCTAATGGGCAGCCAGTGCAATTCTTTCAGCAGTGGGGTGACATGTTGGCCATACCCTGCCCCAGTGAGCAGTCCAGTCTGCCGCATTTTGCACCAGCTGCAGCTTCCAAACCAACCTCAAGGGCAGCTCCACATAGAGTGCATTGCAATTATCCAGCCCTGAGTTTAATAGTGCATGGTCAACAGTGGTCCGGCTATACTGGTCCAGAAACGGCCGCAGCTGTCTTACCAACCAAAGCTGGTAAAAAGAATGAGTCATGAGTTTAAGAGTCATAAATTTATCTTCTGCAAAGGAAAGATTTAGTATAAATATCCCTTCCTTTGAGCATCTATCCTTCTTTTTGAGAGGCATCTATCACCTTGCTTGTGTCCTTGACAGCCTTGCTGATTTAGGTAGTTATTATTTAATAGGGTGTCTCAGCTCTGCATCAATAGTTTAGAATTGTAATAATAGCAATTGTATTTTATAATGCTTTCATGTTTATTGACTACTTTCGTTTGTTTCATTTTCTGTAATGTTTGATTCAGTTCTGTTAAGTAAAAGAAAACGTATTTATAAAACATCTTTGCCTAAGACTCATCACTGAACTTCAAATTTCTGTGTGCTAATATGAAGGGAAGGGGTCTGATCCCATCTGTTGCAGAGGATGCCAGGGTGTAGCTTAACTGTCAGACTCAGTGCCTGCCAAACAGAAATCACGCTTAGAGTTTCACTTTGCACAGAGCAAATTTGCCATAGCTCCCACGTACAATTTCTTGGACTAGCCTCAGAGGGAGGCAATGGGAAACCCCCTCTGAGTACCGCTTACCATGAAAACACTATTCATAGGGTAGCCATAAGTCAGGATCGACTTGAAGGCAGTCCACACCCTTTGGAGCAAATGAACAACTGCTTGCGCGTAAGAGCCAGCTAAGGGCTTTGGACTGGGAACTTCCCCCTCTCAAGAAACCTGAAACAATATTGACCCATCAGATTGAAAATATCAATAGAGAAAATCCCCCTCCCCTTTGAAATAAACATTGTGGGGGGCAATTTAGATTTCTTTTCAGATACAGGATAAATATCTTTTAGACTCAGTTGCAGACCACTAAATGAGATTTTTCCATGAAGTTTGTCCTGAGTTCCCACATCTCACACCTTTTCAAGTCACTTGAATGGGAAGACACCTCTGCATATAGACCAGAATACTTTATTAACTCTGTTGATAGGTGAAATTTACCTGCTCGATGGCTACTACTGAGAGCCTTTCCATCCCTTTGTTTGTTTGGCACGCCACAGAATATTAACCTGCTGCTGTTGCTGCGTTTGAGACTTGCTGACAACGGAGCCTTAATTACGTAGACAAACAGTCGTGTCGAGAGGGTGGGACGGAAGGACCAACATACCTTAAGGGCAGCCACTGCTTAAGTTGATGCTCTTTTCTCTGCCCAAAAGCCTACGTGGCAAATTGGCTCACACTTAGGCATGGCAGCCCTGCACCATCAATCCCAAGACGAGGTTCTCATTATTGTCCAAATCTCTTCAGTGATCATAGAATCATAGAGAATCATAGAATAGTAGAGTTGGAAGGGGCCTATAAGGCCATCGAGTCCAACCCCCTGCTCAATGCAGGAATCCAAATCAAAGCATACCCGACAGATGGCTGTCCAGCTGCCTCTTGAAGGCCTCCAGTGTCAGAGAGCCCACTACCTCTCTAGGTCATTGGTTCCATTGTCGTATGGCTCTAACAGTTAGGAGGTTTTCCTGATGTCCAGTCGAAATCTGGCTTCCTGCAACTTGAGCCCATTATTCCGTGCCCTGCACTCTGGGACGATCGAGAAGAGATCCCGGCCCTCCTCTGTGTGACAACCTTTCATGTACTTGAAGAGTGCTATCATATCTCTCCCCTCAGTCTTCTCCAGGCTAAACATGCCCAGTTCTTTCAGTCTCTCCTCATAGGGCTTTGTTTCCAGCCCCTGATCATCCTTGTTGCCCTCATCTGAACCTGTTCCAGTTTGTTGGCATCCTTCTTGAAGTGCAGAGACCAGAACTGGACGCAGTACTCAAGATGAGGCCTAACCAGTGCTGAATAGAGGGGAACTAATATTTCGAGCAATTCGGAAAGTATACTTTTGTTAATGCAGCCTAATATAGCATTTGCCTTTTTTGCAGCCACATGGCACTGTTGGCTCATATTCAGCTTGTGATCAACAACAATTCCAAGATCCTTCTCACGTGTTGTATTGCTGAGCTAAGTATCCCCCATCTTATAACTGATCATCAGTTCTTAATACCTCAGATGTGACCATTTTTGCTATATAGACAGGACTCTTTAGCGCGGGGAAGTCTGTAATTTTTTTTTTTAGGACTCACCTCATTTTGTGATTTTAGGTTGGTTCTAATTGTTCTTAATGCTGTATTTTAAAATGGTTGTAACCCGCCCTGAGACCTTTGGATGAAGGGTGGGTAATAAATGATGATGATGATAATTGCATTTAGATCATCACGTGTGACGCATGAAACATATGTGCCATGGGAAACTAAGGTCCAGCACACCTTTGCTGCCATATGCCCAACGCAGCAAAGGAAGGGGTGGAGCTCAGCGGTACAGCATCTGCTTTGCATGCACATATTGCCCCACGAATATTCCCTGCCCCAAACCCTGGAGAACTGCTGCTGGTCCATGTGGATATTACTCAGCTAGATGGACCAAGGTTCTGACTCTGCATAAGGTGGCCTCCTGTGTAGCACATCATCAAATGTGGCCATCTACACAGAGTTTACACAACTCATTCTGGTGCAAATACATTAGGAAAATACGTACATCTAAATTGGACACTATGTTGGTTTTAAGTCCTAAAAGGATCTCAGGTAGGCTTCCCTAGTCCTTCGACAGCTGTTGCCAGCCACTGGGCAAGTTAAAGGGAGCAAAGGGCTGACTCACTCAAAAAAAAATGGACTGTCTTCAAGTCGATTCCGATTCATGGTGACCCTCTGAAGAGGGTTTTCATTGTAAGCGGTATTCAGAGGGGGTTTACCATTGCCTCCCTCTGAGAGGCAGTGACTGGCCCAAGGTCACCCAGGGAGCTTCATGGCTGTGTGCGGATTCGAACCCTGGTCTCCCAGGTCGTAGTCCAGCACCTTAACCTCTACACCACACTGGCTCTCACTCAGTCGAAAACGATTTCTGAAATTCATCATGTTCATCTGAATTTGCCAAGCTGTGTTTCAGACTTCCCCAACCTGGAGCCCTCCAGATGTTTTGCACTTGCAATTCCCATCAGGCCCAGGCAGCACAGCTGGTGGGAGTCAGTGGGCATTCAAAAGAGGTGGAGGGCACCAGTTTGGAAAGGCTTCTCAAAAGCATGCAGTCTTTTTGGGAGGGCGACGACAGTTTCCTTCCCACACACAGGCAGAAAAGAGGGTTTGTTTACGTCCTCAATATCTTGTTAGTGAGCAAACACTATTTTCCACAAAGTTTATTTACGCTGTAAATGAGCATAGCAAGAAAGATAGCACAAGCCCCAGTGACAGCTGTTGTGAATGGGGTCAACTCATCTTATGTACACTTGACTCTGCAAAGGAAGTCAACAGACCTCCTGCATGCCATGGCCTTTGGCCCTCAAGTTGGAAAACAATTTTTCTCATACTTATTTATGAGTGCGTGCATGTGAGTGAACATGTGTGTACACTTCATGCATCTAAGTGGCTTAGAGTTACAAAAGCTTCTGCCATTGTCCACTTCCATCTCTCTCCACCTCCCTCCACCCCACAGTAACATGCCCTCTCTCCTTCACCCTCACTCTCCCAGTAATGCAATAATCTGATGCGTCAAACTTCCATATCAGATTTACTGGGTTTAAAGAGATTCCCCTGCCAGAGATTCAGTGCTCTGTTTGATGCGTCTCATCTGCATTATGCAGGGGGGGGGATGGGGGGGTGAAGTGGCTGGCAGGACCATAAATCAAGACTGTTGATTATCACCCACTGAAGGATTATATCCCAGCCCCCATCAAAGAAAGGAAATAAAAAGCAAAAGAGAAGTGAAGCAGGCCGTCGGCAGAGAAGTTGTGGCAGTTCAATCCGCACTGAGTACAAGGGGGGATTCACAGCGGAATCAAAGCCCTGAGCTCCTGCTGGGAGGAAGGGTGGGATACTAATTAAATAATAAATAAACAAATAAATAAAAGGCTCCCTGTCACCCAAAGTACACGCTGCCGGGAAGTCTGCCTTTTTGCAACACTGCCAGTCTCAAGATACCTCAGACTCAGTTATCTCAACGAATGTGGGCCTGGGTCTCCCCAAGTTTATTCCAGGCCCACAGAGCATCTTCCAGCCATACAAGGAATAAGAGCCTACCCCTCGTCCACCATTCTGTTCTCAAGGCGGCCCACAAGCAAGACCTGAGTGCCACTGCATTCTTCCTGTTCGCATTCTGGCGTTCAGAGGCATACTGACTCCAACAATGGCCTGTGCAATTGTGTGTGTGTATATATAGATAGATAGATAGATAGATAGATATAGATATATCTGTCTATCTTTCTATACAACTGCAGCATAGTGCAGAAATAACTGGTCTCTTAAGACTGGCAGGTGAAAGAGTAAAGGTTTATTCCTACAAAGAGGTAACGTCATAAATGCTGAAGCAGCCATGCAGCCTGCACTCAGGCAGCCATGACTAACAACAAACAAAGGCAGGGAGAGAAACGGAAGGGGAGGAGCGAAGCCTGCAAAAACAACGAACACTTTAGAGGAGGAATCAGTAGAATAGAGTGCCTTTCTGTCTAATGCTCCCCCCTCCCTGGTTCAGGTTACTTGTCATATGTGTTGGTGCTTTTTGCCTGACAGCACTTCTTCTTTGTCTGCCCTGAATCTGGGGGCATTCAGCTTCATTTTCATGGCTCAGCCGAGCTGGGGAAGAGATATTCTTCAGCAGAAGTCCACAGGATCAGTTCCTGGTGTCTCCTGTTCCAAAGGTGTGTTGAGTAGCAAGGCCAGGAAGAAACCTCTGCCCAAGACTGTGGAGGGGCCAGAGCAAACTCTACATAGCTCCAGGGGCCAATGGTCTGATTCAGAAAATGTAGCTCTCTTCCCCACCCAGAAATGTCAGGGATCGAACTTGGGACTTTCTGCATGCAAGACAGCTGCTCTACCACTAAGCTACACCCTTCCCGTGATCAACAGGGGAAGAATATATTATGCAAAAGATCCAGGAGTCAGTTGCAGAACTCAGCTTTTTGTTATGTAAATCTGTAGAAATGAGCAGAGATTGAGCTAGCGTGTGTGCGTTTACCTAAGAAAGCAGACTTTTACCTTGCATCAGCATCATTGAGACTTGAGACTTAGTAAAATAAGGAAAGCTACTTTATTTATAGAAATACATAATAGATAGGAAGGCATACCTAGTTCTAACTAGCTAAAGTCGGAGGCCCAACGCCCAGGCTTGGGAGTTGCCCTCATGGCTCAGAAGGGAGAGAGCAGAGACAAAGGAATGTCTCTCTGACAGTTGAAAAAGAGAAGAGAGGAAAGGGTGGAAGGAGGAGGGGCAGATCAGCTTCCCTAAGATGTATCAGTCTAATGATGGAAGTCAGTCAGTCAGAGCATCACAGGTAGAGGTAGCCAAGCCTATCCATCTGGAGGACCCTAACTCTATCTCCCTTCTGGAACATGAGCAAAAGAAGAAAACAGGAGTTGCTCTTGCCCCACTTACAACACTTTTCTGGGCACAGAATTCTATTCTGAATTGCCAAAGATACTCAGCCGTAAGTGTATTAGGGAAAATTCCAAATAACCTGGCTGTGAACCAGCACCACCTTCTCCTGGCCCATCAATTGAGATCAGGTGTATATCAAATCCAATTCAGGGCAGACGGCATCTTACGCAGAGAGGGATAACCAAAGGAAGGAAATGGTCCGTCTTCAATCCATTATTGATTAGCCATTTTCCTTCCCCAGCCTTTTTATTTTATTGATCCAATAAGCTGAGAAGTTTGGCACTGCAGCTTTTGGCTTGCATCGACAGCCACAAAAGGCCACTGGAAGTCAGGGATGGAACGAGGCCAAATTTCCCTTTTCTGCTCAAATCCTGGAGCTGGAGGCATTAATCAATGGGAAGAGAGCAGGATCAGAGAGGTGTGGAGATTGGTGGCTCCGATGCCAGTGACAGCACCTTGGACAGCACCTTGGACGGCTCGGACTAAAACCCAGAGCAGATTGCACTGCCCCACTGATAGTGGAGCCAGCAATCTCCACTGGAAGCGTGAACTGTGCAGACTGGCTCTTTCCTTTTTCAAACGGCGACACTTTCAGACACTGCTCACTCTTCAACGGGGCTGGGGGCTTGGCAGAATGGCACCATTTCGGGGAGGAGGAATCAGGAATACTGCACTCTTCCCAAACCGTATTTGAAGTCTCCTTACCACTCCTTTGCCCTGTTATGTAAATGTGTATAAATGAGCAGAGATCGTCAACGGTCTGAGCTGAGTGTGTGCCAGTGTGTGCGTTTACCTAAGTGGCAGGCTTTTACCATGCATTGAGATCATTGAGACTTAAGACTTGGTAAAATAAGAAAAGCTACTTTATTTATAGAAATACATAGTAGATAGGAAAGGCATACCTAATTCTAACTAACTAAGTTGGAGGCGCAATGCCCAGGTTTGGGAGTTGCCCTCATGGCTCAGGAGAGAGAGAGCAGAGAATAAAGGTGTCTCTTCTCTCTCGGACAGTCGAAGAAGACGGAAAGGGCAGAAGGAGGAGGGGCAGATCAGCTTCCCTGAGTATATCAGTCTGGACGGAAGGAAGTCAGTCGGAGCACCACAGGTAGAGATAGCCAAGCCTAGCCATCTGGAGGACCCTAACTCTGTCTTCCTTCTGGAACATAAACAAAAGAACAAAACAGGAGTTGCTCTTGCCCCACTTCCAACATGCCCAAGCAATTTATACATGATTTTAACAACAAGCCCAGGACAGAGAACCCTGGGGCACCCTGTGATGTTCCTCTATTAGTGTATATATGGTAAGTGCAGTTTGTATAGGAGATACATGGTAAGTGGAATGAAAGAGGAGGGGGGAGTGAATGGGCAGTAGAATGCTGGATGATTGGCTGAATGTTTAAAATGGCTGACAGTATAAAAGGAAGAGTGACAGTGGAATCTGGGTGGATGTTAGTGGGTTGTTTTGGGGGGGATGAGAGGAGATTGTGTGGAGAGTTGGTGGATGTGAGGAGAGGGTGGAGTTCGGATTAATACTAAGACCAGTACCTCAGGAATAGATGAAACCATATGCTTAAGTGCCTTTATAAAGAAATCTTGTTATCTTTGTTATATTTAATAAAAACTATATTTGGTTTACCGAAGGCCTGATCCTTGGCTGGGGTTTCACAGACCAGAAGGGAGGGTAAGGTAATGACCAAGGCTGAAGGAAACTGTAACAATTGGTGGCAGCGGTGAAGGGAAATATAACACCACAAGTATTCAGAGCAAACCAGAATTATCAGCATTGATACAAAGGGATTGGGACAGCTTGAGCACGCAGTCACAGAGGTAACCTGATTGAGAGAGACTCAGGCAGAGTCTCTGGGAATACGGGTTATAGGACGTGACTGGTGGTGCTGCCTAGCAGGGGGATCTGGTGAGGTCTATGCTAGAGCGGGGAGAGAAACCATAAAAAAGGACAGTCCGGACTGGTGGAGTCCCTGGTGGTGCCTAGTGACAGGCAGTAACCACGAGCAGGTAGTAACTTGACAGGGAGAGCCAGGGAAGGACCGTCACACACCCCACCTGTCATTTTTCTCTGTGTTGACAAGGAGCCATTGATGAGTCTGTCAGCCAGTTAAAAGTCTGCCTAACAGAAACCTTGTTAAGAAGCCGCTGTGTATGACCCTGAGCACAGCATGAGCCGAAGTCTCCATGAGTTAATTTGGGAGGGGGGCAGATGTGCATGAGAGACAAAACTACCTATGAGACCAGAGATCTTTCACCGCTGAAGACGAGACCCAGTCAAGTGGCAGCCAGATACCCACAGAGAAATGCCATAAGCGTGTTAAAGGAGAAATGCCTGACACGCTTAGCTGGTCTATCAATCCCCTATAGACTGTTGTCCTCAGGTTCTCTTTGTGAGCCACTGCAAGTGCTTGGCTAGCCACTGATGGAAGCAGGATATTGGACTAGAAGGGTCCGGATACAGCAGGACTTTTGCAACAGATGGCAGCAAGAATGCAAAGAAGAACAGAAAAGAAAACAGAGGGGGGTCCCACTTGCCACAGAGCAAATGCAGAGAACGTAAGGACACAAGAGCTTGCTGCATCAGGCCAGTGGCCCAACTAGTCCAGCATCCTGTTCCCACAGTGGCCAGCTGGATGCCTCTCCTAGGAATCCTGCAAGCTGGACCTGAGCGCAAGAGCACTCTCCCCTCCTGCATTTTCCAGCAACTGGCATTCAGAATCATGCTGCCTCCAACTGTGGGGTCACAGCATAGCCACTGTGGCTAGTAGCCACTGATAGCCATATCCTCCATGAATTTGTCTGAATCTTCTTTTAAAGCCATCCAAGTTGGGGGCCATCACTGCCTCTTCTGGATGCGGATTCCATAGAAGAACTCCTCCTCCAGTACCAAGCCGTTTCTATGCCAGTATTTGAGCAGAACCTCTTTTTGCCATTTTCCTCCCTTTGTGGACTGGCAGAGACCTTCTTACTACCAAATGTTGGCATCCAGAGATCTTTCCCACAGCTGCTTATTGGCAGGAGGTACAAGGGGAAAAACAAAAAAGAGAGGGCTGCTGCTGCTGCTGCTGCTGCACACAAGGCAGCACATTGTTAACTTATGGAACTCACTGTCACAAGATGCATTGCATTCATCTCCAATATCAAAGCCCATCTTGGGGAGGGGGCAGGAATCTCAAGAGGCTACAAGGAGGCAAACTGCAAGTAGGGGAGGGTTTATAACCGCACCCATGTCCGTTTTGCCCTAAAAGATGTTGGAATATGTGGTTGAACTCGAACCTGTGGGTTGGGGCCTCATGGGGTTAAAAAGGGTAGCTAGAGAGGAGACCTCCTGATTGCTGGGCTATACCTGTCCTTTGATCTCCTGCTGACTCTCCCTTCCTGCTAGACTGATATGCAAAGGATGTTGACCACATCTTCCACTTCTTCCTTCTCTTGAGAGGGAGAGCAGACATCTTCTCTTTGTCTCTCCCTCTCCTCCCAGCATGAGGGCAAACACTAGGCTTAGTGTTTGCGTCTCCAACTGAGCTAGTTAGCTAGATGTAGAACTCTTTCCTATCAAGTATGTACTTCCCGAATAAAGTAATTCTTTCTTATTTCAAAACTTAAAGTCTCAGTCTGACTAATTCCAGGGAAGGTGTAATCTTCAGCAAAGATTCAAACACACAAAGCTCACTCAGATGCTCAAGTGCCTAATTTCGCTACTCTGCAACCAAAGATGCCCCCTAGCCCATTCCCTCAGTCTAGGGCAGTCTCCAGGTTCAACTAACAGTCCAACTGCCATCACATGCAGTTCGAACCTGGGTCCCAGGTGTTGGGGGAACCAGCCCCTAGGGAGAGATGGCTACTAGCCATGTTCTCCCTCCACTGCTGGAGGCAGTAAGCCCCGTGATTCCAGTTGCTGGGAATCACAAGTGGAGAGAGCTCTGCTGCTGCACTCAGGTCAGGGCCGGCGTCAAAGGGTGGCCAAGTAGGGCCCTGGCTGAGGGGCTCTGCAGCCCAGAGGGGCCCCTGAAGAGTCCCTCTTTAGGATGAGAGGGTAGCACTCCCATCCTGTGATCCACAGCACCGTCGGCTCCTAACCTTGATGCGGACCGTGGAGAGGGCGCTCCCAGGCACACCCACGCCCCAATACAGTCAGTGCGGGCTTCAATAAGCCTGCACGCATGCCCCGCTGACCTCTCCCATCCCTGTGAATGACGTGCATGCTTCACACACATGCCTGCCATCAACCAAGATGGTGGCTCCCCCACCTGTATGGAGTGGCTTGGGCTATGATGCCGCAGGTGATGGGGAATTTTATATATACAAATGTATAGCTAATGGGGAATTCAAATATACATAAATAATAAGCAAAATATGTTCTTTTATAAAGCTATAAAGGTTCATAACATTTTAATGGCCTAATAGACCCTTTTTCTCTTTAGAGCTATTTTTCCTGTGCTGGTTTTTGTTTGGAACTATTTGTACTCAAAACAGTTGATAACACTGTACTGAATATCTCGGTATACCTAAGACGTAGAAAGGATTGCATTAACTAAAATGCTTAGCTCATAGCGAAAATGTACTTTCATGTGAAGTACCGAACATTGCAAAATTCATTAGAACACCAAATTCACTAGAACACGATGCAGAGAAGTACAGCACCTATGCAATGCCTATGCAAAACCCCTGTGTAATACTATCCTGTCTATGTCATCCTGATGTGTTAAATCCTGATTGGTAGATGCTAAAGTCTTTGTCCTGAAATGTATAAAAAACCCAGGCAACCAGTGCCATGTTGCAGTTCTCCACTCACTAGGAGGGAGACTGAGGAAGTGTACACTTGTCATCCAATAAAGGCCTACCTTTTTGCTCCAAGCCTGTGTCTTCAAAATTTTTATTCAAGGACCCCCAGCAAAAGAACCCAAGGAGAAATACAAAATTCTCCAACACAGGCCCACGGCAGGCTGGTGCCCAAGGGGTCAGTCACGCCTGGCACTGGCCCTGACTCCGGTCCTGCTTTTATGGGCTTCTCCCTGGGACATCTGGTTGTCAGGACAGGTTGCTGGAGCATGACCGGCCCCCTTTCGCCTGATCCAGCTGCAGGGCTCTTCTGACACTGACTTTGCGCCTTGCTTGCAAGGCCCCCAGCGGCCCCTGGAAAAAAGAGGGGCAGAAACCAAGATGCTAGAAAAGTAGAAATTTATTGTTTGTAAAAACCCAACGAGTTTCTGCCTGTTGATTTACAGGCCTTTGTCAGGGGATTATAGGATTATAAATTCAAATGAGCAGAGCGCTTACAACAATATAGCATTTGAACTGCTCATGTGAACTTCTCGCCAGCCTATAATCCCCTGAAAAGGCCTGTAAATCAACAGGCTGAAACGCGTTGGGTTTTTACAAACAATAAATTTCTACTTTTCTAGCATCTGGGTTTCTGCCCCTCTTTTTTCCTGGTTTGGATGCTATCCACTTTCCGTTGTTACCCAGCAGCCCCTGCCATGAACTCTGCTAGGGAGAGAGGATATGGGAGGATGGCCGCTTGATCCAACCCAGCAAGAAAACTCATATGTCCTTGTGCTGCTTTCCAGATCTTTTTGTATCTGGATCTGGGCAGGATGAACCATTTGGGTTACAGCTGGAGCACCGTGGGGAGGAAGAGGCTGTGGCTGTGAACTCCCCCTCTCACAGCAGGCTGGAACCCAAAGGAGCCAATCAATGAAGCTGAACGTGGAGAGCTTCAGAGCAGGCAAAAGGACAGACGCCTTCACACAGCACAGAGCTTAAACTCTGGAATTCACTCCCACAAGACAACGAGATGGGCACCAACTGGGATGGCTTGAAAAGAGGATCAGACAAATTTGCGGGGGAGGATAAGGCTATCAATGGTGACTAGAGTTGGAAGTGGGGCAACAGCAACTCCTGTTTTGTTCTTCTGTTTACGTTCCAGAAGGGAGACAGAGTTAGGGTCCTCCAGATGGCTAGGCTTGACTACCTTTACCTGTGATGCTCTGACTGACTGCCTTCCGTCGCAGACTGATGCTCAGGGAAGCTGATCTGCCCCTCCTCCTTCCGCCCTTTCCTCTCTTCTCTTTTTCGACTGTCTGAGAGAGACAAGACACCTTTGTCTCTGCTCTCTCTCTCCTAGCCATGAGGGCAACTCCCACGTCTGGGCATTGCGCCTCCAACTTAGTTAGTTAGAACTAGGGATGCTTTTCTATCTACTGTGTATTGCTATAAATAAAGTAGTTTTTCTTATTTTACCAAGTCTTAAGTCTCAGTGATCTCAATGCAGGGTAAAAGCCTGCCACTTAGGTAAATGCACACACTGGCACACACACATCTCAGACCGTTGACAATCTCTGCTCATTCATACAAATTGATATAACAACTAGCAGCCACAATGGCTATGTTCTCCCTCCACTATGGGAGGTAGCATGCCTCTGAATACCAGGTGCTGGGAATGACAAGTGGGCTCTGTTGCATTCCAGTCCTGCTTGCAGGTTTCCCACTGGGGAATCCGGTTGGCCGCTGCGGGAGAATCTTATGTAGGGCTGTTTTGTCTGCTTCTCTCTTTATTTTGCAAACCTGTTTGCAAACCTCAGTGTAGCACAGGGCTATTTCTCCCTCATTCCTCATGTGAGATTCATTTCCTCCCCCACAGTCTAAAACAAGAGGAAAATCAGGCGGTGGTAAGAGGGAGAGAACTAGAGGAACAATTAAATTCCTAACAGGCAGATAAGAACATAAGAAGAGCCTGCTGGATCAGGCCAGTGGCCCATCTAGTCCAGCATCCTGTTCTCACAGTGGCCAACCAGGTGCCTGGGGGAAGCCCGCAAGCAGGACCCGAGTGCAAGAACACTCTCCCCTCCTGAGGCTTCCGGCAACTGGTTTTCAGAAGCATGCTGCCTCTGACTAGGGTGGCAGAGCACAGCCATCGTGGCTAGTAGCCATTGATAGCCCTGTCCTCCATGAATTTGTCTAATCTTCTTTTAAAGCCATCCAAGCTGGTGGCCATTACTGCATCTTGTGGGAGCAAATTCCATAGTTTAACTATGCGCTGAGTAAAGAAGTACTTCCTTTTGTCTGTCCTGAATCTTCCAACGTTCAGCTTCTTTGAATGTCCATGAGTTCTAGTATTATGAGACAGGGAGAAGAACTTTTCTCTATCCACTTTCTCAATGCCATGCATAATTTTATACACTTCTATCATGTCTCCTCTGACCCGCCTTTTCTCTAAACTAAAAAGCCCCAAATGCTGCAACCTTTCCTCGTAAGGGAGTCGCTCCATCCCCTTGATCATTCTGGTTGCCCTCTTCTGAACCTTTTCCAACTCTAGAATATCCTTTTTGAGATGAGGCGACCAGAACTGTACACAGTATTCCAAATGCGGCCCGCACCATAGATTTATATAACGGCATTATGATATCGGCTGTTTTATTTTCAATACCTTTCCTAATTATCGCTAGCATGGAATTTGCCTTTTTCACAGCTGCCGCAAACTGGGTCGACATTTTCATCGTGCTGTCCACTACAACCCCGAGGTCTCTCTCCTGGTCGGTCACAGCCAGTTCAGACCCCATGAGCGTATATGTGAAATTCAGATTTTTTGCTCCAATATGCATAATTTTACACTTGTTTATATTGAATTGCATTTGCCATTTTTCCGCCCATTCACTCAGTTTGGAGAGGTCTTTTTGGTGCTCTTCGCAATCCCTTTTTGTTTTAACAACCCTGAACAATTTAGTGTCGTCAGCAAACTTGGCCACTTCACTGCTCACTCCTAATTCTAGGTCATTAATGAACATGTTGAAAAGTACAGGTCCCAATACCGATCCTTGAGGGACTCCACTTTCTACAGCCCTCCATTGGGAAAACTGTCCATTTATTCCTACTCTCTGCTTTCTGCTTCTTAACCAATTTCTTATCCACAAGAGGACCTCTCCTCTTATTCCATGACTGCTAAGCTTCCTCAGAAGCCTTTGGTGAGGTACCTTGTCAAACGCTTTTTGAAAGTCTAAGTACACTAGGTCCACTGGATCACCTCTATCTATATGCTTGTTGACACTCTCAAAGAATTCTAATAGGTTACTGAGACAGGACTTTCCCTTGCAGAAGCCATGCTGGCTCTGCTTCAGCAAGGCTTGTTCTTCTATGTGCTTAGTTAATCTAGCTTTAATTATACTTTCTACCAGTTTTCCAGGGACAGAAGTTAAGCTAACTGGCCTGTAATTTCCGGGATCCCCTCTGGATCCCTTTTTGAAGATTGGCGTTACATTTGCCACTTTCCAGTCCTCAGGCACGGAGGAGGACCCGAGGGACAAGTTACATATTTTAGTTAGCAGATCAGCAATTTCACCTTTGAGTTCTTTGAGAACTCTCGGGTGGATGCCATCCAGGCCCGGTGATTTGTCAGTTTTTATATTGTCCATTAAGCTTAGAACTTCCTCTCTCGTTACCACTATTTGTCTCAGTTCCTCAGAATCCCTTCCTGCAAATGTTAGTTCAGGTTCAGGGATCTGCCCTATATCTTCCACTGTGAAGACAGATGCAAAGAATTCATTTAGCTTCTCTGCAATCTCCTTATCGTTCTTTAGTACACCTTTGACTCCCTTATCATCCAAGGGTCCAATTGTCTCCCTAGATGGTCTCCTGCTTTGAATGTATTTATAGAATTTTTTGTTGTTGGTTTTTATGTTCTTAGCAATGTGCTCCTCAAAATCTTTTTTAGCATCCCTTATTGTCTTCTTGCATTTCTTTTGCCAGAGTTTGTGTTCTTTTTTATTTTCTTCATTCGGACAAGACTTCCATTTTCTGAAGGAAGACTTTTTGCCTCTAACAGCTTCCTTGACTTTGCTCGTTAACCATGCTGGCATCTTCTTGGCCCTGGCGGTACCTTTTCTGATCTGCGGTATGCACTCCAGTTGAGCTTCCAATATAGTGTTTTTAAACAACTTCCAAGCATTTTCGAGTGGTGTGACCCTCTGGACTAATCTGTTAACAGATTATCTGTTCAGAGGAACATTTTAGCACATAGTGTTGTCTGGGATGGGGTGGGGTGGTACATCAATTGCTGGTGCAATGGCTGCTTCATCAAAGAGGTTGAGAGTGTTGGGAATAACTACAGCGCCAGCAGTGGTGTCGGGAGACACACTCCAGTCTGCCATGGTGCCAAATTGTCTCTATGTTGCTATGCTTTGCAAGCTGCTCAGCCAAGGATTTGCAGGCGCAGGAGAGTGGAGGGGGGGAAAGAGGCAAGGAGGTGAAGGAAGTTTTGCGTGTGTGCGTGTATAGATCATACAAGGATGGAATCCAAGAGTTGCATAGAACAGGAATAAGCCAGGCCAGGCAAGTTTCTTGTAAGAGTCTTTACTAGGCAAAGACATTAGACACAGTTCTCTCCACAGACAGTTTCCCCCACACTGAGTTTTTCCAAGCTTCCCATCTTATCAGGCTTCCCAGCCAGCTACTGACCTTGGCAAACCTGGCGCTCTGTTCTCACAGCTTAACCCTTCTGCTTCAGGTTTCGCTCTCTCTGCTAAAAACCCTGTCTGTGAGTCTCACAGCATGCTTCACTGACCAACAGCCCCCACCTGAGACTCACAGATTCACAGATTACAAATTGTTCATTATTACATTTCTACAATATTAACTTTTCATTACAATACATATCAGTATATGGTTTGTTTTCTTACAGTTTCTATTTACATTTTCAGTTCAGTTCTTGTTTCTTTATTTCTTTATTCACACAAGTTTTACAGAGTCATTTGATAATACATTTATATTTCATTCCTCAACACAAAACTTCCACATGAGATCCATTGTTTCTTTATCTATTGGTCCTTCTTTTTCCCATTCTATTGGATATGTATCTTTTTCATTATTCTGTTGTGTAACATTAAATGTGAATCTCTGAGGTGGTTGACCTTTCGTTTTTCTTTCTGATCTTCTAACATTATCTATTTCCATTTCTTCCTCACTTTCTATTTTACTTGGACCCGCACCTGTTCCTGCACTTGTACTTGGCATTTCTGTATCTTGCATTGCCATGTCTTCACTTCTTAGCCTTTTTACAGTACGTTTGCCACCGTGTATGAGATCAGTCAATGCAGTTCTTAATGGAATTTGCTGCCCAAAAGGAACATCTGCTGCTTCCTGCTTGCTTGCACTATCTAGGATAACTGTTTGACTGTCTCTCCAAGGTTTATCTATCACCTTTATGCTTCTGCTTAACACTACTTGTTGTTTCTCAGGCAACCAAACTCTATAATATGAATTCTGAAATCCCAAAATGCGTCCTGCCTGAGCTCTTGAGCCTAATTTACCTAGCCTTTTCTGTTTTGCAACATGTACCCAGCATTTTGCCCCAAAACGTTCTATGTGTTTCACCCTGGGTTTTCTTCCAGTCAGTTTCTCATAGGGAGACATGCCTATTGTTCTGTGCATGAGACGGTTCTGAATATAAACAGTGTACAGAATACATTCACCCCAATAAGTGTTATTCATATCAGCATCTGCTAGCATGGCTCTCATTAAATCCTGCAATGACCGGTTCCTCCTCTCTGCAGTTCCGTTGGAGGATGGGCTGAAGGGAGCAGTGAGACTCTGTATTATTCCCTTCTTTTCCAAATATGTTTTAAATGAATTACTGGTAAATTCTCCACCCCGATCTGATTTGATATTTTTTGATAACAACCCCATATTGTGTCTCTGTCCTCTGTATAAATGCCTTCAATTTCTCTTCTGCTTCACTTTTCTTTTTCAATAAGAACACATGTGTAAATCTGGAGAAGTCATCCACAATCACTAAATAAAACCTTGCTCCACCTTTTGAGCACTGGAAAGGTCCAGCCAAATCCACATGTATGAGCCGACAGGGTTCAGTGGTCATGCTTTCACAGCTCTTATTTACCGGAGTCACAGTCATTTTTGTTTTATAGCATACCTCACACTCATCCACATGCTCACAATGTGTTAACTTCAAATCTTGACTATGCTTTGGGGTGTTTTGTACCTTTTCGAAATGTGCGTGTGCCAATTTTCTGTGCCATTCATGGAAACAATTATCATGTTTATCTTTATTAACTCCTATCCAAGCACACGTGTGTTTATCAGGATTGCACTCAACCATAAACATTTGGTTCTGTAATTTCCCTTGCATGCATATTTCACCATCTTTTCTCACAAAACATCTATCCCCTTCAAATGTAACTTTACAACCTATTTGAGCCAATTTTCTTACTGATAGAATGTTATATTTTAAACCAGACACTAATAATACATCTGTCAATATAGTTCCCAAATTACATAACCTGAGTGTGCCTTTTGCAATCGCGTCCTGAGTCGATCCGTCAGCCAGATAAAGCTTCTCCTGCGCCGGCTTTGAAGTGTAAAATAAACTAGAGTCTGTGATTAGGCAATTAGATGCTCCACTGTCGAGAAGCCACTTAGAGTTGATGAGTTTATTGTCCTCCTTAGTAACAAAGTTCACGCTTGTTCTCTGACTTCCAAAGTCCCTGATATTCCTCTTCTTTAAACAATGTCTCTGTATATGTCCATGGGACCCACAAAAATAACATATTTTATTCTCTTGCCTGCTTCTTTGATGTTGTTGTTGTTGTACAGCCACAGTCTCTTTTAACTCTGTTTTCTTATTCTCTTGTCTTCTATTCCACTCTTGTTGAAGTTTCTGTTCTACAAAGTCCAAATTTAGGTTTCCATCAGGTAAAGTTTCCAGACTAGATACCAGGACGTCCCATTTTTGATCAAATGAAGATAACAGGATATAGACCATCTGAATGTCACTATGATGCACTCCTCTATCTTGCAGCTCAGCATTTAATCTACGAAATTCAGCCAGATGCTCTGTCATAGTCACTTCATCTGTAAAACGCATCTGATAAAGTTTCCGTGCTAAACACAGCCTGCTCCCCGCAGTTTGCTGCACATGAGCGGCTCTTAGCTTCTCCCACATCTGATTAGCTGTCGGCTCATTACTCACCAGCAACAGTTGAGAATCAGACAGACCCAAAGTAATAAAAGCCTTCGCTTTCTCGTCTTTCTTCAACCACGCTGCTGAAGGAGCTGCCGGAGGGGGGTTTTCTACGACATCATTCAAATCTTCTTTAATCAGAACTGCTCTCATTCTCCATTTCCAGCTGGAGTAGTTTACAGCATTCAGCCTCTCCATCGGCATCCCGGATAACAGGTTTACAGCCATGTTGCCCACTCTTACTTGCCTCTTACTTGCACTTTGTTTCTCTCTGCAACAATGCCACGTCAACAGCTCTCGAACCCGCTACCATGTATGATAAGCTGGGCCCATAACCTCTGTTGCGTGTGTGCGTGTATAGATCATACAAGGATGGAATCCAAGAGTTGCATAGAACAGGAATAAGCCAGGCCAGGCAAGTTTCTTGTAAGAGTCTTTACTAGGCAAAGACATTAGACACAGTTCTCTCCACAGACAGTTTCCCCCACACTGAGTTTTTCCAAGCTTCCCATCTTATCAGGCTTCCCAGCCAGCTACTGACCTTGGCAAACCTGGCGCTGTGTTCTCACAGCTTAACCCTTCTGCTTCAGGTTTCGCTCTCTCTGCTAAAAACCCTGTCTGTGAGTCTCACGGCATGCTTCACTGACCAACAGGAAGATGGGGACCAGGAGGGGGAAAAGGGGGAGGAATGGCAAGCAGGATCTAGAGCAAAGATGAGGAAACCTGTGGCCCTCTGGATGTTGCTGGGCAACAACTCCAATCATCCCTGACCATTGGCCATCGCTGATGGGAACTGGAGTTCAACAAACATCTGGAGGGCCACAGCCTCCCTGGCCCTACTTTATACCTCTGTAAGTGCATTTAATATGTGATCCCTGATCAGTTGGGATGTGTGTCTAGGGCAGAGGTGGGGAACCTCTGGCCCTCCAGATGTTGAGAGCTGGACATGCTGGCAGGGACTGATGGGAGTCTTCCAGGAAACACCCAGATGGCCACAGCCTCCCTGGCCCTACTTTATACCTGGTTGGTTGGGATGTGTGTCTAGACCAGGGGTTAAACAGGGTAGCTAGAGAGGAGACCTCTTGGTTGCTAGGCTATACCTGTCCTTTGATCTCCTGCTGTCTCTTCCTTCCTGCTAGACTGATATGCAGAGGATGTTGATCCCAGTTCCTTCCCTTCTTCCCAGTCTTCTTCTTTCTCTTGAGAGGGGAGCAGACATATTCCTTTGTCTCTCCCTCTCCTCCAAGCATGAGGGCAAGCACTGGGCTCAGTGTTTGCTTCTCCAACTTAGCTAGTTAGCTAGATATAGGACTCTTTCCTATCAAGCATGTACTTCTAGAATAAAGTAGTTATTTATTTTAAAGCTTAAAGTCTCTGTCTGACTAATTTGCAGGGAAGGTACACTCTTTAGCAAAGATTCAAACACACACACGTAAGCTCACTCGGGGTGGGGAACCTTTGGCCCTCCAGATGTTGTTGGGCGTTGGAGATGTCCCTGCCCATTAGACATGCTGGTCGGGGGCCGATGAGAGTTGGAGTCCATCAACATCTGGAGGGCCACACCCTCCCCAACCCTAATCTAGAGGGCTTGTATGCCATTGACAGGAAAGAAATGGACAGGAAAGGGAGGCCAAAGGGGAAATTAATTACTATGGCATCATGGTGCCCATGGCATCTTGAAGAATATCACGTGAGCTCTCTCTTCCCTGGAGCCTGTTCTGCAGTGGTGACAAAAGGGGCTGCCCAGGTCTAGATGGCCAAGGATGCTGACAAAACGCTTGGAGATGTCCCTACTTGACCCCTGTCCATCCTAGAGTGGAGGGCAAATGTTTATTGGGAGAAGTGGTTGGATTCTATCATTATTATATTTATTTTTTGACATTCACATATCCTACCTTTCTTCCACCGTGGGGCCCAAGGGGGCATACCAAGAAATCCCCCATCCAGGCACTGACAAAACCTAGATCTGCTTAGCTTCAGCAAAGTGGTGACCTCAGGTGCCTTCAGGCTAGACTCTGGCTTATTATCCCTCTGCATGAGATATAGTTCAATCCTCCACAAAGGACTCAAGTTGCAGGAAGCCAGATTTTGACTGAACATCAGGAAAAACCTCCTAACTGTTAGAGCCATACGACAATAGAACCAAGTACCTTTGATTTGGATTCCTGCACTGAGCAGGGGGTTGGACTTGATGGCCTTATAGGCCCCTTCCAACTCTACTATTCTATGATTCTATGACTATCAAAGGCAATAATGCACTAGATAAGGGTGAATAAACTGAACCCGAACTCAGACAAGACAGGGTTGCTCACAATGAGAGAATCTGTCAATCTGGATTCTGTGGGACATTCCTATTTTGAATGGGGTCATGCACCCAGATAGATGGATGGATGGATGGATGGGATGGGGTTGCCAAACATCAGACAGACAGACAGATGTATTCCCCATTCTATCTGTAAGCTGGGTTTTTGATTGACTATACATTTAAATGTTAAACAAATAAATAAAATTCTGAATAGCAACTTCTTGACAGTGTACTTCTAGCAAATCAAACGTTTGTGCTGTGGTTCAGAAGTGAGTATGAACAAGGCACAAACTTTTTGCCTGCTAAATGGACGTTATCCTGGAAAAGGCCTCCAGAACTTGGTGGCAAGTCACTCATCAGAGAAAAAGGGAACAGCGACAGCCCGGAGGGGTTTAGAGGAACAGCAGCCTGCAGAACAGGGCGAGTGGGGGCACAAAAGTATCTGTGCCAAAAATAAAAGTCAACATAAGAAGGGACATATGGAAGTGATGGAGAGCAAACATGTGGGTGCATTTTTCTTTGCTCGTTTTTATATCATATGAATTTATTATTATGAATCTGATTTATTAATTGCTTAAGAGAATAAAAAGACTGAGTTTAAAATGTAGCCATTGCTAATGTGCTAACAAAACAACCACCACAGGAATCACACCAACAACAGTAACATGAAAACATGAGGAGAGCCTGCTGGATCAGGTCAAAGGGGGCCTATCTAGTCCAGCATCCGGTTCTCATGGTGGTCAACCAGATGCCCATTATGGGAAGCCCCCAAGCAGGACCTGAGTGCAAAGAGCACTCTCCCCTTCTGTGGTTTTCAGCAACTGATATTTGCTGCTAACAAGAAAATATCTATCTATCTATCCATCAGATTTATATCCCCAGAGCTGCTATTTTCACATACACATGCAAACTTGCAAACTACACATTCAGCACAACATGTGCCTTGGCACTGTATGACTTCCCTCACACAGGAGTGCACCATGATGTGGCTCGCTGTAGGCAAATGAAAAAAGAGAGCTCATGGGGCAAAGCGGGGTGGATGGCCTCAGGCCTGGAGGGGGGTCAAATGTGACTGGAGGCAAGAAACCAAGCTCAGCAGCAAACAAGGCTCCCCACGGCAGTTTTCCGATTGAGTAATGCTGGAGAGCTAACTCCTTCCCCAAACTGTGCATCCCTCTTGCCCCTGCCCCTCCCGCCAAAAAATAATAATAAAAAATAAAAAATAAAAATACAGCCCCATGTACAAGGCAGTGCTTCCCCCCCCTTTTTTTGCTGCAGAAGGCAGCAGGGGCTTCCGTTGCCATGGAAACAGTGGGGGACGAACACATAGCAAAGGCTACAACTGTTACAGAGGCTGCCTGCAAGACCTGTCAGGAGAGGGCCTCCTCTGTACACCCGCCCCCCCCTCCAAAAAACCAGACTTCGGTCTGTGACAAATGGTGCTTCTCTTCCCAGCTATGGAGAAGCAGCGGCGGCCCAAAGCTGCACCTGTAGAAAGTCTGCCTGGCACCTGTGCCACTGTTAAAAAATCATATGAGCTTTGCTGGGGGCGGTGGAGGCAACTTGCTATCATCAGAACATAAGAGCCTGCTGGATCAGGCCAGTGGCCCATCTAGTCCAGCATCCTGTTCTCACAGTGGCCAACCAGGTGCCTGGGGGAAGCCCGCAAGCAGGACCCGAGTGCAAGAACACTCTCCCCTCCTGAGGCTACCGGCAACTGGTTTTCAGAACCATGCTGCCTCTGACTAGGGTGGCAGAGCACAGCCATCATGGCTAGTAGCCATTGATAGCCCTGTCCTCCATGAATTTGTCTAATCTTCTTTTAAAGTCATCCAAGCTGGTGGCCATTACTGCATCTTGTAAGAACATAAGAACATAAGAACATAAGAAGAGCCTGCTGGATCAGGCCAGTGGCCCATCTAGTCCAGCATCCTGTTCTCACAGTGGCCAACCAGGTGCCTGGGGGAAGCCCGCAAACAGGACCCGAGTGCAAGAACACTCTCCCCTCCTGAGGCTTCCGGCAACTGGTTTTCAGAGGCATGCTGCCTCTGACTAGGGTGGCAGAGCACAGCCATCACGGCTAGTAGCCATTGATAGCCCTATCAGGGCGGCTCCTCGCGAAGAAGCTTGGTGGATCAAAAGGAAGTGAGGGAGTCTAGGGCTCCTAACTTTTTAAAAAAGTGGGGTGTCTTGTCAATCAACCTCTTCACAGCCCTTGCCCCCCCTCCCACGGAATGAAGGTTCTCGTTTTGGATTAGGGATAGGAGCGAATTTCAATTCAGTTTGCATTTCAAGCAGAATTTATCAAATTTTCAATTTCTGAAACAATATGAGAGCTGAAACTCAGCCATCCTTTGAAATTCGCATTTATTAGAATTTTGGGATGCAGTTTGCCAGCTAAACAACATTTACAAAAATGCATATATTAGAGGAAAGCGCATCACAATAAATACATGAGTGAAAATAACATACAAAAAGACATAAAATGATGAGAAACGGCTTGCAAAAATGTGTCCCTTTGTCAAAACTGCCTACAAAAATGTGTTTATTTGGAGAAATTAAACACTAAAATGTTGGAGAATTTTCATAAGGATTTTTAAAAAAAAAAAATTCGCAGATCGCTGTAGCAATGTAGGGAACTGAATTTAACACTGGAAAAATGAGGAACTGGGAGAACCGAAACAGGCAGATCTTTCCATCCCTACTTAAGATTGAACTAAATTCAAATGGCCTTCCTCATTTCATCACCCTAAAAAAGTTGGGAGGATAAAGCCAAGATAAACACCGTTCAAATGTTTTTGCAGTATAACTCCCTCCACCACGACCGCCCCCCCCCAAAAACCTTCTTATTTTGCCACTGTTTCAAAACTAAAATAGCCTGTTCTTTGTGGGTAGGTCAGTGGGGCAGCCCCCAGACGCTGGCTGAAGAAATCGTTTCCTTGCCATAGTGGTGGCTGCTGACCTAACCTCTGCCAGCCTGCTGCCTTCCAGATGTTTTCAACTACAACTCCCATCAGCCTGAGCATCATATGACCGTGGCAGCTGAGGATTATGGGAAATAAAGTCCAAATCATCTAGAGGGCAGCAGATTGTCAGAGGCTGTGATGGCCTTAACCACCCCAGCTCCCCTGCCAATTAACCCCCAGCTAAGTGAGCCAGGAGGATAGCCAAAGTCTGCTGCAAAGGATTCTGGGTCATGCTATACAGTCCATGCTCAGAGGACATCGGGATTGTGCAGGCCTGGGTTAGGGTCCCCTCCCTGAACTGAATAACCACATCAGATTTTTCTTGCTGCTTCTTATCGACTTAGGATGGGACATCCCACCTGCAACACTCTTCCCTTCCTCCAAGGAGTTCAAGGTGGCATGCATTGTTCTCCCCCATTTTATCTTCACAACAACCCTGTGAGACAGGCCAGGCTAAGAAATAGCGATCGGCCCAAAAGCAAGCAAGCACGCCATTCAGGGAAGCATGTCTGCTGCCATTACTAGTCTTCTCCCTGGGAGACCCCCGAACACACCATGAGAGTCCCACTGCAATGCCACTGGAAAAAGCAGGCTGGTGTATTATACAGAGGGACTAAAAGTCTGAGAAAGAGCCCACAGGAAACTGGTTTTTCAAATAATACTGTTGTGCGCACCCCAATCTCTGAGCAGCGAGAGACTTTTGGGGGTTCCAGTGCTTACCCAGGGTTCAGTTTCCTTGGAATGAAGGTGACTGGAGACTGTGGTGTCTTCAAGATATACAGTTAGATTTACACATATATACAGCCTCAGCATAAGATGGGGGGCTCACAGCATTAACACTTTGCAGATCTTGCTTGCACTTTAGGTTCCAGTAAGGTTTCTCAAAAGCCATAGCTTTGTATTCAGCACAGAGAGCAGTTCCCAGCTCCACATCAGACTAACTAAGCCCACAGGTTACTTCCTAGCCCTAGCTAGGTGAGGGAGGGCTACCCCAGTTGTTCCTATGGCAACACATCTGCTCTTGACCAAGTCTTTAGACATGTATTTGACAGACTTGGCCAAAACCCATTACCCTAACAGAGGAATTGGTTTGACCAGTTCAGCAAATTCCTTTACTACAAAGTCCATCTCTATAAACACGGAAGTACAGGTTTGGAGGGGACCTACAAAAATCATCTAAACCAACCCCCAATCCCGTAACACTACTTTTATTTTCTGACGATCCCAAAAGGTTAAAGGCAATGGCTGTGCCTTTGAATGGAGAGGGAGGCAGGGAAGGGACGTTCACTAACACTAAACAAAACAGCTTGGAAGATGCCTGTGAGTCCAATCTATATTTTAAAAAATCAGGGTGTAAGATTGCCAACTGACCAGGAAAAAAAACCATACAGCTTGGTTTTCTCCCATGCCCAAATCAGGAGGCAAAGCTTTTCCATGGCACGGAGAGAAAAGTGCCATCACCTGCTCATGTCTGCAGATCAGGCTGCTGCAGGGTCAGCCCTAAAACTGACAGCCCTAAAATTACTGCTCTTGCTGTTTCAGCCCTGCAGCGGCCTTTGAGGTTTATGTGTGTGCTGTTGAACCGTACTCCAAAGAACATCTCCCATGCATATTATCCCGTGTATCTCTAAAATTCTTCTCCTGCGGCTTTGAGGCAAGTCAGCCTAGTTCTTGCTTTGTGCTGGCTTCTGCTGCTGCTGTTTCTCTTGCTGGTTAATTAAGGAATAAGCACGCAAATCTCAGGGAATGCAAATACATTTCCCAAACCCCAAATTCCCCAGGCAGGAACTGCTGCCCAGTGCAACAGAGGAGCTTCCCATTGATGTATGTGCATAAAGAACATGCAGCACTTTTTTTAAAAGTACAAAGGAACTGGTTGGGTTTTTTCCCCCCTCACATACGTAAGTCCTTAACAATTTGCTGACTGAACCTGTGCCAGGGTTTATGCAAGACAGACCGGGTGGCCACCAGTCTCTTTAAGCCTTTCTGGGTTCCAGCACCTTCAACACTTACAAAGAAACAGGAATCCAACAGGTGTGGTTTTCCCCAACAATGAAAAGCAGGGATTGGAAATACTTCCCCAGTTGGATCGTTTATTTATTTGTTTATTTTATTTATCATTTGATTTATATCCCACCTTTCCTCCCAGCAGCAGCCCAGGGCGGCAAACAAAAAGCACTAAAAACAGTTTAAAACATCATAAAAACACACTTCAAAATACATTAAAACAAAACATCTTTAAAAACATTGTTGCCTGCCACACAGCTGGTAAAGTCAAAAGGAGCCCTGCCAGGAACCGTTGGCACACCTACATGATATTACCCTTGGAGGCCTACTTGCTCCTTCCTTGCTTAAAGAGACAATCATTCGGAAGTTTGCATCTACCAAACTGAGCTGCCCACAAATATGTGTGCATTTCATGGGGTTGTAGAAAGCCCTTCACAAAAAGAACAGATTTACTTTACAACTGTAAGCAACAATTTCAACACAACTAGATAAGCAAGAAGTATGACACAATCATTCCCTTTAAGGCAGCCTTAGTCAAACTGGTGCCCTCCAGATGTTTTGGACTACAACTCCCCTCAGCTGTGCAGGCTGGGGCTGAAGAGGGCTGCAGCCCAACAACTCTTGGAGGGCACCAGGTTGGGGAAAGTTGCTCCAGGGCAAAAATATTATTTATCTTTGAGGCTACATAGGCACAGGAAAGTGTGCATCTCTGAGATGATTCTTAAAAAATCATACATGAGCCAGCCTGTTCATTAAGATCCTCCTGAGGTCCAACTTGGGTGCCTCTGCCTTCAGATTCAGGCTGCTAGCAACCGGAGGAGCGTGGCCTTCTCAGTGGTGATGCCCTAATCATGGAATGCTTTCCCTAGAGAGGCTTGCCTAGCACCTACTTTGTTTGGGACAAGGTGGAAGGTGAGGATAACTTTAGCATCTCGTGGTTTTAGTGGCAAATATTGATAGGCTGGCTTTTCTTGTTGGCCTCTTACTTCTGTTTTAATTATGTGTGTGTTTTAAGTTGCTGTTTGTATTCTAAATTGATTGGTTTTAACTTTTTTCAGGCGTGGTTATTTGCTGCCTTGGTGGAAATTAGGGTTGCCAGGTTCATGGCCTGAGACTGATCCTGTATCTTTAGAAGCCAGAGTCAGCCAAGTGCAGGTGTTCTTGCAACCCTGTAATGAGAAAAACCACAAGGTGGAATTCTCCCTTCCCCCATGCACAACTTTTAAAGATGCAGAAGACCTCTTGGTTGCCAGGCCCGGCCTCCAAGAGGATCTTTAAAAGCTGTGCAGGGGGAAGGGAGAATCCCACCTTGTGGTTTTTCCCATTACAATGTTGCAAGAACACCTGCACCTGGCTGACTTTCTCTTCTCCGAAAGATACAGGATCAGTCTCAGGCCCTGAGCCTGGCAACCCTAGTGGAAATGTGTTTTTCATTGAAATAAGAAATAATAATAAAACTTTATTTATGAGTCGCCTATCTGGCCGAATTAACGGTCACTCTAGGCGACGTACATTTACATAGTAAAATACAATAAAAACCAATGAAAACCAAAACAGTAATTAATGTACCAATATTAAAAGCAACCTACCCCAGAGATCCCATAGGCCTCCCTGAACAGCCAGGTCTTCAAGGCCCGGAGGAAACCTATCAGGGAAGGGGCATGGCGAAGATCAAAAGGAAGGGAATTCCAGAGGGTGGGGGCCACAATCGAAAATGCCCTCTCTCTGGTCCGTACCAGCCTCGCTATCTTAACTGGTGGGACCGAGAGAAGGTCTTGTGTGGCTGATCTCGTCAGGCGGCATAATTGGTGATGCTGGAGGCGCTCCTTCAGATAAACTGGGCTGAAACCGTATAGGACTTTGAAGGTCAGCACCAACACCTTGAATTGGGCCCAGTAAACAACTGGTAGCCAGTGTAGATCTACTAACACCGGAGTGATATAATCACGGCGACGGCTGTTCTTAATCAAACGTGCTGCCGCATTCTGTATCAGTTGTAATTTCCGGACCGTTTTCAGGGGTAACCCCATGTAGAGCACATTACAGTAGTCTAAGCGGGAGAAGGCAGAATACGATCACAAAAAGAGCTCTGCAGCAGCCGGGTCAGGCCAAACGGGGCCCGTCTAGTTCAGCATCCTGTTCTCACAGTGGTCAACCAGATGCCCCAAATGGGAGCCCACAAGGAGGACCCGAGAGCCACAATGTTCTTCCCATTTGTAGTATTCAGAGGCATACTGCTTCTGACAGTGAAGAGAGAACATAGCCATTGTGGCGAGTAGCCACTGATCGTCCAGATCTGGGATTCCCAAACTGTGGCCTGTAGCAGGGATGGGATCCATTGGTCAGTGCTGCTTCAAAAGAGTTCCACTGACCTAAAAGGGCTATCAATTCAAGTTCATTCTCTGCCCACTATCCATTGCTTTTACCAGTTCGATTTCTTTTCCGCTCAAACATTATCAATATTAATATTGATAGTTTGAAAGAAACTATCACTATGTTGAAAGGAATTGTTGATATTTTCAAAGGAAAGCAGTTTTGTGCCCTCTTCTTCCTTCGCTGTTATAGGCTATTATAGGCTTAGCTTGCTTCCTCCCTGCTTGGAGCTTGGATTATTTGAATGGAGGGGAGGTGGCACAGAGAGAGCGGGGGAGAGAGAGCTGTACTACTGTGTTATGTTGTGAATAAAATCAATAAAAGAACAATATATTATACATATATAAATCTGGTGGCAGGAAAGCTGTTGAAGTTCAGAGCAAACAGGATCGCTCTGCAAAGATGGAGAACATGCAGATCATTGAAAAATCCAAATTCAGCTGAATTCTCACCCATCTCTAGCCCATGGACTATCAGTGGTCTGCGAGCTTCATTTAGGTGGTCTGCGACATTCCTACTGAAGATTGCTGTGCATGTAGTGCAAGGACCAAGTTAGATGTCACACTCAATGTGCTGCAGCTATCATAAAGAAGAGGCTTGGGTCCCCAAGCAGCACCCCACTCTCACTGGAAGACATGGAGAAACCCGTACCAGTTCAAAGGGCCCTGCAGCTGGAAAATGCAAAGGGCCTGTCTAGTTCAGCACTTGGGTTTCCCATAGGCCAACCAGATTCCCATGAACCTGTCCAAAATCACCTAGCAAAAAGAAAAATAAATTAAGCTGCACGTGCCATCAGGATGTTAAAATCCCATGGGAATCAGATTAGGAGAAACAAAAAAACAGCCGCCAGATATTAAATGCAATCTAGATATTAAAGCGCATAAGCCAGAGCTCGATGACAAGATAAAACTTTCCAGAGCAGTTTTATATTAATAAACAAATAATCAACTTCAGAATGTTTTTGGCATCTAACATTCAAAACAAAGGACATTAGCTCAAGAGAATGGGCAATGCTCCACCCTGGAGCAAGCTGAGCCAAGCCACATGCGAGGTGGAATGAGGGGCGGCAAAGATCTGTTTCCACTTTAGGCACTTGCATCAATCGTATCTATGCTTGCATAACAGGCTTCATTCATTACATTACAAAGGCAGTCCTAATTATCAGAAGGGCTCGTCTGATCCAGGTCTGGGTTAAAGATATGGCTGTCAATGGCTCCTTGCCACGATGGCCAAGCTCTGTCTCCGCTGTTAGAGGAAGTATCTTTCCAAATACCAGCTGCTGTGGACTGCAATTGGGAAGAGTGCTGCTGCTGCTGCTGTGCTGAGTTCCTGCTTGCAGGCTTCTCCAGGGCATCTGGTTAATGGAAATGGATTTCCTTCAAGTCGATCCCGACTTATGGCGACCCGACGAATAGGGTTTTCATGGTAAACGGTATTCAGAGGGGGTTTACCATTGCCTTCCTCTGAGGCTGAGAGGCAGTGACTGGCCCAATGGGTGACCTTCATGGCTGTGTGGGGATTCGAACCCTGCTCTCGCAGGTCATAGTTCAACACCTTAACCACTACAACACACTGGCTCTCATGAGTCTCGTGACTCTCTTTTCATAGATATATGAATGAAATGGACTGCCTTTAAGTTGATTCTGACTTATGGCGACCCTATAAATATGGTTTTCATGGTAAGCGGTATTCAGAGGGGGTTCACCATTGCCTCCCTCTGAGGCTGAGAGGCAGTGACTGGCCCAAGGTCACCCAGTGAGCTTCGTGGCTGTGTGGGGATTCGAACCCTGGTCTCCCAGGTCATAGTCCAGCACCTTAACCACTGCATTGCACTGGCTTAGCCACCATGAAAACAGGATGCTAGACTAGGTGGGCCCCTTTTGGCCTGATCCAGCGGCAAGAGCTGTTCTGCTGTTCTCAGGAAGAGCCATAAGAGGTAGGGGGTCAAATCTGCCCAATAGTTGGCATCTAGACAGCAGCAGGTACACAGGTCTCCTGTCAAGGAACTTCCACAACAGATGGCAAGCAGAAATTTGGTACACGTTATCAACCCCCCCCCCCGCCAAACTACTAGAAAAATTGAAAGGGGGTATTTTAATCACTTCTGCCCAAAACTTACACCCAAAGAGAAGAACACCTTTCCCTGATAGCACTGACAGCGGCCGAGGAATCCAGCAAGCCGCAAACCACACACATGACGGGGGGGGTAGAGACTCCCCCTTCACACGCTTCAACAATCCTTGACAAGCGGAGGGGGGGCACAGTAGCAATCAAACACATATCTGTGAGTGCCATATGCAAATGTCATATGTATTTACACCTTTAAGGGGCCGAGAAAGAGGGCTTTATTTATTTATGCATAAGCTTTCTTACCCACCCTTCACCAGACGGTCCCGGGGCGGGTCCCAACAATCTAGCCAATAAAACGCCTCATGCTCATGTCAGCCTGCTAAATATTTGCCCCAACACTGACGTCACTCTCCAAAGCATGGAGGGGGATGAAGGCCACAGAGATGCTCTCTATGTTGGTCATGCAAAAAGAAGCCACCAGTGGAGGCTGGTCCGTCAGGGCGAGGGGACCCCTGCCCTACCAACCTCAGCCTGCCCTCAGCCTGCCCCCACCGGCGTGCCTTCTTACTTGCCGGCAGCCCAGGGGGTGGCCCTGGCGTCCAGCTTTCTCTTCTTTAGTCTGTTTTGCTCTTATAGAATCGTAGAATAGTAGAGTTGGAAGGGGCCTATTAGGCCATCAAGTCCAACCCCCTGCTCAATGCAGGAATCCAAATCAAAGCATTCCCAACAGAACTCAGCAAGAAGGAAGATGGAGACAAAGCTAGAATTAGATGCCTCCTCACCCCATTGGCTCTGGCTCCACCCACTGTTGAGCTCTCTGCCTTCCACCCCATCAGTCCCAATGGGCAACCAGCAGCCACCACGGGCAGCCACGGGCCAAGCCAGGCTCTGATTGCTGAGACTTCTGAAGGCTTCTTCAAGACAGTGGCAGCGAACACTGACAGGGATTGTGGAGCAGCTTCTGGCTGCCTCCTGGTTCTCCGAAATCTCATTAAGTGGGTCATTTCTCCTGCCCCTTCCCTTCCCCCTTCCCAACCCGGGGGGAAATTATTAGCTGCTACAGCAGAGATCAGAGAAGCAATACATGGGAGCGAAGGGAAAGGGTTTCACTTCCCTGGATGTTTGCCCACGATCCATCAGAAGCTCTCAGAACGTTTGACTGCACCAGCCTTCCCCAAACTGATGCCTTCTAAACATTTTTTTGTTTATTATTTGATTTCTATCCTGCCCTTCCTCCCAGCAGGAGCCCAGGGCAGCAAACAAAAGCACTAAAAACACTTTAAAACATCATAAAAGTAGACTTTAGAACACATTCAAACAAAACAACTTTAAAAACTTTTTTTTAAAAGCTTTGAAGACATCTTTAAAAAAAGGTTAAAAAATATATTGTTTTTTTTAAAAAGGGTTAAAACGTATTGAAAAGCAATTCCATCACAGAACCAGACTGTTGGACTCCAATGTTGTTTAAATGTTGTTGGACTCCAGCTCCCATCAGCCCCAGCCAGCATGGCCAATGGTCAGGTGTGACGGGCACTGTAGCCCAACAACATCTGGCAAGGAAGGACGATCGTAGCTCGACGGCAGAGAACCTGCTTTGCATGCAGAGGGTCCAAAGGCCCAAACCCTGATGACATCTCCAGGTAAGTCTGGGAATGTTCCTTGCCTCAAACCCTGGAAAGTCGCTGCCAGTCAGTGTGGACAATGCTGCGCTCAACAGACCAACAGTTTGGCTTGGCATCAGGCAGCTTCCCGGGTGCCATCACTGACCCAGTGCCCTCCGATATTTTGGCTAAAACGCCACGCCGTGTGCTCAGCACAAGTGCATTTCAAACTGTGCAAGGAACAATTTTCTTCATGCGTCCAGAGTTGAAGGGTGCTCCCAGTTTACCAGTTTATTGAGCATTCATCTTAATTTGTTTGCAGGGAGATTAGGCGCCGTTATTTGTCGGGCAATTCTTCTGCTTTGTCTGTAGGGAGATTACCCCACACTTTCCCCGGCATCTCCCCCTCACTTTCCTTATGGCAAGAAGTCCGACCTTTTGGGGGAAGTGGGTTTGTTGTGGCAAGGCTTCCAAATCAACCGTCACTGCATAACCTAAATATGCCACTATATGACTGAATCCCACATTTAAATAGCAACCGTTGGGAAGCACCCAAAACTGCTGGCATGCTTCACAACTCCCTGCAATGCCCATGGCCAGGTTTCCACTGTCAACTGGAGTCAAATGGCAAATGCCTCTAATAGTGTAGAGGCCTTTTCTTCTCAGCACTATGGAACCAAGGCATGGACAATGGAACCCATGACCCAGAGAGGTGCTGGGCTCTCGAACCCTGGAGGCATTCAAGAGGCGGCTGGGCACCCACCTGTCGGGGATGCTTTAAGTTGGATTCCTGCATTGAGCAGGGGGTTGGACTAGATGGCCTTAGAAGACCCTTCTATGATTCTATGATTCTAAGTTGCTTTGGGTAATTTTCTCAGGAAAACAACATCAACCATCCTTCACGCAACTGCACTCAGCTTTTAAAGGTCTGCCCAGTGATGCAATCCCATTCCATGCACAATCTTTGCAAACCTTTTCCCTTACCTGCTGGGCTCAGGTCTTGGGCTCTGAAATCCATTTTGAAAACTACAGATGCTGTTTTTGCCCTGCCAAACCTCGACCAATGCTGTACTGGTTGACACTCGCAGAGAAAGCTCACTTCCAATTCACCTCTCTAACGGGTACAAGGGTAGAACAAACTGGAGCTCTCATTTCCCAGAGCCGCCTCCTTCCACTGCAAAAGGTTTGCATTATTCTGGATCTGATTTTCATCAGAAAAAACTGACATAATGGAGACTTTCCCCACACCCCCAGCTCCCGCTGAAGCAGAATCTACGCTCCCCACAATTCTCTCATCCACAGAGCTTAAAACAGAGAGAGAAATTTCTGATCCTCTCTATGGAAGAGCTGTGTACATTTCCAAAGGGCATCTTTGCAATTTGAATTCTGTGGGGCTGCATGGGGGCACTGATTTATTCATTAGCAGAAGCTAACAACAACTGTGCTCTCACACTGAGTTGTCTTTATGGCACATTTTAAGGAATTGACACAGGAAAAAACAGCCACTCAAAGCAGACTGTGCCCCTTTCCTTCATCATAAAGCCAGGCCTGCCGTCCTTCCAGTCATGCAGCGGCTAATTCAGAAGTACAGGGTCCCTTCATGATAGTCACACACAGCTACACCTCTCTCCCTTTTTTTCTTTTGCTGCTGGGTTGAGAATGAGATCCTTGTTAATGCCTTCTCCCACAACAGATAATCAGCATGAAAGGGGAGAGTGTTAGCTACTGAAAAGAGTCTTCTCAGTGGCTGATTCACCTCCTTTCACTCTGATTGGCTCCAATCAGCAGGAAAGGACAAGGAAGCATGTTAGAAGACTCTTCTCAGTGGCTAACAGACTCCCCTTTTATGTGATTGGCTCTTAGCTGGAGACATAGGGACCCTTCTCCCAAAAAAGTAAGAGGTCTAAGACCCTCTGAGACCCCAGACGACTACACCCCTGCGTCCTTCCCAGCACACTCATGGGGAGGAGACAGCAGAAGAATGCAAAGCAGAAGCCACTGAGCTATGGCCTTTCCCCCTAAACTAAGTCCCTTCCCACTATGAATGTTGTTGTTGTTATGTGCCTCCAAGTCGATTATGACTTATGGCGACCCTGTGAATCAGCAACCTCCAAGAGCATCTCTCGTGAACCACCCTGTTCGAATCTTGTAAGTTCAGGTCTGTGGCTTCCTTTATGGAATCAATCCATCTCTTGTATGAATGTGTATAATCCATTTAAAATCTAGTGACCCCGATTCCCCATAGCTGATCTGGAAGGGTGCTCTCTCTCTCTCTCTCTCTCTCTCTCTCTCTGTGTGTGTGTGTGTGTGTGTGTGTGAGAGAGAGAGAGAGAGAGGTCCTCCCAATGGATGATCAGATTGGCCTAGACGGCCCCTGAGTTCCTCCCAGTTTCCTTGCCCTGTCCACAGCACACCGTCACTGCCAGCGTATCCCAGGTGCTTCTCTCCTGAAACAAGCGCCTCCTCTCCAAAGGTGGAACACTACAGACTGCAAAAGCCCCAGGATGACTATCACTCTTTGCAGGCAGAGTCTGTTTGGAGCGTCTGTCGCCTGGGCTGGGCTTCAGGGCACCCTGCCAAGGAAAATGCTGCTAAACCAACTTCCTAGAAACACCAGGAACAGAGCCAAGGAAGCTGGCAAGTGTCGGTGCTGGCTGGGATGTAAACAGAGGGAAATGAGCGCCGCAATTTGATCCAGATGCTCACACACGAACATGCAGTGGCAAGGTGGCAGGCACGGGGGAGGGGGGGACGGGACACAAAACCACCCAGAGCCATTGTTGGAAAAATAAAAGGCAACTACGCTCCGGATGGGCTTGTCTGCCTCTCCCTTCCACCAACCTCTTTTTCATTCTGTCCCTTCTGGTCAGAATCTGAATTTTCTACTCTTTTTTCAGCACTTTTGGCAGAATTTTCATAAGACCACAACAACAAAGCCTTCACCCACCCAGGTGGCCTACCCAGCAAAACATGGTTCTTCTTAAAGCAGAGGAGATCAACTGGTTGCCATCAGCCACGACCAGCTCACACCACAGATCCCTCCAGCCACTACCTCTCCTGTAAGAACATCCAAAGGCCCCGCTGGATCAGGGCCATCTAATCCAGCATTCTGCTCATACAACAGCCCCACTGCCACTACTGCTGTCTCTAGTAATTTATATATCTGAAGCATACTGCCTTGGAACATGGAGGCTCTACTTAGCCATCATAGAGCTCTTATCCTCTGTGATTTTTACGGATCCCCTAAGCTACGTCTGGTGTCAGCAGATTCTAAACATGCCTTATTTATTTATTTAAAACATTTTTATTTATTTAAAAAGTGCTGCTCTTCAGGCTCCCCTTCCCCCCAAAAAGGCTCCCAGAGCAGCCTACAGATCAATACAAATGACAATGGAACCAATGACCTAGAGAGGTAGTGGGGTCTCCGACACTGGAGGCATTCAAGAGGCAGCTGGACAGCCATCTGTTGGGAATGCTTTGATTTGGATTCCTGCATTGCGCAGGGGGTTGGACTTGATGGCCTTGTAGGCCCCTTTCAATTCTACTATTCTAAACAAGACAGTCTCTGCTCTCAGACTTACAATCTAAAAGACACAACACAAAAGGAAACCGGACTGGGAGAAAAAGCCAGTTCAGGTACCAGTTCTCGGTTTAAAGTTTTTCTGATGACCAGCTGGGATGGAAGAGGTCAAGGAGAGGAGGAACCAAACACTGCTGGTGTCTCAGCGGTGCCACTGGGATAGCCCTGCTCCCCCACTCTGCTACAGGCTGATGGCCAGAGTTCACTGTGCACGAAGAAGCACTTTCCTTTTTTCATTCATCCCAAGTCTCCTGCTGCAGGTCGTCCCTGGTCGTCTGTTTCCTAAACTAAACCCCCCAAATGCTTTATACTTTCCTTGAAGGGAAAGGGATGCAGCCCATTGATCACCTTGGTTGTCCCCCCCCCCTGCAGCTCAGTAAGGGGAGCACCTGTCTTGCATGCAGAAGGCCCAAGGTTCAATCCCCAATGGAATCTCCAGGTAGGAGAGAGCCGTTGCCAGTCAGTGTAGAGAATAATGAGCTAAGTGGACTGTCAGACTTGGTATAAAGCAGCCTTCTATGTTTCCTATCCTCCTTCCTTGGGAGTGGTGGTGAGTCTTTTGCACGGCTGTTGTGGTTGGGTTTAAGCAAGCTTGCATGCCGCCCCCTTTGATAGATGTTCCCTCTAACCAGTATTGGGGATATCTCTATATGTTTGTTTACCATGATGTAACTCCCTTAAAGGGTGGGGTTATTTACCTTCTCTTCCTCCTCCTTTGACTGGGGATATTGAGATCTCTGCATATCCTCCATTAACCTCTAGCAGAGGGAGCAATCCGCTGTTGCATTTATACTTTGCTAAGAAATAGGACTACGCATTGTTCCTATTTCATTTAACCAAACAGTCATGACCCAGCTGGCATCTACCCCTTTCCTGTTGGGAGCGCTGGGAAGGGGGGCTGCCAACCTCTTAAGCTTGGTGGGGTCTCCCTTAGAATCTAGAGGAGGAGAAAGCTTTTGGTGAGGTATTGCAAATTCAGGATTTCTTATGGAACTGTAATGCTGATAAATCTCTCATGGTGTTTAATGGTGGACTAATACTGAACCAGGTTATGGGACGTCACGGCCGCTCCTTCTAACAGCAAACTCCAATGGACAGTGCCAACAGGATGTGAGCCAAAAGTGAGAAGCAACAGATGCAGTAGAAGCATCAAGTCCGACTTTGGTGAATATTCTGTAACATCCCTACTCTGGGGGGTGGGGGAGAACCACCCAAACCCAGTGAGAAATGGGCATGCTCAGTAGGCATGGGACGCTGAAATCAGCTGGAAAAGCAAAACTAAAATAAGGAAGGATGGAATGGATTAACACAGAGGGAGAGCATGGCTGGCTGGCAGGCACCCTGGAAAAGAGCATCCCTGTTACGAAGGAAGGATGTACTGCAACATTTTGGGTGCCTCCAGACTGTCAGCATTTTCCAGGAGGGATGTGAGCACACACTAGAACGTCACTTTGCACATTTAAAGAGGATGAAAGGACTCCTCACCCACTTCAAACGATTTTTGGTTTTTTATTTTTGCAGGTAGGAATGTAATGGGAAATGCCCTGAAAGGTGTGGGATGAACAAATTGCTTTTTAATGTGTTCTTAAACCTTCTTTTTAAAAATGTTTTTAATCTTAGAAGATGCTTTGAAAGCTTTTTTAAGAAATGTTTTTGAAGATGTTTTGTTTTAATGTGTTTTAAAGTTTGTTTTTATGATGTTTTAATATTTTTAGTGCTTTTGTTTGCCGCCCTGGGCTCCTGCTGGGAGGAAGGGCGGGATATCAATCAATCAATCAATCAATTAAATGCTCATCATTGTGAAACCACCCTGCAAACAAATCCGAACGAATCCTCAACAAAGACCAGATATAATCCAACCCACTATATAAACTATGTGCGAGAAAATCAACATGAGTGTATTGTTCTTTTCTGATGTGTATTTCTTATTTGTGTTTATTTTTTGTGAGCCGCCTTGAGGGCCTTTTTGGCCAAAAGGCTGCATAGAAATAAACTGTAACATAACATAACATAACGTAAACAGGTCATTTTCGTTGCAGATCCCATTTGTATGACTGTTGTTGATGTTACTGCTATTGTTGAATAAGCGCATTACTGTTAGAAGAGGAGAATACACTGCAACATTTTGTTGCAGACCTTCAGCTCTATTATAGTTGCTACTGCTATTGTTGTAGCTTACTTTATTTACCCTTACAAGAGTGTGCAATGCAGGCATCTGCAGTGTGTCACAAATAGGGATGGGCAAATCTGTTCATTTCAGTTTATTTCCTTTTCTCATTTTTTCAACCTTAAATTCAGTTCTCCAATTTTCCACATCATTTTGGAATTTTTTTTAGTCCTCACGGAAATTCATTGGCAATTTTGTGCAAATTTATTATTATCTATTTATTACATTTATATCCCACCCTTCTTCCCAGTAGGAGCCCAGGGCGGCAAACAAAACACTAAAAACACTCTAAAAACAGACTTTAACATATATATTTTTAAAAAAATTAAAAACCAACTAAAACAAAATATCTGATGATCAGGGCACTGGAAGCAAAGTCCTATGAGGAGAGACTGAAAGAACTGGGCATGTTTAGCCTGGAAAAGAGAAGACTGAGGGGGAGATATGATAGCACTCCTCAAGTACATGAAAGGTTGCCACACAGAGGAGGGCCGGGATCCCTTCTTGATCATCCCAGAGTGCAGGACACGGAATAATGGGCTCAAGTTGCAGGAAGCCAGATTTCGACTGGACATCAGGAAAAACTTCCTAACTGTTAGAACCATACGACAATGGAACCAATTACTAGAGATGTAGTGGGCTCTGTGACACTGGAGGCCTTCAAGAGGGAGCTGGACAGCCATCTATCGGGGATGCTTTGATTTGGATTCCTGCATTGAGCAGGGGGTTGGACTTGATGGCCTTATAGGCCCCTTCCAACTCTACTATTCTATGATTCTATGATCTTTAAAAACATTTTTTTAAAAACTTGAAAAACATCTTACAAAGCAGTTCCAACACAGACGTAGACTGGGATAAGGTCTTTACTTAAAAGGCTCGTTGAAAGAGGAAGGTCTTCAGTAGACATTGATGTTTCGGTTCTCATATTGTTTCAGAAAGTGCAAATTAGGTAGGTTTTTAAATGTGAACTGGATTCCTCCCTCATCCCTAGCTGACCCAGCACAGATGAGCCCTACTGAGGCAATCGGAAGAGTCCTGCTCTGTTGAGAGATGGCTCATTTCACAACCACCAGCCAGTCACAAAGGCAGACACACCCTAAATATTTGGCAGGCATGGGACCTGACGACCAAAGGATTGTCCCATATTCTTACAGAAACAAAAATGACACATTAAAAAAATAAAACAAGAAGAAGGAAGGATTGCAAACAGCCCCTAGCAAATAAAGTTGTTCTCAGCTTACAGACAGCACCTAGCGTAAAGAGCCAGCAACAGCAGAAGTGCCGAGATGCTGGGGGCTGTTAAAGGAAACCCATAACGCACAGAATAATGAGCAAAAGTTTTCCGCATGACATAGGCTGATGTGGTTATCCGCCAATGCTCTTATGAGCCATTTATTTCTAAGCTAAAATGAAGATTTGTCTCCCGTTTATAAAATTGGTCGTTCAAAGGCACTGGGGAAACAAACTCGCATGCTAATGCAGCCTTTTTGCTAACCTAGGGCTCTCCAGATGTTTTGTACTGCAATTCCCATCAGTCCCAGCCAGCGGTGCAGATATTATGCCACAGACAGGAGAAAGATACTCACACAGCCTGCAGAGAGAGAGAGGTTAATGAGCTTCAACTCTCTGATTGCAAGGAGAATCAGACCACTCCCTAACCACAACCCAGAACAACGTTTTCACAAGTCAAACAAAAATCACTCCTCCAGACTGCAGGGCTCATCATACGTTTTTGAAAATAAAACTTGGGTGTGCTTGAAAAAGACCCAGAAGTGTTGTTGCATTTCATCTTTTATCTGTGCCAATTTCTTTTAAAAATTGGTTTGGGACATACATGGCAGGGCCGGTTCTAAAGGGTGGCAGGGTGGGGCACTGGCCCAAGGCCCCTAAGGGCCCCTCCGCTCACCTTCTGCAATCCACAGCAGCAGCCGCGGATCGCAGGGCAGGAGCTTCCGCCTGCCCACCATTCCCTCTCCCCACCTACCTGTCTCCTGCCTTTTAGCATTGCCCTTAATGAAGATGGCGGCCGAGGTTTCCCTAAGGTGCTGAAGCCCCTGCCACCATCTTGGTTGATGGCAGAGATGCACGCACGTAGCATGCACGCATGCCATCAACCAAGATGGCAACAGCGGCTTCATCCCCTTAGGGAAACCGTGGCTGCCATCTTGGTTAATGGCAATGCTAAAAAGACATGCAACAGGTAGGTGGGGTGTGGGGTGTGTGCACATATGCGCGTGCGTGCGCGCACACACCCACACCAGGGCCCGGGGAAAGCTGATGCCGAAGGGCCCCGGCATGCCTGGGGCCAGCCCTGATACGCAGCCTTGAGAACTTAAAGGGGAGAAAATGCAAAGGCAAGATCGTAAGATCAAGGCTGCTGGATCAGGCCAATGGCCAGTCAAGCCCAGCATCCTGTTCTCACAGATGCCCCCAGCGGAAGCCAGAAAGCAAGACCTGAGCACAACTGTATTTAACTACGCGCTGCATGAAGAAGCACTTTCATGTGTCTGTCCTGAATCTTCCAACATTTAGCTTCTTTGGATGTCCACAAGTTATAGTGTTAGGAGAGAGAAAGCTTATTCCTGACCAGTTTCTTCATACCATGCATAATTTTATACACCTCTGTCACATCTCCTCTTACTCTCCTTTTCTCCAAACCGGAAGTTCCCAATCCTTTTTCTCCGAAGACCATTTGCAAATTGCTGAGGGTCAAGTTGGCACCACTTCATGGTATTTCCGCCTGTTGCAGCAACTGTAATGCACTGTGCTAGATGCTACATAATTTTTAATTAATTGACGAGGACTAGGCGGTCCGCACATATAACACCTGTTCTGGCTCGTTTGCACTGGCTGCCTATCTGTTTCCGGGCCAAATTCAAAGTGCTAGTTTTGACTTATAAAGCCTTACACGGCACGGGTCCACAATACTTAGCGGAACGCCTCTCCCGATATGAACCTACCCGTTCACTACGTTCAACATCTAAGGCCCTCCTCCGAGTTCCGACTCACAGAGAAGCTCGGAGGGTCGTAACAAGATCTAGGGCCTTTTCGGTGGTTGCCCCTGAATTATGGAACAGTCTCTCTGATGAGGTGCGCCTGGCGCCTACACTTTTATCTTTTTGGCGCCAGGTTAAAACCTTTTTATTCTCCCAGGCATTTTAATTCTATTTTTTAGCTTTTAATGTATATCAGGTCGTTTACTTGTTTAATATGTATGCTTTTACTGTTTTTGTGATTCTATTGTATTTTATCCTATGTTGTGCACCGCCCTGAGAGCCTTCGGGCTGTGGGCGGTATAGAAATCGAATAAAATAATAAAAATAATAAATAAATAATAATTGCATTTTAGGTACAACGCAGATCACCTAAATGAAGCTCACAGAGTACTGGTGGTCCATGGACTGCAGTTTGGGAACCCCTGCTCTACACTAAAAAGCCCCAAATGCTGTAACCTTTCCTCACAGGGGGCTGCTCCATCTCCTTTAACTTGGAGAAGAAAGTGATAGGTTTCAAATCAATTGGACAGGTTTGCAAGCTTTATTTGTCTTCAGTCAGTAGATTACTCAACAAAAGCTTTAGGCTGCAATCCTACATCCGGCTTCCTTGAATTAAGCCCCACTAAACTTATTGGGGCTTACGGTTAAAGGAGACACGTATAGGTAATCAAGGGTGGCAATTTTAATTGGCAACAGTGAGAACGAAAAGCGCACACCAGCATTTTCTTGGAGGCTATTCTGGTGCATTGCTGTAAAAGTGAATGAACATCATCATCATAAAAAAATTGCCTATTAGTCTTCTAATGATGACTGCTACCTTTTATTTATGAAAGAGTCTGTGTTGGAATTGTTTTTTAATATGTTTTGAAAGCTTTTTTTAAAAAAGATGTTTTAAAGATGTCTTGTTTTAATATGTTTTTAAGGATGTTTTGTTGTAATATATTTTAAAGTCTGTTTTTATGATGTTTTAGAGTGTTTTTAGTGCTTTTGTTTCCCGTCCCGGACTCCTGCTGGGAGAAAGGGTGGGATATAAATCTAATAAATAAATAAATAAATGAATAGCAAGCCCTCTCAAAAAGGCACCTCTGCCACAATTTGGATAATATTATTTGTTGGCTATGCATCCCAAGCGCTCAGGATGGAGAACAAGCGGTTAAATTGTTAATGATTCTATCTTGAAAAACGGAAATGGACTGCCTTCAAGTAGATTCTGACTTATGGCAACCCTATGAATAAGGTTTTCACGGTAAGCGGTATTCAGAGGCAGTTTCCCATTGCCTTCCTCTGAGGCTGAGAGGCAGTGACTGGCCCAAGGTCATCCAGTGCGCTTCGTGGCTGTGTGGGGATTCGAACCCTGGTCTCCCAGGTCATAGTCCAACACTCCCAACCGCTGTGCCTCCAGATGTTGTTGGACCACAACTCCCATCAGCCTCAGCCATTGGCAATGCTGGCTGAGGCTGATGGGAGTTGTGGTCCAACATCTAGAGGCACACCGGTTGGGAAAGGCTGCTCTAAGCTCTATGCCACACTGGCTCTCTTTCTATCTTATCCTGGGCCAAAAAATAAAAAGCTCATATATTAAAATATGTGCCTTGGGATCCAGAGACATCCTCAGGAGACATTTGTGGCCTCGTTTTGTGCAGCCAGGCATGTGATTGATTTATGTGGCTGAAACATGGGATGAGTTCCCAAAATCCAAGTTAAAAGTCCAAAGATATCAATGCCCACCAGCAACTCTATCTTCAGTCCTCTGATTTCTAGCCTTTTTTTTTAAGTTTCACCTTTCAATTCTTAACATTCAACAGAAGAATACTATCTTGAGGTCCCTGACTAAGCTTAATCCTTGAGAATAACTTTCTCTGAAGCCCCTGGACTGCCTTCAAGTCGATCCCGACTTATGGCGACCCTGTGAATAGGGTTTTTGTGGTAAGGGGTATTCAGAGGGGGTTTCCCATTGCCTCCTTCTGAGGCTGAGAGGCAGTGACTGGTCCAAGGTCACCTAGCGAGCTTCATGGCCGTGTGGGGATTTGAACCCTGGTCTCCCAGGCCGTAGTCCAACCCTCTAACCACTATGCCACACTGGCCCCTACCCAACCCTTAGATACAAACATGCCCATCAGAGTTAGTGGCCACTGATAGCCTTATCCTCCATGAAGTTGTCTACTGCTCTTTTAAAGCCATCCAAGTTGGTGGCCATCACTACTTCTTGTGGGAGCCAATTCCATACTTTAACCATGCGCTGCGTGAAGAAGTCTTTTTTTGTCTGTCCTGAATTGTCCAACATTCAGCTTCATTGGATGTCTACAAGTTCTTGTGTTACAAGAGTTTTCTCTATCCACAACATGCATAATTTTATACACTTCTATCAGCTCTGGAGGGCACCAGGTTTGGGAAGGCTTATGGAGGTAACAAAGGGGTCCCTTCTTCATCAGCACCACTGACTGCCTCCTTTCTGCCCCTCCTTTGGAAAGGGGCCACCTAGCTCAGTGCCAGAGCACCTGTCTTGCACGTGGAAGGTCCCGGACTCAATCTCCAATGGCATCTCCAGTTAAAAAGGAAATCAGGTAGGTGGGAAGACCTTTCTCTGCCCAAGACCCTGGAGTGCCCCTGCCAGTCAAAGTAAGAGAATAGGAAGCTGTCTTTTATTAGTCACACCCTTGGTCCATCTAGCTCAGTGCTGTCAACACTGACAGGCAGCGGCTCACCAAGGTGTCAATCAGGGATTCTCTCCCATTCCTACCAGGAGATGCCGTTGGGGACTGAACCTGTGATCTTCACATGCAAAGCAGAGGCTCTACCACTGAGCCACGCCCTTCCCCAACAGTAGGCCACACTGGTCTAGACAGACCAATGATCCAACTTAGCACAGGGCCACCTCGTATGTTCATGATCCTACTTCTCTCCCTCTCTTTCTCATGAACGTATGAAATTTATGGAGGTCAAGCACATCGGAGAGGCAGGAAAACAAGGTTTTCCCAGCCCTAGCACCCTTTCTCCCCTGGAAATGCCAGGGGAGGCACCTGGCACATTTTGCAGGCAAGCAAGTCGCTTGCTATGGCACTGGGAAAAGGCCTTTCTCCTTGTTTAATGTGGATCAAAGGCAGCTGCGCCACTGTTGTGGTTTTTGCAAACTAAACAGGAGCAAACAGCCCCACCAGAGAAACCCACATGTGGGAGGCCAGCACCACTGCTGGCGGCCACTGGCACCCTTGTTGAGGAAACGCAGAGCACGAGAGAAGAGGAACAAGAGGAAAGTAAATGCACTGAATGTGGAAATGTCAACAAAAGGGGCCGCACAAGCTCCCTCGCTCTGATAAGACAAACAGAACAACTTTTGCTATGAGCAGTGCCCATGAAGGAAGAGGCAGGAATACCCACTGCCTGTCATCACCCCATTGCTCTGCTTAATCTCGTTCTCAATCCATTCCACCGCAAACCACATCCCTCGGCAGTTTCAGTACAGGGGCAGGGAGAGAGAGACTTACATATTTAAAGAGCCCGGCCTTCTTGCAAACCACCAGATCCCGAGTTTTGAAAAATGCTCCCCTCCAATTTTGCTGCCAGGCCTGTGAGCTGGGGGTGGCTGCTCCCAGACGAAGATGGCAGCTTCCTAAAGCAGCTGCATTTCTGCAGGCGACAGAGAGTCACTCTGAGGGCTCATCCAGACGACTGCAAAATGTGTGACATGCCCACTGTGTGTGTTCATTATTTTTCGGTCGTCCAAATGACGTCTCGTGCTGTTACGCATTTTGGCGGGTTAAATCCGCTCCTTGCAATACCGGCAAAAATGCGATTTGCTGTTTAAAATCGGGAATCATCCACTGTGCCTTCAGGAGTTAGGATGCAATACCGCGGACTTTACAGCTAATGGGTGGTTCTTGGGCGTTTCCCCTTGCCCCTTCTCCTCATTCCTGCCAATCACGTATCTGCACTTTTGCGCATGTGCGAGAATAAGCCCGGGAAAATTGAACTAATCATCGCAATGGTGGGGTGTTGGGGGGGGGTCTGCAACTACTGCGCAGATGCATTTTATTTTTTGCCAGCCTGCAAACTGGGCGGCCGCTCTGGGTGAGATCTGCAATGCACAGCAAGTGAGAAAGGGGGGATGGTCGGTTTCAGCCTGCCTCCAGAAAGCTTTGTCAATTTCATTCTACTTGCTGGGGTTTTTGCTTCAAATCAGAAAAGCATACATTCCTTTAAGTGTAATATGCAAATGCAAACAAGAAAAGAGCTTCTGGTCCCTTTCAAGCCAGAAAGCTTTGTCAATTTCATTCTCCCCTGGGAAGGAAAGGGGGGGCACGTTTCTTGCTTTTTTGGAGAAATAAGTGCATTGCCAGCTTGTGTATCTCCTTAAATATCAATAAAGGCAGAAAAGCATACATTCGTTTAAGTGTAATATGGCAAATGCAAACAAGAAAAGGGTGTCAATTTCATTGTGGGAAGGCAGACATGAAACCGACCAGCAGCCATTCCTTCCCAGGCCAGAACTCCTTTACAGCCATATTGTGCTTTGTTGCAGAGGGGGAGAGGAGCATACGTAATTTTTTTGCTGACCAATTGGTTGATAGGGGGAGGTTTTAGAGGCGGAGCTTGGAAAAAGCGAAAAGAATGTAGGGTCTTACCGCTGCGTGTGGAAAAAAGCGTTTTTTTTTAATTGGGAAAGAGCGAACTAAAAGGCAAAGTGAGGACTATCAGATGACAAACCGAATATGGAAACCGTGGATTATCCCGCTCCATTTTGATAAGCCCTGAGACTCCTTCCGCCCTCTGGACTCATTGCAAAGAGTCACACATCAGCATTCAACTCAAATTGCTTTAAGGCAGAGCCTGGAAGATTACTTTTGAAAAGTAATAAATTACAGTTACAATTACATGGCCCAAATAAAGTAGTAATCATCATTACAATTGCTCTGAAAGTAACTGTTTACTTTTTCTCAAAAGTAATCACTACAATTACATTTCAGTTACTTTTTAAAAGAAAAGCCTACAAAGTGCTGGCCTTGGCTGCTGCACATCTAAGTAGCCTAAAAAAACTTTAAAAATAAACATATACAGAGTAGTAGAATAATTCTTTTTATCCACTTATTTATTTATTACATTTGTATACCGCCCCATAGCCGAAGCTCTCTGGGCGGTTTACAATTAAAACATAAAAACAACCTTATCCATAAGATAGCAATGGTGGTCTCTCTGCTGGTAAGGGAGGTGGGGAGGGAGGCAGAGGCCACTACTCAGATCTCTGCACGTCAAACCAAGTGCCCTCCCCTCAGCCAGTCTCTACCCTTAGACTCATTACTCACCCTTCACCCGAAGGTCCCAGGGCAGGTTGCAACAATATAAAACACCACATTAAAAACAGTTTAAAACACATTGCAATCACAACTAGAGTGGGTCCTAAAATATCTCTCTCTCAAGTGTCAAAGGCCACAGTAAAATGCATCTTCTCAGCACACGACAAAAGCTGGATTATCACTCGGTGCCAGACGCACCTCTGTCTTGCCACTGAACAGACCATCCCCACCCATTTGGAAATAGCTGTACGACCCAACCACACAGCGACTCATCTTGGAAGGACCACCACGCAGCCCCCTCCAGCTTCTCCCTTGCTCACGTATGCAAGGGGTGAATCAGACATAGATGAGTTCAAAGGATCTCCCACCCACCCCACCTGAAAGATCAGGTGCTCTTTGTAAGTCAGCTTATGCCAGTCTGGTGCCTTCCAGATCTCAAGTCCAACTCCCATCAGTCCTGGCCAGCATTTGGCTGGGGGGGGGGGAGCTGCAGTCCAAAACATCTGGAGAGCACCAGGTTGGGGAAGGCAGCCCAAATGGATTTGGCTGAATGTCTGTCTAAACTTACATTCTATTTAGATGACACTGGAAAGTTGACAAACTGGACATCAGGCCAAGAACACAACCCTTGTTGTTAATCCCTAGCATTTGGTACACTGAGGTGCACTACCTCTTTACATGGAGGTTCCATTTACCCATCATAGCAAATCAATGGCTGGGGCTGATGGATGTAGGAAACTAAAACGACTGGAGTGAAGCAGGTTGGTGAAGGCTGTTGTAAATTATCATTTTGCAGCCTGAAGCAGAGCACCACCCCCAGCCCAGTAAAAGTACACAGTACCCCTAAACATGCACAGAATTTGCTTTAAAGGAACATGTTATTGCAGATCAGTATGAAGACCAAACATGGGCAAGTCACTGCTCCCTCTTCCAACAGGACTCCAAAGATGAGGGGGCCCCAGAGATGAATATTTTACTATAAAACATAACATATCCTATAAGTTTCTGCAAGTTTTGCCTCAATAGGATAGAATCATGCAAAGGCCATCTTTTGCCAGAAGCCCCTGGCTTAACCCTTTCCTCCTCACCCCCAACTGGAACACGTGCAGTGCAGATGGCCTGGCATTGGCTCACTTTCATCTCCTCTCACCCTTGCCTCCCTTTCTTCCTCTCCCTCTGCCATCTTCTGCACTGCTGCAGCTTAGATGGTAGGCTCCTTGGGGCCATGACCTGTATCTTCCTAAACTACTGTGGTATGCTTTATGTGGGGCTGCTCTTGGAAGCCTCCACTGTTGCAATCTGCCCTTGACATTTAAAACTCTACCTGGCCTGGAACTCTGCTACTGAGAAACCTCCTTTCCCTGCATCAGCCCTCTTGATGGCTGTGGTTGGCAGATCACACCCTGCTTTGTACACTTTCTTGGTTAGAACAGGTTGGAGCAACGAAAGCTAGGAGTGGGGCCTTCTTTGCTGTGGCCCCAAAGCTCGAGAAGGCGGTGCCTAGAGATAAGGATCTGTTGTTCCCCACCCACTTTCCACAGCGGTCTGCCAAACTTGGTGACTTGGTCATTCAAACTTGTCATATTTAAACACATGCTTGGTCAATCTCTCTAGAAAATGTATGGGCTGTTTGAAGGTACCTCTAATACAATTTTTATTCTTGCCATTTTACTGTGGCTTTGACTGTATTTCACAGTTTACACAGGGAAAGTGGCCTAGAAGTATTTTAAATGTGTTACTTACTGCAGAAAGCACTCAGGGCAAACAGCTGATGCTGCAGAAGCAGAACTGGAGAAAAAATGCACACAAGGTGGAAAACGAATAAACGCATAGCCAAAATTCAGAGTTAGGTGGAGGAGGAGAGACGGAAAAACGGAGCATGTTTAGCCTTCAGAAGAGAAGACTTAGGGGAGACATGTTAGCACTTGAAAGGCTGCCACACAGAGGAGGGCCAAGATCGCTTCTCGATCGCCCCAGAGTGCAGGACACGGAATAATAGGCTCAAGTTGCAGGAAGCCAGATTTTGGCTGAACATCAGAAAACTGTTAAGAGCTATACGACCTAGAGAGGTAGTGGGCTCTCCAACACTGGAAGCAATCAACAGGCAGCTGGACAGCCACCTGTCAGGAATGCTTTAATTTGGATTCCTGCACTGAGCAGGGGGTTGAACTTGATAGCCTTAGAGGCCCCTTCCAACTCTACTATACTATGATTCTATGAAACAGCTCCCGGGGGGGGGGGGCGGAGGAAGAGAGGAATCTAGAAAACTGCAGCTAGGATGGGTTATCAACTGCTAAGGCCACGACTGCTAAACAGAACCTCCAGGGTCAGAGGCAGCGTACCCCTGAATACTAGAAAAAGTGCTTTCATGCCTCTTGCTATGTAGGTCTGGGAGAGAACCCTGCCTGAGAACCCTGAAGAGCAGCTACCAGTCAGTGTGCAGACATTACTGAGCTAGGTGGTCTGACTCTGGCGTTGCTCATAAAATGGAGTCTACTTCTGCTGATATGCAGCAAAATGAATCTGACTCTGCTGACTCTGTTAGCTTTTGCTGGGGTCTGACTCAGTACACGGCAGCTGCAATGCCCCTAGGCTTCATAAAAGCATCTGTCTGGTGGCTCTTGGGAACAGGATGTTGGACTTGGGTGATGGTCCCCAACTTAGATGGCTTTAAAAGAGGATTAGACAAATCCGTGGAGGAGAATAAAGCTATCAGTAGCTACTAGCCATGATGGCTATGCTCTGCCTGCATGATCAGAGGCAACATGCTTCTGAATGCCAGTTGCTGGAAACCACAGTGGGGAGAGATTCTCTTGTGCTCAGGTCCAGACTGTGGGCTTCCCATAATAGGCACCCAGTTGGCCACTGTGACAACAGGGTGCTGGATGAGATGGGCCACTGGCCTGATCCAGCAGGCCCTTATATTTTATACCATTTATTTATTTGATTGATTGATTGATATCCTGCCTTTCCTCCCAGCAGGAGCCTATGGCTCAATCCCCCGGGCCATTAGATGAATGTGACAGGAGGAGCAATCATCTGAAGTTCCTCTTCCTGTTGTTGTTATGTGCCTTCAAGTCGATTACGACTTATGAATGGGTGACCTCCAAGAGCATCTGTCATGAACCACCCTGTTCAGATCTTGTAAGTTCAGGTCTGTGGCTTCCTTTATGGAATCAATCCATCTCTTGTTTGGCCTTCCTCTTTTTCTACTCCCTTCTATTTTCCCCAGCATTATTGTCTTTTCTAGTGAATCATGTCTTCCCATGATGTGTCCAAAGTATGATAACCTCAGATTCATCATTTTAGCTTCTAATGATAGTTCTGGTTTAATTTGTTCTAACACCCAATTATTGGTCTTTTTCGCAGTCCATGGTATGCACAACGCTCTCCTCCAACACCACATTTCAAAGGAGTTGATTTTTCTCTTATCAGCTTTTTTCACTGTCCAACTTCCACATCCATACATAGAGATTGGGAATACCATGGTCTGAATGATCCTGCCTTTAGTGTTTAGCGATACATTTTTGCATTTGAAGACCTTTTCTAGTTCTCTCACAGCTGCCCTCCCCAGTTCTAGCGTTCTTCTGATTTCTTGACTATTGTCTCCATTTGGGGAATTGGGTCAGACCTTCCAAAGTTATAGCCCAGAAGTACCACTGATGGACCCACAGAACAGACGTGGGTGGCGTCAGACGCTTGCTGCTTCAAAGCAAGCCTGTTTTTGAAGAAGCTTGCAGGTAATTGCTTTGCAAAGGATGGCAAGTCTGGGACCTGGTTACTAGGAATAGCCGGAGGCTTTGCCTCTGTGTGTGAGCATGTGTGTGTTAAACACAATTTGGTACTTGCAAGAAGAGACATGGAAATAATGAGGAAAAAGATGACAAGCGCTGGAGAGTGTCTGCTCGGCTTTCCCTGATAAAGGGCAGGAGGCAACCCAACACACTGAAGATCAAGGCAGAGGAAAATTCTTTGCAAGCCTTTTCAAGCAGCTGAATGTCACTGCCGCCTCTGCACAGCACCAGCAAAAGAGAAAGGGATGGCACAGGCCACAGGGCAAAGGCGAGAGGGTGACAGAGCAACTCATGCAAGGGAAGGATTTGGCTTGCAAAGGGGGGGCAGTGGGAGGGCAAGAGAGAATGTCGACCCATTGCCCAGCAGGTAGGGATCATTAGGAAAGGGACTGAAAATAAAGCTGCCAGTATCTTAGTGCCATTTTACATATCCATGGTGCAGCCACATTTGGAATGCTCTGTACACTTCTGGTTGCCTCACCTCATAAAGGATACTGTACAGCAGAAATGGTTCAGGAAAGGGTGGCACACACACATGCACCCCCAGGAGAGGTTCATAGGGTGGCAACAAGGGAGAGGGACTTTTCAGTTGTGGCCCCTCCCAGGAGTGGAATGCTCTCCCCGCCAGCAAGGCCTGCCTGGCATGTACATTAAAATCCTCTTTGTGCCAGATTAAGATGGATCAGGCCTTTGAGGGAATGTGACGATCATGCTGATTGGTGTTTCTCAGTTATATTTTTTGGAATATGCTGTTTTATTAAACTTGATGGTGGTTTTAATTGTGTAAGTTGCCTAGAGATGTTTTATATCAGGCAACAAAAGCAAATGGTGGTTGTTAGATGACAACATACTCAGGGACAACTGGCAGATATAATAAAGCCCTAATGACTGTGTTTGTTTGTTCAATGAAAAGCTGCCTGAAGTGGCTGCAGTTCTGAGGAGCAGAAGTGGATCAATCCTTTCCCTGCTAGCCATTTCCCCACTCAAAATAACTGCTTTGGAAATGGACTGCCTTCAAGTCTATTCTGACTTATGGCTACCCTATGAATAGGGCTTTCATGGTATACAGTATTCAGAGGGGGTTTACCATTGCCTCCTTCTGAGGCTGAGAGGCAGTGACTGGCCCAAGGTCAGCCAGTGCGCTTCGTGGCTGCATGGGGATTTGAACCCTGGTCTCCCAGGCCACAGTCCAGCACTATAACCACTACACCACACTGGCTCTCAATAACTGCTTTAGATACATTTATTTATTTATTTATTTATTTATTTATTTATTTATTTATGGGAAGTATTTCTAATCTACAAATTTTGTTGTTATGTGCCTCCAACTTGACTACGACTTATGGCGACCCTATGAATCAGTGACCTCCAAGAGCATCTGTCATGAACCACCCTGTTCAGATCTTGGAAGTTCAGGTTTGTGGCTTCCTTGATGGAATCAATCCATCTCTTGTTTGGCCTTCCTCTTTTTCTACTTCCTTCTGTTTTTCCCAGCACTATTGTATTTTCTAGTGAATCATGTCTTCTCATGATGTGTCCAAAGTATGATAACCTCAGTTTCATCATTTTAGCTTCTAGTGACAGTTCTGGTTTAATTTGTTCTAACACCCAATCATTGGTCCTTTTTCGCAGTCCATGGTATCCGCAAAGCTCTCCTCCAACACCACATTTCAAAGGAGTTGATTTTTCTCTTATCTGCTTTTTTCACTGTCTAACTTTCACATCCATACATACAAAATCATAAATAATAAAGATTTGCTGTTATCTGTATTTGTTATTGTTAGTCACAGAAAATCAGGATATAAGTGTTTTAAAAGAAATTTTACAAAGCAAAGAAAAAAACCCACGGAGATTTCCCACAGAATGTTCCAGATGCTTGCTTATGTCAAGGATTCATGTTTGGCTCTCAGACTGCCTGTTCTCATTTCTCTTCTGCCAACCCCCGACACGCAGCACAGTCAATAAAAATGAGCGGCAAGACTCCCCACCAACACACACACACACACACACACACAAAAGCACCCCCACCCTGGACAAAAGGCCAAGTGGCCGGCCAGAGCCATTGCCCCTGGAGGCTTAATGAAACCAGTGACAGACATCTATTGATCTCCCATCAGATCGATCCCCAGGGAGAAAAACTGCTTCTTTTTGGCTGTCGGGAAAACACCAATGGCTCCAGACCCCAGGCTCCACTTGCACCACAGAACTGAGCGCATATTTGTATGGGATGAGAAGAAGACGCTTGCCTGGAGCATATGTGTGAGAGAAAAGGAGGGGAAGAGGGCGGGGAAGACAGTGGCTGTGCAGGAATGGCAAGAGCAAGAACCTTAATCTACTCCTAATCCACTTTGAAGCTAACCAGCATTAATAGATTCTCTTGGAACAAACGCCCCCCTTGAGCCAACACAGCTTTCATCTTTGGTTTCTGCAAAAGCAGAGCGATAGTTTGAGCCTTGCCCCCAATTTCCCAGGTTAGTTTGCATAGATCTGTGCCTTTCAAGCCACCTCCTTGAAGGGAACCCGTTCAGTATTCAACTCATGTGCCCAGGAGCTCCTGGGCATCCCCAACAAAGCCCTGGCAGGCTGCAGGAAGGTCTGGACGCAGGCTGTTCTGGTGCATGTTCCAGACTGCCCAGTCAATTCATGTGGGGAGCTGTCCAGGCCTGTTGGGCCTCCCTGCTGTCTGCCTTCATGAACTGGGAGTGCACCCTCCAACACACGCAGTCCCACACCCTGCACCGATCGGTAGTAGTGGGCAAGCTTTTTCCACTTTCTCCAGAGAACTGTGTCCATCATCTTATCAATGAAGAAGTCCAATAAGTTTCTAAGCAACCACCAATTCCCCCAGAATGCCAGAAAACCAACAGTTTAGATAAATCACATGGGAACCGCCTGAGGAAGAGACCTGAACAACTGGGGTGCAATTCATTAGAAAAGACAATAATGCAGAAGGGAGTAGAAAAAGAAGGCCAAACAAGAGATGGATTGATTCCATAAAATCTGAACAGGGTGGTTCATGACAGATACTCTTGGAGGTCGCTGATTCATAGGGTCGCCATAAGTCGTAATCAACTTGAAGGCACATAACAACAACATTTCTTTATTGTATTTATATATCGCCCCATAGCTGAAGCTCTCTGGGCGGTTTACAGTATGCATGCCCTTTGCTTTGGTATAAAAGGGTCTGCAAGCCCTCCAAGCCGCCAGAGTCATAAGCTATGGAGTATTGCAAATGTGGTCTTGCTGGGAGGGGCAATTTTGTGCTGTCACTGTAGCGAACAGCTATGGGGCTTTATCCAACTATATGGGTGACAGCCTTTGGCGAAATGATGGATGGACCGAGAAATGACATTTGCTTATAGCTTGAAGAGCTGACCAATTTACTCTGGACTAAGAGAGGCACAGAAATAGATCCAGCCCCACAGACGTATTACACAAAGCAGAACCTTGATTTGGGTTTAAGTCCCAGCTCTTCCTTGGACTCATGAGGTCAGCCTTTGCCAACCTGGTGCTCTGTAGCTCCTTTGGACACCAACTCCAGTCAGCCCCAGCCAGTGCAGTCATATGATGCTGGAGCTAATGGGTGTGTGGCTGTGCTGGATGGATGGGCTGATGGAAGTTGGAGTCTAACGCAGCCAGAGCTAGGGAGAGTGATGGGCGAAAGTGTCCATTTCAGCTTCTTTCAGTTTTTCCAACTTTACGATCAGTTCACATTTTCACATCAGTTTTCTAAAGAAGCATTGATTTCTCCTAATATACATATTTTTGTATGCAAATATGCCTTATATACACACACACACACAAAAATCAATTTTCCTAAACAATGCATTTTTGGATGTTATATGCATTTCTGTATTCTGAGAGGCAGTGTGGTGTAGTGGTTAGAGTGCTGGACTAGGACCTGGGAGACCAGGGTTCGAATCCCCACACAGCCATGAAGCTCACTGGGTGACCTTGGGCCAGTCACTGCCTCTCAGCCTCAGAGGGAGGCAATGGGAAACCCCTCTGAATACCCCTTACCTTGAAAACCCTATTCATATTTATTTATTTATTTATTTAAAATATTTCTATCCCACCCTTCTACCCTATAATAGGGAACTCAGGGCGGCTTACAAAAATAATGTGGCTGAGTGACCAAATGCAAGACTTTAACCTTGTGCTTAAGTAGAGATGAGAGCCAGTGTGGTGTAGTGGTTAAGGTGTTGAACTATGACCTGGGAGACCAGGATTCAAATCCCCACACAGACATGAAGCTCACTGGGTGACCTTCGGCCGGTCACTGCCTCTCAGCCTCAGAGGGAGGGCAATGGTAAACCTCCTCTGTGATGAAGATCCTATTTGTAGGGTCGCCGTAAGTCGGGATCAACTTGAAGGCAGTCCATTTCCATTTTTTTATGCATTTCTGTGTACACTTTACCTAAGTAGATGTATTTTTCTACACATTATTTGGCTGGACAACTCAACTGCTAAACTGGGAGAAGAGCAAATATTGAGGTATGGCTGCATTTTGGTTCATGCATTGTTTCAGGAAGTGCAAATTAGATAGATTCGCCTTTACACGTGAACTAAATTGAATTTCTTCCCCATTCCTATATTGGAGAGGCTGACGTGATTGGAACCCAACAACCCGCCATCAGTATTTAGCAATTTTTTATTTAGCGCCATTATCTCTTTATACTTATAGTCTCAATTTTATTGTATTTTTGCTTACATCACATGTAGTATCATTTTATAGATTGGGATGGATCCATCCCAATTCATAGTTTTTCATTAGCCTTGTTTTTCAGCAATTTACTACACTCGCTTGGATAGTGAACACTGGTACATATTGTGTTTTTGCATTTTTACATATGATGACCTCTTTATTTGCATAAAATGTTTCCCCAATGGTAACCTTGTGGTGGCTCTACAATAGGACCAACTTTCCCCACATGAATCTGGGGCCCGAGATCATCATCGACCGCCCTTCCTTGCATCCCACCTCCAAGGGAGATCTGGAAAGGGGCAATGAGACAACAGTCCTTCTCTGTAGGACCGCCCCCCATTTATGGAATGCTGTCCTCAAGGAGGCCAAATGTTTCACTAGCCCCTTCAACACTATACATTGAAAGCAGAATCATAGCACTTTGAAACAATCACAGCTTCCCCCAAAGAATGCTGGGAACTGTAGTTTGTGAAGACTGCTGAGAGTTGTTAGGAGACCTCTATTCCCCTCCCAGAAGTACAATTCCCAGAGTGGTTTAACAGTCAGTCCCTTCTCCCAGAGAACTCTGGGAATTGAAACTCTGTGAGGGGAATAGGGGTCTCCTAACAACTCTCAGCACCCCGTCACAAACTACACTTCCCAGGGTTCTTTGGGGGAAGCCGTGATTGTTTAAAGTGGTATGAATTGTAGACGGGCATTGTTTCAGTGCCAGGCAAAATCATGTTTGTTTTCCAGGGCATTTGGGCAGCACCAATGATAAGCTATTGTACTATTAAGTACATTTTTAATAAAGGCTATATGACTCTTTTACTGGGCTGCTTTCTTGTGACTTGGTTGTAAATCACTCTGAGACTTTTTTTTTTTAGTAGGAAGTTTACTAATCCGAACCTCAACATAACCTACTGTGGCCTGCTCAACTCTCCCTAGTTTGGCAGTAAAAGTTCAGCAGCAACCAACTCGGGAGGTTTAATTGCTGCTGCTGCTGCAACCCCCTTAGCGAATCCCAAAGTGGGAAGACTAAATAAGTAAATAGCATCTGCGGATGCCCTAAGAGCGCTCCCCTCAATAAAATGCATTGTCCTGGGGGAAGACTTTTAACCCGGAGTTGCCACAGCAGAGGCCGATGTCGCTCTCTAAGCTGCCCCCCCCCCGTTCCTTATTAGCTCATGCACCAGAAGGCCAAGGCAAGCATCAGGGGACTTCCAGGCTCTCTCCTGGGAAGGAGGCTAAAGCAACAGCAGCTGCGCTCTTAAGCAGCCTCGGGCCACCTCCAAACGCCTGCTCCATCTCAGAGAGTGCCTCCATCTGTTCCGCTATAGGCTGCCTTTCACCTCCTTAACCTCCCTTTGTTTTGGAAACTTAATTAGAAGGATCATAGAACAGTAGAGTTGAAAGGGGCCTACAAGGCCATCGAGTCCAACCCCCTGCTCAATACAGGGATCCAAATCAAAGCATTCCCGACAGATGGCTGTCCAGCTGCCTCCTGAATGCCTCCAGTGGCGGAGAGCCCAGTACATCCCTAGGTCATTGGTTCCAGTGTCGTATGGCTCTAAGTTAGGAAGTTTTTCCTGCTGTCCAGTCGAAATCTGGCTTCCTGCAACTTGAGCCCATTATTCCGTGTTCTGCACTCTGGGACGATTGAGAAGAGATCCCGGCCCTCCTCTCTGTGACAACCTTTCATGATAGACCCGTGACCACAAATACACAGTCTTTTGCTCCCTGGAAAGGAAGACGGCAGGTCCCAGGCAAAGGGTATAGACACTGCTACAGTTTCAGCACCACCACCATCACAATAAGGTGAGCCCAGCCGCTGGATCCAGCCACTGGCCCATCAATTCCAGCATCCTGTTCTCACAGTGGCCAATCGGAGGCCCATTATGGGAAGTCCTCAAGCAGGACCCAAGCCCCCCCAAGAACCTTGACAATGCAGGGGGTCCCGGTGAATGCGCTTCAAGACTCTTTCAGACTTACGTGCCAAGTGCAGCATCACTCTCCCCGCCTGTGATTCCCAACAACTATAGTCCCAGGCTATGGTCTGAAGGCACATGAGGCTAGCCCCCTGCTGAAGCTAAGCAGGGTCAGGTCTGGTCAGTGCCTGGATGGGAGACCACCTGGGAACCATATGTAAGCCACCTTGGGTTTCTATCATGAAAAGAAAGGCGGGGTACAAATGTAATAAATAAATAAATAACAAATGGCATTCAAAGGCTTATGGAGGTGCAACACAGCCATGGAACTAGCCATGATGGCCAAGTGGATCATCTGGAAAACTGGAAGCCGGCACCACTGAAGAGGACAGGAAGAGACAGTGAGTTTCTGGGCGAGGGACTCCAGGAGGTCTTGGTTGGGGCAGGAAGGTCTAGGAAGGGCAACGTCATAAGCCCTCTTTGGGCTGTTGGAATACATGGGGTTCAACTCCAACTTGTGGGTTGAGGCTGCATGGGGCTAAAGGCATAGCTAGAGAGGAGACCTCTTGGTTGCTAGGCTACACCTGTCCTTTGATCTCCTGCTGTCTCTTCCTTCCTGCTAGACTGATATGCAAGGGATGTTGATCTCAGTTCCTTCTCTCTTTCCAGTTTTTCTTTCTTTCTCAAGAGGGGAGCAGACATCTTTTCTTTGTCTCTCCCTCTCAACCAGGATGAGGGCGAGTACTGGGCGCAGTGCTCGTTGCTCCAACTTAGCTAGTTAGCTAGACATAGGACTCTTTCCTATCAAGCATGTACTTCCAGAATAAAGTAGTTATTTCTTATTTTAAAGCTTAAAGTCTCTGTCTGACTAATTTGCAGGGAAGGTATGATCTTTAGCAAGGATTCAGACACACACACACAAGCTCGCTCAAAACTCTCCGTTCCGCTACGCAACTCTGCAGGGTCCTACCTGACATTGGGCCCTGCCTCCTATATGGGCATCCAGGAGAAAAGGGTGCAAAGGGGGCCACGCTCTACCTCCAATGTCCCCGTGCGTGCCAGCCGGGCACACTCCATCCGCAGGCTTATTATGTTGGACACAAACGTCTCTAAGCATGGTTCGGTTCGGCTCAACATGCTGGAAAAGCCCCCTCGGGAACCCTGACAATGCAGTGAATGCACTTCAACCCCCCTTCAGAGCTGCATGCCAAACGTGCAAAAGGCAGTAGAGGGAGAAGGGTGGGACGTGCAGTGACGTTGGGAACAAGGTCGGTGTGCACACACACCCATTTTGTCCTCTTTATGTTCAGGGCAAACGCCTGAAAGAGGGCAGGGCTGGGGGACCACATGTCCTCATGGGCAACCTTCCAGGGGCCGAATGCCAGCAATGGGTGTGGCATAGGGGGCGTGCCCAGACCCACAGCACTCTTCATCCAGGCGTGCAAGAGATAATATCACCGTTCAAGGGCACTTTGCAGACAGGACAAATCACTTGAGAAGGGCACGGAGCACAACCAGTGAGGGGTGTGGCCTGCATGGAGGGCCACATTCAGACCCCAGGACTGAGGTTCCCCATGCCATGGGACAGAGGGGCATTCCAAAGTGTGGCAGCTGTGGACATAGACTTGCGGCATTTTGAAGACAGCGAGTGGATCTTCAAATCATTTCCATCACACCTACAGCCCTTCTATATTAGCTGATCTTCACTCTTTTTTTATGGAGCACTCACATGTCATTATGAAAATATTGTTCATGTGGTTTCTGCCCATACTGCTTCCATCTCTCACAGATAATCCTTACTACTACTACTACTACTACTACTACTACTACTACTCCCTAAGTTACTCACAACTTTAATAGGTCTACTCTGAGTAGGGCTACCATGAAATACCGTCCTTCCCCTTCAGCCTGACACACTTGCGGAAAATGTACTTTCCTTGCACAGATCCGAATCCTGCTTTTCTTCCGGAAATGCCCTGACAGGGGTGAGCAACCAGAACCACTTCAGTGCGTGTCACAGTCACACGCTTCCCTCTTGCTGCTCGGCCAAATCCTGCTATTGCTCAGAGCCAGGACAGTTTGTTGCCTTTTCCACCACCAAACTGTCAGAAAGGCCAAACTGGACCTGGAAAGCCAGTCCCCCCCCCCCGACACACACGGGTTCCCACACCCAGCACAGGTGACACCTCCTTGAATAAGCTGTTGCTCTGTCGGCTGCTGTCAGATAAGTCTTTATGCCCACAATCAAAAGGGCTATGCATCATTTATTGTGTTTGTGGTGCACTTGCAGAAATGTGGGTTTGTCTAGTCCTGGAATTTTGGCTCCTGGTTTGACTACAAAAGAACTCCGTACATAGGAGGCCTACATTCAGACAAAAGGGAGTCTTCTGATCTTCCCATGCACCTTTATTTAAAGTGCTATTAAGTCTCTTCCCTGGCTGTAAGCCACAAATAATGGTATCTCCATGGATAAGCTGCACTCATGTTTAAATTCTATTAATGCTGTCTCTGAAGATTACGTACGGCAATTCTCGCATGCAAAAAAATTCAAAAGGAGAATCATGGAGAGTTGTCATCATTGGCTCGCTGCAAAGACACAAGTATGGCTCCTCAGGTGCCAGCCAGGGATGGCACCGAAACCATCTGCCCTTCCCAAGCGCCTGGCTTGAGCGACCCACAACGGAGCTTACTGGACAGCGTGCCTGACTGCGCTGGCAACCCTAAAATGGCCGTCTCCTCAAGCAACCAACTGGGTCGGGCTTGTCCATCTGGAGCAGCTCTGGAAAAGGAGAACAAAAAGTATTCTTGGCTCACCTGGAATGATGGGAGATGCAGAAGAACCTGTCTATGAAAGGGCGTGGCTGTGCCACAAGAAGCCCATTGCTACCAGAAGCGTAAACAGTCCCTCCGTGTTGCCATAGTAACCAAAAGACTCTGGAGCACTGGATGGTACCATCTACAGCAGGGCTGGGAGCCTGCGGCCCTACAGATGTTTTTGGAGTCCAGGTCCTATCAGCCCCTGCTAGCATAGCCAACAGGTGGGCTGATGGGGGCTGGAGTCCAGCAACATCTGGGGGTGGTCAAGAGGCTCTCCACCCCTTTATCTAAGGCCAACCCCCACTGAGGGCAAGATTCCCCAAGCAACAAAAAAGTTGTATGGTTCAGAAAGCGAGAGGCAAACCCATCTCACTACCAGCGTCCCTTTCCCTCTGGTTCATTTTTCAACTTTTCTACTTTCAAAGGAGAATGTTGTACTTGAAGAACTCCAAAACACAGGGCCCAGAGCAATGGATTTGCAGCAAAAGCTCACTCTCAGCCCTCAGGCATTCAATTACGAGAGCTTGCACAGTTTACGGGCTAAGAAATCAAGTGCTGAATCCAGAAAGTCTCCATTTCAGAGCTTGCCTCAAGCAACTCTTGCTAGGCCTCAGCTGTCAGCCTGCAAAACGGAGCTAATGATAACTCACTAATAGGCAAAAAACCTTGCGGTTTAAGAATGTACCTCTAGCCCACAGCTATTGCTATCAAACTTTAAAAAGCAGGGAAATTGGGCAGCTATAGTGAATGCAACAGGGGAGCAGGAGACCTGAACTCCTCTCTGAGATATTGTACTGCCCTACAAATTGGTCAAAATGCAAACACCATGTGGATTGGTCTTTCACAGTCCAATCCACTTCCTGTGTAGCTTGGAAGAATTTGGTAACGTGCCTCTGAGCATATGGTGAGTTCGGACATAATACGGGCATACCCCGCTTTAACATACGGAATGGGACTGGAGCATGTATGTAAAGTGGAAATGTACTTAAAGTGAAGCAATTATCTATGCATGTACTGCACTGCAATCACCACTAGATGGCAGCAGCGTCATGCCATTAAGTGTCCGTTATTGCGAAGCGCGTACGTTAAAGTGGGGCATGGTGGAGTATGGAGCATGTATGTTATAGCGAGGCGACTTTAAGTGAAGCGACTTTAAGTGGGGTATGCCTGTACGGTATTACACTAACTGCAAAAGTTTGATGCCCCTGCAAATGTTTGATGAAGACCTTTTGTTCTCTGCAAAAGATGAAGAGGAAAATGCTTCTTCCCTATACAGCAAAGGTTTTCACAAAAGTGGAAGGCAGTGGCCAACACAGCACTAATTTCAGATGGGGGCTTCAACACAGGACTAATTTCAGAGAGTGAGTGAGTGAAAGAGATTTAAGATTAAACAACCAAGAGCTAAATTCAAGATTAAAGTGTTAAAAACAAAGAGTCACATCAAATCTCAAAATAACCACAGCAATGTTATGAGCACAGGTCAAACAGCCACACACACTTCAAACACAAAGTATTTGAGCATTTGTCATCTATAAACCCATTTAAGGATTTATACCACCAGCATCAACCCAAACACAAGCAGCCTCTATTTTTCTCCCATGAGTGGGAAAGCAATGATCCCTCCACCCATTGCCGCCCTGGGCTCCTTCTGGGAGGAATGGTGGGATATAAATTTAATAAATTAAAGAAATAAATGCTGCTGCTACAGTCAATTTAAACATTCTTTTCAAAAAAGAAAAAGAAAAAACACAAAACCAAGAGACTGAACAACACTCGACTACACTTCCGGGTTGTCATACACAACTCCCTCTCAGCCCCCCCCCCAATATCTGTACAGCCATACTAGGCTACCTTGCAGGGGTGCTGTAACCTATCCAGCACTATGCATATACGAGTGAGTGAGTGAGTGAGTGTGTGTGTGTGTGTAAGTGAGTGAGAGAGAGAGAGAGAGAGAGAGAGAGAGAGAGAGATTTAAGAACCAAGAGCTAAATTCAGGATTAAAGTGTTACAAAGAGTCTCATGCAATCTCAAAACAATTACAACAATGTTATAAGCACAGGTCAAACAGCCACACAGACTGCAAACTTTTGTTTGCAAGCTTTTGTCATTTATAAACCCATTTAAGGATAGGGGGTGGCAGGGCGATCGAGCCACCAGAAAGAGCAGGCTGCGGGAGACAGCGGGGGTGGGAACACATACACACACGCACACCATCGTCACTCACCTCCATTCTGCTGCTGCCTTCTCCGTCATCTTTGCCCTCTGGCTTTCTCCCTCCATCGGCCATTTTCTCTCTCTCGTGCTTCCTCACACAGAGCACAAGGGAAGAGCAAGCTCAGCAGAAGGCCAGTGTGAATCACATGTCTGTTGCCCACCAATCACAGGAGCAGAAGACTTCCCCTGCTTCCTCCAAGTAACTGGAAGGTGAGGGGGAGTGAGACGAAAGAACTCCTGGTTTCTACTGCGCCTGCGTGACGTTATCACCCACGGTAATGCATTTTTTAATCTATTAATTAAAAACAAACCGTGCCGTTTTTTTACTTTAAACCTACTGAAGATGAAGGTCTGTGTTTGGGGCAAGCTCAGGGATTTGATTAGAGGTACCTTACAGTCATTTCTGAGTTTTAATGAACGACAACAGATTATGAGAACTTCTCAAGAAAAAAGTCCAAACAGCTTGTTTTTCTCTCTCCCGTTTTTCACTTTAACTTGTGGATTCTCCATGGGGGGGTTGTGTATCACCAAGAAAACTTTCAGAGTTGTAGAGCAAGCGATTCTGAATCCAACAGCATAAGACTTGTAAGTTTTTGTTTTGAACTGGGACTATAGAAAGTATCAGGAAGGTGTGTGGGGGGGTATTTTCATTTAACATGGTAGAATGCAAAAAATCCCTACTGACTATAGTATACAGCCACTCTTGTGGCTGTATAATATTGGTCTACTAGTGCTGGACTGTCAGGATCACTGAACTAATATACATGGAGTGCTTTGGACACTCTAAAAAGCATTGTAAAGCCTAAATATTACCATAAGCACCTTCTGTGGACTGACAACAGCCCTTTTCCATGGTGAAGTAACAGGCAATTTCTTTGCACGGTGCCAGGGTCTAACAGACTCTATTCAACTCCATTTAACACCGTGTTGAATTGCTGTATCTTTACACTGATTAGGAAACTATTGTTGTTGTTTGAAAAAATTGTTTGCTCTTAATTGCCAAGAGTGTGGCTGTCATTAATTATAGGTTGTGTGTGCCTCTAAGCAAGCAAAACACAGCTAAACAATTAGAAGGGATTGATGATCACAGATTAGATCTATGACTCTACCGAGCGAACGCAAACTATTCCATGAGATAGGCAGGGTAGTTGGAGTGTTGGGCCTGGAGCAGCGAAACCTGGGTTCAAATCCAGTGCTTTGGGAGCTTTTCATTCAGAAAAAAAGGCAAGTAAGGGGAGACAAGAAAGAGGTGTATAAAATTATGCATAGTGTAGAGAAAGTGGATAGGGAGAGATTTTCTCCCTCTCACACAATCCTTGAACCTTGGGCCATCCAACAAAGCTGATGTTGGAAGATTCAGCACTAAAGAAAATACTTCTTCACACAGCACAGCATCAAAACTATGGGATTCCGTCCCACAACACGCAGTGACGGCCAACAAGTTAGACAGCTTTTTTAAAGGATTAGACAAATTCATGGAGGATAAGGCTATCAATCTGAGGTTATCATACTTTGGACACATCATGAGAAGACATGATTCACTAGAAAAGACAATAATGCTGGGAAAAACAGAAAGGAGTAGAAAAAGAGGAAGGCCAAACAAGAGATGGATTGATTCCATAAAGGAAGCCACAGACCTGAACTTAGAAGATCTGAACAGGGTGGTTCACGACAGATGCTCTTGGAGGTCACTGATTCATAGGGTCGCCATAAGTCATGGTCGACTTGAAGGCACATAACAACAACAAGGCTATCAATGGCTACTAGTCACAATGGCTATGTTCTTTTTTAAAAAAACAACTTAATCTTTTATTTTGTTATTTCAACATTACATTTCATAACAAATTAAATTTAAAAGAAAATAATTTTTGAAAAAAGGAAAGGAAAAAGAAAAGAACAAACAAAACTAAGTTACATTAATTTGCAAACTATAAATAACAATCAGGAGTGGGTAAAAACATAATTCCATGTACATAATCAAAAGTTTTTTCCCCACATCTTATTCATTTAGAACATTACAGGTGTGCTAATTTACCTTATCAATTTATCCATATTCTGGACTTCACAACTAATGAGCTGACCTCATTTTTTTCTTCCCTTTTTCCTTTGCCCAGTTACCACAAAGGTTGATTAATCTGCACCATATTTTGACACAGACCGACGGTATTGCGTACCTGTGTGTATCCTCATTTGTATAAGAAAGTTCTGCCATATTGCGAAAAATTGATCTTGAGTGGTTTGTCCCCTAGATGCCCTCAGCTTGTGTTATATTTTCTCCAGCAGGGCTATTTGCCAGGCCTTCTTATATCAGCAATCTAAACTATGCAGGTTGAATACCTTCCAGTGCTTTGCTATCAATGCCCTCACAGCTGTCAATAAACCTGTGACTCGCTCTGTTTTGTAAATCCCTCCATCAGCACTGATATGTTCTGCCTCCGCTGTCAGACAACACACCCCTGAATGCCAGTTGCTGGGAATCACCAATGGGGCCAGCACTATTGCCCTCAGGTCCTGCTTGCCGGCTTCCCAAAAGAGGCACCTGGTTGGGCACTGTGAGATCAGGATGATGGACTAAATCTGGTCTGGTCCAACAGGATCCTTCTTACGTTCTTATAAATTCTCCGTTTCAGTTTATTATTATTACTGCTTGGGCCAAAGGCCATTGCAGATACAAACATAAGGATTAACAGAATTAAAACATTGAGCTATTTACAACATATAAAATGAGAAAACTAAATACCTAAATAATATTAACAGGGAATTTGATCACTTATAAAAATAAAATAGGTTATAATCTAAAATCAGAGCATTTAGGAAAAACGTCAAATCAAGGCATCCCTCGAACAGGCAACTGCATTATCAGTGATAAATTTTCACAAATGTTTCGATGCCACCAAAGCAAAAAGTGAGATCTTATAAGTTGTAGTGATGTCTGTATCAGACAAGGGGAGAAACTTCTTGGCTTGGGCTGAGTTAAAAAGCAGGCAAACCCCAGAAATTTAGATCGAGGTTCTGAATACAATGGACAAAACAATCAGGCGATCATTCCAGATTTCATAAACCATGGTTTATGGAGGCAGGAAGAACCATGGGCTCCAAGCCCGCCCCCATGTTATGTGCCAGCTTCAAAGCAAAGTTCCTGGTTTCCATGAAGCCAGTATTTCCATTACATCTGAAACAGGGAACTCAATACCAGCTTGGATCTTTGTTTCAAGGACAGCCGTGTGAGGGCAGGAGAGGAGGGAGGAGGGGTCGGCCTCAATGCCCTTTCCTGGCTTCAGAAAAACCACAGTTTATTAAACCTTGGAACAATCGTGCAATCTGGGCCATTATTTGTCATCAACAGCTGCTTTTGAAGTTTCCCAATGCATTTCAAACATAAATGGCCTTCCTTGGGGGAAGCTATTCAACGTATGCATTACAAAATCAATATTCGGATTGAATTTGAGCCCTGCCAGTTTATAGTAATATTCAGCAGCTGTAAAGTTCATTCAAGCTTAGTGGTCACAGAGCAACTGCTTTTTCCTCACACTTCTAGGAAAAATAGAAAATAAGTTCCCTCGCTGGCCTTGACTTATTTGGCTGCAGGGGGGGGGGGGACTGGTTGTCTTCTTGTAGCAACAGGTACATGCCATAAGGCACAATAACCCACATATCAGCCCCATTCCCAGTGACTGACCAGCATAACCCCACAGCCAAAGAGGCTTGGCTCACACTTGGTTATTAAACCATAGTTTGCTTTACACTATGGTGTGTTTCCTGCCAACAATTCATGATCTGAAGCCATGGTTTGTTGTTGGCTTATGAACCTGGATACAGCCTGCGGGCCACAGATTAGCTACTCCTGGTATAGCGTTACAAGTGGGCCAGGCCACGAGTATGTCACAAGTAGAGCGGAACAGAATAAAATAGCCTTCCACAAAGTAACATCGTATGATGTGACAGACAGGACTGGACTGCCTTCAGGTTGATCCCGACTTATGGCGCCCCTACGAAGAGGGTTTTCATGGTAAGCAGTATTCAGAGGGGGTTTACCATTGCCTTCCTCTGAGGCTGAGAGGCAGTGGCTGGCCCAAGGTCACCCAGTGAGCTTCGTGGCTATGTGGGGATTCAAACCCTGGTCTCCCAAGTCGTAGTCCAGCACTCTAACCACTACACCACACTGGAGCTCCTGCCAAAAGCGCTTTTCCCCATCACGTTCTTCCCCCTCCACACCATGTAATGACACGTTACTTGTGACACAACATCACGTTGTCCATTCCCTCCCACCCCTGCGCTGTATCAGCTGATGATGGGGACATGACAGTATCATGACAGCAGGGAAATGTAACCTGCACTATATAGGAAGTGAGGGGGGTGAGTGCAAGGATGCCACTGGCATCAGCAACCTTACATCATGCTCTTTCCACTCCCAGACACCTTGGTCATTTAGGGAGTTGTATTTTGTCAAAACCTGGCTACTTCACGACCGCAGAGCCTGTCTAGCCCACCATCACATCTCCGGGTCCCTCTTTATAAATAGGGGAGAAGCATCCCTATAAATCCAGGAGGAAGCACATACAATTTGGGTGGCCTTGGCATTACTTAAGAACATAAGAAGAGCCTCCTGGATCAGGCCAGTGGCCCATCTAGTCCAGCATCCTGTTCTCATGGTGGCCAGCCAGATGCCCCAATGGGAAGCCCACAAGGAGGACCCGAGCACAAGAGCACTCTCCCCTCCTGGGGTTCCCGGCAACTGGAATTCATACTGCCTGCGACGATGGAAGCTGAGCATAGCCATCAGGGTTACTAGCCACTGCAGTGCCAGCTTGTGTCTCCATGTTACTGGGACAGTGGAATCCACTCCAGCTTTTAGTCCGAACTTTCAAGGAGCTGTCCAAGGTGCTGAAAGCCACCGATAGCCTTATACCCCATGATTACATTTCCATTATTATTTGCAAAGAAACACAGAATTCTTGACCCACCTTGACATCCCAACTTCTGTTAAACTGGACATTGAAGGGCAAGCATCCGAAACAGTCGCTCGCTCCGCGGAGCTGCAGGCCTCTCTCATCAGCCAGATTCAGCAGCAGCTCCAAACAGGAGGACCCACAAGTCCTCCTCCTGCCCATGCATCAAATGAGCCATTAGGAGGGAAACAAAAGTAGTGCAATTAGTCACCTAATTGCCATCTTTCCTTCCAGGCCATTTCTCCTTGGAGACGCAGCACTTCGAAGCAAGCAAGGAAGAGGAGGAGGGGGAGGCGGTGGTGACGGCGATGGTGTGGGGCATGTCAGACATCCATGGAAGCACATCAGGAGCAGGATGTTAGCATGGGACCCTCCCTTCCTCCAGCCAGCTTGTAATAATCTGGAGAGGGCTCCCCGCTCGACCTCCCGTTAATGGCATGGGAATGAGTGCAATCGTTAATAAACCCTGGCCGGCTGTATAAACAGTTTGCACAAAGCTTCAAGACTCACTGCCTTGGGGGCAAGATGTGGAATGTACATTCCAGCCGTCCTCTTCTCTTGAAGAGGATAAAGCAGGGAAAGGCAAACATCTTGGCTCTGAAGGACACAAAAGGCAAAAAGGACACACTAAGCCGAACTCTGGTGCAATTTGTTCAAGGAGCCACACTGCTTCCCTCCCCACCCACCCGAGTGCATCTGGGCAATGCTAGCTTTTCAAATGTGTGCCTTAAAAAAATATCACACCACTTTGCATTTGTGTACACACTTATTGTTGTCCAGAGGGTAAGAGGGAACGGAGGCGAGCTCAGTGGCAGATGGAATGTTTTGTACAGAAGGACCCAGGATCACTCCCTGGCATCTCTAGTTAAAAGGATCAGACACCAGGGGATGGGGAAAGGCACCTTTCTCTGCCTGGGGCCTGGAGAGTTGCTTCCAGTCAGTCAAAGTAAACAATACCAGGCTAGATGTGCAAACAGGCACACCCAGTAGAAGAGGCAGCGCCCTGCCTCCCTAAGGGATCCTGCACGCAAATTTTGGAAATGTTTATTGGGTTGGGATGCACAGTGCTGGAACAGCCTGACAAGATCACTTGGGTGGGAGGTGGGAACCCAAATTCACTCAACCAGTTTTTGGCTAATTAGGCACTACAAAGAAGCAAGGAGCCATTCAAGATGGGAGTTACGTATTTATTTTTGCATAATTTGATTACTGCATTTGAATCCACTCACCCCTTAAAGGAGCTCGAGGCATTAAACTTGCAACGGTTCCATTTTTAGTCTAGCATGGCTCCAGCCCACAAGCCTAATTTGCCTTCCCAGGCCCTTCAAAATGGCCCTCAAGGCCATTTCTAGAAATCTCCTCCCACCCACCAATCATGTGACATCACTGACATCATCTGTCCACCATTTCAGTCTTCCTTACCACTATGTGCAACTTTCCCACGGCTAGACTTAACTTTTAGACATTTTTCTGTAGAATTAAATGTGCATAAAATACATATTTTGGGCCCACCCACTTTGTCCTGCCCCCAACTGGAAATTGGCACCTGGAAGGCTGGCCAGGTTTGAATCCTCAGGCTGAAAGTGGTTTGCCAGCCCTGGTCTAGTAAGAGATTTAATTAAAAGAATATCAAATCACTTCACACATGACCAGTGTTAGGGGTCCACTGCCACAAGATGAACCCACTGCCATTCAAACGCCACCTTCGCTGCACACTCTGGAGCTGCAGGAGAGTTTGGAGCGTGTCCAATGATCCGATTTGCAGGTGGGATCTGCAGAGTGAGGTGGTACAGTCAGCACCACCACTTGAGGACTCTCATTTTCTTGCATGCCCAACAGGGGCTTAACTTCACATGAGGCTCAAGTGGCCATGTGCCCGACTCTAGAGGACAGTTCTCTACTTGAAGGGCAGTGAGAGGACAGTACTCTTTTTTAGAAGCAGGAAACCTGTGACCCTCAGAGCCAGTGCAGTGCAGACTAGGACCTGGGAGACCAGAGTTTGAATCCGTACTCAGTCACGAAGCTCAGTGAGTGACCTTGGGCCAGTCACTGCCTCTCAGTCTCACCTACCTCACAGAGTTTTTGTGGGGAGTAAATGAGGAGGGGGAGAACAATATTTGTATGCCACTTTGAACTCCTTGGAGGAAAGGTGGGATATAAATGCAATAAATAAATAAATAAACTATTATTAATTAGATTTATATCCTGCCCTTCCTCCCAGTAGGAGTCCAGGGCGGCAAACAAAAGCACAAAAAACACTTTAAAACATCATAAAAATAGACTTTACAATATATTACAACAAAACACCCTTAAAACATATTAAAAACAAAACATTTTTTTAAAAAAGCTTTAAAAACATCTTAAAAAGCAATTCCAACATAGACGCAGACTGGGACAAGGCCTCTACTTAAAAGGCTTGTTGAAAGAGGAAGGTCTTCAGCAGGCACCAAAAAGATAACAGAGACGGCCCTGTTTGGTATTTAAGGGGAGGGAATTCCATAGGGTAGGTAAAGGTCCGTTTCCTATGTTGTACAGAATAGACCTCCTGATAAGATGGTATCTGCAGGAGGTTCTTGCCTGCAGAGCACAGTGATCGACTGGGAATATAAAGTTGTTTTACTCAAAGCTGACCCATTGAAATTAATGGCCATGATTAACTGAGGTCCATTATTGAGCAGGGGGTTGAACTCGATGGCCTTGTAGGCCCCTTTGAACTCTACTATTCTATGATTCTATGATTAATTTTAACGGGTCTTATCTGAGTAAAAGTTAGCTGAATACAACCCCCAGCTTCTGTCAGCCTCAGCCATCATGGTCAACGGTCAGGGATGATGTGAGTCATAGTGCAGCAACATGTGGAGGGCCAAAGGTTCCCCACACATGCTCCGTTTTAAAGGAGTCCTCAGTTTAAAGAGCAGTCTGGTCCAAGTCCGATTTAAATATCAAGAACCCTACAAAAGGTAAGAGGGGCTTTGAAGGTGCCCCTCAATACTTGGACAGTGGGCCAAGCAGGCACAATGATCACCTAATCAGAGTCTACATTTCCATGGGGATGGGCCATAGCTCAGTGGTACAACATCTGTGTTGAAGGTCCCTGCATCTGCAGAAGGTCCCAGGTTCAATTCCTGGCATCCTCAGGGAGGACTGGGAGAGCCTCCAGTCCTGCCTGAAACTCAGGAGAGCTGCTGCTAGTCAGTGCAGACAATACCAAACCAGAAGGACCAGTGGGTCTGACTTGGTATTAAGGCATCTTCCTATACTCCTACATATATATTAGAACATTCAAATCTGTGCCATCTTTTGCATTGGTGGATAAATGGCTACCCTACATGAGGCAATGGCGATGCCCATCTGCAATGTTTCGCCCAACAGCCCACAAGATCCACTGCACTGCACAAGGCTTCCTTGCCAGATGTCAGCACAGAAAGGAAGGAAGGGGAGCAGGGAGGGAGTTCAAAAACCAATGCCCCACACTTCCCAAGAGCCATTTATACGTATAAAGAAATAAGTAAAAGTATTTCTATACCGCAGAGCTTGGAAAAGTTACTTTTTTTGAACTACAACTCCCATCAGCCCCAGCCAGCATGGCCACTGGATTGGGCTGATGGGAGTTGTAGTTCAAAAAAGTAACTTTTCCAAGCTCTGCTATACCATCCTCTCATAAAACACCAGGGCGGTGTACAGCAATATAAAAACATCTGGAAATCAATGCAAAGCCATCCTTAAAATGGCTGGCTACTCAAGAGACAGTTCAAACAGCTGCAGAGTCCTAGCTGGCACATAAAAGTCTCCAAGCAGTGCCTGAAATTCAAACATGAATAAGAACAACAACTGACTAGGAGCCCAATCCACCACCAGGTAGTCCTCCCAAGCAAGCCACACAGAAATGAACTGGAGCGGAACAAAAAGGGCAGGCGTAGCACCCTCTTGATTTTTAGCACAGGAAACGCTTTGGACTGCTGAAGTGTGGGCAGGGGTGGAGAAGAGTTTTGTTCATGTCTGCCAGAGGTCAAATATAATTCATGTGCAGCGTTTGTACCTGGAAAAAACTGAATGGCCTAAGAGGCATGGAAGAGAAAAGGAAATGGAAACTGTGGGGCCTAAGAGTGCTAGTCAGAGTAACAGGGGCTGCAAGCACAAGAGCCAAACAGCTACAGAATTGGCCATTAACAAGTGTTGGGTGAGAAATGAGAGGAGGTTTAACTCACAATCCCAGGAATAGTCTTCCTTAGACCCTGGGAGACCCAGAATTTCACCAGGTTCAAGACAGACAGATCCCATTATATACATTAAATGTATTTTTTTAAGTGACCAGGGTTATAATCCAACTAAGCCACACTCAGAATGGGCCCATCTGGGCCATACATTTAAAGCAATATCACACCACTTTTAAGCAATCATGGTTTCCCCCAAAAAGAATAATGGGAAGTGTAGTTTGCTAAGGGCGCTGAGAGTTGCCAGGAGACCCCATCCCCCTCACAGAGCTACAATTCTCAGAGTGTCCTGGGAAGAGGGACCAAATATTAAACCACTTGGGAACCTGTAGCTCTGTGAGGTGCACTGTCCAACTCTGTGACACTAGAAATAATGAAATGCCAGTTAAAACAGGGCACAGTTGCCAGAATACAACACAAAAGGGGTGGGAGGTCTTAATGCCTAGAAGACAAAGCAACATCCCCCTGCCCCCTCTGCATGACTGGCAGAGGCAAAATAAATTATGCAGAGGCTAGGAAATTGCATGGGAGTGTTCCACTTTGCTTGGTGCAGCGTTCGGGTCCCTTGGCACAAAATCTCCACTTTACGATTCTGCTGGGGGGTTGGAAGGAAGGAAGCCACAGATATGTTTCAGATATCTCTCGATCTGTTCTGTCAACACAGGGCAGATCATCACGAGCTGAGGATGTTAAGAGCTGGGAGTTATGCAAGCCACCGTGAACCTTAGGAGAAACAGGCCCATTCTGATTTCTGTTCTGTGAGGGGGCAAGTTAGCAAAACATCCAGTGCTCCCTTAAAAGACAATGGAAGCGGGCTGAGTTTTGAATGATCTGGTAGATACGCGAGAAACTCCAAAAATCTCAACGAATAAGGAATTTTGTCATTTCTGACAGTTAAACACAATACACGTTACATAAATTCAGGAAGAAACGCCATTGTACTCCAAGAGAGGGACACTCTAACCTAGCAAATCCTCACAGCTGTCAACATCCTGATCTGAACATTTCAGTTCAGAAACATCTCAGATAACAGCAGCCCTCAAGGTTCAGAAGAGGATTTTTGATGCTGAAGTGTTTTTTCTCCGGGGTCCAGGAACCAGACAGAGCAAGGACCAGAGTGGTCAGAGGGAGAGCTAAAGGCAGTGGCAGCCAGAAGACTGAAATATTCAGCAGAGTCACTCATTTTCAGGATGAGTGGGAGGAGGGAAAAGATGGTGTTGCAGAGAAAACAAGGAACAGAGCAAAACTGGTGCCATTAGATGGATTAATCACCATTCAAAATGCTGGAAGAGACCTTCATACAGCTCTTCGCAATACATGAGGAAGAGTGACACAGAGGTGGTTTTTTTTTTTTTTAAGGGTGCTTCCAGATTGTCGCTATTTTCAGGTGGGATTCAATCACATTCCGGCAAATTCAGGTTGTGCAATTAGAGTTGATTGGGTGCCCTTGCATATCAAGGCCTCTTCTCCCCTCCAATTTGGACTTTTTGCATTCAGGAAAGTGTCAGGAAAATTCTTTGGAAAGTGGGGGAGAACAGCTGCTTGATGCATCTGCAAATACCCTCCCTGCAAACAAATCAGAATGAATGCTCAGAAAATAAATCACCTAGAAGGAACCAAAGTTATTTTTTTATTAAAAAAAGGTTGTTGTCTCACTATGATAGTTTAAAACAGAATATTCTTTTTTAAGGAATAACTTGCTTTTAACCAAGACAATGGGAACTTTTCCTGTGCAAGCCCCATTGAAATGAATAGCACAATACCATACCCTTATACATCTCCCATTCCTTTCAATGGGACTTGTGCAGAAGAACTTCCCACTAGAGTGCACTCTTGGTGCAGAACAGCTTGCATGTATTCTCTCTCTCTCTCTCTCTCTCTCTCTCTCACACACACACACACACACACACACACACACACACACACACACACACACACACACACACACACGTATTTCAAAACTCTGCATGAAGGAAAACAGAGTTCTATGACCCGTCTAAAATGTGCATTATCTTCTCTTATTGTGCATCCTTTGTCCATTCCATTTCTACTGCTTAATCATCATTTTAATTATAACAGGCATCACTCAAACACTTTCACATCTACGAAGCCTAGATCAGGGATGGCACACTTGTGGCCTTCCAGATAATTCTGGGCTCCCAACTCCCATTGGCCCCAGACAACACAGCAAATAGTCATGGATGACAGGTGTTGTGGCCCAGCAATTTGCCCATCCCTGTACCTAGATGGTTGAGGAAGCCAAACTTCCCCTACAAGGATCACTTTGTTTAAACTAGTCCTGATGACCATCAAGTCTGAAACAGTGGCAAAACATATAAAAACTGAGCAACATGGTGCAAGATATATTCAACTCAACAAATATCAACTTGAACAGAAGTGTTAATGGCAGGGTTTATTTCTTTATTTTACAACATGAACAACAACTATGATGGACCACTGCTAAGAGACACTAGAATTTGTGTGCTTCTTTTGAAAGTAGATTTTTCACAAAATTTTGCCTTTCTTTAACTGTTTGTGCTGTTTGTTGCTCGCTCTCGCTCTCTTCCCCCCTCCCCCAAATATTTCTTGCCTGGTATTCTAAATCAAGAAAGCCCTGCAGAAATGTTTAGAGCCATTGGTTCATTTTATAAACAAGTAACAAAGGGCAAACTGCTTTTCCCAGAAAGGTCTCAACACAAAGCCAAAACCCGGCCATTCTAAATCTCTGGAGCTGAGAACTCAAAGGCTGTGAGGGTTCCCCTAAGGGATGCTTCTGAAAAGTTCAGCACTGCCCCAAACAACAGGACCATCTTTGCAATGCGAAGAATTGCCTTCTTTCCAGCATTCCCTGGATGGGAGCCAGTTCTTGGAGTGTTTCACTGGACAAACATCAAAAGGTAATAGGACGGAGGGACTGATGTGCAAAACATAAATCTTTGCAGCTTCCCAGACTTTTCCAACTGCAGACATCTGGCTCACTGTAGCTGTTTGGGGCCCCTCACATAAAACCCACTTCCACTGACCCACAAAGTCACTTCTTATCCACCTACCTCATCAAGTTCAGAAAGTCCCTGCTGGATAAAACTCAATGTCCATCAAACCGCACAGTGGCCAGCCAGAGAGCTTCATGTCTTGCTTGTGGGGTTCCTGGAAGCAACTCTCCTGCCTTGATGTTCTGTGGTATACTGCCTCCGAACAAGGAGTTTCCATTTTTAAGTACCACAGATAAATCTATCAGTAGCTACCAGTTAACACACATTTTTCCCCAGTCGATAACTGTATTTGATTTGAAATTGTTTATACATAGGCAGCTGTTTTTATATATGCAATTGTTTTATATATGTTTCTATTGTACTGCAAAATCGCTTCCAGATGCTTCCTAGGAAGTGACTCATAAATGAATGCTAACTTTAAAAACTGTGCAATCCTTTAAAAAAAATCCTACCAAAAATAAGGTATTTCCCTGCAGCTCCCATCTCCAAAGGAAAAATGGAAGCGTAGTGAAAAGCAGGAACTGAATACATGAATACTCTGACCTTAGGAGACCTCCAGTTTAGTAACAAATAAAAGTTTTCAAATTCCAGTCAGAGCATGAAAGGTCAAAGTGCAAGCTTCTAGGATACAGCACAAGGATGACGGCGTTATCTCCTGTCATCACTGACCATTGACCATGCCTGCTGGGAGCCAATGAGAATTGGGATCCACCAACATATGGAGTGGAATGCGTTTCATACCCTTGGTGGTGGAGTGGATAGGATGCGAAACCTGGAGATCACTGGATGAAAGCATGCTTTTAACTGTTTTTTTTTTTTTTAGAACTGTTCTTTTAGAATGTGATTTTAAAAATAGTTTTGTTGATGCATGTGCCACCCTGGGCACCTCTGGGAAGAAGGGTGGGATATAAATCCAATAAATCATCACCATCTTGAATCCGAAGTTCAAACCTGAGCTCTGTGATTTCCCCCACACGCTCCCTGCGACTCCCTGCTCCCCCTGCCCCCACCAAGACCTGGGCTGTCACTCAGTTCGTCTCCAGACAGCAATTAGTTCTTACTCACCCCTGAATTAGCTCCTGACCCAGTTTGCTACAGATAATCCAGAAATCAAACACAGAACGGCCGACAGCAAATCAACGGATTCCGCACTGCAATGAGGACCAGATAATTTGGAACCCCCAAATTGAAAGAAATCCAGAAGCTTCCCCCGGTTCAGAGCTCGGTAAACCGAAAACGGCCAAAGCTCCCCAACCAACAAGCACAGGACCTACAGAGGTTCAGAAAGCCGGGCTTTAAGGTGCTTGCAGTCCAACTGCCTGACCACAGATAAGGAAACGTCTCCCACCTTTGCTGCACAGAGTCTACATGTTATCCTGCAAGCCTGTCTTCCAGTCTCTCTCTTTCCCCCTTGGGATATGTGGGTCAAGCAACCTGGTGACTGTCCTCCAGATGCTCTGAGCTCCAAAACATCTGGAGAATACCAGGTTCGCGAAGGCTGGATTAGGCCAAGACAGGCCTGCGATAACAGAGATGAAGCATCTCAGCCAGCCTCACGCCAAGCTTGCTTACTCAGAGGCTTTGAAAAAAAGGAAGAAAAAATGTCATGAAATATCTGACTGTACTGGAAAAAGCAGAGTGGGAAAGCAACACAATGCTCCCCCTCCACCGCCCCCACAGCTGGGCTGTAGCGCTGCCCAGAGTTAGTTAACAGAGGAAGCCCATTTGGGGAAATCATTTCGCTTTGCTTTCCTTTCTGAAGCAGAGACCTTCTGACATCTCTGAACTTTCCTAGGAAAGCTTAGTGTAACATTTTGTTCCCAAAGTGCAAGTGACTTATGGGAAGCAGGAAGCTACAATTCTTTTTCTCTGCGCAGGAACAAAAACGTTACTTTGCCGCAAATGCTGAAGAGCTTAGGATGGAGCCTGGCACAGGCAGCCTGTAAATATATCACGGAGCTCAAGGGAAGGACCGTAACTCAGCGGCAGAGCATCTGCCCTGCATGCAGAACTACACCTCATACGAAGGCTGCAACCCTACCTTCCTGTTCATCAGCTCCCACTAGTGGTACATGCCCTGGTCACCTCTCGTTTGGACTACTGTAATGCGCTCTACGTGGGGTTACCCTTGAAAACGGTCCGGAAATTACAACTTATACAAAATGCGGCGGCTCAACTACTTACGAATAGTCGCCGCCGAGATCACATCACACCAGTGTTGTTCGATCTACACTGGCTTCCGGTTGTTTTCCGAGCCCAATTCAAGGTGTTGGTATTGACCTTTAAATCCCTACACGGTTTCGGCCCAGTTTATCTCACGGAGCGCCTTCAACGCCACCAATTATGCCGCCCGACAAGATCGGCCACACAGGGCCTTCTCTCAATCCCACCAACAGAAACAGCCAGATTGGCGGGTACAAGAGAGAGGGCATTCTCAGTGGCAGCCCCCACTCTTTGGAACTCCCTCCCACAAGATCTCCGGCACGCCTCATCCCTAAATGTATTTCGGAAAGCCTTAAAGACCTGGCTCTCTCAACAGGCCTTCGGGGTATCTGGGGAGGGTTAATTGTTATAACTGTATGCCTCCTGCCCAGTTTTAATATTGTTGTTGCAGATGTATTGTTTTTATATTGTATCACTGTATTTTATCAATTGTATCTTAACGATTTTGTAAGTCGCCTAGAGTGGCCATTGGCCAGATAGGCGACAAAGAAATTAAATTTATTATTATTATTATTATGCAGAAGGCCCCAGGTTTAAATCCCTGGTGTCTCTAGGTAGGGCCGGGAGAAACTCCTCCCTGAAACCCTGCAGAGGCACAATAGTCAATAATGAGCTAGATGGAGCTTGATCACCGTCTTCCAAAGCAGCTACTTTACTCCCAACTTAAGGATGGAAAACGGAATATCAGTGGACAGCAAAAGAGGTTTAAAGATGTTCTCAAAGCTAATCTAAAAAAAAGTAACATAAACATCGGGAACTGGGAAGCCTTGGCCCATGAGCATCCCAATTGGAGGTCGGCCATTATCAAAGGCGCTATGGACTTTGAAAAAGCACGAGTACAGGGCGAAAGGGACAAACGAGCTAAGCGGAAGGCACGTCAAGCAAATCCTCACTGCGACCATCTTACATCTGGAAACCTATGTCCTCACTGTAGGAGGCTGTGTGGATCCAGAATTGGCCTCCACAGTCACTGTTAAAGACCTTATCCTGGAAGACAATCTTACTCGGCCAATAAGTGATCGCCAATGAGTTTAAATGACTGGAAGCGTTCAATATACATCCCCAATATACATCAATACAATGAGATGGAGCCAGAGCTTGGCTCTGTATAAAGCAGCTTCCCACATTCCAAGAAGTTTTTAAGCAGCGCTGGCTGGGATGGGTGACAAATTCCTTCTACTGTCTTCAGTCCTTGTGATCCCAAGGACAGGTTTGTTAATAGGGTAGGTTTTGTGTGTATGTTATGTGCCTTCAAGTCGATTTCAACTTATGGCGACCCTATGAATCAACAACCTCCAAGAGCATCTGTCATGAGCCACCCTGTTCAAATCTTGTCAGGTCAGGTCTGTGGCTTCATTTATGGAATCAATCCATCTCTTGTTTGGCCTTCCTCTTTTTCTACTCCCTTCTGTTTTTCCCAGAATTATTATCTTTTCTACTGAATCATGTCTTCTCATTATGTGTCCAAAGTATGATAACCTCAGTTTCATCATTTTAGCTTCTCGTGATAGTTCTGGATTAATTTGTTCTAACACTCAATCATTGGTCTTTTTTGCAGTCCACGGTATCCGCAAAGCTCTCCTCCAACACCACATTTCAAATGAGTTGATTTTTCTCTTATCCGCTTTTTTCACTGTCCAACTTTCACATCCATCCATAGAGATTGGGAGTACCATGGTCTGAATGATCCTGACTTTAGTGTTCAGTGATACATCTTTGCATCTGAGGACCTTTTCTAGTTCTCTCATAGCTCCCCTCCCCAGTCCTAGCCTTCTTCTAATTTCTTGACTATTGTCTCCATTTTGGTTAATGACTGTGCCGAGGTATTGATAATCATTGTCAACTTTAAAGTTACATAAATCTTCTGTAAAAATGCACACTAAACCATTTTGGAGTATAACTCTTTAAAAGGGAACTAGGCTCATGTGATGCGACCTCATTTTAATGCTCCTAGGAGAGGTCCCTCTTATACTGTGTTCTCAAGACAACACAGGTTAGACATCCACGCCCCTTAACAATCATTTCTTAGCACTCCTACAAGTTAACACTATTTGCACCGGTGACAGAGAAAGGACCAGAGTCAGAGGTCTTGCATCTAAAAACTCCTTGCAACAATGAAACTTAGCATGTCAGGATGAAGGTAGATTGCAACTGTTTTGTCCACCAACATCCTTGTGTGATTATGTGGAGATATTTTATTTTATTGTGCCAATGGGTGAGCCAACCAAGGGATCCACTCCCCATCCCCTCCTGTAGTCTGAAGTGGTACAGCCCAGTAAAAGCTATACCACATGAATCTCCTGACTGTATGATTTAGCTCTCAGGAGTGCTATTGATATCAAAAGTGCCTAAAACTGCCACCACTAAAAATGTAGTATTATTACATCAGTGACATATTGCAGAATACACATGCACGTCTGGAAGACCAACTGAAGCTTCTGGACATAAGAAAAGCCTGCTGGATCAGGTCAGTGGCCCATCTAGTCCAGCATCCTGTTCTCACAGTGGCCAACCAGATGCCCAAATGGGAAGCCCAAAAGCAGGACCTGAGCGCAAGAGCACTCTCCCACCTGTGGTTTCCGGCAATTGGTATTCCGAAGCATGCTGCCTCTGATGATGGACATCCATCATTTAAACTGGTGGTGATGGATGCAAATTAGTGCTATGCTGCTACAGCATTGCATTCAAACAGCATTTATGAGTTCAGCACGTTTTTCCTGACCCTGAGATTAATTTTAACTGAGTTTAGGATGTATGCTGTATTTCCATGGTACACCACTTAGAAACTACGGTATTAAAGCAGGATATAAACTGCTAAAGTAAACAAATAAATTGTGTAATTGTTTTAATGCTTTATAGTGGTTGATGTTGTTAATACTAGTTGACATTAACGGGTACCCTTGGGGGACCTGCTAGCTTTAACAGAACAATGGAAGGGGGAATTAAATAAAAAAAAAGCATTTGCCAGTAGAACACCAAGACTTCCATATGTCTTGACCAGGGGGAAGTCAAGTCAAGCCAAAAGAGGCAAGCAAAATATGTCCCAGTGATCCTTTCCGAATGCACATGCAATGATCAGTCAGAGCCTGAGTTTCAAACATTTGGAGTTTGGACTGGGAATGCCCCAGCTATACCCAAGTACATGTACCTGGTAAATGTGAAGTCCTTCCTATTAGATCAAAGATGGGGGCCCGCAGGGCCAAATGCGGCCCTCCAGACCTCCCTATCTGGCCCTCAGAACTCTCCCCAGGCTACACCCCTCCCCAGCCCTGCATTGTGTAATGTTCTGCCGTGGGTGCTGTGTATGAAGAGGTGCGCACACACACGCACACACACTCTTTGAGACTCCGGTGTAACACAGTACACTTTAATTTACTTGGTACATCTTATATAGCTCTATTATCACTTGCGCCAACTAGTGGTATTAACTGTAATTACACTTCCTTTTCAACTACAGTATCAGAATCTCTGTATTAACATTGAGTACCCTCCTTGAGTGTTTTCGCCTGATTGCACTGCATTCTTTTCTTTTTTAATAATGTTTTTATTGGTTTTGGATAGAACAGAATACAAAACAAATATAACTTATACAACAGTGAGAGAAAATAGCTCAGTTATCTAGAAGAGTAGTTATACATATAATGCTCTAGGGAGGCAAGTATGAATTAAATTGTTATACTGTATTATTTTTCAGAGATTATCCCAATGTGGATCGCCAGATCTGACCATGCGAGGCTGCAGGCTTGCAAGCCCTATCACTGTGACTAACAAATACAATAAAGCTGTACCATTGTTCATAGAACTTATCTGCTCCTTTTCCTTGTCTCATTGCTTTTAAACTATGTGTTAGTTTTTCCATAAGCGCTAATTTCCATATTTCCTGATACCATTTATGGGCCATGTGTAGATCAAGTGTTTTCCAGGAAGCAGCTATCACCAATTCTGATCATGCTTCTTATCTCGATGGGAGGATAGAGACAGATGTGCGAGTGTGAAGAAACTAGCCTACTACACAAAGTACCATTCCCATTGCTTGCTCTGCCCACTTTTGCCTCTGGCCCTTCCCGCCACGGGCATGTGGCCCCCAGACAATTTGCCCAGAAGGGAATGCTAAGGCTAAGGGGAGGAAGAATGGACACACAAGGGCCAGAGAGGGGTGGGAAGGCTGGGGTGGAAGTGGTGAGTGACACAAAGGGCTGTAGCTCAATCTGCTTTGCATGCAGAAGGTTCCTGGGCCAGGGGGCATATTTCACATCTTGAAAGAGTGCTGAGGTTGCTAGTCACAAAACGGCTGCTGTAGGGAGTTTGCCATAACACAAAACTAGAGAGTACAGCCCTTCCTGCTTCTGCCTCTCTCTGCTTCCCCCCCCCCCCCGTTTACCACAGGAAGTCAGCTATGTCCTGCTGGTCCTGATTGTGGAGATTACAGCTGTGAAGGCACAAGAACCCTGTTTTCCCACCCAAGGCTAATCTGAAACCAAAGCCCAGGCTTCCAGTTATCTGGGAGTAAGTCCCATTAAACACAAAGAGGCTGACTGTACTGCAAGTTAACGACACAGTGAGTTCTCAATTAGTGCCCGGACATCAGGTCCTGCACAGAAGGAGACATGCCTAAACCTCTTTGCAAAGTTTTCACATTCTGCATTTGCCTTTTGGGGAGGCGATTCTTCAACATCCACTCACAGCACTCTCTCAGAATTTGAAATGTGCCCACAGGTACAGAAAAGCTGGTGACCTCTGCTCTAGGGAGTACCTGATCTCAGATGAACCTACCACAGTAAAGATGCATCCTGGTTGCTGGGGGGAAAAGGAAAGGCAGATTCTAAGGGCTACTAGAAAATATGACAAGCAGGAAGAGTGTACTAAAGATGAGGGAAAACAGAACCTCCTTAGGACCCCAGGAATTCCTACTGCCTCGTATCTAAACACCTCACTTATTAAGCACAGCTCTGACATCACTAATTGGCTAAAAACACTGACAGGTGGGAGCACCCAGGCTGACTCATTTGACAGAAATCACTTAGAAGGGTGCTTGCACATTTTGCTGCATAATTTTCTTTTTAGGAGGGTTAGAGGCTTCCTTTTTTTAAAAAAAGTGAAAGCTCAGAGTCTGGGACAACTTCCTGTAGATGCCAAAGAAAGATTGTGCAGGTGCTATGGCACCTGTGGGTGCTGGGTTGGCAACCCTCAGAGTGTCGGTCTCTGCTGACTGAGGGGAACAGTAATAATATGGCTGCAGTAAGGTAATTAACAGATAATGGCCAGCAGCCAGGCTGTAAATCAAAGAGGCTGGCAACTAGTCAGTGTAAATACCGAGAGAGTAAAGAACAGACAAGTCCTGGGAAGTCCAAAGTCAAGGTACCGAAGATCCGATGAGTCAGGGCAGGGCCGAAGACACACAATCACAAGTCAGGCCGGCTACAAGGAGATACGAAAGGCCAGGAAAGGGAAGCAGCAGACCCACCCCACAAGCAGCTGCAGACCCCCCATTACTAGAAGATGTTCAGGATGCAGCTGAGGCCCCCAGCCACACTGAGGGAGTGAACAGGAGGCCCCCCCACCCTGCATCCCTGAAATCTGGATTCTTGCACTGAGCACAGGGTTGGACTCAATGGCCTTATAGGCCCCTTCCAACTCTACCATCTTGGGTCGGTATACTTATTCCCTCTTCTGGGTCTGCTGTGCCAATCCCCTGCTCCTCCTCCTCTAAGGACTCATCTGAGGGAGGCAAGACACAGTGCAGACAGTACCGAGCTGGATGAACCAAAGATCTGATCCAACATAAGGCAGCTTCCTCTGTTCCTAGCATTACCAAGCGTCAGTGTGAACCTGTGCAATTAAGTCATGGGCTGCTACCCGAATGCCAGCACCCCAAAGCAGAAGCCAAACTGTAAGCCAAGAAATGGAGAAGCGGCACTGATTGAATGGCTCTTCCACGCCGTGACTAAATGAGCTTTCTCTTCTCGCAGCAATCCATAGTACTGACAGTGCTGGATTATAACCAAGAAAAGGTTAGGTAATCAATTGGAGTTATGGCTGGATTGTTATGTTTTGAAATGATTTGAAACGATTGTTATGTTTTTGAATTGATTGCTATTGATGTCTTTATTTGCAGTTTTGTAAGCCACTTGGAGCATATTTGTATGGAAAAGTGGCATATAAAATCATGTAATAAATAATAATAAATAAAAGCTCGCCATCCCAGCCCTTTAGAGGACCAAGGAGAAGAGGATCAGTTCTTCCTCAAGTATTGTGCTTTCAACAAGACAAGGCCTACCTTGCAAGGGTAGAAGGAAACACCGGCTTGATCCCAGCCTTTGGCCAGAATATCACAAGAACACAAGAGACCTCTTAGGTCTGGCCAGTAGCCCATCTAGTCCAGCATCCTGTTTTCACAATGGCCAACCAGATGCTCCAATAGGAAGGCTACAAGCAGGACTTGAACACAAGAGCACTCTCCCCTCCTGGGGTTTCCAGCAACTGGTATTCAGAAACACACTGCCTCTTGACAGTGGAAGTAGAACTGGGGAAGTCTGTAGCTCATTGGCTGAGCATGCTTTGCATGCAAAAGGGTCAATCCCTGGCATCTCCAGGTTGTTGTTGTTGTTATGTGCCTTCAAGTCGACCATGACTTATGGTGACCCTATGAATCTGTGACCTCCAAGAGCATCTGTCATGAACCACCCTGTTCAGATCTTGTAAGGTCAGGTCTGTGGCTTCCTTTATGGAATCAATCCATCTCTTGTTTGGCCTTCCTCTTTTTCTACTCCCTTCTGTTTCTCCCAGCATTATTGTCTTTTCTAGTGAATCATTCTTCTCGTAGGGCTGGGAAAAACTCCCTAGAGAGCCAGTGTAGACAATTCACTAATAGGCAAAACCCCTTGTGGTTTAAGAACATACCTCTAGCCAACAGATATTTCTATCAAATTTTAATAAGCAGGGAAATTGGGCAGCTATAGTGAATGCAACAGGGGAGCAGGAGACCTGACCTCCTCTCTGAGACATTGTACTGCCCTACAAATTTGTAAAAATGCAAACACAATTTGGATTGGTCTTTCACAGTCCAATCCACTTCCTGTGTAGCTTGGAAGAATTTGGTAACATGTTCCTCTGAGCATATGGTGAATAGTGGCAACATCCACAGTCAGTCCAAATAACAGAAACAAGATTTGTGCTGTGCTGATCTTGTTTTAGCAAGGAGTAAGCAACAATATTAAAACAATTGATATAGTTCAGATAGTCACTTTAAATATGTTTGATTTATTTTGCAATTTTAGTGAAGTTTCCTATTAAATATTCTTTTCTTTGCTTCTGTTTCTGTGCATATGCGAAGTACAGCAACACTATGCATAGTTTACACTAAAAAAAACCATCCAAAAACAATTGTAGAATAAAGGCACTGACTATTCTGCAGAATAGTCTCCAGTGGACATGAGGAGTGTCTCAGTTAGCACAAGATAAAATAGTGAGAGGTGAAATATGTTCTAGCAAAATTCTAGGTGTGCTCTATGTTTTTAATTGTCCGTGCCCATCTTTCCTTAAGTGGAGTAGTTTACGCACAGCAGTGTGAAAACATGCATCTTGGGCGGGCCAAGTTTGTTTTTTCCAGCAGCTAGAGTCATTCCTGAAGTAGCAACATATTGTAATCAGTCTAATTTTACATCAAAGCTGCAGTTTCAGATTCAACTGAATTTAATGCACCCAAAATAGAAATAGAATAGAACCTCCAGTTTGAAACACAAAAGGCTGTCTTCATCATCATATGACACTCAGTAATAAAAAGGCTTTGAAAATAATAAAAATAAATTTGACAGATTTCTAGAATAATTAGTAAAATATAATTTTCTAGGTTAGCTTCTCTATAGGAGGAACAAAAAGCACCAAACGAAGGTCAAAAAGAGGAGAGACAAGCTTTGGTGCTAGTTATAGATTTATGTTGATCAACGCGTTTTGGAATATATTCCTTCCTCAGGAGCTAAAAACATTAAAACACTCAAACTTTTAGCTTCTCTGTAGGAACAGTAATAACACAGAAAATAAGCAAAGTAAGAAGAACATACAAAAAATGTAATTCTCCATCTTTGGAGATACAGTCCTGATTGCAGGTGTTGCTACCACACACCATATGCTCAGAGGCACATGTTACCAAATTTATTGTTATTGTACTGTATTGTTTATTGTTATTGTACTGTATTGTTTATTGTTATTGTACTGTAGGACAGTAAAATATCTCAAAGAGGAGGTCAGGTCTCCTGCTCCCCTGGTGTATTCATTATAGCTGCCCTGTTGGCTATAAGTACGTTCTTAAACTGCAAGGAGTTTTTGCCTGTTAATGAATTTCCTTGCTTTTTAATCCGGGAGGTAAGAAATGGGATCCTGTGCAAGTTTGCTGAAAATGGATTGATCATTTGCATGCTTATTGAGTTCAATGGGATTTATTTCTCTGCAACCATGCTTTGGATAGGTGAAACTGACCTGGGGGAGGGGCAGGGAGGGGAATGATAGGAGGAGATTGGGTGGTCAGGCACTGGGTAGAGGGAAAGCCCCTTTCTTTTCCAAAAGGAAAACATTGTTAATGCTATCATTATTTTTCAGGGTTTCCCCAAACTTTTTATTCTATAGCAGACACACGTAGTCTAGTCTTCCACCCAAATTTAAACCAAAGTGTCCCTGGCCATATCCACACTAGACATTTATTCCACTTTAAACAGTCATGGCTTCCCCCAAAGAACCCTGGGAAGTGCAGCTTGTGAAGGGTGCTGAGAGTTGCTAGGAGAGGCCCTATTCCCCTCACAGAGCTACAATCCCCAGAAGAGGAGCTGACTGTTAAACTCTTCTGGCCACTGGAATAGGAGTCTCCTTTCAGGGCCCTTCACAACTACACTTCCCAGGATTCTTTGGGGGAAGCCATGACTGTCTAAGTGAAATAAAGGTCTGGTGTGGGTGTGGCCCCCTGACAGTGGCGTCACTAGGGTTGGTGTCACCCGGTGCGGTAACTCATGGTGTCACCCCGATGGACCTCCTCCCATACCAGACCATACAGAATCCTTAGTAATGTTTTTTGTACCAATGTTACTCGTAAATCATAATTCCCATATATCACTGAATGTAATGGCAATAGTAGTGACATAAAGAACTAGCAAAATTAGAATTACACCTTTAAATTACAATATCATACGCACAGCTCAAATTCTTGCTCTTATTACTAATGGGAGTTAATTATCTTGCATATGCCCAGTGTAAATTTTCAGATACTTTCAGACCCTCAGCAATTTTTAAGTGGTCTATGTAGAAGAAAGGTTTGGGAACCCCTGGAATAAGACACCTGCTTATGTCCCTATGCTGCTCTCACCCCTCATTAGGTGCCTGGGATGCATGCGTGTGGACACACCTCCTTACAATTATGGAAAATGATTCTTAATAATAAGTCTCCAGACACAAAGTTACCTAGGTATTTATCAATTGTTTAGTAGAAAATTCAGAGCTGCAGGGTCCCTTCATGATAGTTACAGCCATGTACACCCTTTTTTGCTCCTGGATTAAGAATGAGATCTTTGTTAATGCATTCTCTCACAACAACAAACATCTCTAGGAGCCAATCAGCATGAAAGTGGAGAGCGTTAGCAACTGAGAAGAGTCTTCTCAGTGGCTGACTCACCTCCTTTCACTCTGATTGGCTCCAATCTGCAGAAAAGGCAAGGAAGCATATTAGAAGACTCTTCTCAGTGACTAACACACTCCCTTTTCATGCTGACTGTAGGATGCTTGGAGACATAGGGACCCTGCTCCCAAAAAAGCAGAGGGACTAAGATCCCCTGGGCGACTACCCTCCTGGTGCTTATGGACATGACCATAATATATTTTGTGACATGCAAGTTCGATATTATTTACTAAGTGTGTTTAGGATTACACTGATGGCATTCCCAAATATGTACTTTCACACAGACTTGGGTTTTCCATAACACAATGTTTGTCCAAGCCTCCACACTTGGGGGGGCACTACTTGCACACCCCTTCCATAAGCACATCAAAGTTGGATACACACCTGAACCAAGACCCAGACAAAAGGGCACTCAAAACAAAAAGGTAATTACAGTGGCTGAGTAGATCTTGTACAGTAGTTATACTGACTGGGCAGCCACTGTCCTTCACATTTTACAAAATACTTTTTCCTATACAAAGATTAAATTTCTGTGTATGAAAAAGTAATATATGAAGTGGTCTCAATAGTGAGAAAAGTAAACAAGTGAATGGTGATCCAACTGTTTTTCATTCTCATGTTATGAAGCTAGCTGCCAGATGATGTATCACCTTCCCTATGCATGTAGCGTAGACTGAAAAAACAGCACCCAAGCCACCATTCAATACGTGCACATGTTCTTTCCGACATGAATCTACAGGTCTCAAAAAGTAATGTGTGACAAAGTCCTCAAACACCTTATAACATGCCTCAAACATGGTCTCTTGTTCTACCAGCATGCCTTCACACCATCACTTTGCCAAAACATAAGGATAGGTGAATTGCTTTTAGGGTGGTTCACAATTATGATTTCCTATTTATTTAATCTAAAAATATTTAAAATACATAAAAACAGCCGGGGGAAGATATTGGAGAAATATAAAATAAATACAAATTAAAAAGGGGGGGAGGTGAAGAGACCTTAAATGTGCTACTCACCATCTCTCAGCCTATCCTCCCCTCAGGATGAAAACAACGGAGAACCATGACCACCCCCAGGAAGAAGGGCACACTTATAAAATTGGAAAAAATCATCTACAACCATAGTGTGAAATCAAATACTTATTGGGACACAGTATGAAGAAATATTTATATAAACATGACTATCAAATATGTTTATGAATTACACAATCTGTAAATATATTTATAGTGCAATCCGATGTTTGTTTACTCAGAAGCAAGTCCCAATGTATTCAATGGGGCTTACTCAAACTGGGAAGTGTGCAGAGAACTACAGCCTCAAGTGATAAGGAACTTGTTCTTTCAACTTGTTCTTTTAAGTTGAGACCTTATCCAAGTCTGAGTCTGTGTTGGAATTGCTTTTTAATATGTTTTTAAGCCTTTTCTTATTTTTTTTTTAAATTTAAGCTTTTAAAAAACATTGTCAAAGATGTTTTAATATATTTTAAAGTCTGTTTTAATGATGTTTTAAAGTGCTTTTAGTGGCTTTGCTTGCCGCCCTGGGCTCCTACTGGGAGGAAGGGCGGGATATAAATCAAATAATAAATAAATAAACTTCATTCACCCAACCCAAAATTCAGAATCATGCCTCTTTAGGCTGTTTTCCAACTGTTTATTCTTGATTTATGGTTATTGGATTTTAAATGGCTTTATTTCTTGTTGTGAGCTGCCTTGGTTTCCAACCCTACCTCACAGGGTTGTTGGAAAGACTACACACACACACTGCAGATGTATAAATACATACAGCCCATATAATAGTTTATTGTCAAACCAGTTGGTCATTGCAGAAAAATCAGTATTAGTTTTTTAAAAATCAGTATTAGTTTCCTACAGAATAAAAACTGTAATACCTAAGTAAGCCCTGCCTACTTGCTTTCAAATAGGACTGGAGGAGGGGGGGGGACAGAAAGACAACACAAACACAATTCTTTTTTACATTCACTCCAAAGTCCCACTGATTTTCAGCACATTCATAATCATGTCTACTCAAAAGTAAATCCTATTGAATTCAATGGGATTTACTCTGGAGATATGGGATTAGCAATGCTTTTACCCCCACAAAAGCAAGTATTGGGAAGGTTTTGAAAACACTGCCCAGGATCTGACTCCTACACACAAGAGGGGAAAAAACTGAAAAGTATATACTTACCCAATTTATGAGATTTTCAGATAAATGGGGGGGGAAACCACCATTTTCTGGCCTTGCAATGAGGTTTACTAGACACTGCCACAGGTCAAACAAACACTTCACTGATTGGCTGCAATCCTGAACGGGCGGGGTTGAAGCTACGAAGTGCTATACAGTAGTTTAAAAAAATATTTAACGGGGTGGCTGACGTTTTTATGTATATCTTGAGAACTGGACCACCTAGAAACTTATTTTTTTTTAATTAAAGCTGAGAATCACCCCCCTCTGATGGTGTCACCTGGTGTGGTCCGCACCCCCCGCACCCCCCTAGAGACGCCACTGGGGGCAGCTGATGTTTTTATGTATATCTCAAGAACAGGACCACCTAGAAACGTAATTCTTTTTTTAAATTAAAGCTGAGAGTCACCCCCCTCTGATGGTGTCACCTGGTGCGGTCCACACACCCCACACCCTCCTAGTGATGCCACTGCCCCGATTAGTCAAGCTAAACAGTTGAGTCTGGCTTTTAGAACACTGACAGTTGGTTCTTACTGAGCATGCCCAGGCTTATCATTGACTCGAATGCTAAATTTCTTAAATTAATTAAATATCGGCTGGGCTTTTTTTTTTAACTTTTAAACTGCAGAAGATGAAGGTCAGAGTATGGGGCAAGGTCAATAACAGGATTACAGGTACTCTGTGAATATGGCTGATTTTGAATCAAGTTCAACAGCTTATGAGAACTCTGACAGAAAAAAGTCCAAAAGGGTTCTGGTTTTTTCTCTCTCTCTTTACACTTTGAACTCTTGATTCTCTGGTGACTGTTTCATGTATCGCCATGAAAATTTAGAGGGTTGTTAAGCAAGTGCTTCTGAGTTCAGGACTTTTGTAAGGTTTTGTTTTGAAATGAGCTTATGGGAAGCACCAGAATGGCATGGGGGGATTTTCAATTTAACACTGCAGCATGCGAAAAATCCACGCTGACTATATTATACAGCCACTCTCATGGCTGTATAATACTGAACTAGATGGACCAAGGTTCTGATTCAGTATAAGGCAGTTTCCTATGTCCATCATGGCTAGTAGCCACCGATATCCACAACTTGATGGAAGCCTGCTGTTTACCACCATTTCCCAAAAAGATAGAAAGAAAAGCCTCTCTGCAGCAACCAGGCAGTAAGGACCAGCCACAGTAACAAGAGCTGCAAAATGGTCACCCTCCTCTCATCACAGCGAGGGTTTCTGTTTTAATTTGTGCAAGCCACTCGCAGCATTTGAGGAAGGCACACATCTATTACTGGATACCCACAGAACACACACACGTCTGTGGCAGGGAGAGAACAGTCAGGCATGGTCATTCCCAGGCCCTGAGAACCTGGTGGTGGCCATCCAGTCCCAGACACGGTGCACAGCCTCTGACTTGAATAAGGGGAGCAGCGTTGTCATTTTCTCCAGTTGCAGGCATTTATTTATTTATTTTAAATATTTCTATCCCGCCCTTCTACCCTACAATAGGGCACTCAGGGCCGCTCAGAATAAAATCACACACATACATAATAAAATTATGTGTGGGAACTCTACGGAGACCGCCTCTCTCTGGGCAGCTTCAGGAGGTATTCAAGTCTCTGGAGAGGAATAAGGCTGCACCCCTCCAAGCAATGGAAACCTGAGAGTTGCAGCCTGCCTGGCTAGCAGCTTTGCCCACCCAGCAGCTTTGCCCACCCCTCTTTTCAAACTCCTCTCCGCATCATTTGCAAAAGGGATGGCTACTAGCCATGATGGCTATGGACTTCCTTCACGGTTGGAGGCAATACGCCTATGAATGCCAGTTGCTGGGAATCCCAAGAGGGGAGAGTGCTTTTGTGCTCCTGTCCCGCTTGTGGGCTTCCCATTGAGGTATGTGGTTGGCCACTGTGAGAACAGAATGCTGGACTAGAAGGGCCCGCTTCGGCCTGTTCCAGGTGCAGGGCTGTTCTTATGGTTCTCAGGAATTACCATATTCTGCTTTGAAGGAACATAAGAACATAAGAAGAGCCTGCTGGATCAGGCCAGTGGCCCATCTAGTCCAGCATCCTGTTCTCACAGTGGCCAACCAGGTGCCTGGGGGAAGCCCGCAAGCAGGAAAACGTAAGGAGCACACAGGTGGCTTGGGAACAACAGTTACTATAAACCGCCCAGAGAGCTTTGGCTATGGGGCGGTATACAAGTAAAATAAAATAAATAAATAAATAAGCAGCATATTCGCTTCTTACACAGAGAGTATGGCATGAACAATTGGTGTGTCCGGGAGGGAGGGAGGGGGACTTTCCTTGTACAACAGAGTTTTAAAGCAAGCAAGCGCCCCTTGCCCGTCACCGACCTCATTTTATTTTCTCGTATTTGGGAGAGCTACTAGGAAGCTGCAAAACAAACACAGCTCGGTGAAAGCTCAAGGCAGCAAGTGTTTACAAAAGCCGTAAATAATCAGAAAGAGCATTTAGCGCACTGAGTGTTTACTGCTTTGCTGCAATGGGGTGCTGACAATGCCTAGAACAGGCACTCAAGACATTCCAGTTACGCAAAAACAGCCCTCCGCTGCAAAGCCAAGGGCCAGCTTTAAGTCCTGTGAAAGGTTCAGGTTCCCTCTCCCACAAATTAAAAAAAAAAACCCTCTTCCAACAAGCCTTGTAAGTACACACCTTAATGCCATTCTACACCTGTCTTGGAACTGTTTTTAAGATGTTTCTTATGATATTTTTAAAGATTTTTTTAAAAAAATATATGCTTTTAAAAATGCGTTTACTGTTTTATCATATGTTGTCTGCCACCCTGGTCTCCTTTTAGGAGGAAGAGTGGGATATGACTTTAGTAATAAATAAATAAACATATGCAAAAGCCGGCCTCCAGACCGCTCTAAGTCAGCTGGGCAAAACCATCAAGGTCGAAGGGCTGGCAAACAACAAATGCAATGAATATGAGTGACAGTAATTCCTGCATCAGGAGCAGGGAACCTTTTTTCAACCCAAGGACCGCATCCCCTTCTGAGCAACTTTCCGGGGGCCACATGCCGCTGACGGGTGGGGCTAAGGGCAAACAGGCAGACTTTTCAGCACCCTTCCGTCAGTTCAATTCTGCCATTAAGAAACAAACACAGAGACCCCCACAGCCTGGCTACATCTTCTGCGCAGACCCTTCTCACAACAAGGAGTGGTCTAGGGGAGCTCGTTGTTTCATTGTTTTGTTTTTATGGCACAGTATATTTACTTTTGCTTTTAACACCGTTGGAGACCTTTGGGTAACAAGTGACTAATAAATCCAATAAATAATCATCATCCAAATCCAAATAATCAGAAGAGAGGTTTGGGGGCTTTCAGTGTAGGAAAAATGCAAGAGGTAAGAGGTGACATGACATGTAAAATGTAAATGGACTGCCTTCAAGTCGATCCCGACTTATAGCGACTCTATGAATAGGGTTTTCATGAGGCTGAGTGGCAGTGACTGGCCCAAGGTCACCCAGTGAGCTTCATGGCTATGTGGGGATTCGAACCCTGGTCTCCCAGGTCCTAGTCCAACACCTTAACCACTACACCACACTGGCTCTTAGACATGATATAAGTGTATAAAATTATGCATGGAGAAAATGGACAGAGAAAAGTTTTCCGTTTGCTCTCGTAACACTAGAACTCGTGGTCATCCAATGAAGCTGAAAGTTGGAAAATTCAGGACTGACGAAAGAAAAAAGTTCTTCACACAGTGCAGTTAAATTATGAAATTCGCTCCTGCAAGAGTCAGTGATCGGCACCAACTTGGATGGCTTTAAAAGAGGACCAGACAAATTAATAGAGGATAAGGTTATCAATGGCTATTAGCCAAGATGACTGTGCTCTGCCACCACAGTCAAATGCTTCCAGGCCGCCCAGCCGTTCACTCGCTCCACCTCGCTCTCTCGTCTTTCATGCTGAGCGCTGCGCACACAGGGCTGCCGTCAACCAAGATGGCGGCAGAAGCTTCTTTAAGGGGATGATGCCTCTACCGCCATCTTGGTTGATGGCAGGCACGTGCACGCACGTAGCGTACCGCCCATGCCTGCCACCAGCGGGGGCATCAGCCCCTTGAAGTAGCCTCTGCCGCCATCTTGGTTGATGGCAGCCTTGCGTGTGTAACACACGCAGCAGACCTTTTAAGCTGAGACCTTATCCTAGTCTGCGTCTGTGTAGGAATTGCTTTTTAAGATGTTTGTAAACCTTTTTTAAAAAACACAATGTTTTTAAATATGTTTTGTTTTACTGTTTTATTATGTTTTAATGTGTTTTTAGTGCTTTCGTTTGCTGCCCTGGGCTCCTGCTGTGAGGAAGGGTGGGATATAAATCAAATAATAAATAGATAAATAAATAAAAATAATAGTTCCCCGTTTCTCCTGTTCCTCAATAAATCAAAGAAGGTATTGCAGATAAATTAGCTGTCCCAGAATACAAAGGATGCGGCCTTATGCACAATCCTGGGAATATAGGAACCTATCTGACACCGTCAAACCACTGCTCCATCTAGCTCAATACTGCCTACACTGACTGGCAGCAGCTCTCGAGGGTTTAAGGCAGAAGTCCCTCCCAGCCTGGCTTCAAGATGCCACTGGGGACTGAACCTGGGACCTTCTGCATGCAAACCAGATGTTCTCCCACTGAACTATGGCCCTCGCCCAATCACCACTGAATTCAACTGGATTTACTTCTGAGTAGGGATAGCTGAGTAGCAGATAAGAGAAAAATCAACTCATTTGAAATGTGGTGTTGGAGGAGAGCTTTGCGCATAACATGGACTGCGAAAAAGACAAATAATTGGGTGTTGGAACAAATTAAACCAGAACTATCACTAGAAGCTAAAATGATGAAACTGAGGTTATCATACTTTGGACACATAATGAGAAGACATGATTCATTAGAAAAGATAATGATGCTGGGGAAAACAGAAGGGAGTAGAAAAAGAGGAAGACCAAATAAGAGATGGATTGATTCCATAAAGGAAGCCACAGAGCTGAACTTGCAAGATCTGAACAGGGTAGTTCACAACAGATGCAATTGGAGGTCGCTGATTCACAGGGTCGCCATAAATCATAGTCGACTTGAAGGCATATAACAACAACAGGGGGTTGCACTGTAAGTTTATTGATACAGTCATGCATGCTTGTGCACACATGAACACACACACACATTTTGTTTTTCAAAATCCAAATGCACTCAGCTTGGCCACTATTTTATTTACTAGAGACAGGGATAAAGGGGCCCAGAGGGTATGAATGAGGATTAAGAAAGCAACCAGCAAGCACTCACACACACACCACATTCACATCTTTGCCAACAAATGTTTGGAGATTCCCTGCATATCTCACAACCCACACTGGATCTGTCAGCAAAGACAAAAAAGAAATCAGAAAAGAGCACACGCAGTTCCTCACCCCAATGCCTACCAACACACAATCTGTCACCAGCTCAGCATTATGCAGTGAAGAGGCACAGCAGCAGAGGTACTGCAAGTCTTTGAAAAAATGGTTGCATGCACGCACACAACACGCACAAGAAAGTGATCCAAAAGATCTCTCTAGCTCAGCATTCAGACCTCCAATGCAGGCAGCCAGCTGCTTCTGAGAAGCCAACAAGCAGCGCCCCCTCCTCTGTCGCGCCTGCCCTGCACCCAACATCCAGAGGTAAACTGCCCTTGAAAATGGAAGTTCTGTTTGGCTATCCTGGCTAAGGTCCAAGAAAACAAACTAAAGCAAACACAGAAAGATTCGGAGGGAGGCACAAGTGTGCTGCCCTCCAAGGAAGATGTTCCAATTGGGGAAAAAATAGAATGGGGGCAAGAGAGGGGGGAAATCCATTCCATGCCACCAATTTGTCTAATGTTATTCAAAAGGCATTGCCGTGTTGCAGCAATGAAGCCCAAGTTAGTTATACGTTAACACAAAATAACTACGACATTTCACCCACTGGGGGAATCTGCTGCCTCCGAATCACCAGGGGATTCCAGAAAGAAGGGAATATCAGAAGCAGGCTATTGGAAACAGGCCTATTGTGGGGTTTGGTTTGGTTTTTTTAACTAACTGGATTTCCCACAGAAAGGCTTAAATGTGCATTAAATTTGCATTAAATGTTGTGAGGATGCTGTGAAAGCATGCACGAGCCACGCTGATCCCACAACAGACACTCTTGGGGAAGGAGAGCATCACCTGTTTTGCATGCAAAAAGTCCCAGGCTTGATCCCTCAACCCTCCAGGGAGGGATGGGAAGGTCCCCCGTTATTATCATGTATTCAATTTGTATCCCACCCTTCCTCCCGAAGGAGCGAGGGTGGCAAACACACAACAGATGGGGTAATTAACGTCTACCAACATCTAATTCCAACAGAGGTGCAGACTGAAAAAGAGCTCCCCTTAAAAGGCTTACGTCTGAACACCCCAAACCCCTCCCAGTCAGCGAAGCAGGCACTAGCGAGTTAGATGGTCTGATCCAGGATGTGCCTAACGCCAGCCTGGAAGGTCTTCAAACCTCTTTATTTACTCTCCCCAGAAGAGCGAACTGCTATCGTGCCCCCTTCATATTTTGCCCCTAAACCCCAAACCCCCAACCTATGTAACCTTTCCTTATAGAAAAGACTCTCCAGCCCGCGGAGGCGACAATCACGCGCACGCTCGCCTGGGAATAACCTGCGACAAAAACGGGGGGGGGGGCTTAGTTTTGAATGAACCCGTCTCGGTGTCCAGACCTGCAGGTAATTTCCTCAGTATAGCTGCACTAAAGATGCTGCCCGATTTCGGAGCCGTCGCCGCCCCGCCCCCATTTTCAAACCCACATCTACACAACCTCTTCACACGTTACGTTGTCGGCGCGCATACTCAATGCAATACTCGCACGTGACCAAACACATGTATCGTGAACTGTATGCACGTGACAATGCACGGCGCATCGCACGGGTGCATCTGAAAGCCGAGCTCGGCTGCGTCCACCCCAGCTTCATCCGGGCGTGTGAAGGGGCCGTCCCGCGCCAGGCAGCTTCGCGCCCTTAAGCGCGCCTCCGCGGCAGCAAGCCCCGCCGAAACCTTCGCCGGAAGACCGCCGGGCCAGACTTGCCGGGCAAAGCACGCCGCTCGTCAGAACGCGACGACCCGGCGGCAGCGGCAGAGCCTTCTCTTCCCAGGCTCGGCTCCCTCCGCCGTCCCGCTTCCAGCCCGCCTGCCCGTTCGCACTGGCTCGCCTCTGCCGCCAGGCGCGCTCCTGGCCCGGCCCGGCGCCTCCCCGCCCCCGCCGCCCCCCCCCCAGCGCCGAGGAAAGGCGAGCCCGCCCCGGCGGCGCCCAACTGACCTGGTGCCTTTGTCGCCCATGGCCCGAGAGAGCCGCGCGCCGGGAGCAGGAGGCAGTCCCGACGACGAGGGCTCCGGCGCTGCCGGCCTCCGCTGCAAGGCGAGCGAGGGCTCTCCGCCTGGGGCGCCGGCTGCGGGTCGGCGGCCAGAAGCAGCTCCGGACGGAGGAGAGCCTGCCTGCTGCCTCACGGACGGGGCGGCTGCTGCTGCTGCTGCTGCTGCTGCTGCTGCTGCCGCTGCGCCATGCCTGCCCCGCCTCCTCTGCCTGGACTAGACGGACCAAGCGCACGGACCGGCTGGCTCCCCCGCGCGCGCCTTCCCAGCCCGGGGCTCCTGCAACCCGCGCGCAGCTCCGAGAAGCCGCCCCCCTTCGCCTTCCTCTTTCTCCTCCTCCTCCTCCTTCTCCGTACGCGCGTCACGATCTCCAGCACGCGGAGCTTGCGGCCACCATGCCGCGCCGCGCCCGCCTCCTCTCCGCGCGCGCCTTGGGGACGCGTTCATACAACGCCGCGACAGTGGGGATGGGCTGCTGGACGGTGGGGCGTGGCCTGACGGGGCTGGCAGGTTTTGGTTTATGGAAAACGGGGGGATTGCGTAGGGGGACACCGAAATCCCCTCGAAAGGCCTGCTAGCTGCAGCTCTACTCACTCCCGAAAGACAAAATCTGCGCACGCGGGTGCACAGGACACGCCATATGTTTCTGTGAAAAATGGAAATGGCCTGCCTTCAAGTTGATCCCGACTTATGCCGACCCTATGAATAGGGTTTTCATGGTAAGCAGTATTCAGAGGGGGTTTCCCATTGCCTCCCCCTGAGGCTGAGAAGCAGTGACTGGCCCAAGGTCACCCAGTGAGCTTCGTGGCTGTGTGGGGATTTGAACCCTGGTTTCCTCTGTCCTAGTCCAACATTCTAACCACTACACCACACTGGCTCTCACTATTTCTGTAAACATAGCCTCTAAGTTCTCCAACACCAAGCAGTCACTGCACCCATAGAAGGCTCTAAATGAATGCAGGCTAAACTTAACACAATCCAGAGTCCAGTAGTTTTGTAAGCAGAATGAAGCACCCACAAAAGTGCATAAGTCAAGACAGTGGGGGCTGGTGGCACATACCACTGAGGCAGTAGAATCCGCTCCAGGTTTTAGTCTGAACTTTAAAGACGCTGTCCAAGGTGCTGCACGGTGGGCTGTGCCATGAAAGTTCACACTAAAAGCTGGAGCAGATTGCATTGCCCCACTGACATGGAGCCTTCAGCCACCACTGGCTCAAGCCAGCTGCAGAGAGAGTGTGTGTGAGAGAGAGGGAAAGGGAGCACATGCAGGGTAGAAAATAGTGTGGTAGCACCTACACTCTGGAACTCCCTGCCCATTGATAAGGCAGGCACCTTCACTGTACTGTTTCTGGCACCTCCTAAAAAAATTCAGTGTGGTGTAGTGGTTAAGGTGTTGCACTAGGACCTGGGAGACCAGGGTTCGAATCCCCACATAGCCATGAAGCTCACTGGGTGCCTCTCAGCCTCATGAAAACCCTGTTCGTAGGGTTGCCGTAAGTCAGAATTGAAGGCAATACTTTTTTTTCCAAAAAAAATTCAACAAATCCGCAAAGCAGACAAGTCATCTTAGGCACGAACTACAGGTGAAGTCACAAAATGCTTTATATCGGGGTGAGGAAATGTTTTTGGTGCAAGGGCCACATTCTAACATGGACAGTCTTCCAGGGGCCACATGCCAGTGATGAATGGGGCCAGAGATAAAAGTGGCAAGCAAGAGGAATTGTGACGGGTATACCCTTGAACCCCCTAATTGGTGTATACCCACTGGAGGCCCAAAACTGCACCCCAAGTGTGTACCAGGATATTTTACTGGAATTAAAACTCACATGTTGCTCTTACTCGTGTATGAATCTACCCACAACTGCACAAACACACTCAGAGCATCACAGGTAAAGGCAGTCAAGCCTGTCCATCCGGAGGATCCTAACTCTATCTCCCTTCTGGAACATAAACAAAAGAACAAAACAGGAGTTGCTCTTGCTCCACTTCCAACACAGAAAACTGTTGCATTTGCTGTAATTGACAAATACAGCCACCCCTTTGCTTTTGCTCAATACTGTTGCAGGAAATATCTTAGAATTCTTTTTCTCCAGGAAGCCCACATCTCAGAGATCAATGCCATCAAATTCAGTCCAAATTCATGCCTGCTGGCCACTGGTGGGATTGACAGGCTGATCAGACTCTGGAATGTGGCTGGAAGTGAGCCAATACCCAAAGGTGTTGTTTGCTCTCTCCTACGCAACTCATTTGAAAGGTGGTGTTGGAGGAGAGCTTGCACATACCATGGACTGCGAAAAAGACAAATAATTGGGTGTTAGAACAAGTTAAACCAGAACTGTCACTAGAAGCCAAAATGATGAAACAGGTTATCATACTTTGGACACATAATTGAGAAGACATGATTCACTAGAAAAGATAATAATGCTGGGAAAAACAGCAGGGAGTAGAAAAAGAGGAAGGCCAAACAAGAGATGGATTGATTCCACAAAGGAAGCCACAGACCTGAGCTTACAAGATCTGAACAGGGTGGTTCACGACAGATGCTATTGGAGGCCACTGATGCATACATAGTGTTGCCGTCAGTTGTAATTGATTTGAAGGCACCTAACAAAAAAATGCCATGATCCATTCCTATAAGCATACCTTCCTGCAGCATCAGCACAGTTCCAAGGGCACGTTCCAGCTAGGAGGGTTCAGAGCAGGGCCACTAAAGGTTGTGGCCTGGACGTAGAGAGACCTGGAGGGCTGCATTTTGCCCTTTGTCAGGGTGAGGTTCTCCTCTCTGCACTATATGGTCAAAAAACTCAGCAGAGCAGCGGTTCCCAAACTGCTTCTCAGAGCATCTGTGGATTTGCAAATGGAGATGCAAGATGGCACGTCCCTCACATTAAATATATTGATCTTTAATTTGCTTTTATTGCTACTTTCTCCCCTTATATTTGATTGTATCGCAGTTTGAATTCTATGGATTTCAAATTGGGTTACCATCTATAAGAAATGGAAGCAATAAAAACACAGTTAAAAATCATACAGCATCTAGCACAGCATACTACAATTGCTACAGCAGGCAGAAATGCCATTAAGGGGTCCGCCAAGAACTTCAGCAATTTCCAAGTGGTCCATGGGCGAAAAAGTTGAAGAACCACTTCAGCAGAGAAGCATTAACTCATTGCATGCACACACACAAACTCCAGTACGCACACGGAGGCCCGAAACGCCCAGAGGCAGCAGCACAGTTTGAAGCTGGGTTGTCTAGAATGGCGATGTTAGGTGAGCACACACACCTTGCCCCTACTGGGTCTCTCCTAGCACAGAATACATGTCATGCACAGGTCTCAAAAGAATCAAGTAATGGTTGGGATATTTTGCCTCCGTTGCCCACCAATCCCACAGCTGGTATAGCACAGCGGGGAGGAGAGCCTGGCTGGGAGTCCAGAGTCTGAGTTCAAATCCCCGCTCGTGTCTCCTGGGTGTCAAGGGCCAGCTAAAGATCACCCCCACAGGGAGTGGCTCAGGGGTTACGTGCCCTGCCACCTGTGCAGCCGTGGGCAAGCGGCAGAGTCCCAAGGAGCCCAGTTGCCCCCCAGCTGGCAGTTGCGGACAAGGCAGGGGCTGGCTTGTGCAGCTGTGGCAAGCTGAGCAGGCCGTAGCCAGCTGGGGAGGACTAGCCTCAGAGGGAGGCAATGGGAAACCCCCTCTGAATGCCGCTTACCATGAAAACCCTGTTCGTAGGGTTGCCATAAGTCGGGATCGACTTGAAGGCAGTCCATTTCCATTTTGCCCAGCAATATGAGGGGCATGGGAAATAGAAGCCCTCCACCCACCTGAGCCTATTCGCCTTCTAGCCAGTTGGCAACCCCATTCAGACGCCGGGCTTTCAGTCTCTGCTAGGGAAGAGGATTGTGCTCCATTGCTGCATCGGGTGCACAAGCACATAAGGCAGCCATTCCTAGTGGACTGAGAGAGCAGACAGAAGCTGCTGGTCAGGAAGACCATCGAAATCAGATTCCTGCAGAGAAACACTGGTGAGGCCCTGGGGTGTCCACAGACAGAATGGCAGCTGATGCCTGTTAGGACTGGTAGGGCAGAAGGCAGGGAGCCTAACAGGCATGGCTAGTGGAGGTTTGAAAGTTCAGACTAAAATCCGGAGCAGATCCCACTGCCCCACTGACATGGAGCTACCAGCTCCCATTGGAGTCCGGAGCCAAGTAATGCTACTTTTCTCCTCCTCCTCCCTGCTAAGTTCTGCAAGGACTGTGCTAAGACTGAAAAGGAGGGAGCGGACAGGACCAGGGCCACTCCCTCAACTGGTGTCAATAAGGCAGCCAGCGGGATGAGGCTGGTTCAGGTTGATGGGGCAGTGCCCCTTTTCTCTCATGGACCGGCACCAACTGGTGGGGCGGGCTGCTCAAAAGGGCTGCCGGCTCTTTCTTTAAGCACTCTAGAAGAGGGTTTTTAGGGGGTGGAAGTGTGACGCCTTCCTTATGTTTTAAATGGAAATGGACTGCCTTCAAGTCGATCCCGACTTATGGCTACACTATGAATAAGGATTTCATGGTAAGTGGTATTCAAAGGGGGTTTACTATTGCCTCCCTCTGAGGCTAGTCCTCCCCAGCTGGCCAGGGCCTGCTCAGCTTGCCACAGCTGCACAAGCCAGCCCCTTCCTTGTCCGCAACTGCCAGCTGGGGGGCAACTGGGGTCCTTGGGACTATGCCGCTTGCCCACGGCTGCACAGGTGGCAGGGCACGTAACCCCTGAGCCACTCCCTGTGGGGTGACCTTTAGCTGGCCCTTGACACCCAGGAGACACGAGCAGGGATTTGAACTCACAGACTCTAGACTCCCAGCCAGGCTCTAACTCTACCAGTTTTCTCTCCCCCGTTATCCCAGGTCTCGCTATGGAGAGGGTCTATCACACTAATACAGAGAAACTTACATAAGGGCACAGAGAACAAAGTCAATAGGTGAAAAGTAATTATAAAACACCATCTTGTTTTTATTAAGGTTTGGATACAAGATTGGATTGTGAACAGCATTTGTATATACAATGTACTCCATGTTTGTTGATTAACTGTTCATTTTTCTGTATATCCTGAAAAATAAAATAAAAGATAATTATATATAAAAAGTGGCATGCTCGTCTAGGAACAAAGAAAGCTGTGTAGCCCAGCTGTGTGCCTTACCTGGGTTTCCCCACAGGGCACATTCCCAACCCTCTTTGGAGATACCATTGGGGCCCTTTTGCATGCAAAGGAAGCACTCTGCAACTGAGCTACAGTCTCTCCCATAAATACTTCTTCACTCAGCGCATAGTTAAACTGTGGGATTCACTCTCACGGGAGGTAGTGACAGCCACCAACTTAGATGGCTTTAAAAGTTTAGAGAAATTCATGGAGGATAAGGTGGTTCCCGACAGATGCCCTTGGAGGTTGCTGATTCATAGGGTCGCCATAACTCATCATTGACTTGAAGGCACATAACAACAACAAGGCTATTGATGGCTACTACCCATAGTGGCAATGCTCTGCCTACATAGTCAGAGGCAGCATGCTTCTGAAAGCTAGTTGCCGGAAGCTGCAGGAGGGCAGAGTGCTCTTGCACTCAGGTCCCGCTTGCAGGCATCCCATTTTGGCATCTGGTTGGCCACTGTGAGAACGGGATGCTGGACTAGATGGGCCCCTTTTGTCCTGATCCAGCATAGAATCATACAATAGTAGAGTTGGAAGGGGCCTATAAGGCCATCGAGTCCAACCCCCTGCGCAATGCAGGAATCCAAATCAAAGCATTCCCGGCAGGTGGCTGTCCAGCTGCCTCTTGAAGGTCTCCAGTGTTGGAGAGCCCACCACCTCCCTAGGTCATTGGTTCCATCGTCATATGGCTGTAACAGTTAGGAAGTTTTTCCTGATGTCCAGTCAAAATCTGGCTTCCTGCAACTTGAGCCCATTATTCCGTGTCCTGCACTCTGGGACAATCAAGAAGAGATCCCGGCCCTCCTCTCTGTGACAACCTTCCATGTACTTGAAGAGTGCTATCATATCTCCCCTCAGGCTCTTCATAAGTTCTGTGTGTGCAGAAAATGATCGTCCAAGAGCCTTGTCCTCCCACACCAGTTCAGTCTTCATGGCTGAACAGCATAGCAATGCTGTAAGGGTTACAACCCTCCTACTAATGCGGCTTTTGCCAAGCTGGTGCCCACTAGATATTCTGAAGTTGAATTAGTATCGGCCCCAGCTAGCACAGACATGGTGATGGAAGGTCTAGTCCAAAATATCTGAAGGGCAACACCTTGGCAAAGGCTGTATAAGGTGTTCTTTTTTGTGGGTTGTATGTGGATATTTAAGGTTTCTTAGAGCCAGTGTGGTGCAGTGGTTAAGGTGCTGGACTATGACCTGGGAGACCAGGGTTCGAATCCCCACACAGCCACGAAGCTCACTGGGTGACCTTGGGCCAGTCACCGCTTCTCACCCTCAGAGGAAGGCAATGGTAAACCCCCTCTGAATACCGCTTCCCATGGAAACCCTATTCATAGGGTCGCCATAAGTCAGAATCGACTTGAAGGCAGTCCATTTCTGTTTTTCAAGATAGAATAATTAACAATTTAACCACTTGTTCTCGATCCTGAGCCCTTGGGATGCACAGCCAACAAATAATATTGTCCAAATTGTGGCAGAGGTGCCTTTTTGAGAGGGCTTGCTATTTATTTATTTATTTGTTAGATTTATATCCCGCCCTTCCTCCCAGCAAGAGCCCAGGATGGAAACAAAAGCACTAAAAACACTCTAAAACATCATAAAAAAACCCCACTCTCCCCCATGGTCAGTGTTACCTATCCTAGGACTACCACCTGGGAGACCAGGGTTCGAATCCCCCCGCAGCCACGAAGCGCACTGGGTGACCTTGGGCCAGTCACTGCCTCTCAACCTCAGAGGAAGGCAATGGTAAACCCCCTCTGAACGCCGCTTACCATGAAAACCCTATTCGTAGGGTCGCCATAAGTGGGAATAGACTTGAAGGCAGTCCATTTCCATTTTTAACCTCGCTCCAGAAGTACTGTGGACAGCTCCTTGAAAGTTTGGACTAAAACTCAAGGCAGGGAGCCACCAACCACCACTGGAGTAATGAGACCCTCCAGATATTGTTGGGCTTCCCTGACCATTGACCATGCTGGCTGAGGCTGGTGGGATTTGGCATCCAAAGTCTGGAAGGCCACAGGCTCCCCATTCCCGGTATACCAGAAACTCTGCTGCAGTTATGATATCAACAGCTGCATGGAATCAAAGCTCCAACCCATCAAGCCTAACCAGGCTGGATTAAGAGCCAGAAATTCAAATCTGGTTCTTGACTCCCAACTCTCTGTGCAAGAGGAGCATGCGATACAGAGTTTAGGTGACTTCCAGTTGTTGGCTTTAAAGAATCTATATATAGAGATTAGATACAGGAGATGATTATGCAGACTTCTAAATCTTTAATAAAGCCAAAACGAAGGGAGACAACATTCCAGGAAAACTAAGAACCCCTTCTGTGGCAATGATACAAGAGAATACGCTTCATCAAAATATTAAGAGTATCAACATTTGAACAACGAGTTCAGGGCAAGGATTATAAAAAAGCTTTCCCCAACCTGGTGCCTGAGTTCCCATCAGCATGAAATATTCTTAGTCCAGAACTGGGGGATTAGTGCCCCCCCCCAGATCTCTTCATCCACTGACCATGGGAAGTGGAGTCCAGCACCATCTGAAGAGCCACAGATGTCCTCCAGTCCCTTATGTCACACGCACATCACACATTTGAAGCCCTCTTACACCACCTTAATGGTCATGGCTTTCCCCAAAGGATCCTGGGAACTGCAGCTTATTAAGAGAGTGATTAGGAGACTCCTCACAGAGCTAGAACTCCCAGCATGCTAGTTCCCAGGATTCTTTGGAGGATGCTATGACTGTTAAGGTGGTATAAGAGGCCTTTAAACGTATGGTGTGCCTGTGATCTTAGCCCACAAGAATTTCAGTGCTGTGGCGGTTGTTTCGGCATCAATGACATGTGGAGCTCAGGGTGAGCTTCACATGCATTACCAGCCTTGGCTCCTCTAAGTCACTCTGTAAAATAGACAGGCTTGCATCTTATCCAACGCTGCTAGGAAACCTTGCAAGTTAGTCAGGCAGTGGCTGCTGTCATCCAGCATAGAGCCCAGGGCCTCCCAGAGAGACAACAGTTTGTGAAATACGTTTGGCATGCCCAGATTCTCTTTGATTGACGGATGACAGGCCAGCCGCGTAAGTTCCTGGTGCTGGCTCATTAGTAACTCATGAAGCTGCCTCAGATAGTCCAGAGTGTTATTTGGTTGCACCTCCTCTAAGTCCTGCTGGACTCTCATCAGATACTCCAAGTTGCTGTCTTCATCCCAGTCATTACTGGCATCATCTACGAAATCCTTGAGGTGTGAGAGAACATCGTGGACCTTCTTTGGGGCCAAGTGAAACAGCAAGCAAGAGACTGGAGCCAGTGTCCTCTCACTGCGGCTAACGATTCTAGGAACCTTACACTGAGAGGACAAGAGAGTCCAGACAGCTCTCAGTTCTCTTGCAATTGTGGGCAGGTCACTAAGAAGCAAGAAGAAGCCATCCTCTTTCAAATTGCCTAGCAAGACGGAGACTTTCGCCACAACAACTTCTGCGGCTTCGGAGACATTCATTTCCACCACATAATCCTTGATTGCGGACACTCTCCCAAGTTGAGTCGAGGGGCATATCTTAGTCAAAGCATCCTGGAGTGGAGCCAGGCTCCCGACATAGTCTGTTTCCCACATCACCTAGGTCTGGATCACAAAAGAGGCTCGAGTCTTAAACTGGTGGGTCTGACCTTCGCCTCAACTTGCAGGAACCAATTGTGCGATATCAGAGTTGGCACCTTCTAGGGATTCAGAGCTGGCCCCAACTCTCTCTCTCTCTCTCTCTGTGTGTGTGCAAGAGCAGAATAAGTAAGAGGCAGAGTTTAGTTACTACAAGATCCAATAAGTTCACCTTGCTGCACAACAAGATCTGCCCTGACTAAGATTTATATAAATTCTGATTACACACATAGCTACGTTGTCGGGGCAGATCCACCATCTATTTTCCATCTCTTGAGGTGCAGACCTTGCCAAAAATCAGTATTATTCATCACCCTTGGGTAAGCTGGTTCAAGAACCAATTCTCTAGTTTTCACAGGCCTTTGACAATTCCCTCACCTGCAGGAATGAAGCAGGTGAAGTCCATTCCAGCCTTATCTCCAGGACAGGATAAGGTGCACCTGCTCAGTTTCTTTTAAGGAGTGAAGAAGTAGAGTGGTCTTAAATCCACTGAATTATTTATTTCATTTCATTTTTAAACCGCCCATAGCTAGTAGCTCTCTGGGCGGTGTACAAAACAGAGTTAAAATACCATTAACAAGCTATAATTGCCTTGCAGAGAGTCAGTAGACCTCTAACTACCAGGTGCTTTGGGGATTAGCAAAGAGGACTGTTGCCCAGCCTCACCCAGCCTCAACAAGACTAGACTGACCAGCCAAATGCCATAAACTCTATTGACATAGTCAAAGCTTAGAACAGTCTAGACAACAACAAGCAGTCTCCAAGAGCAGGCAAGAGGGAAGCTCGGAGGATGGCAACAAGGGAGAGTGCCTTCTCAGTGGTGGCCCCCAAATTATGGAATGATCTTTCTCATGAGGTGTGCCTGGTGCCAACACTGTTATCTTTTTGGCGCCAGGTCAAGACTTTCCTCTTCTCCCAGGCATTTTAGCATGTGTTTTAAATTGTTTTTAAAAGATGTGCTTTTAAATTTGTATATTTGTTTTTAATGTTTTTAGTTATTGTAAACCTCCCAGAGAGCTTCAGTTATGGGGCAGTATATAAGGTAAAGGTAAAGGTGTCCCTGCATTTGTAGCGCGAGTCGTTTCCGACTCTTAGGGTGACGTCTTGCGACATTTACTAGGCAGACCGTATATATGGGGTGGGATTGCCAGTTCCTTCCCCGGTCTTTCTTTACCTCCCAGCATATGCCGGGTACTCATTTTACCGACCACGGACGGATGGAAGGCTGAGTGGACCTCGACCCCATTTACCGGAGATTCGACTTCCTCCTTCCATTGGAATCGAACTCCAGCCGTGAGCAGAGCTTCGGCTGAGTTACCGCCACTTACCACTCTGCGCCACGGAGGATCTGGCGGTATATAAACACAATAAATAAATAAATAAGGTATTATGGAAATCCATCACCTGTTTTCAACCATAATGAAGAGCCATCAACAGACCTTTCCTCCTCTAGGCACTTGTCTGGTCCCTTTTTAAAGGCATCTAAACCAGTGGGCTTCACCACATCTTATTGTGGCAATGTAAGTGAATTACATGCTGTGAGTTCTAGCAGTTTTCGTTTCCATTTTTTCCTGCACATAGTGTCACCCAGTTTCATGAAACACCACCCTCCTCTAGCATTCTGAGAGAAACAAGGCCCTCCATCTGCTGCACAAGGTGCCCTCTGGATGTTGCTGGTCTCTAACTCCTACCAGCTCCAACCACCATGGCCATCTGTCAGGGAAGAGAGGAGCTGTGAGGTGTAAGAATATCCAGAGAGCTACAAATTGAGCTACAAATTCTCCACCCTAGCTCTCCACCCTGCATGACTGCAGAGATTTCCCTCACGTGGGCCATCTACCATTCACAGAGCTTAGCTGGTTGATGACCTGATAGTCAACAATAATGCTTCCCTAGCTGACTGATGCACTCACCAGCAACTCATGTACAATTGCGGAGAGGAGTTTTGGGTTAAGAATTAACTATGCTGATGAAAAACCAGAGTCATATCTCAATGCATTTGCTATGTAACCTGCAAAGGAATAGGAGAGAGAGTTGTTAAGATGTAATTATAAGGGGAGGAGGGAGGAAAGGGAGGTGGGGATATGCTTAAATACCTGTTTGTAAAAATCAATAAAACATTTTTTTTAAAGTAATGCTTCCCTCTGCACCCAGAAAAAAAAAGCACTACTGCTAAATCTTTGTACATCAAGCTACTCTGCTGCTGTTGAGTTTCTCTGGTCAGTCACCCTTTCTTCTTTTTAGCTCAAAACATGTATCTAAACTTCACAAGCTATTTGTTTAATCCAGAGAGCCAGAGTTATTCACAAGAACACTGACAGAGAGATTAGCCAATGCCTTGGACTTTTAGTTCCCACAAAGCTAACTGCAGACAAAACCCACAAACGTCGGTTCCACGGCTAGAAGACAAAAAAAGGTTTCTGCTAGTTTTTTATTAACTCACCAGCATTAAAGCCCAAGTCTTTCTTCTCTACAACAGCTGAAGGACACCACATACAGGGAGGAACAGTAAGCTGTGTGCTGTTTATAAAGGAACTTCCCCCACTCAGAAGAATTCTTTACAGGGACTGCTCAAGTGCGTTTGTGTGTGTGTGGGGGGGGAGACCCAAACCATGTGGCCCCAGTCCTGGAAGGATGATGTGGAAACTTCCTTTAACCTCCACAAGGGCCAATAGCTCAATAGTAGAGGGACAACATGTCATATGTTAGCCAGCAGAAGCCTCCAGGTTCAGTCTCCACCAGTCTGTTGAAAAGATCTCAGGGAGAGAATCATAGAATCGCAGCATTGGAAGGGGCCTATGAGGCCTTCGACTCCAACCCCCTGCTCATTGCAGGAATCGAGCTTAAAACATACTTGAGCTAGGGTTGCCAGGTTCAATCCCTGAGACTGATCCTGTATCTTTAGGAGAAGAGAAAGTCAGCCAAGTGCAGGTGTTCTTGAAACCCTGTAATGGGCAAAACCACAAGGTGGAATTCTCCCTCCCCCCTGCAGAACTTTTAAAGATCCTCTTGGAGACCTGGCCTGGCAACCAAGAGGTCTTTTGTGTCTTTAAAAGTTGTGCAGGGGGAAGGGAGAATTCCACCTTGTGGTTTTTCCCATTACAGTGTTGCAAGAAAACCTGCACTTGGCTGACTTTCTCTTTTCCTAAAGATAGAGGATCAGTCTCAGGCCATGAACCTGGCAACCCTATGTAACCTGACAGTTGCCTGTCCAGCTGCCTCTTGAAGACCTCCAGTGTCGGAGAGCCCACTACCTCTCTAGGAAATTGGCTCCATTGTTGTATCGCTCTAACTGTTAGGAAGTTTTTTCTGATGTTCAGTCAAAATCTGGCTTCCTGCAACTTGATCCCATTATTCCGTGTCCTGCACTCTGGGACGATTGAGAAGAGATCCTGGCCCTCCTCTACATGACAACCTTTCATGTACTTGAAGAGTACATATCTCCCCTCAGTCTTCTATTCTCCAGGCTAAACATGCCCATTTCTTTCAGTCTCTCCTCATAGGGCTTGGTTTCCAGTTCCCTGATCATCCTTGTTGCCCTCCTCTGAACCTGTTCCAGTTTGTCTGCATCCTTCTTAAAGTGCGGAGAGCAGAACTGGATGAAGTACTCAACATGAGGCCTAACCAGTGCTGAATAGAGGGAACCAATACTTCATGCAATTTGAAAATGATACTTCTGTTAATACAGCCTAAAATAGCATTTGCCTTTTTTGCAGCCCCATCACACTGTTGGCTCATGTTCAGTGCTCTCCTTGCCAGTCTCCTTGCCCCACCAACTTCAGTCTGTCTTCTCTCAACCAATTAGGGGATGGCTCTCCCTGTCATTGGCTGCGGCTCCACCTACCATTGGTGTCCCTGCCTTTTGCCCTACCAGTCCCAACGGCACCACCAGCCACCACTGGCTGGATCAGGGATGAGGAACTTGGTGCCCTCCAGATATTGCTGACCTCCATCTCTCGTCAGACCCAGCCAGCATGGCCAACGGTCTATCAACTAACTGAATCAACATCAGGAGGATCAAAGAGTGGGGATCAAATGCTGCTCCAGTAGCCACCCCCAAAATGGCTTTGTAATGTTTAAATGTATCAATTTTTTTAAGTTTCAAAAATTCACAGTCATACAGAAAAATAAATGAACAAAACTAACACCTGTCCCCCTCCTCCCCTGCTAAGTAAGGCAAGTGACTTTCAACATAATTATTCCCCCGCCTGCAAAATGTTATTGGCTCAAGCCACTCCCCATTGGCCCTGTGAGATAAACTGGGTGATAGTGGGACTTGCATGGCCAGAGTTGGGTTACAGTGCAGTGTAGTGGTTAAGGCAGGGGTGGCTAACCTTTAGGCCTCCAGATGTTGCTGAACTACAACTCCCATTGACCCCAGCCAGCAAGGACAGAAATTAGGAATGAAGGGAGTTGTGGTCTAGTGACGTCTGGAGGGCCCCAGGTTTCTCAGCCCTGAGCTAGATGGGCTACTCAGCAGGTTCCTCAGAGAGCATTGCAGAGTACAAAGCCATCCCGCTCAGACATGCAAGAACTTTCTGGCATCTGTATGTTGCAGGGTCTGGTGGGGGACTAGGGTTGCCAGGTTCCTGGCCTGAGACTGATCCTGTATCTTTAGGAGAAGAGAGTCAGCCAAGTGCAGGTGTTCTTGCAACCCTGTAATGAGAAAAACCACAAGGTGGAATTCTCCCTTCCCTCTGCACAACTTTTAAAGATACAGAAGACCTCTTGGTTGCCAGGCCCGGCCTCCCAGAGGTCTTCTGTATCTTTAAAAGTCGGGCAAGGGGAAGGGAGAATTCCACCTTGTGGTTTTTCCCATTATAGTGTTGCAAGAACACCTGCACTTGGCTGACTTTCTCTTCTCCTAAAGATACAGGATCAGTCTCAGGCCAGGAACCTGGCAACCCTATGGGGGACCTACCCTCCCTCTGTGCCTTTAACTGCAGCTTGGCCTCCAGAAATGCCACAGGTGAAGCCTTTCCACCCATCACTCTGGGGGAAGCAGCTAAAGGCACAGGAGCACACAGCAGGTAAAAAGAAAAACGCGAGACAGCAGCAAGGAAAGAGATGGGAGGTTTTGTCTTGAAACAAGCGCAGCCGAGTGGCCATTGTGCTGCAAGCAGGGAGTCCTGTTGCTCTAGAGGGGCTGATAACCTGGAGGATGTTTTTGTTTCCTTGCTTCTGAGTTTTGAACAGCAATTAAGCATGGCCGTAAAGTAATGGGGAAGTTATTCCTGCATGCCAGGCTGTTAACTGCACAGGAGCAATGTCTCTAAGGAAATTGGCAATGGAAGCAGGCCATTAGCCTATGCGCTGGTGCATTTATGTCTCCTTTGACTGGTCAAGGCCCTACATAGATTCACAGAACCATAGAGTTGGAAGGGGCCTATAAGGCCATGGAGCCCAACCCCCTGCTCAAGGCAAGAAAACTGTTCTGCTTTGTTTGGGGGGGATTGTAAGATGTTGCCCCAATGCAAATGTGACCCACACTTTCCAGTGCATTTCCTCCTCCCCCCCCATCACTTTCCTTATTGCAAAAGGATCCCTGATCTTTTGGGGAAGCAGCGTTTTATTTATTTATTAAATTTATATCCCCCCCTTCCTCCCAGAAGAAGCAAAAGAGCTCTTTGTTGCACAAGAGCTCTAAGTCGACTACAATTCTACAACCTGAATTCGCCTGGGATGCAACTGAATCCCTCCCCAAAATAGCAACAATCTGGAAACTTACTTTGTATGTGGGAAGCTGTCTTAGCCTTTGCCTGTAGCAGTAGGTGCCAACCCTTTTTTTTGCCCAGCAGTGGGTACTTTTGGAATGTTCAGAAAGGGCCATGGGCGCCAGTCACAAAATGGCTGCAGTGGGGAGGACGCAGCAAGCATAATGACTGCCACATCTGAAAGAGACAGGAACCCAAAATGGTGTGGGCATACCCCCCTCCCCGTCAATGGGGAAAAAGTCACCTATTTCAGCCTCCGCCATCCTCACTCATAGAGATAAGCTCTTTGCACCTCTTACCTGTTCAGAATGGAGGGGAGGATGTCTGATCCTGACATCCACTAAAACGTGGGCATGTTTAAGGTGGGGGGCATTGTAGGAGCCAGTGCAAACAGGAAGTGAGCAGGAAAAGCAAACTGTCTCTCATGTATTGTGGACTTCTGAGTGATAGTTACCAAGACCTTTCGCAAGCACCATCGTAGACACCAGCAGGAACACTAGCACCCCTTCATTGCCTCTAGATATCTGGTATGGACAAAGCTGTGGTTGTTGGCAAAATGATCATAGAATCATAGAAAAGTAGAGTTGGAAGGGGCCTATAAGGCTATCAAGTCCAACCCTCTGCACAATGCAGAAATCCAAATCAAAGCATTCCCAACAGATGGCTGTCCAGCTGCCTCTTGAATGTCTCCAGTGTCGGAGAGCCCACTACCTCTCTAGGTCATTGGTTCCATCGTCATATGGCTGTAACAGTTAGGAAGTTTTTCCTGATGTCCAGTCGAAATCTGGCTTCCTGCAACTTGAGCCCATTATTCCGTGTCCTGCACTCTGGGACGATTGAGAAGAGATCCTGGCCCTCCTCTATGTGACAACCTTTCATGTACTTGAAGAGTGCTATCATATCTCCCCTCAACCTTCTCTTCTCCAGGCTAAACATGCCCAGTTCTTTCAGTCTCTCCTCATAGGGCTTTGTTTCCAGTCCCCTGATCATCCATGTTGCTTTCTTCTGAACCTGTTCCAGTTTGTCTGCATCCTTCTTAAAGTGCGGAGACCAGAACTGGACACAGTACTCAACATGAGGCCTAACCAATGCTGAATAGAGGGGAACTAATACTTCACACGATTCGGAAACTATACTTCTGTTAATGCAGCCTAATATAGCATTTGCCTTTTTTGCAGCCACATTACACTGTTGGCTCATATTCAGCTTGTGATCAACGACAATTCCAAGTTCCTTCTCACATGTCGTACTGCTGAGCCAAGTATCCCCCATCTTATAACTGTGCATTTGGTTTCTTTTTCCTAAGTGTAGAACTTTGTATTTATCCCTGTTGAATTTCATTCTGTTGTTTTCAGCCCAATGCTCCAGCCAGCAAGGTCCCTTTGAATTTTGTTTCTGTCTTCTATGGTATTAGCTGTGCCTCTCAGTTTGGCATCATCTGAAAATTTGATAAGCATGCTCTGTACCTCCTCATCCAAGTTGTTAATAAAAATGTTGAAGAGCACTGGGCCCAGGACTGAGCCCTGTGGTACCCCACTTGTTATTTCTGCCCAGTTTGAGAGGGAACCATTGATAAGCACTCTTTGAGTACGATTCTGGAGACAACTGTGGATCCACCTGATAGTTGTTCCTTTTAAAATATTGTTATAGGTTTGGGGGGTTGAGATAGATTTATTTATTTATTATTTATTTAATTTAATTTATATACCGCCCTAAGCCCGAAGGCTCTCTGGGCGGTGTACAAAAAGATAAAAAACAAGCAATATATAAATACAATAAATACAATAAATCAAGAAAACAAAACAAACAAACAATAAAAGAACCAAACAACATCCAAAAATACAAATAATGATGAAAATACCATTAAAACACACATTAAAATGCCTGGGAGTATAAAAAGGTTTTCACCTGGTGCCGAAAAGATAGTAGCGTCGGTGCCAGGCGCACCTCATCGGGGAGGCTGTTCCACAGTTCGGGGCCACCACAGAAAAGGCCCTGGTTCTAGTCACCACCCTCCGAGCTTCTCGATGGGATGGCACTCGGAGGAGGGCCTTAGATGTTGAGCGCAGTGTCTGGGTAGGTTCATATTGGGAGAGGCGGTCCACCAGGTATTGCGGTCCCATGCCGTGTAGGGCTTTATAGGTCAAAACCAGCACTTTGAATCTAGCCCGGAAACAAACAGGAAGCCAGTGCAGATGGGCCAGAACAGGTGTTATATGAGCGGACCTTCTGGTCTGCGTCAGCAATCTGGCCGCTGCATTCTGGACTAGTTGTAGTTTCCGAACAGTCTTCAAGGGCAGCCCAACGTAGAGCGCATTGCAGTAGTCCAGTCTAGAAGTTACCAGAGCATGAACAACTGAGGCGAGGTCGTCACTGTCCAGATAGGGACGTAGCTGGGCTACCAGGCGAAGATGGTAGAAAGCATTCCGTGCCACCGAGGCCACCTGGGCCTCAAGTGACAAGGAAGGATCAAAAAGAACCCCCAAGCTACGCACCTGTTCCTTCAAGGGGAGTGTAACCCCATCAAGAACAGGATGAACATCCTCCATCTGGGCAGAGAAGGCACTCACCAACAGCGTCTCGGTCTTGTCTGGATTGAGCTTCAGTCTGTTCGCTCCCATCCAGTCCATTATCGCGGCCAGGCAGCGGTTTAGCACGTTAACAGCCTCACCTGAAGAGGATGAAAAGGAGAAATAGAGCTGCGTGTCATCAGCGTACTGATGGCAACACACCCCAAAACTCCTGATGACCGCACCCAGAGGCTTCATGTAGATGTTGAAAAGCATGGGGGACAGTACCGATCCCTGCGGAACTCCACAATGGAGAGTCCAGGGCATCGAGCAATGTTCCCCAAGCACTACCTTCTGGTGGCGACCCACCAAGTAGGAGCGGAGCCACTGCCAAGCAGTACCCCCAACTACCAACTCCGTGAGTCTTCCCAGAAGGATACCATGGTCGATGGTATCAAAAGCAGCTGAGAGATCAAGGAGAATCAACAGAGTCACACTCCCCCTGTCCCTCTCCCGACAAAGGTCATCATACAGGGCGACCAAGGCTGTTTCGGTGCCAAAACCGGGCCTGAAACCGGATTGAAATGGATCAAGATAATCAGTGTCATCCAAGAGCCCCTGGAGCTGGCCGGCAACCACCCGTTCTAGCACCTTGCCCAGGAATGGAACATTCGCCACAGGTCTATAATTGTTCAGGTTATCTGGGTCCAAAGAGGGTTTCTTCAGGAGCGGTCTCACAACCGCCTCTTTTAGGCAGTCAGGGACCACTCCCTCTCTCAGAGAGGCGTTTATTATCTCCTTGGCCCAGCCAGCGGTTCCGGTCCTGCCAGCTTTCACCAGCCAAGAGGGGCAAGGGTCCAGCACAGATGTGGTCGCCCGCACCAGTCCAAGGATCTTGTCAACATCCTCAAGCTGCACAGACTGAAACTCATCCAATAAACAAGGACAAGACCGTGTTCTGGATGCTTCATTAGATCCCACTGCCATAATATTGGAGTCTAAGTCCCGGCGAATGCATGCAATCTTATCCTGGAAGTGCCTCGCGAACTCATCACAGCAGATTTTAAAGAGCTCCGCCGGGCGGGAGAGAGATGCCTTAATTGTGGCAGCAAAATATCTCTTTTTTGCTGCCCTCACCGCTACTATATACCGATGATTTCTACAAGTCCCCTTCCAGGCTCGGATTTGGAACCCTGCACCTGGAGGGGGGCTCTGCAGCTGAGGAACCTGCTCTGTTGGTCAGAGGAGTCTTCTTTGTTAATCTAACAGAGTGGTCAGGTGGCCTAATGGGTCTATCAAGTGTCCTTTAACTGGTGAATGGGCCAGGGAGATCCTATTGTTATTGAAACTCTTCAGGAGAGCCCCTCCCCCTTTCTGGTGCCAAAGAGAGGCTTGTGTTTTTAGCTAGTCAGAGAAAAGGCTGAGAACTGGAGACATGCAGAGAGGCTGGCTCCCTGCACCATGGCTTTAGGATGCCTCCTGTAAGCCTGATGGAAAAGGAAGACCTATTGGACTGCTGATGCTTTGAACTCCTTCATTTTATGCTCAGGCTATGAATGTGTGTAAATAAACAAACCATATTTCATAAAGACACCATAGTCTCCACTGACTTTCTTTCCAAGGATACCAAATCCTGGGTAAGTGCAGGGACCCCTGGAGACTGGGGTGGTGCACAACAATATGTTCTCTGCAAGAATTAGTGCTAATGGCCCAGTGAGCTTTTAAACTGCCACAATTTCCCATTCTTTGCAGAGTGGTTTTGCAGTATCCATTTCCTCTTCATCAGTTTCCTTCCTTCCGTGTTTCCTTTTTGCTACAACTGTAGCTGGAAGTATTCCAGGGGCCAGGCTGATGCCAGAGTGTGCGACGGCACAACCCACTAGAAAGTTCTCCTGCACAAGCTTCATTGTAATCCCATTCAAGATCTCTTTCATTCCACAGGAAAACGGTTTGTGCCTTCACTACTCCCATAGCACCACTACTGAATTGCCATGAAGTCGTAACTGCTACTACTATGATTCAGACAGCATATCTTTCCAATCATACTCTGCTATTACAGAAACTGGTATCTTGACATGAGTATCTTAAAAACTTCAGCTGTTCTTTTTACAAAAACAACAACCAAGTTTCTTGCTCTTACAAGCCACAGCACTTAGCTTTTTAGCTGTAACAACAGAGCTATGGGCAGTATGCAACTACACCGTTGCACTAGCGCAATGGATCTGCTCCAGAGTTGGGGGAAGCCCTACATTTTGGGGGTGAGCAGGGGGAGGAGAGAGAGAGAATGTTCCATTGTGGAATGAGAAATCCTTGTGTTGATGGAACATTCACCTTAGCACTACATTGAATACAACCCATTGTAGCCAAGCGTCTGAAAATAATCTTGTCCTCTACATTAGTGTGTATGCGTGCTTTCTAGGCACTATGGTTGAAAATGGACCAATGGAGATGATAAAGAGTTTTCAGAAAACACATTTCAGGGGTTGCCGTTGGGCTGCGCTGGGCTGGCTGCATTACATTCTCCAAGCAATAATTCATTCCCTAAAGTTTCTCCCCTCCATAAGAACATAAGAAGAGCCTGCTGGATCAGGCCAGTGGCCCATCTAGTCCAGCATCCTGTTCTCACAGTGGCCAACCAGGTGCCTGGGGGAAGCCCGCAAGCAGGACCCGAGTGCAAGAACACTCTCCCCTCCTGAGGCTTCCGGCAACTGGTTTTCAGAAGCATGCTGCCTCTGACTAGGGTGGCACAGCACAGCCATCATGGCTAGTAGCCATTGATAGCCCTGTCCTCCATGAATTGGTCTAATCTTCTTTTAAAGCCATCCAAGCTGGTGGCCATGACTGCATCTTGTGGGAGCAAATTCCATAGTTTAACTATGCGCTGAGTAAAGAAGTACTTCCTTTTGTCTGTCCTGAATCTTCCAACATTCAGCTTCTTTGAATGTCCACGAGTTCTAGTATTATGAGAGAGGGAGAAGAACTTTTCTCTATCCACTTTCTCAATGCCATGCATAATTTTATACACTTCTATCATGTCTCCTCTGACCCGCCTTTTCTCTAAACTAAAAAGCCCCAAATGCTGCAACCTTTCCTCGTAAGGGAGTCGCTCCATCCCCTTGATCATTGTGGTTGCCCTCTTCTGAACCTTTTCCAACTCTAGAATATCCTTTTTGAGATGAGGCGACCAGAACTGTGCACAGTATTCCAAATGCGGCCGCACCATAGATTTATACAATGGCATTATGATATCGGCTGTTTTATTTTCAATACCTTTCCTAATTATCGCTAGCATGGAATTTGCCTCTTTCACAGCTGCCGCACACTGGGTCGACATATTCATCGTGCTGTCCACTACAACCCCGAGGTCTCTCTCCTGGTCGGTCACCGCCAGTTCAGACCCCATGAGCCTATATGTGAAATTAAGATTTTTTGCTCCAATATGCATAATTTTACACTTGTTTATATTGAATTACATTTGCCATTTTCCCACCCATTCACTGTTTGGAGAGGTCTTTTTGAAGCTCTTCGCAATCCCTTTTTGTTTTAACAACCCTGAACAATTTAGTGTCGTCAGCAAACTTGGCCACTTCACTGCTCACTCCTAATTCTAGGTCATTAATGAACAAGTTGAAAAGTACAGGTCCCAATACCGATCCTTGAGGGACTCCACTTTCTACAGCCCTCCATTGGGAGAACTGTCCATTTATTCCTACTCTCTGCTTTCTGCTTCTTAACCAATCCCTTATCCACAAGAGGACCTCTCCTCTATTCCATGACTGCTAAGCTTCCTCAGAAGTCTTTGGTGAGGTACCTTGTCAAACGCTTTTTGAAAGTCTAAGTACACTAGGTCCACTGGATCACCTCTATCTATATGCTTGTTGACACTCTCAAAGAATTCTAGTAGGTTACTGAGACAGGACTTTCCCTTGCAGAAGCCATGCTGGCTCTGCTTCAGCAAGGCTTGTTCTTCGATGTGCTTAGTTAATCTGGCTTTAATAATACTTTCTACCAGTTTCCCAGGGACAGAGGTTAAGCTAACTGGCCTGTAATTTCCGGGATCCCCTCTGGATCCCTTTTTGAAGATTGGCGTTACATTTGCCACTTTCCAGTCCTCAGGCACAGAGGAGGACCTGAGGGACAAGTTACATATTTTAGTTAGCAGATCAGCAATTTCACATTTGAGTTCTTTGAGAACTCTCGGGTGGATGCCATCCGGGCCCGGTGATTTGTCAGTTTTTATATTGTCCATTAAGCCTAGAACTTCCTCTCTCGTTACCACTATTTGTCTCAGTTCCTCAGAATCCCCTCCTGCAAATGTTAGTTCAGGTTCAGGGATCTGCCCTATATCTTCCACTGTGAAGACAGATGCAAAGAATTCATTTAGCTTCTCTGCAATCTCCTTATCGTTCTTTAGTATGCCTTTGACTCCCTTATCATCCAAGGGTCCAATCGCCTCCCTAGATGGTCTCCTGCTTTGAATGTATTTATAGAATTTTTTGTTGTTGGTTTTTATGTTCTTAGCAATGTGCTCCTCAAATTCTGTTTTAGCATCCCTTATTGTCTTCTTGCATTTCTTTTGCCAGAGTTTGTGTTCTTTTTTATTTTCTTCATTCGGACAAGACTTCCATTTTCTGAAGGAAGACTTTTTGCCTCTAAGAGCTTCCTTGACTTTGCTCATTAACCATGCTGGCATCTTCTTGGCCCTGGCGGTACCTTTTCTGATCTGCGGTATGCACTCCAGTTGAGCTTCTAATATAGTGTTTTTAAACAACTTCCAAGCATTTTCGAGTGATGTGACCCTCTGGACTTTGTTTTTCAGCTTTCTTTTTACCAATCCCCTCATTTTTGTGAAGTTTCCTCTCTTGAAGTCAAAAGTGACCGTGTTGGATTTTCCTGGCAATTGGCCATTTACATGTATGTTTAATTTAATAGCACTATGGTCACTGCTCCCAATCGGTTCAACAACGCTTACATCTCGCACTAGGTCCCGGTCCCCACTGAGGATTAAGTCCAGGGTTGCCGTCCCTCTGGTCGGTTCCATGACCAACTGGTCTAGGGAATAGTCATTTAGAATATCTAGAAATTTTGCTTCTTTGTCATGACTGGAACACATATGCAGCCAGTCTATGTCTGGGTAGTTGAAGTCACCCATTACTACCACATTTCCTAGTTTGGATGCTTCCTCAGTTTCATATCTCATCTCAAGGTCTCCCTGAGCATTTTGATCAGGGGGACGATAGATCGTTCCGAGTATTAAGTCCCTCCTGGGGCATGGTATCACCACCCACAACGATTCTGTGGAGGAGTCCGCCTCTTTTGGGGTTTCCAGCTTGCTGGATTCAATGCCTTCTTTCACGTATAGAGCGACTCCGCCACCAATACGTCCTTCCCTGTCCTTCCGGTATAGTTTATACCAGGGATAACCGTATCCCACTGGTTTTCTCCATTCCACCAGGTCTCCGTTATGCTCACTATATGAATGCTCTCCTCCAAGACCAAGCACTCCAGTTCTCCCATCTTGGTTTGGAGGCTCCTAGCATTAGCGTACAGGCACTTGTAAGCAGTGTCTCTCTTCAAGTGTCTTTGGCACTTGTAGTTTGGCCTGTGGTAATTTTGCCCTTCTGAATTTATATCCTGTGCCCCTGCTTTCACAATGCCTACTTCTAGGCCTACCCCTTTTAAAATTTCATCATTTCTTTGGTCTTTATCCCACGGGGGAGGTTTATTCCGAACTGGACCTTCCTCAGCTCCTGTCGGGTTTCCCCCCTCAGTCAGTTTAAAAGCTGCTCTGCCACCTTTTTAATTTTAAGTGCCAGCAGTCTGGTTCCATTCTGGTTCAAGTGGAGCCCGTCCCTTTTGTACAGGCCCGGCTTGTCCCAAAATGTTCCCCAGTGCCTAACAAATCCGAACCCTTCCACCCGACACCATCGTCTCATCCACGCATTGAGACTGTGAAGCTGGGCCTGTCTGGCTGGTCCTGCGCGTGGAACCGGTAGCATTTCAGAGAAAGCCACCTTGGAAGTCCTGGCTTTCAGCATCCTACCTAGCAACCTAAGTTTTGCTTCTAGGACCTCACCAGCTGCATTTCCCCATGTCGTTGGTGCCAACGTGCACCATGACCACTGACTCCTTCCCAGCACTGTCTACCAAACTATATAAATGACGGGCGATATCTGCAACCTTCGCACCAGGCAGGCAAAACACCTTGCGGTCTACACGCCCATCACACACCCCATCACACACCCCACTGTCTATGTTCCTAATGATTGAATCACCCACTACAAGGATCCCTCCACCCCCTGGAGATATATCCTCGGCACGAGAGGATAGCTGCTCATCCCCCAAGGAATGGGTCCCTTCTAAGGGATCGTTTCCCTCTTCCTCAGCTGGATGCTCTCCTTCCGAGACCGTCATTCTCCATGATAGCAGAAGAGCTATCATCCTCGGAGTGGGACACAGCTATAACGTCCCTGAAGGTCTCCTCCACACACCTCTCCACACACCTCCAACCAAACTGATTCCTGGCACGAGTGTGTTTCTTTCTTCTACTCCTGTGTCAAGTACTTTGGTGAGCAGAATGATAGATGTGCTTCGTTTCTCTTCTTACACAGGGATAAGGGAATAGTGCTTCTCCTGAGAACCTTCTCCAGATTCCAAACTTCCAAGCTGAGCTTCTTTCCATTTCCTGGGTCTCAGATCTGATTCTGGCCTGCTGCTGCCCTTCTCCACTACTTGCTCAGGAAGGATCCCTCCCTTAAGGCTTGGCCTCACACCATCCCACCAGGGGCGTCACTAGGGCGGTGCGGCAGGTGTGGGCCACACCGGGTGACACCACCAGATGGGGGTGACACCCAGAGCCGCCCCCCCCAGGCACCGCCTAGGCACCAACGAGAGTCTTCGCGTGGCGCGCCGGCTGCCTTCCTTGGCTGTTAGAAGGTGGAAGCGGCGGCAGACGAGGCGGCGGTGCGCTCCCGGGCCCTGTCGTTCGGCCGTGTGCTTCCAGAGGCTGCGCGCACTCTGCCGCACGCGCCATTGCTCAGAGTCTGAGAGAGAAGGCGCTGCGGGCCACACCGGGTGACACCAACCCTAGTGACGCCACTGCATCCCATGCCTTTCCTTGTGGTAACTGCCACATAAAATAACTCTCCAGTAGTACCTTGTCTGGAAATCTTAGGTGGCATTCACTCACTCACTTCTTGAATTCTTTCCCCAGCGGGCCTAGAGGTCTTTCTATGACAAGAACAGGCTACCTACTCTACCACAGAATCCATCCTTAAAGCATTCCCTGTTCCTTTTCTCCTTACAACAAACTCTGTAACTGGGGCTACTTGCCCTTCCTGACCTATCTTATCTTTATTGCTGTCCAGATATAAAGATTTTACCTTACCATGATTGGTTTAGATACCCTTGGGCTGCAGTCCTAGCTAATAAGCAAACCCCTGCCTCCCAGCCTCCCAAGGATACATTTTACAGACAGCTTAAGCCTTAAATTAGCATCTATTCTGTTTCATATACACCTATGTAAAATATTTATTTCATCGTGGCCAGAGAGCGGTCCCATTGTGTCAGTTACATGCTGAGATTCAGTATAATCTTATACTCTGACATAACATTTCCTCTTCTTAAACAAAATACTAAAAATTCTGATGAACGATAGGGCAGGGTCATGGAACTGAGGCAGGGAGCCCCTTGCTTTGTGGAGGCCTGGGGCAAAAGGCTCCAGTTGCCCATCCCCCAGGCAGCCCTGCATCATTACAGCGTTACCAACTTGTATGGCTAGTGCAGGATTGCAACACATAGCAGTGTAACAGACCCTGCTACTCCCAGGCTTTTCCTCGTAATGCCTATTAAAAGGGCCCAGAGCACACAACCTTTTATTTTCTGCTGTTTTCAGTGCACTCCTGCTCTACTTCTAGGATCCCAACCAAGTCTCTGTCACGTGGTGTGGATGGCTCTGAAAGGATGACACTCATGGAGTTCTAGGCTCCACGGAGTTGTAGGTTTATATTCTTTATTATGTTCAGCACGCACACACAAAGTAGCTCCTGCTGCAAGCTCTCCTTCCAGAGCCCCAACACTCCCTCCTGAGCTATCACAAGTGTTCCTTTTAAAATATTTTTGTAGGAGCTCCTCTCTTTTGGTAAACATTCTTTATTTTAGAATATCCATTATTTTTTATCTTTAATAAAGACAAATTATAAATAAAAGGTGACCTCTTAAAGCTTACAGCTTTATTTTGTTCTTATTTATATAGTGTTTATAGCATCTGAAGTGCCAAGTAGTCAGTAACATTGCGTCAAAGCAAAAGCTGTGTTTCACTTTTTTTTTTACCGAGCACAAATACATCCAAGTGGGAACTGAAAAAGAAACGTACTTCAAGGCTAACTGAAGGAAGATTGGGTACTACCTACAAAACCTGTAGAACACTGAAAAAAAAGGTTACAGACACTTGCTTTTTGCCACCCTAGCTCACTGCAGACAGTTCATTAAAAAAACAGCCACTGGGTTCAGCTCGGCCCCAGCTCACCCATCCCTAAGGCTGGCCCAGCATGCTGGAAATACAGTGTTTGGACACCAAGTCATCCGACTTTGTCCATCTTTGTCCATCTAGGCCAGTATTGTTTTCTCTGGCTGGCAGCAGTTCTCCAAGGTGTCAGGTAAAGGATGTTTGCTAGCTCTCCTGTCCAAAATCCCTATATAGGCAGAGCTTGGAAAAGTTACTTTTTTTGAACTACAACTCCCATCAGCCCCAGGCAGTACCATGCTGGCTGGGGCTGATGGAAGTTGTAGTTCAAAAAAGTAACTTTTCCAAGCTCTGAGGTAGAGATGATGGAGGCCTGACCTGGGACCTTCTGCATGCAGAAGATGTGCTCTACCACTGAGCTTTGATCATATGATCTCCCTTAAAGAGAATCAGTCCTGTTAAGCCCAAAACCGTCTATCTTGAGTGGGAGCAGCTCTCCCTGGCCTCTATAGAGAGGGGTGCTGTAAAAGACACACCAGGGACTGAACCCTGGACCTTCCAGCTTGTAACTCAGTGGATCAGTCTATTTTTGTTCCATGTCAGGTTCACATCATCACTCCATTCTGTCCCATTTTCTCTGGATTTTTTTTTGAAAAACTGCACAAAATAGCATTAAAAATATATGCATTTTGTATGTGCTGTCCATAAAATGCACATTTTGTATGCATTTTATCTTTAAAAAGCACATTTTGTATGCTTTCCTCTGTATTTCCTCCTAAAAACATTTTATATGCGTTTCCCCCCTGTAAAATATGCATTTCTGTACACGTTTTAAAACAAAAACTGCATTGCATAATTTGGAGAAATGCGCAATCCGAATGTGAACTGCATCCCTATCGGCACACAAGTCCAAGAGCGGTGAATTGTGTCAGTTTGTTTTAAAATGCAGACTGAACAAAATTGTCCTCCGTCTCTAGTGACAAGAAAGGGTGAACCTTCATCCATTACATTTCCCCCTCATCCTCCTCCAAGCAGCTCTGACTGGAATACAGGGCCTCTTCTCTTTGTCTTTAGGCGTGCTAGGCTGAGAGTGCAGGACTGGCCCAAGCTAAGCTTCACAGCAGCAGACCAAGGATTTGAACCTGGTCTCTTGTGTCCAAGTCCAGACCCTGACCATTATATTGCACTGTCTCTTGGCTGTTCTTATGTCTATCAGGATCTGATAGAAAAGCCATCCAGTTGCTCCCTGCTTCTCAGAGGCTTCTCGCCCTAGTCTTATTTATTTATTTGATTTTATTTATATCCCGCCCTTCCTCCCAGCAGGAGCCCAGGGCGGCACTTTTCTTGTGACAGGGAGTTCTCCAAAGGCAGTCGTTTCTACGAGGAATGTCCCCCCCCCCATTCATACAATTCTGGGATTAACCCACATGACTCCAGAAGTTAACAAATAGCTCTCAGCCCATTGGGAAACTGAACATCAGAACTGCCTTGTGGGACTGGACCTGGGCTCACCTGGTGCACCGCAGCAATCACCACCAGGTGCACAAGGGGGAAAGGGCAATCAAGCACCTCCAGTGCCGGAATGGCTGCCTATTGTGGAAAGGAAGGCTCACACATGGCAGGTGGAGAGGCCTGCTGGGACTCTTCTTAAAACCTTACGCCTGTCTCTGCCTTGCTAGCTCCTGTCAAAGTCTATCTTGTGCAGCCTCCTGTTTCCAGCAGTAGCTAGGCCAGATGCCCCTGGAGTATCCAAAGGCAAGCAGGAAGCAGATAGCTTCCCCCTCTTCTTCTCTGTCCTCAGCACCCTGTTACTCAGAGGTACACTGCCTCTTTAAGGATGCACGCTTGTTTATTAATTTTCTTACTAGCAGTATTTATACACCGCCTGACAACCAAGTTCTCTGAGCAGTTTATAATTTCAAAAATGTTTGAATATAATTATTTTTTCCATAAATGATTAGGTTCCACTAAGTTGATCACCACAGACAGACCGATTGTTCTTGAATTTGTCTTGATTCTCCTGCAAAGTTATCCAAGCTACCAAGCTGAGCCTGCGAGACTCTGTGAAGGTAAAAGCTGGGAATAGTCTTGTGCTTTGCCACCCTCTGTGACAATTGAGCTCTCATCTCTTGGGGCTCATCCACACGGCAATTTAGTGTGTGTCTGGTGCTACTTGTAATTTGCATGGTTCACATGACGTTGCAGGCAAGCAGAAGCTATAACGCAGTTTTCTCCTTTAAATCCATATCAACCCAATCCGCTGATAATGCGAAAAGAAAAACCGTCTCAGCTTTGCTGCACTCTTCCGTGTAGGCACTTTGCTTCAATTTTTTTTAGTGGGAGGGCTCTCTTATGCCCCATCGCCTGCTCCCTCTCTCTCTGCCACCGGCAAAAGCTATCACAGCTGCTGCCTACTTTACCTTTTCACTCACTCCCCGCCCCATCCGTCTAGGCTGGGACAATGGAGAAGGGTTTTTTTGGGGTCAGTTTCACTTTTTCTTGTCAATTGCACACTGAGGCACTTTCCTGGCTTCAGCCTTGAACTGGATGGAGTAAACGTGTAAAATTGGAGGGCGGGGCCACAAGGAAACAGATGCTAATCCTTCCCAGAGGAATGCCTACTTTTGTGAATGGAAAACAGCGGATTTGAAGCTATCAAGTGCGGACCTTGCAAATCTATCACAATGGTAAAATCAGCATCTTTAATACAAAGGTATGCTCCCGTGTGGATAAGCCCTTGGACTCTAAGGCACTGGGTTCCAGTCCTGCAATCAGGGAGCTATTTCCGTTTCCTGTAGTGGCTGCTTGAGGACAGAAATCTATGCCACCTGCATACAGGTACTGATTCAACCTCTCGGATCTCCTGGCTTGTTACGTTCCAGATGCTCCCTTGAGCCCAGAGTGCAGCAGCAAAAGGCACAAACAGGTGAGGTTGGAGAGAGGCGGGAACCTGCAGGCAAAGAGGTCCAGAGTTGCCATCATCCTCTGCATGACCACAAAGCTGACACTATCTCCACAGGACCACCTTCCTGCAGCAATCCACGCTCCCAATGTACGCCCCAGAGGGACTCCAGGCCACAGCATTCACAGAAGAGCTGAAGGCAAACGGGGAAAAAACAGAGAGGGAACAGCGGTCACATCTACTCCTTTGACAGTGTTAGCAGAATCCCTGCAGCCGGACCTGTCCTTTCCCTCCAGCTGTACAGTGCCCCTCTAGGAGTGCTAAGTGGGGCCACACTGCACCCGTGGGCACTGGCAGGACTTCCTAGGGGAGGCTGACCTGCACTTTGCAGAGTGTGGGATCCTCTTTCTAGCTAAAGGAAAACTTACTGCTTCCCTTCTACACGGGACAGTCAGGAATCCACTATAAGGGCTTTTGACACCTTATCTGGCACTTCAGCTCTTACTGTCCATAGCTTCAAAGTGTATTGTACTTAAGTGAACAACAGTCAGGTGTATTTTCATGCTCCATGCAGTCATTTCTGTTAACAACAGCTTGTGGAGTTATTGCTTTATTTAACTGTGAAACAATAATGCCCTGATGAGAACTAAGTTGGTGGGGGTGGGGGGAAATGGCAGCCCATGGCATAGAGAGAGAGACTCTTCCCTCCCCCCATATCTCCATCTATCAAAGCCCAGCGAGGGTACCTCAGCCACATGATATGACCTGCTGCAACAACAAGAAGGCTCTCACCAATGCACTCCAGGCAGGCTGGTTTCCAGCTTGCCTGTCTCCATGTTCCAGAGGTAGAGGGTGCCGTCTGCAGAGCCAACCAAAGCATAACTCTTATCAGGGCTGCAACAAAAGAAAAGGAACAGGGACCTATCAGAGGGCTGAAGTGGAAGAGGAACACCTGTTTGTTTTTCCTAGAAGCGATACTATCGAACTGCAGGGAAGCCATGCAAGCAGTCCAGAGTATTTATTTATTTTAAACATTTATATACTGCTTAATAATTTGCATTTCAAAGTGGTGTACATAAAAGCAAACTAAACATGAAATAACAGAACAATAAAATCAGACCAAAATATTAACCAGCCACAAGAGTGGCTGTATACTTTAGCCAGCGTGGATTTTTCGCATTCTGCAATGTTACATTGAGAATACCCCCCTTGCCATTCTGATGCTTACCATAAGCTCATTTCAAAACAAAACCTTATAGTCCTGAACTCAGAAATGCTTGCTTAACAACCGTGTCAATTTTCATGGTGATACACAAAACAGTCAGAGAGAATCAAGAGTTCAAAGTGTAAAAACAGAGGGGGGGAAACCAGACCTTTTTGGATTTTTTCTATCAGAGTTCTCATAATTTGTGGAAATTAATTAAAAATCAGCCATGTTCCCAGAGCACCTGAAATCCTAATACTGACCTTGCCCCCATACTCTGACCTTCATCTTCTGCAGTTTAAAAGTTTTAAAAGTGCATGGCTGATTTGTAATTAATTTAAGGAATTTAGAACTGAAGTCTATCATAACGTCGGGCATACTCAGAACCAAGTGTCAGTGTTCTAAAACCCAGACTCGCAGCTGCTGGGCTTGCCTAATCAGGGGGCCACACCCACACCAAAGCTGTCCCTGGCCACACCCACACCAGACCATTATTTCACTTGAGACAGTCATGGCTTCCCCCAAAGAATCCTGGGAAGTGTAGTTTGTGAAGGGTGCAGAGAGGAGCCTCCTATTCCGCTGACAGAGCTTCAGTGGCCACAGTAGTTTAACAGTCAGCCGCTCTGATTGAAGGTCTGTGAGGGGAACAGGGCCTAGCAGCTCTCAGCACCCTTCACTAACTACACTTCCCAGGTTTCTTTGGGGGAAGCCATGATTGTCCAAAGTGAAATAAAGGCCTGGTGTGGATGTGGCCAGGGACAGCTTTGGTTTAAATTTGGGTGGGAGGCTACATGTGCCTGCTGTAGAATAAAAAGGTGGGGGAAATGCTGAAAAATGATTCTGTTCACAGTGTTTTCCCTTTGGAAAGGGGCTTCCACTCTGCCCAGTGCGCCCCCACCCAGTCTCTTCCCCTCCCCCTTCTCCCCCTCCCCTCCCTCCCTCCCTCCCTCTTCCCCTCTCCCTGCTCCCCCAGGTCAGTTTCACATATCCTAAGCATGGTTGCACAGGAGTAAATTGCATTGATCTCAAGAAGCAGGCAAATGATCAAACCTGCCCTCCCCTCCTCCTACCCCTTCCCTCCCCTTTCCTTTGCCCCTCCCTCCCCATCTCCCATCCCCTTCCAATCCCCTCCTCCCTCTGCCCTCCCCCTCCTCCTCCCCCATGGTCAGTTTTACCTATCCTAAGCATGATTGCACAAGAGTAAATCCCACTGAACTCAATAAACATGCAAATGATCAAACCTCCCCTCCCCTCCTCCTCCCTCCCATCACTTCTCTTTTGCATGTTTATTGAGTTCAGTGGGATTTACTCTCATGCAATGACTCTAGCTGTTGGAAGAAACAAACGTGGCCTGCCCAGAATGCATAGAATAGAATCACAGAATCATAGAGTTGGAAGGGGCCTTGTAGGCCATCGAGTCCAACCGCCTGCTCACAGCAGGAAATCCACAGCTAGAGTATCTCCCACAGATAGCTGTCCAGCCTCTGCTTGAAGACATCCAGCGAAGGGGATCCCACCACCTCCTGAGGCAGTCGGTTCCATTGCCGAACTGCCCTTACTGTCAAGAAGTTCCTTCTAATGTCCAATCTGAATCTACGCTCCTGCAACTTAAAACCATTAGACCTAGTCCTACCCTCTGGGGCAGCAGAGAACAAATCTGTACCCTCCTCTATGTGACAGCCCTTCAGGTACTTAAAGAGTGCAATCATGTCACCCCTCAGCCTTCTCTTCACCAGACTGAACATGCCAAGTTCCTTCAACCTTTCCTCTAAAGACTTGTTCTCCATACCGGCTATCATCCTCATCGCCCTCTTCTGAACCCACTCTAACTTGTCTATATCTTTCTTAAAATGAGGCGCCCAGAACTGAACACAGTATTCCAGATGAGGCCTGACTAATGTAGAATATAGTGGGACTATTACTTCCCTCGACCTGGAAACTATAGCTCTGTTTATGCAGCCCAAAACCGCGTTTGCCTTTTTTGCCGCAGCATCACACTGCTGGGTCATGTTCAACTTGCGATCCACTACAACTCCAAGGTCCTTCTCACACGCACTACTGCTAAGCCGGGTATTTCCCATCCTGTACCCATGCATTTTGTTTTTGTGGCCTAAATGCAGAATCCTGCATTTGTCTTTATTGAATGTCATTTTATTAATTTCAGCCCAATTTTCTAGTCTATCCAGGTCCCTTGGATTTTATTCCTGTCTTCCGTTGTGTTAGCTATCCCTCCCAGTTTCGTATCATCTGCAAACTTCATAAGGCTTCCCTTCACCCCATCATCTAAGTCATTGATAAAAATGTTGAAGAGTATCGGCCCCAGGACAGAACCCTGTGGCACTCCACTCGAGACCTCCTTCCAGTCCGAAGCAGAGCCACCGATGACCACTCTTTGAGTACGGTTTTCCAACCAGTTGTGAATCCATCTGACAGTATTTCCATCTAGTCCGCATTTGACGAGTTTGCTAATCAAAAGGTCGTGGGGGACTTTGTCAAACGCTTTGCTGAAATCTAGATAGATGACATCTACAGCATTTCCACCATCTACTAAGCTAGTGACCCGATCAAAAAAAGAGATGAGATTAGTTTGACAGGATTTTTTCTTGACAAACCCATGCTGGCTCCTACTAATCACAGCATTGTCATCTAGATAGTTGCCAATGGACTCTTTTATTATCCGTTCTAATATCTTTCCCGGTACTGAAGTCAGAATGACCGGCCTGTAATTTCCTGGATCTTCTTTTTTACCCTTTTTAAAGAGAGGGACGACGTTTGCCCGTCTCCAATCCTCCGGCACCTCTCCTGTTCCCCAGGATTTCTCAAAGATAATGGCAAGAGGTTCCGAGAGTACATCCGCAAGTTCCTTCAATACTCTGGGATGCAGTTCATCAGTCCCTGGAGATTTGAACTCATTTAGGTTAACTAGGTATTTCCTGACTATCTCCTTATCAATGTTGAACTGCAATCCCGACCCCTTACTGAGATTGCTACCGATGCAAGGTTGCACACTGTTCCCTTTTTGGGAGAAAACGGAGGCAAAACAGGCGTTGAGCAGTTCTGCCTTTTCGTTGTTATCTGTCAACATTTTGCCATCCTCATTGAGCAGCAGTCCCACCGTTTCCTTGGTCTTTCTCTTGCTTCGAACATATCTGAAAAACCCCTTTTTGTTGTTCCTCGCTTCCCTCGCCAGCCTCAGCTCATTCTGGGTTTTAGCTTTCCTTACGCTATTCCTGCAAGCCCGAGCTGTTCGTCGGTACTCTTCCTTGGTGATGCGTCCTTCCTTCCATTCTTTATACATGCTCTTTTTTACTTTTACCTCCTCCACCAGTCTTCCGTGTAGCCACATTGGCTTTTTCTTATGTCTTCTGTTTTTCTTCCTCTTTGGAATTGTTTGCGATTGCGCTTTTTGTAATATGTTCTTCATGAACTCCCACGCTTCTTGGGCTCCTTTTTTCTTTAGTCTATCTAGCCACGGGATCCTACCCATCATTTCCCTGAGCTTGCTAAAATCGGCTTTCCTGAAATCCAAGGTCCATATTTGACTATATTCTTCTTTGGCTTTCCCCAGAATCACGAATTCCAGCATTACGTGGTCGCTTTCCCCCAAGGTACCGACCGCTTTAATTCCCGTGACCAATTCGTCCCTGTTAGTTAAGATCAGGTCCAGGATTGCCGATCCCCTTGTTCCTTCTTCTACTTTTTGAAAGAAGAAATTATCAGCAAGGCGCATCAGGAATTTGTTGGAGGCTTTGTGCTTCACAGAGTTTGTCTCCCAGCAGATATCCGGGTAGTTGAAGTCCCCCATCACTACTACTTCTTGCCTCCTTGAGATTTCAGAGATTTGTTTGAGAAAGGCCTTGTCTACCACCTCTTCTTGGCCATCATGCTATGCTTAAACTACTCCACTTAAGGAAAGGTGGGCATGGTCAATTAAAAACATAAAGCACACCTAGAATTTTGCTGGAATATACTTCACTTCCCACTGTTTTATCTTGTGCAAACTGAGACACTCCTCATGTCCATTGGAAACTATTCTGCAGAACAGTCAGTGCCATTATTCCACAATTGTTTATGGAGCTTTCTTTTAGTGTTGCACAGTGTTGCTGTACTTCACATATTCACAGAAACAGCAGCAAAAGAACATGATTTACTATAGGAAACTAAAATTGCAAAGTAAATCAAACATATTTAAAGTGACTATCTGAACAATATCAACTGTTTTAATATTGTCTCTTCCTCCCTACTAAAACAAGATCAGCACAGTCTTGTTTCTGTTGTTTTGGCTGATTGCAGGTGTTGCCACCACTCACCATGTGCTCACCAATTTCCCTGCTTTTTAAAGTTTGATAGAAATATATGTTGGCTATAGGTATGTTCTTAAACCACAAGTTTTTTTGCCTGTTAATGAATTTATTACTGTTTAGCAGACACCTTACACAAAAATAATCTCCAGGCGACTTACAAAATTTATTTAACACACAAGCAGGACAACAATTTAAACAAATAAAAAAATACACAGCATCATTAAATACCTAAAAGGCATCACTCACATAAAACCGATTTGCTATTACCAGCCGAAAAGTAACATATCATCATCCTGTCACACACCATCAAAATGCCTGGGAGTCGAGGAAAGTCTTAACCTGGAGGTCTTAACTTCACTGGTGAGAGCATTCCATAACGGAAGGGCCACAACCCAAAAGGCCCTCTCCCTTGTCATCACCTTCCGGATCTCCCTTGGAGGGGGCACCCAAAGAAGGGGCCTCTGATTATCGATTGCAAGGTCCAGGTAGGCATCCTGTCGGGTATCACAGTACATCAAGAGAGCCGACTTGCAGCTCCTGGGGGCAAGGAAGGGGGCAAAACTCTACCCCCATAGCTCAGCAGTCTGCATATTCCCCCTCAGGACACAAAAACAGGTCAGAAACTAGATTATAGTAACCTTCTCTAACGTGGTGCCCTCCAGATGCTTTGGACTACCATCAGTCTCAACTAGTACAGTTGTATGATGCTTGGGCTGATGGGAGCTGTAGTCCAAAACTGCTGAAGAATGCCAGGTTTGTTGGGGAAAACTGGATTTTCAATCCGAAGCGCCAGAGACTCACCTGAATACTGCCTTGGTCCCATCAGAACCGCACTTGAATCCTTCAGCCCTATGGAAATACGAAGTTATGAGTCAGACCATTGGTCCCACTAGCTCAGTCTTGTCTACACTGACCGGCAGCAGCTTTCCAGGGTATTAGGCAGGGTTCTCTCCCAGCTCTATCTGGAGATGTCTGGGATTGAACCTGGGACCTTCTGCACGCAAAGCAGATGCTCAGCCACTGAGCCACGGCCCCTTCCAATGGACCATGAAAGCATCCTTACTAACTCCATGCAATTGTAATGGGAGAAATCTCATTCAGGTTGGTACGTTTCAGTCACTTGCATACCAATATCAAATGTTGATACCCCTATATTAAGGAAAATGAAATGGGCTGCCGAGCCAGTGTGGTGTAGTGGTTAAGGTGTTGGACTATGACCTGGGAGACCAGGGTTCGAATCCCCACACAGCCATGAAGCTCCCTGGGTGACCTTGGGCCAGTCACTACCTCTCAGCCTCAGAGGGGGGCAATGGTAAACCCCCTCTCAATACCGCTTACCATGGAAACCCTATTCATAGGGTCACCATAAGTCGGGATCGACTTGAAGGCAGTCCATTTCCATTTTTATGAAGAGGGTGTTCATGGTAAGCGGTATTCAGAGGGGGTTTACCATTGCCTCCCTCTGAGGCTGAGACTGGCCCAAGGTCACCCAGTGAGCTTCATAGCTGTGTGGGGATTCGAACCTTGGTCTCCCGGGTCGTAGTCCAGATTTATTTATTAAATTTATATCCCACCCTTCCTACCAAAGGGAGCCCAGGGTGGCAAAGAGGCCATAAAACATTAAAAACACCTATAAAACATCTATACCCTATAACCAAAGGGTCTTGAAAATCCATCCCTTTGCTAATATAGATGGGAAAGCCCCTTGTGGCTTGGATCAGAAATAAGCTGTTAATTCCCCAAACTGAGGTTAAGCCAGGAAATCTTTTCTGGCTTCAGCTGAAATCCAAGCTGGGGAATAAATCTCCTAATACTCATCTCTCCTTTGAAGAAAGCACTGCAAGACCTTGACATTCATATCTGAGTCTCTGATGAACAAATTACACCAGGAATTCTCATTTTGAATCTGGTATTTGAATATTCAGATCCTGAGTTGGGATGGAACAAACTACGCTTTGTCTTGGCAAATGAGCATGCCAAACTCACATTTGCAGAGGCAACTCAAATGTGGCAATTGGGGATTTTGCAAGGGAGAATCAGTGGTTGGGTGGGAGGGGGCGTTCACTTCGTGGTTGCTGGCTCCCTGCAAATGCCTCTCTCTTCTCTCCTGAGTTTTAAGAGGATGATGCAGGGCTGCAGGACCTCGCATTGTGTACTTCTGCCTTTAAATTTCAGGTTTTGGGGGAGACTTTCTTTCAGAGCCAGTTATGCGGCAATACTCAAATCTGGTGATGACATCTGAGTTTCACATCTTGCCCAGGAACCGGGACTAAAGGAGGACACGAAAGGGAGTTCACCTGTACCACTTATCTGGCCACAAGGCTCTATCTCGCACGAGGGAAGCAAGCAATGTGGCTTCTTGTGAATATGATTGTGCATCAGGCTGGCTGAGCTCGATTTGTCCCATCTGAAGCCAGAATGACTCTGGATGTCTGGTGGAAGGCCCGATCCTGCAAGGATTCTGCTCCAGCATCCCAACACCAGTAAACCTACGGATGCATCCTTGTTGTTGTTATATGCCTTCAAGTCGATTACGACGTATGGCAACCCTATGAATATCCATCCATGCATCCATCCATCAGGTTTTCATGGTAAGAGGCATTCAGAGGTGGTTTCCCATTGCCTTCCTCTAAGCCTACAGCACCCGGTAGTCCCAGGCGGTCTCCCATCCAAGGACTAACCAGGCCTGACCCTGCTTAGCTTCCAAGATCAGACGAGATTGGGCGTGTTCAGAGTAGTATGGCCGTAGGAAATTATGGATGCATCCTAGAACAGCCCTTTTCCAATTCAAATTGAACAGCTCTGTGAAGGTGGTCATCAACATTCTCACTTTACAGATAGGAACTGAGGCTGGAATATAGGTGACAGGCATCTGACGACACTGAGTACTCAGTCCTCTAAAGACCAAGCCTGACCACCTGTTGGTTTGGCTCAGTGGTCCAGGTGCCCGTCAGTGCCTGGCTCCTCACCTGAAGACCTGACGGATGTTGTTCATTCGAAGGTCAATGACCTTGAGGGCGTTGTCCCGGGAACAGCTCAGGAGGTGCATCTGATCTGGACTGATGCTCAGGGAGGTCACCTTGCCTTCCACGGGGATCACCTGTATGCAACGGGGCTCCCTGTGGGAGAATGACAGGTTGCATTGTGAAGCTATTGTTACGTCTTTCAACAAATCCACCATCTCCACGGAGGTGAACTTTTTCACTTGTGGCACCAGTGTTGTGGAGTGCACTCCCTGCTGAAATACAAAAGGCCTACCTGTATTGGCATTCCGTCAGCTTTGGAAGACGCACCTGTTTACACAAATATTCCTCGATTTCTCAACCAGAGCCTCCTGTTTTAATTGCTATGTTGTTTCATTGCACATTTTAAATTACGGATGTTTCTATATTAATGCTTTAATAGTATTATTTGTGTATATTAATAATATTAACTGTAATGTTTGTCGAACTGATTTTATATTTTGTAAACAACTTACAAACCTATTTTGGTATTGTCGTCTCCAATGTAATTAATTAATTAAAAAAACCAGGTAGTTTATTTAACACTGAGGATTATATTGTACACACATTTATTAGCCAGACAACTGCACCTAATTAGTGAATTTTGGTTGCATGCTGTTAATGTAATTTGCATAGCATTTCCGAGCATTCCAAGCCAAAACTGGTGGACATGAGTTATATACTTCCCTTCCTTCCTCTCTCAACGATATTCCTGAATGGTTAACTCCAACTGCAAAGTAGCCTTCCTGGTATTTTAATATTAGAGAGGCGCCATCTCTGTTATCTTTTCAGCGTCTACTCAGCGTCTACTGAAGACCTTCCTCTTTCAACAAGCCTTTTAAGTAGAGACCTTACCCCAAGTCTTACCCCATAGTCCCAGGCTATGTTCTGAAGGCACATAAGGCCAGCTCCTTGCTGAAGCTAAGCAGGGTCAGGTCTGGTCAGTGCCTGGATGGGAGACCACCTGGGAACCATATGTAAGCTGCCTTGGCTTTCATGGAAAGAAAGGTGGGGTATAAATGTAATAAATAAATGTCTGTGTCTGTGTTGGAACTGCTTTTTAATCTGTTAGATGTTTTGTTTTAAGGTTTTATTAAAATATGTTTTGTTTTAATATATTTTAAAGTCTGTTTTTATGTTTTAGAGTGTTTTTAGTGTTTTTGTTTGCCACCCTGGGCTCCTGCTGGGAGGAAGGGCGGGATATAAATTTAATAAATAAATAAATAAAATATTTTTGCTGTGGTAGGGAAATTGAAGGGCCCAGATGTGATGTCCTGTGGAATTTAGTTCTGAATCTTTCTGGGCATCACATTTTCACAGCCAGTGCTGCAAACAGATGGGCTAAAAACAGGGTGCCAATGTGACATGCAAACATTTATTCTTGTTTTTACGATGCCATCAGTATGCATGGCGCTCTATAAGTAAAGAGAGGGCAGGTCCTTGCCTCAAACAACTGACAATCTAGAAATAACACAAGGTGTGCCACATAGGAAGGGGAGAGGATATGGAGGAAGGATATGCAATTATTTCAGTGAAATGTTTTAGGCTTAGTTACACTAGGGCAGCTTTCCCAACCTTAGCCCTGGTGCCCCCTGGACTACAGTTCACATTAGTCGCTGGCAGCACAGCCATATGATGCCAGGGTCAATAAAGACACAGCCATGCTGGCTGGAGCTGACAGCAGTTGGTAGTCCGAAACGTCTGGAGGGCTCTAAGTTGGAGAAGGCTGCAGTAGGGCGTATGGACAAACACAGTTCACTGCCCCAGAATGTGATAATGGCGCTTGGGTTGGACTCAGTTCGGACCGTTGGTCAAGAATGAGGCTGTCTGCATTCTGTGGGAGCCAGATGGTTGGATCATGTGACACCATTACGGCACTGGTGACTGATATGTTTCTGAGCCCAGTTTAAAGCCACCTATTTTAGGGGCCACCTTTGCCCAGATTAACCTTCACATTCTGGAGGTCAGCAACGGAGGCACTTCTAGTTTGTCATTGCCAAGTGCAATGAAATTGGTGAGTAGCAGGAGGGATGGACAAACCTTTCAATTTTTGTTCTCTTAAATATTCCCATTTTTCCAGTCTTTAATTCAAAGCTTTTTTAAAAAAAACCTAAAAAAAATTATCATGAAAATTCATCAGCATTGTAATGCTAATTTCTTCTAACAAACACATTTTTGAATGCAGTTTTGGCTTATATGCACATTCCCTCCCTAATCCTGAACACTCTGTCTACATTCCGCTAAGTGGGATAGTCCAGGACAAAGCGTTACCACTCAATTCTGAGGCATGTGTGGGGCACGAGCCTCAAAGAGCTTTAATAAGAGTATGTAGCAAATTATTGGAAGAAGGTCTGCCAACAGTGATTCTCCATGATGGCTAAATAAAACTTCCATGGAAAGAGGCAGTATACCTCTGTGTACACGATTATTTATTTATTTAATTTATATCCCGCCCTTCCTCCCAGCAGGAGCCCAGGGCGGCAAACAAAAGAACTAAAAACACTTTAAACCATCATAAAAAAGACTTTAAAGACTTTAAAACAAAAACATCCTTAAAACCATATTAAAACAAACATTTTTAAAAACTTTTTAAAAGCTATAAAAATTTCTTTTTTAAAAAAGATTTAAAAATGTCTTAAAAAGCAATTCCAACACAGATTGTTTAGATAGTTTGGTAGACAGTGCTGGGAAGGAGTCAGTGGTCGTGTTGCACGTTGGCACCAACGACATGGGGAAATGCAGCCGTGAGGTCCTGGAAGCAAAATTTAGGTTGCTAGGTAGGATGCTGAAAGCCAGGACCTCCAAGGTGGCTTTCTCTGAAATGCTACCAGTTCCACGCGCAGGACCAGCCAGACAGGCCCAGCTTCGCAGTCTCAATGCGTGGATGAGACGATGGTGTCGGGTGGAAGGGTTCGGATTTGTTAGGCACTGGGGAACATTTTGGGACAAGCCGGGCCTGTACAAAAGGGACGGGCTCCACTTGAACCAGAATGGAACCAGACTGCTGGCACTTAAAATTAAAAAGGTAGCAGAGCAGCTTTTAAACTGACTGAGGGGGGAAACCCGACAGGAGCTGAGAAAGGTCCGGTTCGGAATAAACCTCACCCCTGGGATAAAAACCAAAGAAATGATGAAATTTTAAAAGGGGTAGGCCTAGAAGTAGGCATTGTGAGAGCAGGGGCACAGGATATAAATTCAGAAGAGCAAAATTACCACAGGCCTAACCACAAGTGCCAAAGACACTTGAAGAGAGACACTGCTTACAAGTGCCTGTACGGTAATGCTAGGAGCCTCCAAACCAAGATGGGAGAACTGGAGTGCTTGGTCTTAGAGGAGAGCATTGATATAGTGAGCATAACGGAGACCTGGTGGAATGGAGAAAACCAGTGGGATACGGTTATCCCTGGATATAAACTATATCGGAAGGACAGGGAAGGACGTATTGGTGGCGGAGTCGCTCTATACATGAAAGAAGGCATTGAATCCAGCAAGCTCGAAACCCCAAAAGAGGCAGACTCCTCCACAGAATCGTTGTGGGTGGTGATACCATGCCCCAGGAGGGACTTAATACTGGGAACGATCTATCGTCCCCCTGATCAAAATGCTCAGGGAGACCTTGAGATGAGATATGAAATTGAGGAAGCATCCAAACTAGGAAATGTGGTAGTAATGGGTGACTTCAACTACCCGGACATAGACTGGCTGCATATGTGTTCCAGTCATCACAAAGAAGCAAAGTTTCTAGATATTCTAAATGACTATTCCCTAGACCAGTTGGTCATGGAACCGACCAGAGGGACGGCAACCCTGGACTTAATCCTCAGTGGGGACCGGGACCTGGTGCGAGATGTAAGTGTTGTTGAACCGATTGGGAGCAGTGACCACAGTGCTATTAAATTAAACATACATGTAACTGGCCAATTGCCAAGAAAATCCAACACGGTCACATTTGACTTCAAAAGAGGAAACTTCACAAAAATGAGGGGATTGGTAAAAAGAAAGCTGAAAAACAAAGTCCAGAGGGTCACATCACTCGAAAATGCTTGGAAGTTGTTTAAAAACACTATATTAGAAGCGCAACTGGAGTGCATACCGATCAGAAAAGGTACCGCCAGGGCCAAGAAGATGCCAGCATGGTTAACGAGCAAAGTCAAGGAAGCTCTTAGAGGCAAAAAGTCTTCCTTCAGAAAATGGAAGTCTTGTCCGAATGAAGAAAATAAAAAAGAACACAAACTCTGGCAAAAGAAATGCAAGAAGACAATAAGGGATGCTAAAACAGAATTTGAGGAGCACATTGCTAAGAACATAAAAACCAACAACAAAAAATTCTATAAATACATTCAAAGCAAGAGACCATCTAGGGAGACAATTGGACCCTTGGATGATAAGGGAGTCAAAGGTGTCCTAAAGAACGATAAGGAGATTGCAGAGAAGCTAAATGAATTATTTGCATCTGTCTTCACAGTGGAAGATATAGGGCAGATCCCTGAACCTGAACTAACATTTGCAGGAAGGGATTCTGAGGAACTAAGACAAATAGTGGTAACGAGAGAGGAAGTTCTAAGCTTAATGGATAATATAAAAACTGACAAATCACCGGGCCCGGATGGCATCCACCCGAGAGTTCTCAAAGAACTCAAAGGTGAAATTGCTGATCTGCTAACTAAAATATGTAACTTGTCCTTCGGGTCCTCCTCCGTGCCTGAGGACTGGAAAGTGGCAAATGTAATGCCAATCTTCAAAAAGGGATCCAGAGGGGATCCTGGAAATTACAGGCCAGTTAGCTTAACTTCTGTCCCTGGAAAACTGGTAGAAAGTATGATTAAAGCTAGATTAACTAAGCACATAGAAGAACAAGCCTTGCTGAAGCAGAGCCAGCATGGCTTCTGCAAGGGAAAGTCCTGTCTCAGTAACCTATTAGAATTCTTTGAGAGTGTCAACAAGCATATAGATAGAGGTGATCCAGTGGACATAGTGTACTTAGACTTTCAAAAAGCGTTTGACAAGGTACCTCACCAAAGGCTTCTGAGGAAGCTTAGCAGCCATGGAATAAGAGGAGAGGTCCTCTTGTGGATAAGGAATTGGTTAAAAAGCAGAAAGCAGAGAGTAGGAATAAACGGACAGTTCTCCCAATGGAGGGCTGTAGAAAGTGGAGTCCCTCAAGGATCGGTATTGGGACCTGTACTTTTCAACTTGTTCATTAATGACCTAGAATTAGGAGTGAGCAGTGAAGTGGCCAAGTTTGCTGACGACACTAAATTGTTCAGGGTTGTTAAAACAAAAAGGGATTGCGAAGAGCTCCAAAAAGACCTCTCCAAACTGAGTGACTGGGCAGAAAAATGGCAAATGTAATTCAATATAAACAAGTGTAAAAGTATGCATATTGGAGCAAAAAATCTGAATTTCACATATACGCTCATGGGGTCTGAACTGGCGGTGACCGACCAGGAGAGAGACCTCGGGGTTGTAGTGGACAGCACGATGAAAATGTCGACCCAGTGTGCGGCAGCTGTGAAAAAGGCAAATTCCATGCTAGCGATAATTAGGAAAGGTATTGAAAATAAAACAGCCGATATCATAATGCCGTTGTATAAATCTATGGTGCGGCTGCATTTGGAATACTGTGTACAGTTCTGGTCGCCTCATCTCAAAAAGGATATTATAGAGTTGGAAAAGGTTCAGAAGAGGGCAACCAGAATGATCAAGGGGATGGAGCGACTCCCTTACGAGGAAAGGTTGCAGCATTTGGGGCTTTTTAGTTTAGAGAAAAGGCGGGTCAGAGGAGACATGATAGAAGTGTATAAAATTATGCATGGCATTGAGAAAGTGGATAGAGAAAAGTTCTTCTCCCTCTCTCATAATACTAGAACTCGGGGACATTCAAAGAAGCTGAATGTTGGAAGATTCAGGACAGACAAAAGGAAGTACTTCTTTACTCAGCGCATAGTTAAACTATGGAATTTGCTCCCACAAGATGCAGTAATGGCCACCAGCTTGGATGGCTTTAAAATAAGATTAGACAAATTCATGGAGGACAGGGCTATCAATGGCTACTAGCCATGATGGCTGTGCTGTGCCACCCTAGTCAGAGGCAGCATGCTTCTGAAAACCAGTTGCCGGAAGCCTCAGGAGGGGAGAGTGTTCTTGCACCCGGGTCCTGCTTGCGGGCTTCCCCCAGGCACCTGGTTGGCCACTGTGAGAACAGGATGCTGGACTAGATGGGCCACTGGCCTGATCCAGCAGGCTCTTCTTATGTTCTTATGTTAGATGCAGACTGGGATAAAGTCTCCACTTAAAAGGCTTGTTGAAAGAGGAAGGTCTTCAGTAGGAGCTGAAAAGATAACAGAGATGGCGCCTGTCTAATATTTAAGAGATGGTGCCTGTCTAATATTTAAGGGTTAGGGTTAGGTCCTCAAATGCAAAGATGTATCACTGAACACTAAAGTCAGTCATTCAGACCATAGTATTCCCGATCTCTAGGTATGGATGTGAAAGTTGGACAGTGAAAAAAGTGGATAAGAGAAAAATAAATTCATTTGAAATGTGGTGCTGGAGGAGAGCATTGCGGATACCATGGACTGTGAAAAAGACAAATAATTGGGTGTTAGAACAAATTAAACCAAAACTGTCACTAGAAGCTAAAATTCTGAAACTAAGGTTATCCTACTTTGGACACATCATGAGAAGACATGATTCATGAGAAAATATAATAATGCTGGGAAAAACAGAAGGGAATAGAAAAAGAGGAAGACCAAACAAGAAATGGAATAATTCCATAAAGGAAGCCACAGAACTTACAAGATCTGAGCAGGGTGGTTCATGACAGATGCTCTTGGAGGTCGCTGATTCATAGGGTCGCCATAAGTCGAGATTGACTTCAAGGCACATAACAACAACACCCAATTATTTGTCTTTTTTGCAGTCCGTGGTATCTGCAAAGCTCTCCTCCAGCACCACAGAGACCTTGTTTGGAGCTAAAGCCCTCTCTCATTGGTGAGCGAGACACCCTGAGCGCATCCGGACACAGGCAACAGTATGGCATCCATTGACATTCTGACCTTCCTAACACATGGAACAAGAACTCCGTACAAAGGAGAGGCAGGGTGGGGGTCACACTCAGTACAAGCCTGTTGTGTCACTGGCAAAGTACAGCGGCTATAAATAGACCAGGAGAGGAATGGAAATAACAGCAGCAGCAATCTATTGCTTGCCTCTTTGGAGGCTGGTGGGTGGGGAAGGGCAGAGAATCTGCAGCCCACGGCTCTTTGCACTGCGGAGACACAGAGCAGGGCTGGTGCTGCTCTGAGTGGTGGAGAAGAACAGGACAGCGCAATATAAATGCTTATGGCCAGCTGAGATCTCAGGTGGCCTCAATACTGGCAGGCGTAGGGAAGGGTGAGCCCTCCCGATGCTGCTGAACTGCAACTCTCATCATCCCAGGTCATTGGCCACGCTTGCTGGAGTGGATGGGAATTGTAGTTCAGCAACATCTGGAGGGCCAAAGGCTCCCCGCCCCTGAGCTAGAGTACCCAATTTTAAATATATATATGTTTCTTTAATAAAAACTCAAATAATAACAGCAATAAAATGTGAAATTTGTAATACATAGTGCAAAAACAAAGACAAAGACGGCACCAAAGGGCCCACTAACCGAGCAGAAAACAAACAGCAGCAATAATAAAGGAGGGTGGGGGGTCTTGAAGCACCTTAAACACTAACCAAGGCACAAGCTTTCGTGGACTGGAGTCCGTTTCATAATATATACAATTATGACATGCACTTCCTGCTGAAATACAAGAGGCGCATCCATATTGGCATTCTGCCGGCTTCTGAAGAAGCTCCTGTGTACACAGGCATTCCTTTCATCTCTCTTGAGAACCTACGCAGAGCCTGGCTGATGGACCAGGCCAAAGACCCATCCAACCGACCATCCAGGTCTTACAAAGCTTGACTAGGTGCCTTTCTGGGAAGCCCACAAGGTGGACCTGAATACAATAGTCTTGTGAATTCTGATATGAAGTGATCTAATCTGCACCTCATGGATTAACGGATCAGAACTTAGCTTCCCTCGTGCCTTTTACATCACCTGAATATTCCAAAGTAGTTTGCAGCTCCAAAAATGTATCAAAATACTTTTAAAAGAATGCATATTTTGAGAGAAAATACATTCGAAGGTTTGTACTTAAATACATACCTAAAAGCAAAAATTTGAGCAGATTAAGAAATAGTAGCATATTAATACAGAAATGGGATGGAACAGATTGATGGGTGAACACATCCAGAGGTGATACAGATCAAAACAGACCAATTCATCCATCCCCTAATAAAACAGAAATACAGAAAAAAGGAGGAACTCAACTCCATTCTGAGCAGACGGGGGGGGGGGGGAAGCCCAGCAACCTTCATTTTGACGAGGTGGTAGAAAGAACATGAAGATACTGCCAGGTGGGCTTTTCTTGGGAAAACGCTGGACAATATTGGTGCCACAACTGAAAAGGCCATGTCCTTTGTACTCACCTCCCAAACAACAACACCAATGCTAATGTTTTCCCAGCTGGTTGCTTGTGGGCTGTGGGCTCACCTGCTATCCCAGAAACGGATTGTCTTGTCATGGTGTCCACTGACAATGAAGGTGTCGCAACACACAATGTCGTTGCAATAGGAGAAGACATTGATTGTTCTGTAACCTGCCAGAAAAGCCAGAGATGTAAGAGTTAAGAACCGGAGATGGGTCCATAGGAAAAGGTGGGCAACCCGTAAGAGCTCAGCACAATGTGTGGCTAGCTTGCAGGGCCGGAGCCCTTCTTCCCCACTGAAAGAGTCACCATCACTTACATGCCCCTTTGCTCAAGTCCCATTCCTTCACTGTCCTGTCCCGGCTACCCGTCACAGCTTGGTACCGGGTGGACCGGTACCTGGCAGCCGTCACTTTGTCAGTGTGTCCAGTGAGAATCTCCTACGCAAGAGGAGAGTTGGAGGTGTTAGGAAATTGGGAGGAGAATTAAAAGCAACCAGTGTTGTCCTTTACTGGACATGGGGGGGGGGGGAAATGGAAACAGAGAGAAGACATTTCAGTCGTCCTGGACTCACTCCCCTTGTCTTTAAAGAGAAAAAGGAAAAAAGGGGATATTTCACAACGGGAGACTTCTGGGCAAACTAGATACGACATTTGTCACTTAGTTAGGTGTTGAGTATTTGGTTTTTAAAGCGTTCAGCAGGCAGTGCAGAGCCCCACCCACTGAGCTGGTTTGTGACTGTGGCATGGGAAGAGGGGGCTTTAACCCTTTGCACTGCTGCGATCCTGATAGACATGGGTGGGTTGGAGCTAGGCAGGCTGTGCATGGTATTCACAGTCACGGAGAAGCTCCCACTGGTGCTCTGCGCATTGTGCAGATTATACTTGCTGCGGCGGTTCTGATGCTGAGCCAAAACAGAGCGGGTGTGGCATGACGGTCAGAGTATCGGACTCGGACTTCGAAGGATCCAAGTTCAAATCCTTCCCCTTTGGTCATGAAGCTTCACAGGGTTGCAGTGTGCATAAAATGAGGGGTGGGAATGGGGAGAACCATGAATGCGCTCTTATTTATTTATTTATTGTATTTATACACCGCCCCATAGCCGAAGCTCTCTGGGTGGTTTACAGTAACTAAAAACATTGAAACAAATATACAAATGTAAAACACATCTTTTAAAAACAATTTAAAACACAATTTAAAAATTTAAAACAATTTAAAAACACATGCCTTGAGCTTCTTGGGGGAAAGGTGGGATATAAATGTGATTTAAAAAATATGGAAAAACACCCCTGGCATCAACACCCACACCATTTTGTAAGCATCTAAAGGGAGGGCTCTGCAGTTGCAAAAGGATGTCAGCTTTGGGTGTCAGTTAAATGGCAACTTCTCTGCCATAAGCAGGCAGTACTTGGGGGGCACAGGAGGCAGAGAGCGAGCGAGTGCCCAGAGTTGGAAAGCTTAGACAGGCTTGAAGCTGGAAGGGAAGAATTCCACCAACAGGAACGTAAACCATTTCATGGGGGAACTCAAGTGGAGGAAGGGTGGACTGAAGCGCCAGAGTCCCAATTAAGAAGGAAGAAGGCAAGGGGAAGGGAATGCCTGACTCTGGTCCTCGCCCAAGGGCAAACTGCAGCACTGCGTCAGACTTTGAGTACCACGAGGGCTCACAGAGATGCCCAAAGCCAACCTTAAGAACATAAGAACATAAGAAGAGCCTGCTGGATCAGGCCAGTGGCCCATCAGCATCCTGTTCTCACAGTGGCCAACCAGGTGCCTGGGCGAAGCCCGCAAGCAGGACCCGAGTGCAAGAACACTCTCCCCCCTCCTGAGGGTTCCGGCAACTGGTTTTCAGAAGCATGCTGCCTCTGACTAGGGTGGCAGAGCACAGCCATCATGGCTAGTAGCCATTGATAGCCCTGTCCTCCATGAATTTGTCTAATCTTCTTTTAAAGCCATCCAAGCTGGTGGCCATTACTGCATCTTGTGGGAGCAAATTCCATAGTTTAACTATGCGCTGAGTAAAGAAGTACTTCCTTTTGTCTGTCCTGAATCTTCCAACATTCAGCTTCTTTGAATGTCCACGAGTTCTAGTATTATGAGAGAGGGAGAAGAACTTTTCTCTATCCACTTTCTCAATGCCATGCATAATTTTATACACTTCTATCATGTCTCCTCTGACCTGCCTTTTCTCTAAACTAAAAAGCCCCAAATGCTGCAACCTTTCCTCATAAGGGAGTCGCTCCATCCCCTTGATCATTCTGGTGGCCCTCTTCTGAACCTTTTCCAACTCTATAATATCCTTTTTGAGATGAGGTGACCAGAACTGTACACAGTATTTCAAATGCGGCCGCACCATAGATTTATACAACGGCATTATGATATCGGCTGTTTTATTTTCAATACCTTTCCTAATTATCGCTAGCATGGAATTTGCCTTTTTCACAGCTGCCGCACACTGGGTCGACATTTTCATCGTGCTGTCCACTACAACCCCGAGGTCTCTCTCCTGTTCGGTCACCGCCAGTTCAGACCCCATGAGCGTATATGTGAAATTCAGATTTTTTGCTCCAATATGCATAATTCTACACTTGTTTATATTGAATTGCATTTGCCATTTTTCCGCCCATTCACTCAGTTTGGAGAGGACTTTTTGGAGCTCTTCGCAATCCCTTTTTGTTTTAACAACCCTGAACAATTTAGTGTCATCAGCAAACTTGGCCACTTCACTGCTCACTCCTAATTCTAGGTCATTAATGAACAAGTTGAAAAGTACAGGTCCCAATACCGATCCTTGAGGGACTCCACTTTCTACAGCCCTCCATTGGGAGAACTGTCCGTTGATTCCTACTCTCTGCTTTCTGCTTCTTAACCAATTCCTTATCCACAAGAGGACCTCTCCTCTTATTCCATGACTGCTAAGCTTCCTCAGAAGTCTTTGGTGAGGTACCTAGTCAAACGCTTTTTGAAAGTCTAAGTACACTATGTCCACTGGATCACCTCTATCTATATGCTTGTTGACACTCTCAAAGAATTCTAGTAGGTAACTGAGACAGGACTTTCCCTTGCAGAAGCCATGCTGGCTCTGCTTCAGCAAGGCTTGTTCTTCGATGTGCTTAGTTAATCTAGCTTTAATAATACTTTCTACCAGTTTTCCAGGGACAGAAGTTAAGCTAACTGGCCTGTAATTTCCGGGATCCCCTCTGGATCCCTTTTTGAAGATTGGCGTTACATTTGCCACTTTCCAGTCCTCAGGCACGGAGGAGGACCCGAAGGACAAGTTACATATTTTAGTTAGCAGATCAGCAATTTCACATTTGAGTTCTTTGAGAACTCTCGGGTGGATGCCATCCGGGCCCGGTGATTTGTCAGTTTTTATATTGTCCATTAAGCCTAGAACTTCCTCTCTCGTTACCACTATTTGTCTCAGTTCCTCAGAATCCCTTCCTGCAAATGTTAGTTCAGGTTCAGGGATCTGCCCTATATCTTCCACTGTGAAGACAGATGCAAAGAATTCATTTAGCTTCTCTGCAATCTCCTTATCGTTCTTTAGTACGCCTTTGACTCCCTTATCATCCAAGGGTCCAATCGCCTCCCTAGATGGTCTCCTGCTTTGAATGTATTTATAGAATTTTTTGTTGTTGGTTTTTATGTTCTTAGCAATGTGCTCCTCAAATTCTTTTTTAGCATCCCTTATTGTCTTCTTGCATTTCTTTTGCCAGAGTTTGTGTTCTTTTTTATTTTCTTCATTTGGACAAGACTTCCATTTTCTGAAGGAAGACTTTTTGCCTCTAAGAGCTTCCTTGACTTTGCTCGTTAACCATGCTGGCATCTTCTTGGCCCTGGCGGTACCTTTTCTGATCTGCGGTATGCACTCCAGTTGAGCTTCTAATATAGTGTTTTTAAAGAACTTCCAAGCATTTTTGAGTGATGTGACCCTCTGGACTTTGTTTTTCAGCTTTCTTTTTACCAATCCCCTCATTTTTGTGAAGTTTCCTCTTTTGAAGTCAAATGTGACCGTGCTCTCTAGCTTCAGCCTTCAAGCGTGTCCTCTTTTGTTATTCTCAACACCCACGGTCTTTGGCAGCAGTTTCTGGCTTACTACAGCACTTTACATTTCTTATTTAATTTATCTTCAGGACGGGCCTCAGAGATGCCAAGTGCCCCCAAGGTCACTGAGGAATGACCACAGCAGAGCAGCGACTTGAACGGCGAGGCTACCGCCCATTCAGGATGACTGTTCAGCTCTGCTGAATCACATAAAAGAATAGGACAGAAAACAAAACACCCCCTTTTTTCTGGGCATAACAAAACTGAAATTCAATTGGCTTTCCATTGTTTTGGATTGGATTAATGACATGGATTAGTGGTTAAAATTATTTTTTGGTGTAACATTGTTTAATTATTGTTGCAATCCTCAAAGCCCACCTTTCCTTTGAAGCCTTTAACTCCCTAGTTGACATGCCTTACTGCTGCTGTGGGGAACCCCTCGTCTGTAGGTCTAATTAGGCCCAGCCAAAAATGGCTTGAGAATGGCCATTTTGCCCAAACCACACACCCCTGTCCTTAAGTTCAGTGCTCCAAATTTCCACACCAGTTTGTGATTTTGTTTTTTAAAAAAGCCCTCGTGAAAATTCACCAGCATTTTAGCGCAAATTTCTTGCCACACACACATTTCTGCAAAGCGTTTTTCCCTAATGTAAGGCATTTTATGTATTATTTTTACTAATATATGCATTTTTATGCACACTTTATACTAGTATACGCATTTTTGTATATGCACATAATTTGGCTGGAGAACTATACTGCAAAATCTGGAGAAGTGTGAATTTCGAAGGATGGCTGCATTTCGGAATTTGCATTGTTTCAGAAAGTCCTCATCAGGACGGTTTGCCTTTAAACACGACCGGAATCAAATGCCTCCCCCAGCCTTACATCTGGCATCATCTGTAATATTGCAACAGGCTCTTGCAAGCAAGCATTCAATGCACACAGGTTCTCTTCCCACCTGCCACTTTCAACCGTACCCTCCCTGCACCCCCCAAAAACCAAATTCAGACAAACTCACCTTGAATTGGCCATCTCCAATCTTCCACAACTGAGCTGCATTGTTGTACGTAGCAGCTAAGAGGTAGCATCCCTGGCAAGAGAGAGAGAGAGAGCAACGGCATCACTAGCAGGGTGTGGGGGGTGCGGACTGCACCTGGGTGACACCATGAGGGGGGTGAGACCCAGAGCCGCCCCGTCATGGGGCAGGGTGCCCGCGCTGTTGCCCAGCAAAGGAGCCGAGAAGCGCTCCGGGTTGGCGTTCTCCTCAGAGGCAGGCAGGTGGGCAGGCGAGACCGGGAGCAGCGTCGGCAGGGCAACGGAGGCGCACCGGCGTTCCCAGGCCTGCTTCTCCGGCTGGGTGCCCCTCCAGCACGCACCCTCCCAGGGGCATGGCTGGCTGGCCTTGCGTGCGCTCAGCAGGAGATTTGGGGGCTCCCCAAGGAGTTACCACACTGGGTGACACCAACCCTAGTGACGCCACTGAGAGAGAGGAGTGTGATCAGCTGCCTCTGCCTTGGCTGGGGAACTCGGCTTGGTGTCAGGAACGCTTCCCTTCCAAGGTGTCACCAAACCCTTAAGACAGGTGGAGGGATGGGCCAAAATGGCTCTCGCTATCTCATTGCCCACCAGGAGGGGCTATTTTGGGGAGCGGGGAGAGAGATGAGGGTTACAGGTAAAATGCTATGGAGAGTGCAGACACTTACCCTGCCTTTTTTGAAAAGCAGTGTAGCCCATCCCTCAAGTATTCTCTCTCTGTCTCTGAGAGAGTTGCATTGCTGTTGCCTTCCTGGTGGGGTTACTAATGGCAGGTGCAGCTGGCTGCAAACAACCAGTACAAACCTCCCTTGTTCAGAGAGAAAGTGACTGAGAGAGAGAGAATGCTTGGGGGATGGACTGCATTACTCAAAAACAGGCAAGGTAAGTGTTCTGCTCCCCCCTAATTTTTTCCACATTTTCCCCACCTTCGCAACTTGGTGCCCCTTTGCTTTCAGCTGACCCGTTTTGGCCCAGAGCAGGGCTATGACAGAGGACCTGCACTTACAAATACAACTCAAAATCTTCCTTACTAGTCATCAGGGATTGCAGCAGCATAATTTTTTTTGGGGGGGGGAACACTTTTTATTGTTAAACCATCAGGAGTCATAATTTGGGCACTACAATTATTGTTCTCTCTCTCACACACACACACACTCACACACACACACACACACACAGAGAGAGAGAGAGAGAGAGAGAGAGAACTTGGCACACAGGAGTACAAGGGAGAGGAACATCTTCTCTGTCTGCTTTCTCCACCTCCTATCATGTTCCCCCTTATCTACCAGTTACCATTTTTTAAAAACCATAAAGCCCCAAATGATGCAATCTTCTTCTCACCTCATAATTGCCATCACCCATCCCTCTCTGTCTTTCAAGGAAAACCTCATCTTCTCAGAGAAATACACACTCCAAGGGGAAGAAATGGGAAAATTTGATGCTGCAGTTTTGATATTGATTTATGACTTTTGGGATGATGCAATCTCATCTGGCCTATATATTATTGGCTTCAAGCTGATGTTTTAAATTGTTTTCTACAGTGTTGGAACTGGTTTTAAATTTTCTTTTGTTATATTTTTGTGTAGGCATGCCACCTTTGTTTATTTAAGAACATCAGAAAACTCCTGTAGCTGGATCAGGCCAATGGACCATCTAGTCCAGCATCCTGTTCTCACAGTGGCCAACCAGATGCCCATGGGAAGCCCGCAAGCAGGACCTGAGTGCAAGAGCAGTCTCCCCTCCTGCGGCTTCCAGCAACCGGCATTCGGAAGCATCCTGCATCTGACTATGGTGGTAGAGCACAGCCATCATGGCTAGTAGCCACCGATAGACTTATCCTCCATGCATTTGCCTATAATCTTCTTTTAAAGCCATTCAAGTTGCTGGCCATCCCTGCCTCTTGTGGGAGCGAATTCCATAGTTTTGCACTTTGTGAAGAAGTATTTTCTTTTGTCAATCCTGACACTCCCAACATTCAGCTTCGTTGGATGTCCACAAGTTCCAGTGTTATGAGAAAAACCTTTCTCTATCCACTTTCTCCATGTCATGCATAATTTTACACACTTCTGTCATGTCACCTCTTACTAACCTTTACTCTAAACTAAAAAGCCCCAAATGCTGCAACTTTTCCTTGTAGGGGAGTCGCTCCACCTCCTTGATCATTTTGGTTGCCCTTTTCTGACCCTTTTCCAGCTCCACAACATCCTTTTTGAGGCAACCAGAACTGTACACACAGTATTCCAAATGCAGTTGCACCACAGATTTGTATAACAACATTATAATATCGGCAGTTTTATTTTCAATTCCTTCCCTAATGATCCCTGGCATGGAATTTGCCTTTTTCACAGCTGCCACATGCTGGGGTTGACATCTTCATCGGGCTATCCACTACGACCTCAAGGTCTCATTCCTGGGACAGTCACTGACAGGTCAGACGCCATCAGCATATTATTTATTTATTTTTATAAATATATTTGCATACCCCTATTTCAAGTACATAAAAGGTTCCCACATAGAGGAGGGCCGGGATCTCTTCTCGATCGTCCCAGAGTGCAGGACACGGAATAATGGGCTCAAGTTGCAGGAAGTCAGATTTCGACTGGACATCTGGAAAAACTTCCTAACTGTTAGAGCCATACAACAATGGAACCAATGACCTAGAGAGGTAGTGGGCTCTCCGACACTGGAGGCATTCAAGAGGCAGTTGGACAGTCATCTGTTGGGAATGCTTTGATTTGGATTCCTGCATTGAGCAGGGGGTTGGACTTGATGGCCTTATAGACCTCTTCCAACTCTACTATTCTATATGATTTTTTAAAAATCACAGCGTTTTACAAAAAATAAAAAAGGACTACACTCTAAAATAGCCTTGCTCAATGTGGTGCGCTCCAGATGTTTTGGATTACAACTCCCATCAGTCCCAGGCAGCACAGCTGTATGTTATTGGAACTGATGGGAGTTGTATCCCCCCCACACACACACACAGAGAATCTGGACAGCACCAGGTTGCTGGAGGACACTGCCCTAAAAGGCTACCTACCCCCCCCGAAAATGAATGAATATATGGTAAGGATAGACCATTAATGGTCTGTTGCCATCAGTGGCCCCACAAAAATCTGCTGTAAACCCCTGTAGTCAAGCTAGTTCTGGATGATGTGGCATCTGCCCCTTCTCTAGATTCCACTTAGGAGGTCTGGGGATGGGGCTGAGATGAAGGGCAAGTGTGACTCTCCAAATCAGGGTTAGCCAAGGTGGTGCCCTTCAGATGTTGTTGGACTACAACTCTTATCATCCCTGACCTTTGACCATGCTGGCTGGGGCTATGGCAGTTCTACCCTGGCAACATTTGGAGGGCACCACATTGGCTATTCCTCCTCCATACTTCTACCCCTACAAAAGAGGTCTTTCTTCATAAACAGAACACACCGGGGGGGGGGGCAGCCCCAGATTTAGGGAAGGGCAGGCCAGCAGCATTCTGCTTCTTTTGAGTTGCCCTTAAGATTCTGCTTGACTTTGGGGGCTGCGCTTCATCCTGCTAATGAGTTTCGGAAGCTCGTTAGTTTATTCTGAAATCTCTTTTGCCAGGTGGCTGCAGCTGTGAACAGACCCATCAGAGTCTCCCTCCTCTCTGCCTCTGATTCACTGCGGAAGAAGAAACCTTCTATGTTTGGGGAATGTTGACTCCAAAGGACTGTGTTGACATGGCAACGGCTTCTGCATGCAGCTGAGTGCTGGCCTCCGGTGTACACAAATGGGAAATGCGCCTTCTCCGTTCTCTCTGCTAATCAGAAACTGCTTTAGACCAGGTTGGATCATTTGTCCATCCAGCCCTGCAGCCGGTGGCTCCATTTCAGTGGAATCCGCTCCGGGTTTTATTCTGAACTTTCGAGGAACTGTGACAACCGTGGACAGCTCCTTGAAAGCTCAGACTAAAAACCAGAGCGGATTCCATTGCCCCGCTGACATGGAACCATAAGCCACCACCGGCTGTAGTGTCTTTCTCTGCTAGTGGTTCTCTAGGATCTCAGGGAGGGAGAGAGGCCTCGCTCACCATCTGTTACCTGACCTGTCTAAATGGCAATTCTAGAGACTGAACCCGGGACTTTCCGGGTGGAAAAACAAAAAGAGTCCCTCTGGATCAGAGCCAAGGCTTTCTGGGCCAGTATCCAGCCAGGTGCTCTAGAAAGCCTACAGACAGGCCCTTATTGTTCTCTTGTTACATACATGCTCCCTGTGTCACACATAACACACAATTCTCATGGTCAGGATGACAGTGAGGCAGAGCTCCTCAGTAACACCTTTGCTGGATGCTTAGCAGCATACTGCCTCTGTACATGGAAGTTCCATTTAGATTTGTGCCATGGCCCATAGCTGCTAAGGGTGAGTGCGGAGACAAGAGTGGCTAGACATGGGGTATTTGATGTGGTGCCTCCCGAACTGGAGGGTGCCATCTTGGCTACCCCTGAGCTAGGGACTGAGCTGTGAACCAGAAAGACCACTGTTCAAATCCTGGCCTCTGCCATGAACGTAGCAGACTCTCAGCCCGAAACCTCCCAATCTGCAACATAAGGGACAGAAATTCAGACCCACCATGCAGGATTGTTGTAAGGATTGCTGAGATGCTATGTAAGTAATACACTGAACATCCTAGTGATTAAAGTTCTCCTCCATGAATTATTTTTACTGAATAATTTTAGCAGCCGACTGGCAGTGAAATTCTGAAATCAATTGCACATGTGTCAAGAGATACTTCCTGCCATCCCCTAATTCACGGGTGCTGGAAAAACTCTCGTGTATGAAAGAAACCTGGTGGTTCCGACAGACCAACCTGGTACCTTCCAGATGCAGTTGACTACTATGCTGGCAAGGGCTGATGGGAGTTGTAGTCCGAAGCATCTGGATGGCACCAGGTTGAGGAAGGATGCCACAGACGCTGCTGAGAAAAGGTGGATGATTGAAGGGTCATTAAGCCCGGCTCTGCTTTCTTTGAGGGAAAGGCAAGAGAGCTGCACAGTCCAGATCCACCGAGCGTGTGCGTGAGGTCAGTGACGTACCCTGGCTCAAATGAGAGCAATCCTTTTCTGCCCACTGGCTGGAATACTTTGTCCTTTTCCCAAGTGACAGACAGAAGCATTTGGAATACTGAAAAGGTAGGTTGGGTGTTTTTTTCTGGGGAGGAGAACTGCATTCAACAAGAAGCAAGCTTTTCTCACATTTTAAAAGCTTTTGTGTGTTTGTTTCGTTTTTAGGCAATAGATGTGCAGACAAGGAAGGGGCTGGCTTGTGCAGCTGTGGCAAGCTGAGCAGGCCCTGGCCAACTGGGGAGGACTAGCCTTAGAGGGAGGCAATGGGAAACCCCTCGGAATACCGCTTACCATGAAATCCCTATTCATAGGGTCACCATAAATAATACATGAATTAAAAAACTTATGTGATAACAGCTTAATTACTAAGTAAGAGGTACGGAGCCAACTTCTGAAAATCATACTTGGGAAGCTCTGCCGCCATCCTTTAATGCACAGATTTATTTATTTATTTATTTATTAGATGTATAACCTGCCCTTCATTCCAGTAGGAGCCCCAGGGCGGCAGAGAATAATTGACGACATTGGCACTCTGCACATGGGTAACGGCACACTTTCCTAAACAAGTGCTGTACAAATCCTGCTGCGTGGAACACAGCAAGGTTACTGGCCACCACTGAATATTGGGCTCAATGGGCCAATTGGTCTGGCTGATTGCAGCAGGGCAAGAAGGGAAGACCCTTTGAGTAGGGAGGGCAACTTCCAGGCAGGCCTGCTCAGGGGCGACTCAAGTGGCAGCTTTCATCCCACTGTGATTCACATTTACACTCACCGATGGATCAAATTCAACACTGGTGATGCTACCGTTGGCACCTCCCAACGTCTGCATGTTCTCCAGGCGACCTGTGGACAGTCAAAATTGAACAGCCAAGGTGAGCTGGCAAGCTGGCTCTTTCAGGAAGACCCAAAGCAGCAGAGATTACAAGTTGCACCACCTTGAAGGTTCAGTGTGGCGGCACCAACTCTTTGGAACTCCCTCCCACTGCGTATCAGACAAGCACCTTCTCCATTGTCTTTTCAGTGCCTGTTAAAGATATTCCTCTTTCAACAAACCTTCTAAAAACACATCCCAGTTGGTATCTGTCTTGAGTTGATTTAATGTATGCACTATTATTGTTTTAAAGTGTTTTTATATTTACAGTTTTTAAATTGTTTTTATATATGCAATTGTTTTAGCTGTTTTTATATATGTAGCTGTTTTATAGATGTTATTATCGCTTCAGGATGCCTCACGTAAAGCAATTCATAAATAAACAAACAAATAAGCACTACAATGCCGTTCAAGAAGCAGGCAGCACACTGTCCAAAGAGAGAACCAAGTACATAAATGGAGGTTTGACCAAAAAACATCCAATGAATTTTAAACAATAAGAAGTAGGTTCTTCCCCTCTCCTGCCTCAATATACCTCTCCGTGCAGCATCCCCAAGTAGGAGTGGGTGGCCATCGACATTACCTGCAAGGGTGATGATGCAGAAGAGGCAAGCTGCCACTGATGCCCCACTGCTCACCCTTCCCTCTCTGGTCTCTAGATTTGTGTCCGCACCACACGCTAGAGGAGGAAGGTGAGTGATGGGAGGAGAAAGGCACGATGCCCAGCAGCAGCAGCAGCAGTACAGGCAGGTTTTCTGGGGCAACCCACTGAGCACAAACGGGGCTTCAATAAGATGAAGGTGTTATTTAAATTACTGATATAACATGATTTATTACTGGTGTAACTCTTTGAACTTTAGGGACATAGGAAGCTGCCTTTCACGGAGTCAGAACATTGGTCCATCACTAAACGGCAGCAGCTCCCCTGGGTTTCAGATGGGATCCTTTTTTTCCAGCTGTACCTGGAGATGAATTTGGAGCCTTTTGCATGCAAAGCAGATGTCCAGCCACTGAGCTACGGCCCTTTCTATAGAGACCCCCTTCCAGTTCCCAAGGGCTTCTGGGATCACTGATCTGAAAGAGACCGGAAGGTCATCTTTCTCTCTGTGGTTCTGTGATTCCTTTCTGAATGTTGTTATTGTGCTGCCACTTTCTGAGCTGCCAACTCACCCATCACCCTGGCTTTAAATCTCCGACGGCAGAGTTTGGGGGGAAATAACAGCGAGAGAGTCCCACGCCCCCCAGTCTGCTCGGGGGAAAGCTCCAACTGAAAGACTTCCTGCTAGGGTGATGTGCAAATAAAGAAATAAATAGATCACATTCTGCATTAATACAATCTAAAAACCTTGCCCCCAGAATTATACAAGTTGTGTCAATTTTCTTATTTATTGTTTATTTATTTTATTTATTACATTTATACCCCGCCTTTCTTTTCATCATAGAAACCCAAGGCGGCTTGCATATGGTCTCCCACCCAGGCACAGACCAGACCCGACCCCACTTAGCTTCAGCAGGGAGCTGGCCTGATGTGCCTTTAGACCATAGTTCCGTATGATGTCTCTGTTCAGGTTCTGAGGGCCTAGGGCAGTTTGCAATATCTGAGCCATCTCTCCAAGCCCATTTTAACGGCACTCCAAGACCCAATCAATTTTGGTGGCGGTGGCATTTAAAAACAACAACAATAGTAGATGATGCACTGGAGTGGGTAGAACCCAGCAGTCTAATGGGGATGTAAATCCTCCTGTCATTAGATCAATTGTGTGATGAGCTGATCAGCTTAGCAGGGAGTGCTGTGTGCCTGCGTATGTGTCGTACGTGTGTGCAAGTCAGATACTACATGAGAGAGTGTGGTGGCCCCACCACTACTGGCACGTAGCCCCCGGCAGTTGGCCAAGCGCGAGTGCAAACCTTGGTCCAAAAAAGGGTTAACCACCCACTGGCCTACTGAATGAATAGTCTAGACCAGGAGCCTCCCCCCCCCCAAGACATTGTTGGACTCCAACCCCCATCGCCAACAGTCAAGGATGTTGCCCAGCAACATACATACATACATACATTTATTTATATCCCACCCTTCCTTACAGGGTGGCAACCAGGTGATAAGACACTAAAAACATCTAGAAAACATCTTAAAAACATAACATAACATCTTTAAAACGCAACTCCAGCACAGATGCAGACTGGGACAAGGTCTCTACTTAAAAGGCTTGTTGGAAGAGGAAAGTCTTCAAGAGGCGCCAAAAAGATAGCAGAGATTATGCCTGCCTAATATTTAGGGGTAGGGAATTCCACAGGGTAGGTGCCGCCACACTAAAGGTCCATTTCCTATACTGTGCAGAATGAACCTCCTGATAAGATGGTATCTGCAGGAGGCCCTCACTTGCAGAGCGCAGTGATCAGCTGGGTATATAAGGGGTAAGACAGTCTTTCAGGCATTCTGGTCCCGAGCTGTATAGGGCTTTGTACACCAAAACCAGAACCTTGAACTTTGCCTGGTAGCAAATGGGCAGCCAGTGCAATTCTTTCAGCAGTGGGGTGACACTTAGAGGGCCACAGATTCCAATTTAGCAGAGGATCGCATATTTCTTCTGGTGAAGCACGTCTGGCCCTGATGCTATTTCATGCCAGGTCAGATTTCTTTTATATTATAAATTTATTATTAATTAACTGATTAATTGATTAAATTTGTATACCACTTCATACTTCAAAAAAAGCCTCTAAGCAGTTTTTGTTAAAAACAAAACAAAACAAAATTTCACATTTAAAACAATACAAGGCATTTTAAGAGATCATCTTAAACATTATATTCCATCCTTCCATTTCTAGAGCTTCCTAAGAAGGAGAATATTAAAAACACAGAGAACAACTTCTTTGGCTGAACAACTTTTACATTTGTGACAAGATTCATTCTCTCTTTCCCCCCCCCCCCTTTTTTTCAAATGGAATGCTTCGGCCAGAGGTGCTTAACACCAGGTAAAGCAATTCAGGCAGGTTTTGCTTATGATTTTGAACAAACGTGTTTGCTTAAATAATGAAGCTAACATGAGAATTTGTAGGATAACATTTTGCAGAACTGGGGTTTGGGGCCGAGAAGAAGGATTGCAAAAGAGAAGATCATGCGGGAGAATTCAGGCAGACAAGCAGTATAAATAGTTGTAACTGAGTGGAATGTCCAGCCCCTTTTTGCTAGAACCTTGTCTAACTACTTACTGAATATTTGCGCCAAGCAAACAAAACAAAACAAGACGTTAGAAACTTTAAAAAGAAAATCAAGGAAGATCTTTCTTTTTTTTTTAAAGGAACGATTGAGCCTCAATAAAGACAGGAGCAAAACTTAAGAGGACAGGCCGGGAATCTCTTATAAAGATCAGCAGCATACCTGCCTGATCTCAGGGGTTTGAGTCAGTCACTTACCAGTCCTGGCAGACAGTTGGCAGGTTCTCCAATGTAAAAACCCGCTTCTGCATTAATTGTTGTTGTTATGTGCCTTCAAGTCGACTACGACTTATGGCGACCCTATGAATCAGCGACCTCCAGTAGCATCTGTCATGAACCACCCTTGTAAGTTCAAGTCTATGCCTTCCTTTATGGAATTATTCCATCTCTTGTTTGGTGTTCCTCTTTTTCTATTCCCTTCTGTTTTTCCCAGCATTATTGTCTTTTCTAATGAATCCTGTCTTCTCATGATGCATCCAAAGTATGATAACCTCAGTTTCATCATTTTAGCTTCTAGTGATAGTTCTGGTTTAATTTGTTCTAACACCCAATTCAGCAGCGTCACTAGCGGGAGTGGAGGGGGTGCGGACCTCCGGTGCGCGCCCTCCCAGGGGCATGGACGAGGTGGCCAGGCTGCGTGCACACTCGAGGCCAGCCACCCCGTCCATGCCCCTGGGAGGGCGCGTGCCGGAGGGGCACCCAGCTGGAGAAGGCCTGGGAACACTGGTGCACCTCCCTCGCCCTGCCGCTGCTCCCAGTCTTGCCCGCCCGCCTGCCTCCGAGGAGGAGGAGTTGGAGCAGCCTTTCCGGGTAACGGTGCGGGGTGGCTCTGGGTGTCACCCCCCTCATGGTGACACCCGGGTGTGGGCCACACCCTCCGCACCCTGGTAGTGACGCCCTGACCCAATTATTTGTCTTTTTCACGGTCCATGATATCCGCAAAGCTCTCCTCCAACACATTTCAAATGAGTTGAGTAGGAGAGAGCAAACAACGCCTTTCGGCATTTGCTTACCTCCAGCCACATTCCAGAGTCTAATCAGCCTGTCAGTCCCACCAGTGGCCAGCAGGCATGAATTTGGACTGAACTTGATGGCATTGATCTCCGAGATGTGGGCTTCCTGGGAAAAACAATTCTAAGATATTTCCTGCAACAGTATTGAGCAAAAGCAAAGGGGTAGCTATGTTTGTCAATTACAGTTTTCTGGCACCTCGAAGATGAAGGCTAAGACTAATAAAAAATAATACATTTATATTTATTTATGTATATAAAAGTACTTCTATACCACCCATTCATACAATATTGCATGGCAGTGCACAGCAGTATGTGCAAAACAAAACCCCATTAAAAACAGTACAACTGAAATGATTGGCTGATCAAAACACACTCAACGGTTGTACAGGCCTGTCTACAAAAACGGTCTTCAAGAGATGTCTGAAAACCAAAAGTGAGGAGATGCCTGCTGAATCTCTGCCGGAAGAGTGTTCCACGGCATGGGATCAGTGACACTAAATGCCCGACTTCTAGTTGAGGCCAAACGGGCCTCTGTAACAACTAACAGGGTTCCTCCGGATGGTCTCAGTGATCAAGCGAGGATACAAGGGCTTAGGCAGTCCTTGGGGTGTCCTGGACCCAAATTGTTCAGGGCTTTGCATATTAATATCATAACCTGGAATCTCGCGCTGGAATCTCTGGCTTACCTGTTCGTCACTCACTCTGGATGGGAGGCAGGCAGTCACACAGGAGGGGATGCAACAGTACCGATCCTCCGACAGGCTGCTGACGGAGTTCCCACGTTTCAGCCTGAAACTGACCAGAGCAGGTGAAAGCTCTGGGGGTACAGACCTTATCATCTGGCTGTTGTGAATGAATTTGGTGCCTTCACATACCCTCCCCTGCCCTCCCGGTGTGATCCAACTTTCCTCCCTTCCTTCCTCATTCACAGTAATTATAAACTTGTCATTACTTCCAAATCAGGTAAACCAACCAACCAGCACAGGAGACCCAATTCAAACCATGGTTTCCGATTCCAGTTTGAAGAGGGAGAACTATGGCTTGCAATAACCCCAGTTGGCCCGAGTCAGACATCATGGTAAACGGTAATCACCTGTGGAGTAGGAAATTATTCAGCTTCCGACGTGGAAAGCTCCTGCCCCGTGCAGAACTCCCTTGCTCACATGGGGAAGGTGAGTTAAAAGTATTCGGGTGCATTCAATGCAGCACTAAGTAACTCCTTGTGTGAGTGGAAGGACTTCTGCCTGCACATGGGGACTTTCTGACCCCTCTGCTTCCCCCATGCATCACCTAAATCTGTTCTGAGGTTTCTCCCAACCCACCAGAGCAAATTTGGGTACAGTGCAGGCTGCATGCAAGGGGAGGAGAGGAGGAAAGTCCAGTTGCACAAGCAGTCGTTAATTCCTCTTGTGCACTTAGTTGAATACTACCCTATATATTTAAAATTACGTGAAAATACATAAAACTGGTGACAATGTTTTTCCAGGGGAAAAAAAAAAGTAAGTCAGTTTTGAAATTCTGGTATCTTTCAGTTTTGTAAATCCCTTTTTTTTTTAAAAAAAAAGGTTTAAGTCCATTATTCTGGAATTGAGAGGAAGGGAAGATATAAATGGCTACATGGGTTTGTTAGCATTTCATGTTAGTTCAAGGGTTTCTGGACCCAAAGACACTCCATGAAGAAGAGATCTGTGCAATGGTAAAGCTTGCTAACTCACCCAAATGGGCACAACTGATCCAGTAAAAGGCTATCATCAAAATGATTCAGGATCTTATCTTGAATCTATGTGTCAACTCAAACATACTCCAGACCCAAGCAGCACTGAACACATAAAAAACCAGCATCCAACTTACTCAAACAAACCCTTGAAAACATCCACGTATCTGGTGAGGGTCATGGAAGCAGCAGAGGCAGATCTAAATGAGAAGCCAAATGGGGAAAGGTGATGACTGGGAAATGGAAAATGGGGGGTAAGGGGAAACAAGCAAATAGCGATGGGGTGGAGAGGATGGGGGGGAGAATGTGGATACAAAGGCCTGGTTCACAGATAATGCTAAGCCATGGTTTGTTTAAGAACCACAAGTTAACCACAATTTGTTCTACAGATGATCAAACAAAGTTTCTCCAAAGCTTGGTTCCCCCCCTTTCAAAAGCTGCTTGGTTGGACATCTGGCATGGGATGGTTGCAGAAAGGTAGTGGATTCGCACACAACACCAAGCCATCATTCAAACAAACCAAGGTTCATAAGGCAACAACAAACCTGCTGGAAGTGGGGCAAGAGCAACTCCTGTTTGGGTTCTTTTGTTTGTATTCCAGAAAGGAGATAGAATTGGGGTCCTCCAGCTGGCTAGGCTTGCCTACCTTTACCTATGCCGTTCTCTACCTAACTTCCTTCTGTTGTAAACTGATATGCTCAGGGAAGCTGACCTGCTCCTCCTTCCTTTGTCATCTTCTTCGACTGTCCGAGGAGAGAGGAGACAATACCCACATCCGGGCATTGTGCCTCCACTTAGAACTAGGTATGCTTTTCTTATCTACTATGTATTTCTATAAATAAAGTAGCTTTTCTTATTTTATTAAGTCTCAAGTCTCAGTGATCTAAGCCTGCTTCTTAGGTAAATACACACACTGGCACACACGCAGCTCAGACGCTGAGTATCTCTGCATATATATATTTCCATAAGAAAACCATGGCTTTAGATCATGGTTTGCTAGTAGTACAGAAATCCTACTTCAGCAGCTGGGGGTAGCGTGCTGAAGTTGAGAATAAATGGACCGTTTCCCACAGTGGCCGACCAGATGCCTTTGGGAAGCCCATAAGCTGGGCACAAATGTGAAAGCCCAGCCTGCTGCTGGTCCTGTGGCCTCTGAATACGGATGGCTATAAAGCCATCATGACAAGAGAGCCATTGGTAGCCCTTTCCTCCTCTCCACAGACAAGCAGGGATGGGAGGAGAGAAATTCAATTCAGTCCACATTTAAAAGTGAACCTGCCTAATTCACACTTTCTGAAACAATATCCAAACTGAAACATGGCATCTTTCAAACTTTGCACTTCCCCAAATGTCTCCACACAGTTCTCCAGCCAAGTAACACATGCAAAAACATCTATACTAGGGTAAAGTATAACACAGAACTGCACGTATTAGTGAAAATGACATGCAAAAATGTATTTATTAGGAAAAATTGCTTTGGAAAAAATGTTTCTATTAGGCAAAACTGCATACAAAAACGTGTGGATTAGGAGACATTCGCACTGCAATGTTGATGGATTTTCATGAGGACTTTAAAAAGCAAATTGATGTAGAAATGTGGAGAAGTGGACTCAAGATTGGAAAAATGAGAAAGCAAGAGAAACCAAGACTGACAGAGTTGCCCATTCCTACACAGAATCCTGCACCTCCTTCAGTTCTGATTACCCACCTTATTAATTTAAAACACAATGCAACTGGCTTGCACCTATTGTGATTAATAAAAATAAACAGATATGCACAGAGGTTTAAAAACAAAACCAAGACAGAAAAGCATTCAGTGTTAGTTAAATGGAGCAGGGAGACCTTTTCTGCTAGCATGGGCTGAAGTTCTAGCTGTGGATGGATCCCTGTGGAACTTTCCCCTGGTGACTTCCCCAGATGCTGGGGGTTTCTGAGTCACTTATTATGGCACTGATAATATCAGAACCTATGAGTTTTCCAGGGTTTTATTTAAATATAATAAGCTGGAGAGCAGGTGCACTCCTGCAGAAACGAGTAACTAAATACATAAATAAAACAATACTTTTGTTGTTATGTGCCTTCAAGTCAATTACAACTTATGGCGACCCTATGAATCAGCAACCTCCAAGAGCATCTGTCATGAACCCCACCCTGTTCAGATCTTGTAAGGTCAGGTCTGTGGCTTCCTTTATGGAATCAATCCATCTCTTGTTTGGCCTTCCTCTTTTTCTACTCCCTTCTGTTTTTCCCAGCACTATTGTCTTTTCTAGTGAATCATGTCTTCTCATGATGTGTCCAAAGTATGATAACCTCAGTTTCATCATTCAACCTTCTAGTGATAGTTCTGGTTTAATTTGTTCTGACACTCAATTATTTGTCTTTTTTGCGGTCCATGGTATGCACAAAGCTCTCCTCCAGCACCACATTTCAAATGAGTTGATTTTTCTCTTATCCGCCTTTTTCACTGTCCAACTTTGACATCCATACACAGATATCAGGAATACCATGGTCTGAATAATCCTGACTTTAGTGTTCAGTGATACATCTTTGCATTTGAGGACCTTTTCTAGATCTCTCACAGCTGCCCTCCCCAGTCCTAGCCTTCTTCTCATTTCTTGATTGTCACTGATTCATAGGGTCACCATAAGTTGTCATTGACTTGAAGGCACATAACAACAACACCCCTTTCAAATGTTCTATCCAGGAGGACTGGAATCTTGACAAAACTGGAAGATTCTGCACAGAATTTCATGTTATCCAATCCATGATATTCTTAAATTTCCTCTCCCTCTGAAGCTCTGCAACTGATTTTTAGTGTATTTTAAAAAATTGATATGTTTTCTATGTGTTGCATTTTAATTGTTGCTACAAATTCCTTTGGGACTTTTTTTTAAAATGGGAAGTGATGCATCGATCCAAAAATAAATAAATAGGTAAGTTATAAAGCCAATATTAACAATATAATCAATCCTGTTGATGCCTTACCTAAAAGGCCTTTTCCACAGTTTCTCACCATTCTCCTGCGCATCTCTGTGGGGCACCTTTTGTTCATCAGCCTTCAGTTCTTCTGGTTCCCTAGATTAGGGAGCACAATTTTTAAGACAAGGTGTCTTAAAAATCTCCCCACCTGAAAATATTTTTTTGCACAAAACATTGAACAAGTAGCAATTTATCCTTGCTCTGCGTTGAGCAAATGATCCGACATTAAAAAATTAGCTCAAGTAGCTCAAGAAGTCACTCAGCATTATTACTTCCTAGCAGCCTTGTACATGGCCTTGCTTGGGAATTCTAAGAAACGAAAGAATCAGTGTAGTTTGGAATTAACAGTTAAAATCAGTGCAGTTTTGAAAGGTTCAGTCTTGCCTGCTCCTTGATTTTAGCAATCTGGTTTAAATCAGTGCAGTTTTGCAAAAGGTTCAGTCAGTCTTCTCAATTCAAATCGCTGTCCAATTTTATCTATTACCCCACACTCTCAGAAACCATTGTGCAAAATTTGGTCTTGATATCTTAAGAGGTGCCTAAATGCACAGCAAACAGCTTTCCAAAATATTGTTGTGCACTACGCCAGTCTCCAAGACTTCCAGGCGTTCCTGCGCTTGCCCAGGGTTTGGTTTCCTTGGAAGGAAGGTGAGCGGAGACTGTGGTGTCATTTTGATATATGGCTTATTTACACATCCACATAAGCTGAGCTTAAATGGAGGAGTTCACAGCAGGAGGAGTTAACAGTCCAGCAGACCTTGCTTTTCCATCAGGCTGGTAGGGAGGCACCCCAAAGCCATGGTGCAGAGAGAAATTTTCGGCACAGCCCATTGTTGACTCTGTGATGGACTAGGCAAGTAGTTTTCGTTAAAAAAGGGGGGGGAAAGGCAGCTCCTCCTCCTGAGATGCTGGTTCTGTCTGCGCCTCCTTAGTGCTAGTGTTTTGTTTTTGCAGCACATTACAGACAGGGACGGACTAATTAGTCTAATGGTCCATGTCAATTTTGCATGCATCCCCCCCTAAAACAGCCCCATTCTCATTTCTGCATTAATTTGTTATTGTTTGTTTAAATCACACAAAAGCTTGCATTTAAACACACATCTCAGTCAGTATTGCTAAGTGAATTTTCTCTCATTTTTCAAGCTGGAAACCCCTTCCTGTTAGAACATTCAGTAAGTGCCTTAGTTGATGGATGACTAAATTCCAATCTGCACATTTAATCTGGGAGGTGCAGATCAGGTCCAAGTGAATCCCTCAGGCATCCCTAATTACAGAGAAAGGTATCTTTGTCCTAGCGGCCACCTGAAGGAACTCATTGCCTTAATTGCCAATTAGCGGACCTGGAACATTTTAGGTCTTTGAATAAAGGAGTGGTGCAGAGCCCCACGGAGAATGAGGAGAATATTGCACATTTCAACAGCCGCCTCGCTACCTCCCCCTGCATATTTAACTAGCAAAGGACACAATGATCAAAGTATCAATTAACTCAGGCTCTTTGGTGCTCCCTCTGCAGTATCCCCAAGAGAATCTGCTTTATATACAAACATCTCAGTGGCCAGCCCAAGAACTTGTTTCAACTTAAACATGGAGGCAAACGGTCAGTCAGGGACAAGGGCAGCTCACCCTATACACAAACACACACCGCCTCTTTGAGGACTGCAAGCATGACTTACACCTTGATGCTGACCATCGCCTTCGTCGCCTTCTTCAGCTCCTTGGACAGCCTATCTTGCTTTGCCCTAAAAGGAGAGTCAGAGTCTCAGGGGGCTACGTGAGAGATTCTCCTTCCATCTGTCCTACTTGCTTCACTTGCTGGGTCCTTTGGAGATAGGACAGCGCCTCCGTAAAACCTATGCTTTGCATGCAGAAGGTCACAGGTTCAATCCCTGGCATCTTCAACCAGGGCTGGAAAAACACTCCTGGCCCATGATGCTCCATGGCAGCCAGTCAGATGCTTCTGGAAAGCCAATAAGCAGGGCAGGAAGGCAAGAGCCCTCCTTGCTGTTCGTTCTTTAGCATTTCATATTCAGAGGTAGACTGCTTCTGAACATGGATGCTCCATTCAGCCATCATAGATAGCAGCCACTGATAAAACCACTCTCTCTCTCTGAACTTGTCACTTCCTCTTCTAAAACCATCAAACCCACATCTCACGGCAGTGAGCACCACTGATGCGCTGTGAACATAGGAAGGCAAGCCAGACCCTCTACCTCAGGACTGCCACAATAACTGGAAAAGGCTCTGGCAGAGGGATTTAGATACTCTGCCACTGACCTATTGCACCTGTGTGAAGAAATAGTTTTTAAAAATAGTTTAAATCTACTACTGATCAATTTCATTGAGTGATCTCAAGTTGCAGTATTATGAGAAAATGAGGAAAAAAGTGCCTGCACCCCATTAGGAATAGGGCAGGCTAGGATCTCCTTACCGCCTTGATTTCGCCTTTATTTGCGACTGCAAGTGGCCTCGTTCTGTGGGAGCCTGAATTACTCTGCAATGTTATTTTACACCGAGATTTTCCCTCCCATTATCCTGTTTGATACATGAAGGCTATTCTGACAAACAGCCACCAGGAGTCACTGCAACCCACACTTTCACCCATTTCAGGCTCTACTATTCTCTCTCCCCCCTCCCCCCCAATTTCCATTTGAGCTGCCGTCCCTTCCAGATGGGTGTTTCATTGCAGGTGTATTCTGCAACAAGTTCTTGACACAATTGTATTTATTTATTTATTTATTGCATTTGTATACCACCCCATAGCCGAAGCTCTCTGGGTGGTTTACAACAATTAAAAACACATTTTTTAAAAAGCAATTTAAAAACACATGCTAAAATGCCTGGGAGAAGAGGAAAATCTTGGCCTGGCGCCGAAAAGGTAACGGTGCCAGGCGCACCTCGTCAAATAGATCATTCCATAATTTGGGGGCCACCACTGAGAAGGCCCTCTCCCTTGTTGCCAGCCTCCCAGCTTCCCTCAGAGTAGGCACCCGGAGGAGGCACAATTATAGCGCATTAATGGTGGGTTTATTCTATTTTAGTGTGTTCCGTGATGCTTCCCTGATGCCACCACATCACTGCTGTCCGGAGGAGCTACAGCACAACTAAAGTGGGACATGAACTAAAGTAGAACATTTGTGTTGGAAAAAGTTACAAGATTTCAACAGGAAGTTATGGGATGTATGCTGAATGGGAAGGAAGCAGTGTGACGGACCCAAAACGTCTGCAGTCTCAAACAGCAATGGCAGCAGGATCGTCCCACCCTAATAGCATCATGAGCACAGATCATCCTGAACAGGCAGCACAGGGGGCACCTGGAGGGGCCCTTAGTCACCCACCTCTCAATTGCCTTGTTCCAGTGTTCAGCAGCTTCCACTTTTGTCTGCATGAGGCACCGGAGCAGCTCCAGGCCTCTCTCGGCCGCCCGGCGTAACTCCACCTCCTGATTCCAGTAACACTCATGCAAAGCACCATAGCCGTCCCTCATGGCCGCGTTCCTGTGGCTCAGCTCGTCCACTCGCTCCAGCAGCAGGCAGTGTTTGGCCTCCAGATCCGAGACTTGCACACTCAGGCAGGCCAGCCTGAAGCAGATCAAACCGAGGGTTACTCTTTCCCCTCCCACAGGCACGGATTCCACTTATAGGTCCCAAGCATCTCTTTGGGTTGAAGGTACAAGGGGCTTTGAACCGGGGGGGGGGGATCCAGCATTGGGGTCCAGTGCTGCCCGAGACACAGGGCTCAGGAAGGAAGTGCCTGGCAGATGAGGGAACAGGGGCTGGTGGAGACAGCAAATGACCCCTGGAAGGTAGGAAGCAGGCTTATATTGGGACACAGCCTTGGTCCATCAAGCTCAGTACTGCCTACCCAGACTGGCAGCAGCTCTCAGGGGCTTTGCCAGCCCTACCTGGAGATGCCGGGAGTTGAACCAGGGACCTTCTGCATGCAAAGCAGATGCTCTGCCACTGAGCCACAGGCCCGGCCTGATGGGTGAAGGGCAAAGGACGTGGAAGGTGGGGCGGGCAGTGAAAACTCGGAAGCCAAGCCAAGGTGAAAACAGCTCGCCCACTTAACTCTGGCTCCTGAGATTTTACTCCTTCTCCCAGAGACTAAAACCCTGACGTTTCGGGTCATACCCATAACACGGTATCAGCCACGTTACTCCCAGCACATTTATTTCTAGTAGCTAGCTGGGGTTGGGGAGTGAGCCCATGATAAGCTATCTGCTGCAGTCACCATCAGGGCTCCAGTGACCCCAGGGGCCAATAGGGCCTGATTTGGGATGGGCTCCTCGGTCAGAGCAACTTGCTGCTCCAGCACAGCCTTCCCCAGCCTGGTGCACTCCAGATGTTTTGGCCTGCAAGTCCCATCAGCCCGAGCCAGCATGGCTAATAACCAGGGATGACGGGAGTTGTATTGCAGAAACATCAGGATTGCGCTCTTAGGCAAGAGACTGAGCTCCTGAGCAGAGCTCCAAGGGCCCGCCGGTGTGACTCCTGGCTATCACCAGGCCTTGGACACTTGGCTGCCAAAGGACTGCATCCGTGCTAGACCTAAGGGTAAAATCACCGCCCAGCACCACCACCACCAGGAGGGAAAGATGCTGCAAGGAGCTTCACCTGCCCCGCTGTTCCTCTAAAGTGGCATCGTGAGCTTTGAGCAGCAAGTTCATTTCATAGATCTTGTAGGCCAGCTGCAGAGAAGAGAGAGAGAGAGAGAGATTCCCCGGGTCATGTTGTGCACTTCCTCATCTCGCAAAGAAGACGGGAGAATGCTGCAGCGCAAACACGGTCTGGGAAATGTGGAGGCATCAGGGCAAAAAAACCCAAGTTGTTTTTCGTTTTCCCCTACCTGCCCACCCAAAAAGGCAGATCCTTGAAACAAACTTGAGGATATCTTTTGAGATGACAAATAATATTAACAAGCCTACAGTCCTGTTACTTGTATTAAGGAAATGTGTGTGGTGTTCATTTAATTAATAAAATGTATATTTCGCTTGCTTGTAAGACAATCTTTAAGTGGCTTATAAATGTAAATGCACTGTCTTAAGTCGATCCTGACTTATGGCGACCCCACGAATAGGGTTTTCATGGTAAGCGGTATTCAGAGGTGGTTTGCCATTGCCTTCCCTTGAAGCTGAGAGGCAGTGACTGGCCCAAGGTCACCCTATAAGACAACATATGTCACGTCAATTCAAATCCAAGAGAGATACCAACTGGGATCAAAATTATAGAAGAAAGAGGGATGTTTTTAACAGGCTCTGAAAAGGCAATGGAGAAGGAGCCTGTTGGATATGCAATGGGAGGGAAATTTATTACTACTACTACTACTACTACTACCTTTACTACTACTGGTGTAAAGTAGACTCTTCTGATCCTATTAACAGATCTTTTCCTAAAGAGCTGGAAACTGGTTTTAAACTCCTTGTATCTCCATTGTCATCAATAAAGAAAAAAGGCCACTTGCAACATTCATTAGCCTCTCAAGAGTCAGTCCCCTGGTGCAGAGAGCAGCTATGCAGGACGCCTTCCTGCTGTGACTAGAGAGTCCTGGAGAGGGGGAGAGGGAGATCAACCTTCCTAGCAGCCCCTTTCCTTCTCCTGTACCCTCAGCAGTTTTTTAATTCAAAAGATTCCCTTGCTTTAGAATCATAAGAAGATTCCGTGCTGGATCACACAGAAGAAGGAGCCATCTCTAGTCCACCACCCAGCTCCAAAGAGTGGCCAGGCAGATGCCTTCAGGAACCCCACAAGCAGAGCTGGAAGACAATAGTCATCCACAGAAGTTTTGTTTGCCCCCCAAACAACAACAACAACAACAGGCATTCCTCCAAGGAGCCATACCTGCCAGCTTAGAAGAATGGTGAGATGAAAACATAATGAAATGATCATCTGGTGGTGGTGGTCCTCGGTAAGGCTTTTAGTTTCCATCAGGTCTTGCAGCAATGGCTTCTACCAGAGGAACTTAGGAAGGAAGCTACCTTATACTGAGTCAAAGTCCTTGATCCATCTAACTCAGTATTGTCTACACTGACTTACAGAATCATAGAATCATAGAGTTGGATGGGACCTATAAGGCCATCAAGTCCAACCCCCTGCTCAATGCAGGAATCCAAATTAAAGCACCCCTGACAAGTGGCTGTCCAGCTGCCTCTTGAAGGCCTCCAGTGTCGGAGAGCCCACTACCTCTCTAGGTAATTGGTTCCATTGTCGTATAGTCCTTTTTTAATTTTTATTTTTTGTAAAACGCTGTGATTTAAAAAAAATCATATAGAATAGTAGAGTTGGAAGAGGTCTATAAGGCCATCAAGTCCAACCCCCTGCTCAATGCAGGGATCCAAATCAAAGCATTGCCAAGAGTGGCTGTCCAGCTGCCTGTTGAATGCCTCCAGTGTCGGAGATCCCACTACCTCTCTAGTAATTAGTTCCATTGTTGTATGGCTCTAACAGTTAGGAAGCTTTTCCTGATGTCCAGTCGAAATCTGGCTTCTTGCAACTTGAGCCCATTATTCTGTGTCCTGCACTCTGGGATCATTGAGAAGAGATCCCGGCCCTCCTCTGTGTGGCAACCTTTCAAATACTTGAAGAGTGCTATCATATCTCCCCTCAGTCTTCTCTTCTCCAGGTTAAATATGCCCAGTTCCTTCAGTCTCTCCTCATAGGGCGTTGTTTCCAGTCCCCTGATCATCCTTGTTGCCCTCTTTTGAACCTGTTCCAGTTTGTCTGCATCCTTCTTGAAGTGCAGAGACCAGAACTGGACACAGCACTCAAAATGAGGCCTAGCCAGTGCTGAATAGAGGGGAACTAATACTTCACACGATCTGGATACTATACTTCTGGTTTTTTTTTTTTAATATAAATTTTTATTCAAAATTTCAAAAACAAAACAAAACAAAACGAAAAAGAACAAATTAATAACTAATACAATAAAAATATTTGACTTCCGATTTGTCATAAATCAGCTATAGGTCTATAGTATATAACAAACCTGTCCCTTAATATATTACAAAATCACTTTCCTCCAGTGGTTATCTTGGTTAATCATTAAATCTCATTAACATCATATCATTTTATTCTTTCCACAAAAAGTCAAAGAGAGGTTTCCAGTCCTTGAGAAATATATCTATCGATTTTTCTCCAAATGACATGTCAATTAATCCATCTTATTCAAGTCTAGTAAATCCAGTAGTTTCAACAGTTATTCTTCCATTATCAGTGTTAGTTCCATCTTCCATCGTCCATCCTTGCACACATAATTCTGCTGTCATAGTCATATAGTAAGAGTCTGACAGGAATTTCCTTCATCACAAATATTTTCTTGCCATCAATTCTGACTGTGTTACTGAAATATTGTTGTAAAGTCATATCTCTGTTCTTCTTTTTTACGAAATGCACTAGCACATCTCTTGAGAGTTTTTCCATTGTCACATATCTGGAATTAATTCTATAAACTTTCTCTATCTCAGGTTCCATCAGATCATTCCAGTCCAGAAATTTTTTTGAAACACTGATAAATTTATCTCTGATATCTTCACCAATTCCTTCAGAGACAGCGCTGAATTCCAAGCAATAATCTTTGTCACTAGGATCCATCACAGCTATAAAATCCAAATCTTTTTCCAATTCCACATTTGATATATCTATTCCAATCTCCAGGACTTGCACCTTCCCTTTAATTTTTCTTTCATTTTCTATTGCTTGTCCAGTTATATCTTCTTTTCTCATAGAATCCTTTATTTCTTTCAGCTCCTGTTTCATTTTGCCAAATTCAATTTTCATCTCTTGTCTGCCCTGTCTCAATTCTTGTTTCGTTATCTTAATCTCATCCATTATTTTCTGAAACATGTTTAGAGAGAGAACCCCTTCCTGTACATCCAGGGTCTCGGCCACTTTCTTGATTGTCATTCTTAAGACCGGAAAAAAAAAAACCCTTCAATTTCCAATATAGCCACTATTCCCAAGCAAAGAGCAATTTATTTCTTTTTCCAGCAACAAAGGAGTTAATATTCCAAGCCTGTTGACATCATCTTCTAGACAGACTGCCTTATCTCTTATGTTATGTTATGGCAGTGTCTCTTCTGGGTTTCGGACAGGGACATTCCCAGTCCTACCTGGAGACCCTGAGCATGCAAAGCAGGCACTCCAACCACTGAGCTATGGCCCTTCATGGTGCACCCACTAGTCCTGCTCACCACAACCAGGCATGAGCACACAGAGCCAGCATGCAGCTGTTCTGCTGTTGCTACTGTTGTAACACAGTTGTACCATGTGAACTGGTTACGTGCCGTACCCTTGGGGGAGGTGACAAGGTGGTTTATTATGTGCTTAAAAACAAGAAAACTTAACAGGGTGCTCAGTGCAGTGAAGAGCACAGAAATGTCAGTTTCTGTAGAAACAGCTAAGATTTTTTATCAGACATGACAAGCATGGCCCCATTGAGGGAAACAGAGACATGGGATTGTCACACTAGAGCTGTCCTGGGAGCCTGAAAGCACAACTGAGGCCTGGTCACGCGTTCATCAGGTTCAGCTGCATGCCCCTCAGTACTCCTAGGCCGTGTCGGTGAGGTTCCTGAATTCACCTTGCAAAACTATAATTCCCAGGCTTCCCCAGAAGACGGAATGATTGTTAAACCACTAAAGCCTGTAATGGTGAATATGCCCCAGGCTGATCAGCGAAAGGCTCCCCACCATCCACCACCATTTATTTATCTTCAAAAGATAATATAATAGGAGTATTGATCACATACATATTCAGAGAAAGGCTTTGCAGAAGGAATGGCTGTGGAGGGAGAAAGGTATCTTTCATGTACTTGAAGAGTGCTATCCTGTCTCCCCTCAGTCTTCTCTTCTCCAGGCTAAACATGCCCAGTTCTTTCAGTCTCTTCTCATAGGGCTTTGTTTCCAGTCCCCTGATCATCCTCACTGCCCTCCTCTGAAAGTGTTCCAGTTTGTCTGCCTCCTTCTTGAAGTGTGGAGACCAGAACTGGGAGTAAAGTACAATGACATAGCTGCAGCAGGGCCGAGGGTGTTGGGTGATGGCACGAGGCACAGAAATGGAAGAGGGCAGGACGGCAGAGGATGAGCCGAGGGCGAAAGAGAGGAGACAAGGTGAGGCCCAGCATACTCTGCAGCAAAGTGCGTGTATCTAGGTGTGCCAGGAACTTTACAAATTGTTGCCCTGTTTCCCTGAACTGTTTGAAATAGAAATGGACTGCCTTCAAGTCAATTCCGACTTATGGCGATCCTATGAACAGGGTTTTCATGGTAAGCAGTATTCAGAGGGGGTTTCCCATTGCCTCCCTCTGAGGCTGAGAGGCAGTGGCTGGCCCAAGGTCACCCAGTGAGCTTCATGGCTGTGTGGGGATTCAAACCCTGGTCTCCCAGGTCCTAGTCCAACACTCTAACCACTACACCACACTGGCTCTCATGTGTCTCATGACTCTCTCTCTTTTTATAAATATATGAATGAAATGGACTGCCTTCAAGTCGATCCTGACTTATGGCAACCCTACGAATAGGGTTTCCATGGTAAGCGGTATTCAGAGGGGGTTCACCATTGCCTCCCAGTCCCTCTGAGGCTGAGAGGCAGTGACTGGCCCCGCCCAGCCCAGCATCCTGTTTTCCACGGCGGCCAATCAGATGCTTCCAGGAAGCCCATTAAGCAGAGCAAGAAGGCAACAGCCCTCCTTCATTCTTGCTCCCCAGAAGCGGTATTCAGAGGCAGGATCCGTTCTGGTCCATGGCAATTCCACATATCTCTGCTCAGTTCTGTTTTGGCATTAACCTCCTTTTTTTTTTTTTAATTTAAAAGTCTGTACAAAAATTCACACTTAAATATACATCTAAATAGTACATAAATGCATGTTTTATGACAAAATACTTATTTAAATATTTTATCACAACATGTTCATTTCTAAATTATTTTATCCTAAAATATGCAAAACACCCCCCCCTTTGCACATTTTGTGACATTTTTGGGCCAAGAACTATACTGTAGAATTCAAAGAAGTGCTAAATCCGAAGGACAATTACATTCTGATCTGTGTATTAGTCTGGGAAATCAGGTTAATTTGCCCAACAAAATGCTCCTCTGTCCCTAGGAGATATAGTGCCTCTGAACATGAAGGTTCCATATAGTTATGTGCAGACCAGTGGGACCTGCAACAAAATATTGCAGAGTGAAGTGATCCTCTGCAAGGATCCAGCCTTACCTTCTTCCAGGATTCTCCAGTCCATTCTGCCTCCTCTCTGGCTTTCTGCCACTGGCTAGCCACTCAGCAGTCTCTGTTCATGCTTAGTTCTCATTGGGCTGGGGTTTTTTTGTGGGGGTGGTGGGGTCATCTTAAGTTTTTTTCCTAAATATTTCCTGTACACCTGCAAACCTTGGGGCTTCCCCAAGTCTGTTTCTATACCTTCCCCTTGTGGCACTGTTTTGCTACATAAGAACTGGCACTTGGAAAATACGTTCACTATTAGTATATAGTAGTGTAGCATAGTGGTTGGACTACGACCTGGGAGACCAGGGTTCGAATCCCCACACAGCCGTGAAGCTCACTGAGTGACTTTGGGCCAGTCACTGCCTCTCAGCCTCAGAGGAGGACAATGGGAACCCCCCTCTGAATACCCTTACTATGAAAACCCTATTCGTAGGGTCACCATAAGTCGGGATCGACTTGAAGGCAGGCCATTTACATGGTGATTCCACAACTCCCCCCCCCGCCCCCTACAGACCATTTGCAAACTGCTGCTTTATGATTTTTTTCCCTGCCTGTTGTAGTAGTTGTAATGTGCTGTGCTAGATTCGGTACGGTTTTAAATTCTGTTTAACTGCTTCTTTTATTTTTTATATATTTTATTTTATTGCATTCCACAGAATTCAAATTGGAATACAATAAAACGTGATACAAGAAATATTTGAAAGCAATGCGAACACTGAATGCAATGGATGTGCTGCCCCCCGTCTTCAACCAGAAATCCGCAGACCTGCTACAGACCACCTGCATGAAGCTCATAGTTTAGGAAACCCTGGTAAATATATGAGATAGACCTTGTCAAGAAAGCCTGTTTTGGCTTGTCAAGATGTCTTTGCCATGCAGGCTTCTGGGAATCCATCTTGTATCAGCCTGATGAGTACATTCTGAGCTGCAGCAGGCCTGTGAGAAAGAAGTTGTTTTCTACCAGCTTCTTGAGTTAATTGGCAGGGTGAGATCATCCCTTGCACCTGTGCTATCTCTGATAACAGAGATTCTCTAAGGCTGTGCCTGTTCTTGCTATCTGGAATCGCATGCCTATGCTGTGAAGTTTCGCTGAAGGGCCTAGGCCTAGAACAGGCCCAGAGCCAGTGGGCAGTCATGTTGGGCACTGGCCGAGGGCCCTGGAGCTGAAAGGGGCCCCTGCTGCTGGGGCTGGGTAGGTTTTGCTCCCACTCCATGATCCGCACTATCATTGGGTCATGGAAGGTGCACTCCGCAACCCAATGCTGGCACGGATTGTGCAGCAACAGCCACTCTCCCAGGCAACAGCTTCCCACCCCTTGCGTAGGCTGGCCATGCCATTTCCCACATTGTGCACACATTCTTGCCATCACCCAAGATGGCCCCACCGCCATCTTAGGTGATGATAGACGTGTGTGCATAGAGTGCTAGCGTGCTGACACAGCTGGGCCTATTTGAGCCTCCAGCGGCAGCAGTAGTACCACACTGTCACTGCCAGTGCCTTCAAGGGCCCACTGCAATATGGTGCTGGCTCTGGCCTACAAGGTTCTGCTCAGGCTATTCTTCTGGCCAGGCCCAGGCCTAGGTCTCCAAAGTTCTACCCGTTCTTTGGTCCTATGCCCTCAGCTCCAGAATGTTCTGCCCATTTCCCATCTCTGATTGGCTTTAGGATCTGCTTGCTGTTGCCATGCCGATCACTCCCTTTGAACTCCTTTGCTCATTGCCCCTTGTTCCTGCCCTGACTCACATGTGCCTAATGGAGGCACAAGGGCTCTTGCTCCCCTGAAACCCTGTTGGTATCTATAGAGAGGTACAACTAGAGCTTATTATTTTGTCCCACGGTTATTTCTCAATTGTCTTTTTCTCATCTGATGTTTTGTTCCAATCCTTTTGGGGTGAGCTGGGTTAAAAGATTTTCATACTGCTCTTTTTATGTATTTTCTATTTTATTTCAATGCACTGTTCTATTTTTCATTTGCACTTTTAATATTATTAATAATGCTACCTCATATTTACCCGCATGTGCTCTTGCAGGTGAACTCTGGTGAACTTCAAGTACATGAAAGGTTGTCACACAGAGGAGGGTCGGGATCTCTTCTTGATCGTCCCAGAGTGCAGGACATGGAATAATGGGCTCAAGTTGGAGGAAGCCAGATTTCGACTGGACATCAGAAAAAACTTCCTAACTGTTAGAGCCATACAACAATGGAACCAATGACCTAGAGAGGTAGTGGGCTCTCAGCATGGCCTTATAGGCCCCTTCCAGCTCTACTATTCTATGATTCTAGGTCACTCTACACCCAGCTCCTAGGCCTCACGTGGCTACAAGGCTATTGAATGAGCTTTAGCTGAAGGCTCCAGGAGAGGAGAGTGTGACTTGTAGCTCTTATTCCTTTGGGATCCTAGGCAAGCCCTCTGCAAAACCCTAAATCTGCTCAGAATCAATTTCAGCAGAAGACTCAAACTTCTCATATTGTGAGAAAGAAAAAAACATGTCTTTGTGTAACCCCTATGGGTTATATTGGTTTGGTCCAGTGGGTGGAGAAACCTTATGGAAGGATTGTATTAAGGAGTTGAGTACAAACCGTGAGGAAGCTGAAGAGAAAAGGAGCTGTTCATGCCAGGGAGTAAGGACTAGGCCCTTGTCACCTTGAATTAGGGCTTTGAAGTTTGCAATTGGAAATTTCCGAATTTTCTCTACTGGACTTTCTGCAAGCAACTTCTTCATTTATGTCTTGCTGAATGCATTGGACTTTGGGAATTATTATGTTAAGAAGATATATGATATATTCTGTTGGCATACATGGTGTTATGTTCCTTTCAGTTATTGTTTAAATATATATATATATATATAAAACAAACATTGTAATTGTGTTTGCAGTATTCGTTTCAACGAGCCCCATAGGACCCAAGAAAGAGGTGCATTTGCTTACCCACGTTCTCTACATCAGGCATAATTATATAGGCCTATATGATGTTCCTCTTAGTTGCCTCTTTTCCAAACTAAAATGGGCCAAACGTTTTTGCCTTTCCTTGCACAGAAGGTGCAAGTTCAAATTTATTTATATATTTATATGAACAATTTTGGTTTGTAGTTTTCCGTCACTTTTCCTTGCTTGATAGCAGAGGCCTCTCCTGTTCCTGGCTGCATGTGGAGCTTCCCTCTGATCCCCAGGCCCTCTCCTGACAGAGCATTAGCTTACCTCCCCATTGATGCTTTCCAGCTCCACCAAATGTCCCTCGTGACTTCTCTTCAGGCTTTCCAGCATTCTGGGGTAGCCCAAGACTGACCCCAAGGCACAGTCGGTGGACTCCTGGGTGCCTCTGCAAGCCAATTCAGATTATAAAATGAGGATAGTAACACTACAATTCTGGTTTAGGGCATACACAGAATCAATCATGGTGTGGCATTAACGCCACTTTTGACCTTCTGGAGAAAATCCAGCTGTACCTTGGAGCATTGCCAAAGAAGTTGCAGTTCTGTGCATACTTACTTGGAGGCAGGTGTCACTGAACAAAGACTTGCTTCCAAATGAGCATAAGAAAATAAGAAGATCCTGCTGGATCAGGGCAGTGGCCCATCTAGTCCAGCATCCTGTTCTCACAGTGGCCAACCAGATGCCCATTATGGGAAGCCTGCAAGCAGGACCTGAGCACAAGAGCGCTCCCTCTTCCCTGTGGTTTCCAGCAACTGCTATTCAGAAGCATCCTGCCTCTGACTGTGCAGGCATGCATAACACCGGGCTGCAAAACACCTGAGATGACTCTCTGAGGATCTGAAGGAAAGGAACTTTGTTGCTATTATCTGAACAAAGTCCATAAACTTAAAAAACAGAAAATGGGCTGCCTCTGCTGCTCTGGAAACAAGATAATGTGCCTGGAATCAAATAATCTGGGGAGATAACTCTGCTGGTGATTACTTCCTAAGCATCCCTACCCACCAAGCTGCATGAAAAATGCACCTCATTTTTGCAACCTTAAGCAGACACTACAAACAGGCTTCTTGAGCCCCTACCGGGGCCACCATACGTGGCTGCATTAACTTAATGGGCCGCCAGCTGTACAGGAAAACAGAGGTTGACATGTGACCCATCTCTTCTGGCCCAGATGCCAGATTTGGTGTAGAAAGGACGGTATTAGAGACCCCCTAGCCTCCCTCAAACAATTGTATAGAACTGCTGGAAACTTAGCATGCGTGTCCTAAAACAGAGGCCGTGTGCCTTCAGCCACAGGATGGGGGAGGAACCCCCTTTCAGCCTGAGAAAAGCAGTCAAGACTGGCTCCCACAAGGAGGCATGAAATTCAGACCCTGTATAACCCCACAGAGAAGCTGGAAAAAAACAAAAAAAGCAAAACTGCAGCATGACAAATGACCTTAAAGAGGGGGGGACACCAGGTTGGCGAATGACAGCCTACAAGGTCATTTAGCTGACCATTTTTCAAACATTCCACCTTGAAGGAGCCCTTTCCATCCCAGCTAGTTTGACAGAAAAACTTCTCTGAGCTGCAGAGCATTTGGCAGGATGAGAAGGTATGAACATGCTTTAAACTGATAGGGATCATTGGTCCAGGTAGGCCATAGCTGTTTACTCTGACTGGCAGCAGATCTCAACACTCTAGACCAGTGTTCTTCAACCTTGGGTTCCCAGATGTTGATGGACTACAACTCCCATCATCCCTGACCATTGACCACGTGCTGTCTGGGGATGATGGGAGTTGCAGTCCAACACCATCTGGGGACCCAAGGTTGAAGAACAGTGCTCTAGACAAACGGAGGATAAAGGGATCAATGGCTTCAATGGTGGGATGCCTCTGAAAACCAGTTACTGGGAATCATACTGGGGGAGTGCTGTCGGACTCGCGTCCGGCTTGCAGTCTTCCCACAGACATGTGGATGGCCACTGCGAGGACAGCATGCTGGACTAGATGGGCTGTGGTACTCCCTCCCCTTAAATATTAGACAGGCGCCATCTCTGTTATCTTTTTGGCACCTATTGAAGACCTTCCTCCTTCAACAAGCCTTTTAAGTAGAGACCTTATCCCAGTCTTCTTCTGTGTTGGAATTGCTTTTTAAGATGTTTTTAAACCATTTTTTAAAATAATATGTTTTTAACGTTTTTTAAGATGTTTTTAAAGTTGTTTTGTTTTAATGTATTTTAAAGTCTGTGTTTATGATGTTTTAAAGTATTTTTAGTGCTTCTGTTTGCCGCCCTGGGCTTGTACTAGGAGGAAAGGCGGGATATAAATCAAATTATAAATAAATAAATAAATGCCCCCCACCCCCCAGGCCCTTTTTGTGTCCTCAGACAGATAGGGGTCTTTCCTATTACCAGTTAGCCAGGATCCCTTTTAGGGGGAGATGCTGCAGATTCAACAAAGGGGCATTCTGCCTACGAAGCAGGCACTCTGCAACTGGGCTACAACCCCTCCCATATTCTAGGGTGCATATTGTAAATTCAGAAGCATTTGGGGGGGGGAGAAAATTGGGAAGAGGAGAAAATGCAGCCCAGGAGACAGCATTATCTATGGCAGTCCCTAAGCTGGGGAGTTCCCTCTCCACAGAGGTGCGTCTGGGACCTTAGTTATGTAATTTATGTTGTGTGCTGGAAAGGTTTGCTCTGGATCCCTGTATGGATTCCATTAATCACCTGAAAATATATACACATAATTGTGATTAACAAAACAAAACATTTCGGCTTCTGCCTTCATCAGCTGCTAGCATATTGTTATGGGTTTGGGGGGTTATTTATTTATTTATTGTATTTATATACCGCCCCATAGCCGAAGCTCTCTGGGCGGTTTACAGTGACTAAAAACATTAAAACAAATATACAAATTTAAAAACTCATCTTTTAAAAATATTTTAAAACACAATTTAAAAATTTAAAACAATTTAAAACACATGCTAAAATGCCTGGGGTTGAGATAGATGATTTCTACGAGTCCCCTTTCCAGCCTCTGATTTGGGACCCTGCACCTGGAGGTGGGCTCCGCAGCTGAGGAACCTGCTCTCTTGGTCAGAGGAGTCTCCTTTGTTAATTTAATAAAGTGACCAGGTGGCCTAGTGGGTCTATCAAGTGCCCTTTAACTGGTGAATGGGCCAGGGAGATCCTATCGTTATTGAAACTCTTCAGGAGAGCCCCCATCCCTTTCTGAGGACAAAGAGAGGCTTGTGCTTTTAGCTAGTCAGAGGAAAGGCTGGGAACTGGAGACATGCAGAGAGGTCTGCTCCCTGAATGATGGCTTTAGGATGCCTCCTGTAAGCCTGATGAAAAAGCAAGATCTATTGGACTGCTGATGCTTTGAAGCCCTCCATCTTAAACTCGGGCTATGAATGTGTGTAAATAAACCATATTTCATAAAGACACCATAGTCTCCGCTAACCTTCTTTCCAAGGAAACAAAACCCTGGGTAAGCACAGGGACTCCTGGAGATCTCTCACTGCTCAGGGGTTGGGGTGGTGCACAACAATATGCTAACATGTTAGCAGCTGATAAAGGCAGAAGTCAAAATATTTTGCTAGTAAAATAAAAACCTGTTTTGTTAATCACAATATTTTTAGATATATATTAGGACCCACCCTATCCTCTTGATTGTAATTTGATCTAATATTGTGTTTTTAAATTGTTGCAACCTGCCCTGGGACTCCATGGGAAAGGGTAATCATCATCATCATCATTATCCTCCTCCTCCACATGTAACAGCCAGGGCAGAATCCCACATTTCTTCAACTGCATTTTGTAGTTATGAAATTTAATACTGGGGAGAGAACTCAACGCCTTGAGAACATCTTTTTGTTGTTTTTATTCAAAGCCACTAACTTGGTGGCAGTGAATTCCATGCATCAATTATGTTTTGTCTGAAGACAGGCTTCCTTTTGTCTGTGTGGAATCTGCAGCCGGTCAATAACACTGATTCATTATAGCATTATAAGAGACAGAGAGATTTCTCTTGATCCACTTTCTCCACCCTGTCCTTCACTGTAGCAGTTCCTAATGGGGGGCGACAAGTACCCCGCTCCAATGAACCATAATCCCCAGATTATGTTTTTTTTTAAGCAATTTTCTAGAATTTGTAGAACATGAGATACGAGGCAAAACATATGCAGGCACTTCTCATTTTTTTTTGTGGGAAACTAGCTTACTTCCCTCTTTCAGTATTTTATTTTCCACTCCAGACACTCATGTGCCCCTGTGGGCTCCAACTGAGGCATGGGGTGAGAAATCCAACATTATTCCTGAACCTTACTGAGGTTCCCTTTATTGTTGCATGAACTGACAGTGAAAAACCTCTAATCACCCCTGACTGGGTACATAAAAAGGAAATTCAGATGTACTGCTAATTTGCAGCAAATGGATTTTGTCCTCAGAGGCGACACTGGCACTGCCAAGGTCACTGATTCAGCACTGATTCAGCATGGAGAGACACTCTTCCTTTCCGGAGCCCCTTGGCCTTTTATTGAATTTCCGCCCAGGACAAAGGCAGAATAGGATCAGCCTTGCAGGACTGGTGTTAATGGAAAAAAGCTCTGATTGTAACCTGCTAGGCACCACAGCTGCTGTTCAAAGGGTTTTGGTACTTTGAAGTCCCAAGGCACATTGCCTGTGTGCTTATTTCAAGGCCAACGGTCAATTACTGCATTGTCATTGTGGGGGGGAAGGAGAAGAGGCCTCTGCATTTGTCAATCATCTTCAAGAGCCTAATCAGGGTGACAGGAAGGAAGACTTAGATGACACCCTAGTCAGAAAGCTAGGCAAGAACTTTATTGTCTCACTCCAACAAGAACAAAACAGGAACAGGAAACTCCTGACTCCTATGAGATGCAACTAAGTCCAGCGCCACCTGTTGGCTAAGCTATATATTGACATCCACACATAGGGGAGAGATAAGAGGTTTCTGTACCTGGGAGGAAATCCCATCTGGTTATCCAGAGATTTCACATGTATCTTTGCAGTGAAGTTTTCCAGGGTGGATTTTTCCAGGAGTTTGTTATCTACAAGAATGGAAAGAGCAGATTCTATGAAAAAGAAGACACAGTAACAGATGCCTATATAATTTACTTCTACAGTTCTACCCCTGGCAGAGATGAGAGAAGGAAAAGTTTCCACTAGTGTATTTTTTCTGTGGAAAATATTCCACTTTTAGAAATTCATTGTTTGATGAACTAATTTGTTTACATAACGAATGGAACACAATACAAGTCAAATTGAGCAACTGGAATGAATTCAACAGCCGTCAAATTTAAAATCAAAGTGCATGACGTTAGGCAGCACATGCTAAAATTGGTATAACAGTTTTCAGTGCTTCTCTTTTTTCTTGAAATCTAATGTAAAGAAATACTTAAAATATTTACAAGCATCCTAATAAAAAAATCCAAGTAAGATTTGAATTTGTTTGAATAAGAACATAAGAATGTTATATGTTAAGAATATAACACTTAAACTATACTAAAGCTGCAATCCTATATCCGATGACCTAAAAGTAAGTCCCATTTAACAAAATGGAACTCCCTTCTGAGTAGACAGCAATTTTTTGAATTTTTTCCTCTAATCAAGTATTTCAGTTCATCTACTTTTCCAAATTGGAAAAAAATCATTATTGTATTTAAAATTAATATAAAAATTAACATGCTTTTTAGTTTTCTTTACTATAATCAAATGAACACGCTAAACCAGCTCTCTATTGATTTAGGGCAATGGAAATTCAAAAATTCCCACAAAAGCCACATCAATGGCCCATATTTCACAATTCAGCAGTTAATGAAATTTAATATTGGAAACAGAATTCAACATCTTTGTAATACTATCTTTTTAAAGTAAAAGTTTTGCCCCTGAGATGTTGGTGATGAAACGAAAAGTGCGTCTGTGGAAGAAATCTCAAGAGCCTGTCCCCCGAGTTACAGAGGCCCAACTGACCTCAACCAGAAGTTCGGCATTTTAGGGTTGTTGGTCCCATGCTGTGGAACATTCTTCCAGCAGAGATGCGGCAGGCATCCTCGCTTTTGACTTTCAGGCATCTCTTGAAGACCTTTCTGTAGCAATAGGCCTATAAGGCTGTTTAATTAGCCAGTTGCTTTAATGATTATCTGTATTGTTTAACAGTTTATGCTTTACTGTTCCATACCAGTGTTTTATGAAATGGCAATATAGAAATATTTTTATACAGTGCTTTTGGGATAAAAAAATGAGGTGCTGGTACTCATCTCTTGGCAAAAGTGTTGTAGGTGCCAGCACAAAATAGCTGCCATAGGCAGAAAAAAGAGAGAGGTACCAGAATCATTGCAAAAAAGTACCTCGGAGACCAGGGTTCGAATCCCCACATAGCCATGAAGCTCACTGGGTGACCTTGGGCCAGTCACTGCCTCTCAGCATCATGATAACCCTATTCATAGGGTCACCATAACTCAGAATCGAGATGAGGGCAGTACATTTACATTTTTTAATAAACAGATAAGCAGCACTCCCAGCCGTCAAGAGGTTTCAGTACTGTATGTAACTGTCTGACCTTCCCCAAGACTAACAAAAAATAGAATTCTGCTTATATATTTCTGCTCTAGAGTGAAACTGGAGGATGGAATTGCCTGCAATCTTGCAAAATCTCTTTCGCTATAACTACTGCAAACTCTGAGACTCACTATATATTCAGAAAAGACTCTCAAGCGGCAATCATAAGACATAGATTTGCACAAAATTTGCATTTGCTAATTATCACTGTTATTGTTATTTATTAGATTTATTAGTGACTTGTTAACTGAAGGTCTCCAAGTGACTTATAACACTGTTAAAAACAAAAGCAAATATACCATATAAACAAAACCATAAAATAACAATAAAACAGCAACAACACCCCATACAGCCACAGGAGGGTGTGGCAGCCCACTAATAACAGACAACATCACCTCAGTCTATCAAATGCCTGAAGAAAAAGGTAAGGCCCCAAAAAGATGTCAATGAAGGCGCTGGGTGGACCCCACTAGGGAGCGTATTCCATAGATGGGGAGCCACAACAGAAAAGGCCCTCTCCCTTGTCTCCAGCCTCCAAGCCTCCCTCAGAGGAGGGACGTAGAGAAGGGCTTCAGAAGATCCAATTTATATGTGTGGGTGCAAATTTAGAGATAGTTACTATAGTTTAAACAGAACTGGGGTAAGAAGTTAAACTTAATTAGGTATACAAAGGGACAAGCAGAATGACCCCTCATATTTTTAATTCCCAGGACTGAGATATGGCAATCCTCTGTGTCTACTTGTGTGTGTGTGTGTGAGAGAGAGAGAGAGAGAGAAACAGAGAATCAATTTTAAGCCAGCTCAGTCTTTTAACAGCCATAGCTGGCATGACATGCATGTCCTTTCTCATAAGAACTTGTTTATTCTCCCAGGCCTTTTAATTACAATAGGCATATCTGTGTGGCGCTTTTAAAAATTCTTATGCCAAGTGCTTTCCCCTTGCTGGTTTTAAACGAATTTCATGCTACAGTGCTTATACTGGCTTCTAGATGGCTTCTCTTCCGCTGTTTTGCCTTGTTTATAACCAGTTTTATTGTTTTTAAATTGCATGTTGTGCTTTAAAAAGTTGTAAACTGTCCAGAGGTGGGAAGGTTTATGAAATAAATAACTAAATAACTCAATAGCATTTGCTGCCATATCTAGCAGAGAGCGGAGCAGGCTGCAGCAATCCAGGCTTTTCAAACTGGTCACCATGGTGACGAAGCTGCACAGAAGACTGGAGGCTTGTAGAAGGGACAGAAACGGCGTTCTGCAGGGAAGATATGAAGATTTGGGACTTTGGCTCTGTCAGGGCAGGGGCCAGCTGGCTGTCAGAGGTGGGGAAAGGAGTTAACATGTTGGAGGGGCGGAAATGTGTGCATGCACATCTGCACACACACCTGGAAGCGTTTCAGTGGCTATTTGAGATTGCGTGGATCACACCCAGGACTGAGAGAGCCAGACGTGGCTATAGCCTGCAACTTGGGACTTTCTCGGCCTAACTGGGATGTAATAAGGGTCGGTTCAGAAGCCTCTGCAACATTTTTAAGTACTTCAATTTTAAAAAATGTATTGCCCAGTAGGTGATGTTTTTTATTTCAAAGTACAGTGCAATACTTACTCAGAAGTAAGCCTCTCTGGGGATCATGAGCAGGAGAGTGCTTTGTGCGCATGTCCTGCACGTGAACTTCCCTTTGGGGCATCTCTCTGGCCACTGTAAGAACCGGATGCTTGAACAGATGTGCCCCCTTTGGCTTGATCTAGCTTCTTATGTTCACTGTGGTCAGTGAAACCTACTCTCAGCTAAGTGTGCGTAGGGTTGCGGCCTAAAGGAACTGTTAACCAACTCATTCAATAAACTGGATTACTTTTTATCCATCTTCTCTAAGATCGCAGAGGAACTGTTCCCTGTATTTTATTTTAAACATTTTAAGACTGCCCTTCAGATTCACAAAACAAAACTCCCATGGCAGCTAACAGGACAACAAATTCGATATCAAGCAAGCCTGCAAGGGAAGTGGATTCCACCCATGGGGTGCCACCACAGAAAAGCCCTCTCTCAAGTCACCACACATCCCTTACTTCAGAGGGTGTGGGATTTGAACAGTGGTAGGATATGGGCAGGTCCGTGTGGGAGAAAGTGGTCCTGTGTGCATTGGGTTTTATTCTCATTCAGTTTCTTTTTTGTATACAGTAATACTCAGTTAGCAAACCACATGCGTTCCTGGCGATTACTTCTTTAACAGGACCTTTGCTACCAGAGGTAGGAACAACATGGAAAGAACAGGGATAGGTTCCTACACCACAAGAAAGAACAGCAGGTCAACATACTTCAGCAAACTTTTTATTCGAAGCTAACAAGATGCATGTCTGAAATGAAACAACCAGGTCAGGTCAGCCATGCACACAGACCACTTGAAGACTTCTTCCAAACTACATCCAGGGATGCCTGCCTGGCCTTTGTTCTTTAAAAGCGTAGCATCTTGCTCCAACAGTCTCAAGCTCTGAGCACAGTTCTCCACCCCATACACTCGAGCAGGCAGGCAAGGGGTAGCCTCCACCAACCACCCTGTGCTTGAGGTCTTTCTCTCTTTCTGACATCCTCCCCTACACTTGAGTAGATGCATCTGCAGTAAACAGTGCTTCCAGGGCACCAGAAGCACTGTTTACCGTGGAGGTGTCTGCGCCACCACGGAGCGCCATTCCAGCCACATGTGAGAGAGACCTGCCATATTCTGACTATGTCAGAGTGTGCCCTCCCACTCCCCCCCATCCAAAAAAAGACTTGTTAAAAGGAGCTTCTTTCCTGGAGGGTTTGTTGAGGTATTACTGCAATGCAATGTGGATTATTATTGTATGTTGCATTTTGTATTGTACTTCTACTTTTGCTTTAATGCTATATTTTTATTGTTAGTTGTCTTGGGCTCCCGTGAGAGAAAGGGTGGGGCATATTAAACAAAGAAAAACAAATGTTTTATGCACCCCCATTTCCTTGCGTGGTGGGAGACTTTTTTGGGGAGGGGGAGTCTATTACAGGAATGTGTGGCCACTTCCAGACTGTTGCTATTTTCGGGTGGGAGTTAATCACATACTGGCAAATTCAGGTTGTGCAATTATATTTTATTTGACACTCTTGCATAACAAACCCACTTCCCCAAAGAGCTGACTTTTTGTGATAGAGAAAGTGATGGGGAAATGCACTAGAACGTGTCAAATAACACTTGCTTTGATGCAACGTACATTGTCTAATCTCCATCCAAACAAGCACATCCTCTTTGCAAGCTGGAATTTGTTATGTGTAAGGAAACATTTAAAAAAATAATAAACCAACAAAATTCCCAGAGCAGCCCATAACAGTTTAAAAAGCAATGAAACAAATTAAAAACATTTTTTTAAAAAAACCAGTCAAGATTAAACAGATTAAATTGGATTAGAAGAGGGAGAAATTTTTTTAAAAGGGTTTCGCCTCATGCCAAAAAGGACAGCAGGGTAGGCACCAGGGGACTCTAGAGATGGAAGGATCTGTCAGCTTCGGTTCTCTTGTTTCTCAGTTTTCCCCATCTTAAATTCAGTTCTCCACGTTTGCAATTAGAAAAAAACACTCATGAATATTCTTCAGCATTTTAGTGCAAATTTCTCCTAATAAATACATTTTTTTGCATGCCGCTTTGGCGAATGTGCACATTTTCCCAAGCAATTCTAACATAATGCATTTTGTATGTTGCAATTTTGTGCACACTTTCCCCTGATAAATGCATTTTTGTAAACATTGGTTGGTTGGAGAACTGCATTGCAAAATTCAGAAAAGTGAATTTTGAAGGATGGCTGTGTCACATTTCTCATACTGTTTTGGAAAGTACGGGTTTGATAGATTCAGCTTCAAATATGAACTTTCCCTAGGCAACACCCAATCCAAAAAGAGGTGCCACCACCAAGAGGTCCGTTGCCTCACTTGGCAGAGGAACCTGAAGGGTCTCCAGTAGAGATCTTAATGTAGGGATAGGTGATCCTTCAGGTCCCAAGCCATGAATAGCGTTAAAGAGCAACACCACCAGAGTTTAGACACAAGACAACATGGAAAACTACGTCCTCTTATTCGTTTAACCATCCTTTAGCACTGACAATACGGTGATTAAAGAGAGGAATCCTTTTACAATAGGGCCCCGCTTATATGGCGGGTTAGGGACCAGGCCCCAGCCGTAAAACGGAACCCATTGACTATAATGGGTCGCATTGCACGAAAATGCCGCAAAATCGGCTTTAAAATGGGGAATTTCCCCTAATTGAAAGCCGCTGCATCAGCAGAACACTGTAAAACAGAACGCCGTAAAGCGGGGCCCTACTGTATATACGTTGCCTTTCTGTTAAGTTGTCCAAAGAACCAGGCCAGATACAGCAGCCTTAGAGAGCCAGGTGGATTTGATGGTCTCCTTCCTGTCAGCTGATTCCTGCTAAGCTGGGGAGAAGGCTCACCCAAATCCATAGGGGAGATGGTCTGGGTGGAGGCTTTACACCAAGGACACAAGGTTGTAATAGGTGGCCTATTTATTTTGGGCGTAGGACCACAGCTCAGTGGTGAACATGCTTGCATGCAGAATGTCCCGATTCAATCCCTGCTGCTTAAAAAAATAAAAAATAAAAGATTCAGGTTGCAGGTAAAGACCTTTCTCTGTCCAAGACATTTAGACAGCTTTTGCCAGTCAGAGTAGAGAGCTCTCAGCTAGATTGATCAAAGATATGAGCAGAGCTTGGAAAAGTTACTTTTTTGAACTACAACTACCATCAGCCCAATCCAGCGGCCATGCTGGCTGGGGCTGATGGGAATTGTAGTTCAAAAAAGTAACTTTTCCAAGCTCTGGAGTCAGGATCAGAGGTTGGAAAAGTTACTTTTTTGAACTACAACTCCCATCAGCCCAATCCAGTGGCCAAGCTGGCTGGGGCTGATGGGAGTTGTAGTTTAAAAAAAGTAACTTTTCCAAGCTCTGGAAAGCAGCTCTCTATAGTCACATGGGAGAAGATCCTGTGAAATGCTTAATTTGCCAGTCTTCTACTGGGTCAGCTTCAAGATTCTTGTGTTAATTCACAAAGCCCTAAACTTTGACCCAAAGTACCTTAAGGACTGTCTGATCTCTTATGCCCCATCTCAATCACTGAGATCACATCTTGTGGTTCCCCACACGGGCCCTATAGCTTTGGTCAGTCTTTATTAGTTTTGGTCAGTCATTATTGACCCTTTAGGGTGCCCTGTGGAACTGTCTGCCACTAGAGATTTTGGCAGGAATCATTCCTGTCTTCTTTTAGATATCTCCAAAAAACGGCGCTATCAGTGTGCCTAGGCTGACTGACTTGCAGCTGAAACCAAGGCACAGCTCTTAGTAAAAGCAACGTTCTGAGAAGAGGCATGCACCAAAATCTCCAAGGGTTGTTTGTGTTGACCATTGAACTGTACTGTCACTGAGTTTAGTTTTCCATCAAGTCTGCAAGTCTGGAAATCTGTAGCTAGCAGGAGTTATGTCTTTGCCCAGTCTGGGAACGGACAGCCAAGGCCGTTGCCATGGTAGCATAGAGATAGACTGGGAGAGTTCTAGCAGCTGTCTGTGTTGAGCTGAGTCTTCTGTGTCATGTCTTTGAACTGAGAGCTTCTCACCTAGATCTTAACCTGATCTAATGCCTCTGTGGTGTTTCTTGCTCAACTTAACTCCAATGTAACGTATGCTGTTTCACGCAACAACGCACACACGTCAACAGGGTTATGGGCCCAGATCCACAGCGCGTTACACAAGAGTAAGTTGCTGGTCTGAACGGCAGACGGAGTTCCAGAGGGCAGCTTGATTGATTGTTCCAGACAGAGGTGAGCAACATGGCTGTAAACCTGTCTGGGGGAGGCTTGCCAATGGAAAGATTGATGGAAACGAATTATGCCAGCTGGAAGCCGAGGATGCGGGCTTTGCTGATAACAGAGGATTTATGGGACGTTGTTCATGGAAACCCCCCGGCGGTACCGACCGCGGCCTGGAAGCGTCGAGACCAGAGGGCGCAGGCGTTTATAATCTTGGCTCTATTGGATTCTCAACTGATGTGTGTGAGAGATGAGCCGTCGGCTAAACAGATGTGGGATGCGTTGCAGGATTTGTCCCAGGAATGGCAGCGGAGGCAGAAGACGCAGAGAGCCGAGCCGAACAGCAGCGGCTGAAATCTTGTTATGCCTGTGGGGCTCGTGGACATCTTCAAAGAGAATGTGCAGTCAAGCGAAACTCCAGGTAAGGAGGCTTGAAGCAGGGAAGTGTGAACTTTGTAAACAGAAGTCTCAAGATTTAGGACCTGTTAACTGGCTTCTTGACAGCGGTGCAAGCCATATATTAATCAAAGACAGGAGTTTGTTTTACTCTTCAGAAAACGTGCAGGATTTTGTGCAACTTGCGGATGGATCACAGAAGAGGGTGGAAGCCCGAGGACTGGTGAGATTTGATACACTTGGAATACTGTCAGAATGTTTATTTGTACCAGAATTGGCTCATAACGTATTGTCAGTCAGAAAACTGGTGAATTCTGGGTATTGTGTAACGTTTGACAGAGGAAAATGTTTTGTGCAAAGAGACAAAGTTGTCTGCCAGGGATTCATGACACAGGGGCAGTTTAAAATGACCATAGGTGTGAAGGGTGCTGATGCCTTGAGTTTAATGAGGCGGAAAGAGAATGACGGTCAGAGCTGTAAGAAGACAGCTGTTAAAAGCTCACAGCCACAGTATTCATGTAATGCAGTCAGGCTGATGCCTGAAAGAGTGCATCGCAGCCGAAGTTACAAGCCACAGGGTAAGAGACGTGGCAAACGTGCACCTAGAGCACAAGAGAATGTATATTTCAGAGTTTGGTGTCCAGAAACACAGCAATTAATCCTGAGCAGAAGCATTAAAGTTGCAGAGAAGCCTTGGGATCAAAGGCAAACAGTCATTCTTACAGGGTCAAGTGACACACAAGCACAAACACAAGCACCGACATTGACATTTAAGCCAGATCTTGACATAAAAGTGGAAGGCACACGAAGATCGAAGAAACGTAAGGCTGAGGAAATGGAGGATCCTGGGCACGCTGTGCCAAGCACGTGCACAAATGGGGGGGCAGAGAGAGCAGACGCCCTAGTGCCATTGAGACGTTCTACAAGAACAAAACATATTAGTGTCAGACACTTTCACGTAAGGGATTGTGTGCAGCAGGGGTTCGTTAACCTGACATTCTGTGACACTAACAATATGGTGGCTGACATAATGACCAAGCCGTTGTGTGAGGAGAAGTTTGGAAAACTGGTAAAAAGGCTTGGAATGAACCGAAGTTTGATTGAATAAAGTGTTAAGCTAAATGTATAGAGATGTGCTGAACTGTACTGAAATGTAAACTGTATTGCAAGATGTATTGTAGAAATGCATTATTGTTATTGCTGTCATGAATTACAGACATGATGGGAAAAAGGGGGAATTGTTGACCATTGAACTGTACTGTCACTGAGTTTAGTTTTCCATCAAGTCTGCAAGTCTGGAAATCTGTAGCTAGCAGGAGTTATGTCTTTGCCCAGTCTGGGAACGGACAGCCAAGGCCGTTGCCATGGTAGCATAGAGATAGACTGGGAGAGTTCTAGCAGCTGTCTGTGTTGAGCTGAGTCTTCTGTGTCATGTCTTTGAACTGAGAGCTTCTCTCCTAGGGGGGGAAGCAACTCTACATGTAATCTTAAAGCCTTAAGCCATAATGTCTTGTAGTAAAGGCTCTTAACCTGATCTAATGCCTCTGTGGTGTTTCTTGCTCAACTTAACTCCAATGTAACGTATGTTGTTTCACGCAACAACGCACACACATCAACAGTTTGCTGGCTCTGTTTTTTCAAAGAATGTACTTTTACAGTTTAAATTAAAAAAAAAAGTTTTCTTCACTGATCTCCTAATTTGTAAACAGCACAAAACAGGGATGCTTCGAGTAGGCAGGAAAAGAAACACTTGCCTTTTCATCAGCGGAGGGGGGGAGTGAAATAATTTTGATGGGGCTACAGCTGGCTTTACCTGCCTTAAATTAATTGCTATTGTCAATCCTTAAAATCATGCAGATGAGACCAGGAAGTGGGGGGGGGGGGAGGAGGAGAGAAAAAATACACAAAGCTGAAAGTTGGACAGTGAAAAAAGCAGATAAGAGAAAATCTTTGAAATGTGATGTTGGAGGAGAGCTTTGCGCATACCATGGACTGCAAAAAAGACAAATAATTGGGTGTTGGAACAAGTTAAACCAGAACTGTCACTAGAAGCTAAAATGATGAAACTGAGGTTATCCTACTTTGGACACATCATGAGAAGACATGATTCACTAGAAAAGATAATAATACTGGGAAAAACAGAAGGGAGTAGAAAAAGAGGAAGGCCAAACCAGAGATGGATTGATTCCATACAGGAAGCCACAGACCTGAACTTACAGGATCTGAACAGGGTGGTTCATGACAGATGCTTTTGGAGGTCACTGATTCATAGGGTCGCCATAAGTCGTAATTGACTTGAAGGCACATAACAACAAAAGGAGAGTGAAGTCCACACCTGTTGGATGTTCTGCTGCGCTGACACCTGGGACACATCTTTAACCCCCAGGCACAACACGGGATGAATAATGTTTAGCCATCTAATGTTTTCTTGGCTAGGTTCAAGGTGCATGGTGCTCAAAGAACTCAAATGTGAAATTGCTGATCTGCTAACTAAAATATGTAACTTGTCCCTTGGGTCCTCCTCCGTGCCTGAGGACTGGAAAGTGGCAAATGTAACTCCAATATTCAAAAAGGGATCCAGAGGGGATCCCGGAAATTACAGGCCAGTTAGCTTAACTTCTGTCCCTGGAAAACTGGTAGAAAGTATGATTAAAGCTAGATTAACTAAGCACATAGAAGAACAAGCCTTGCTGAAGCAGAGCCAGCATGGCTTCTGCAAGGGAAAGTCCTGTCTCAGTAACCTATTAGAATTCTTTGAGAGTGTCAACAAGCATATAGATAGAGGTGATCCAGTGGACATAGTGTACTTAGACTTTCAAAAAGCGTTTGACAAGGTACCTCACCAAAGGCTTCTGAGGAAGCTTAGCAGTCATGGAATAAGAGGAGAGGTCCTCTTGTGGATAAGAAATTGGTTAAGAAGCAGAAAGCAGAGAGTAGGAATAAACGGACAGTTCTCCCAATGGAGGGCTGTAGAAAGTGGAGTCCCTCAAGGATCGGTATTGGGACCTGTACTTTTCAACTTGTTCATTAATGACCTAGAATTAGGAGTGAGCAGTGAAGTGGCCAAGTTTGCTGACGACACTAAATTGTTCAGGGTTGTTAAAACAAAAAGGGATTGCGAAGAGCTCCAAAGACCTCTCCAAACTGAGTGAATGGGCGGAAAAATGGCAAATGCAATTCAATATAAACAAGTGTAAAATTATGCATATTGGAGCAAAAAATCTGAATTTCACATATACGCTCATGGGGTCTGAACTGGCGGTGACCGACCAGGAGAGAGACCTCGGGGTTGTAGTGGACAGCACGATGAAAATGTCGACCCAGTGTGCGGCAGCTGTGAAAAAGGCAAATTCCATGGTAGCAATAATTAGGAAAGGTATTGAAAATAAAACAGCCGATATCATAATGCCGTTGTATAAATCTATGGTGCGGCCGCATTTGGAATACTGTGTACAGTTCTGGTCACCTCATCTCAGAAAGGATATTATAGAGTTGGAAAAGGTTCAGAAGAGGGCAACCAGAATGATCAAGGGGATGGAGCGACTCCCTTACGAGGAAAGGTTGCAGCATTTGGGGCTTTTTAGTTTAGAGAAAAGGCGGGTCAGAGGAGACATGATAGAAGTGTATAAAATTATGCATGGCATTGAGAAAGTGGATAGAGAAAAGTTCTTCTCCCTCTCTCATAATACTAGAACTCGGGGACATTCAAAGAAGCTGAATGTTGGAAGATTCAGGACAGACAAAAGGAAGTACTTCTTTACTCAGCGCATAGTTAAACTATGGAATTTGCTCCCACAAGATGCAGTAATGGCCACCAGCTTGGACGGCTTTAAAAGAAGATTAGACAAATTCATGGAGGACAGGGCTATCAATGGCTACTAGCCATGATGGCTGTGCTCTGCCACCCTAGTCAGAGGCAGCATGCTTCTGAAAACCAGGTGCCGGAAGCCTCAGGAGGGGAGAGTGTTCTTGCACTCGGGTCCTGCTTGCGGGCTTCCCCCAGGCACCTGGTTGGCCACTGTGAGAACAGGATGCTGGACTAGATGGGCCACTGGCCTGATCCAGCAGGCTCTTCTTATGTTCTTATTAACCCTTTACAGCTTGGGACCTAAAAGATCATCTCATCCGCCACATCCCCAACCAGCCACTGTATCCTGCAGAAGGCACAGGAAACATAGGGAGCTGTCTTCTACTGAGTCAGGCCCACAGGTCCACCTAGCTCAGTGTCATGTCTGCACTGACTGGCAGCAGCTCTCCAGGGTCCCTCCCACCCACACTTTCAGCCAGAAAGGCACTCATACAGCTTGCAAAAAATCATTTCTAAGGTAGTCCGTCCCCTCCCAGGCTCACACTCTAAAAAGACGTGGCACACAAGGAAAAAGGGAGGAGGAGGGAGGAGGGAGAAGCAAGCTCCGCCACAAGTTCTTCAAGTCGCAGTACTGTAAAGCGACAGCCAATTGTGAGTGGCTGCCTTGCCCTTAATAAAAAGCCGTCTGTCCCTAGAAGAACACTCCCCCCACCCCGATCAGATCCAGGAGCAGAGCAGATGATGCCATCCAGGCCAGGAGGACAGGGCATCTCTTACAGCTCTTCCCACAGACAGGTAGCTGCCTTTGATGGCAGTCAGAATCCTCACAGGTGGGGGCTTGATGGAGTTAACCCCCCTCCTTTGTGGGTGTCGGTTCTAGAGGGGCTAATGCTCTCTCTGACGCTTCCTCCGCTTAGGAACCTTGGCGCAAATCCCCGTGACGTCCAAAACAGCCTCCATAATTTAAATGTATGGGGACAGAGGAAGCTGCCTTAGACCGAGCCAGATTGTTGGTCTGCCTAGCCCAGTGCTGTCTGCACTGACTGGCAGCAGCTCTCCAAGGTTTCAGGCAGGAGACATTCCCAGCCCTACCTGGAGATGGTGCTGGGGATTGAACCAGGGACCTTCTGTGCACAAAGCAGACACTCTACCATCCTGCAGGTACCGTCCTATCATGAGGTCCATTCTACATGATGTCGGAATCAGGCCTTTAGCGTGGCAGCACCTATCCTTTGGAACTCACTCCCACTGCATATCATGCAGGCATCCTCTGAAAATAAATATCCCAGTTGGTATCATCTTTGAATTGATTTAACATATGTGATGTATGATGTTGTTGTTGTTGTTATGTGCCTTCAAGTCGACTAGGACTTATGGCGACCCTATGAATCAGTGACCTCCAAGAGCATCTGTCATGAACCACCCTGTTCAGATCTTGTAAGTTCAGGTCTGTGGCTTCCTTTATGGAATCAGTCCATCTCTTGTTTGGCCTTCCTCTTTTTCTACTCCCTTCTGTTTTTCCCAGTGTTATTGTCTTTTCCAGTGAATCATGTCTTCTCATGATGTGTCCAAAGTATAATAACCTCAGTTTCATCATTTTAGCTTCTAATGATAGTTCTGGTTTAATTTGTTCTAACACCCAATTATTTGTCTTTTTCACGGTTCAAGGTATGCACAAAGCTCTCCTCCAACACCACATTTCAAATGAGTTGATCTTTCTCTCATCTGCATATATATATATATATATATATAGCACATTTTTAAACTTTTTATATAAGTTATGATATTGGAAATTGCTTTAGGATGTGTCATGGGAGATGTTTAAATCATGTAAATAATAATGATGCCTTTTTCTTCTACACTCTCCTCTTAAAATAAAACTTTAAACAATGAAAGAAAACATCAGCAAGGTCAACTAGGGTCAGGGCACAACTGACCTACCAATTTTTATTTATTAGCTTATTTCACTTCTTATAATGTCCACCCAAAGGCAAGCTCTCAAATCAGCTTACAATAAAAGTAAATACGGCAAAACCATTCCTCGTAAAAATATATCCATTGCACAACAGCCACGGAAACCACATCGTACTGGGATTTAGCAAGAACGTTGCTTACAAGTTCAGTTCAGTTGCAGCAAACCTAAATGCCCTCCAGAGATGACGTCCCGTGAGCTTCTGTAGGAAGAGAACAGGCTTCCGCATAAGGGCAGCCAATACTGCAAAATCCCTAGTGCTTCAGACAGGAGCAGGGCTTGCAATGTTCCTTTACGGAGAATCTTTGCACGGGGGGAGGATCCATTGGGCAGAGGGGATCCTCTCAGTAAGGAGAACCCAAAACCATTTGTGGTCAAAGACCAGCAGTCGCAAAGACCCAACAAATCCAACAGTTCACTTCTCCTTTCTTTAGTGGTTTAGTAGAAACCAGGGGATAAATTATTATTATTACTATTTATTAAATTTTTATACCGCCCCATAGCCGGAGCTCTCTGGGCGGTTCACAACATCAAAATATCAACATACAATTTAAAACCACACATTAATCAATTTAAAACATAACTCATTAAATTTCCAAATAAACCTATACTAAACTAAAATACTGAAATACTAAAAATACTAAAATGCGAATGCTACAATACTGAAATGCTAAAATGCTAAAATGCCTGGGAGAAGAGGTAGGTCTTAACCTGGCGCCGAAAAGACAACAATGTTGGTGCCAGGCGTACCTCATCAGGGAGACTGTTCCATAATTCGGGGGCCACCACTGAGAAGGCCCTTTTTCTTGTTACCATCCTCCAGGCTTCCCTCTGCATAGGCACCCGGAGAAGGGCCTTCAATGTTGAGCGCAGTGTATGGGTAGGTTCATATCGGGAGAGGCGTTCCATCAAGTATCGTGGTCCCAAGCCGTGTAAGGCTTTATAGGTTAAAACCAGCACCTTGAATCGAGCCCGGAAACATATAGGCAGCCAATGCAAGCAGGCCAGAACCGGTGTTATATGTTCGGACCGCCTGGTCCATGTTAACAATCTGGCCGCTGCATTTTGCACAAGCTACAGTTTCCGAACCGTCTTCAAAGGCAGCCCCACATAGAGCGCATTGCAGTAATCTAGTCTAGAGGTTACCAGAGCGTGGACAACTGAAGCAAGGTCATCCCTGTCCAGATAGGGGCGTAGCTGGGCCACCAACCGAAGTTGGTAGAAAGCACTCCGTGCCACCGAGGCTACTTGAGCCTCAAGTGACAGGGATGGTTCTAAAAGTACTCCCAAGCTACGAACCTGTTCCTTCAGGGGGAGTGCAACCCCATCCAGGACAGGTTGAGCATTCACCATCTGGTCAGAAGAACCACCCATAAATCAATTCAAAAAGTCCAAGGCACCTTGAGAAAACATGTCACAGGCCAGGAAATGCATTTCTACACATTGGATTTATATTTAAAATGTTACATGCCCACCAGGCCTCCCAAAACAACATGTAAACATTAAGAAAGGACTGCAGGCAAGATAATACAACACAGGAGAAACCCAATCACAATGGAAGAGCCAGGTAAAACCAACTATTCAGGGGAAACAAATCAGCCTGTATTAAAGACTCATCTAAACAAGATGGTCTTCACTAACCTTTGGAAGGTTAATAGGCTAATGGGCTTCCAAGGGGAAGGGGGTTCCCCATTCTGGGCACCAAGGCAGCCCTATCCTGCATAATCCTCAACCACACTTCAGGCAATAGTGCGACGCACAACAGAACCTCCCCAGCAGATCTCAGTGGGCAGGCAGAATTGTGGGAGAAAGCAGCTCTTTAAATACCTCAAGCCCAGACCATAAGTGAACTTACCTTTACAGTAGCCTTTGCCAACCAGGGGACCTCCAGTTGTTTGGGACCCAGCCAGCACAGCCTTTGTAGTCCAAAACATCTGGAGGGTCTCATGTTAGCAGAGGCTGCTTTGAAGGCGTAAATATGGCTTGTCCAACCTGCCTGTGCTTTAAGATAATCTCCTGGGTTCTTCCTCAGGGACCTTCTTCATCAGAGGTGCGGAGGAAGCTGCCTGATACTGAGTCAGGTCCTTGGTACATCTAGCTTTTGTCAGCTTCGGCTAGCAAGACAGCTGTGGCCGTTTGTGGACCAGGATAGCCTGACCATCGTTGTCCACGCACTGGCAACCTCTAGGATTGATTACTGTAATGCGCTCTATGGAAGGCTGCCCTTGAGGTTGGTCTGGAAGCTGCAGCTGGTACAAAATGCAGCTGCCCATTTGCTACTGGGCCAAGTTCAAGGTTCTAGTCTTGGTGTACAAATCCCTATGCAGCTTGGGACCTTTATACCTGAAAGACCGTCTTACCCCTTATATCCCCAGTCGATCACTGCGCTCTGCAGGTGAGGGCCTCCTGCAGATACCATCTTATCAGTAGGTCAACATAGGAAGTGCACCTTTAGTGTGACGGCACCTACCCTGTGGAACTCCCTACCCTTCAATATTAGACTGGTGCCATCCCTGTTATCTTTTCAGCTCCTATTGAAGACGTTCCTCTTTCAACAAGTCTCTTCAGTAGAGGGGCTATTTTCAGTAGTATAGCCCCAATTACAGAATGCCCTCCCCAGAATGTTTAGCCTTGCATGATCTATGTTGTAAACTTTCCAGTGCCAGGCAAAATTAATTTATCCAGACATTTTAATCAGCTGTAAATCCTAGACAGATTTTAAAAATTTTATCAGCTGGTTTTTTTTTTGCAAATTATAAATCTACTATATGAAATTTGTTGTTAGAATCATAGAATCATAGAGTTGGAAGGGGCCTTGTAGGCCATCGAGTCCAACCCCCTGCTCACAGTAGGAAATCCACAGCTAGAGCATCTCCCGCAGATAGCTGTCCAGCCTCTGCTTGAAGACATCCAGCGAAGGGGATCCCACCACCTCCCTAGGCAGTCGGTTCCATTGCCGAACCGCCCTTACTGTCAAGAAGTTCCTTCTAATGTCCAATCTGAATCTACGCTCCTGCAACTTAAAACCATTAGACCTAGTCCTACCCTCTGGGGCAGCAGTGAACAAATCTGTACCCTCCTCTATGTGACAGCCCTTCAGGTACTTAAAGAGTGTAATCATGTCGCCCCTCAGCCTTCTCTTCACCAGACTGAACATGCCAAGTTCCTTCAACCTTTCCTCCTAAGACTTGTTCTCCATACCGGCTATCATCCTCGTTGCCCTCTTCTGAACCCGCTCTAACTTGTCTATATCTTTCTTAAAATGAGGCGCCCAGAACTGAATGCAGTATTCCAGATGAGGCCTGACTAATGCAGAATATAGTGGGACTATTACTTCCCTCGACCTGGAAACTATAGCTCTGTTTATGCAGCCCAAAACCGCGTTTGCCTTTTTTGCCACAGCATCCCACTGCTGGGTCATGTTCAACTTGCGATCCACTACAATTCCAAGGTCCTTCTCACATGCACTACTGCTAAGCTGGGTATTTCCCATCTTGTACCCGTGCATTTTGTTTTTGTGGCCTAAATGCAGAATCTTGCATTTGTCTTTATTGAATTTCATTTTATTAATTTCAGCCCAATATTCTAGTCTATCCAGGTCCCTTTGGATTTTATTCCTGTCTTCCATTGTGTTAGCTATCCCTCCCAGTTTCGTATCATCCACAAACTTCATAAGGCTTCCCTCCACCCCATCATCTAAGTCCTTGATAAAAATGTTGAAGAGTATCGGCCCCAGGACAGAGCCCTGTGGCACTCCACTCGAAACCTCCTTCCAGTCCAAAGCAGAGCCACGGACGACCACTCTTTGAGTACGGTTTTCCAACCAGTTGTGAATCCACCTGACAGTATTTCCATCTAGTCCGCATTTGACGAGTTTGCTAATTAAAAGGTCGTGGGGGACTTTGTCAAACGCTTTGCTGAAATCTAGATAGATGACATCTACAGCATTTCCACCATCTACTAAGCTAGTGACCCGATCAAAAAAAGAGATGAGATTAGTTTGACAGGATTTTTTCTTGACAAACCCATGCTGGCTCCTACTAATCACAGCATTGTCATCTAGATAGTTGCCAATGGACTCTTTTATTATCTGTTCTAATATCTTTCCCAGTACTGAAGTCAGAATGACCGGCCTGTAATTCCCCAGATCTTCTTTTTTACCCTTTTTAAAGAGCGGGACGATGTTTGCCCGTCTCCAATCCTCCGGCACCTCTCCCGTTCTCCAGGATTTCTCAAAGATGATGGCAAGAGGTTCTGAGAGTACATCCGTAAGTTCCTTCAATACTCTGGGATGCAGTTCATCAGGCCCTGGAGATATGAACTCATTTAGGTTAACTAGGTATTTCCTGACTATCTCCTTATCAATCTCGAACTGCAATCCCGACCCCTTACTGAGATTGCTACCGATGGAAGGTTGCACACTTGTTGCTGTGTGCTACCTTAGAATCCAGTAGGGTGAAGGACTGTAGATAAATGTTTGTAATAAATACATACATACATAAGTAACTTGCATTGATACATCACATTCCAAGTCTTGAAATCATTTTATACATAGCATCAATAGTCCTGCAAGGTTGGCCTGTGTTATGCTCATATTACAGACGGGATGCCGAGGCTGGGAGATTTTATTTTAAGCTGGGCTTTAAAACCTGGAGAGCTGCTGCCAGTCAGTGTAGACAATACTGAGCTAGATGGACCAAAGATCTGACTTGGTATAAGGCAGTGTCCTATGTTCTCTACGTTCACCAGCCATCCACAAAAAACCCCCACAACCCTCCTGTCCTTTCTGGGTCACTGCTGGCTACAGACACGCAGAGAACAGGTATACAACACAAAGGCAGGTGTTTCCTTTAAGAGGTTATTTTCAAACCACAGATGAGTATTCCTTTGGCGCACTTAACTGGTTCTATACACTGAAAACCTATTGTTAAGAACAATTAAATGCGTCTCGCTGGACTATTACTGTGCATTGGACTGAAGCAGCCTTATACTGAGTTGGACCACTGGTCTACCTTGCCCAGCACAATTCTGTTGTGATGCTCTACGTTTCTTGCTGTTATGTGCCTTCAAATGGATTACGACTTATGGCGACCCTGTGAACCAGCGACCTCCAAGAGCATCTGTCATGAACCACCCTGTTCAGATCTTGCAAGTTCAGGTCTGTGGCTTCCTTTGTGGAATCAATCCATCTCTTGTTTGGCCTTCCTCTTTTTCTACTCCCTTCTGTTTTTCCCAGCATTATTGTCTTTTCTAGTGAATCCTGTCTTGTCATGATGTGTCCAAAGTAGGATAACCTCAGTTTCATCATTTTTGCTTCTACTGATAGTTCTGATTTACTTTGTTCTAACACCCAATTATTTGTCTTTTTTTGTGGTCCATGGTATCAGCAAAGCTCTCCTCCAACACCACATTTCAAATGAGTTGATTTTTCTCTTATCCGCCTTTTTTCACTGTCCAACTTTCACATCCATACATAGAGATAGGGAATACCATGGTCTGAATGATCCTGGCTTTAGTGTTCAGGGATACATCTTTGCATTTGAGGACCTTCTCTAGTTCTTTAGAAAAGTAGCAACCAGGCAGCCCCACAGATGGAAGGAAAGCTTGAGATGGTAGTGAGGGCTATCTCAGCAGCCGAGGCAGTGCTAATCTGTAATATGTTTGGGGTTTCCTTAGCAACAGGGATCTATATAGTTAGGGGTAACATTAATTCTGTTTACCCTAGCTTCTCCCAGTTATTGTCTGCGTTCTAGCAGTTGGGTGGCAGCTGCTCCCATTAAGGATCTTTTGTTGTTGTTATATGTGCCTTGAAGTCGATCACGACTTATGGCGACCCTGTGAATCAGCGACCTCCAAGAGCATCTGTCGTGAACCACCCTGTTCAGATCTTGCAAGTTCAGGTCTGTAGGCTTTCTTTGTGGAATCAATCCATCTCTTGTTTGGCCTTCCTCTTTTTCTACTCCCTTCTGTATACCACTGCTAAATGCAGTCCTCCTTTCCACTGGAGAGAATGGGGAAGGATTGCATTTAGCAGCAGAGATGCTCAGAAGCCTAGGAAGAACAGGAAATGCATTAATGGGACATTCCAGGGGCGATAAGTGTTCTGTATAATCAAAGTCATGTATTAATCCCATAAGAAAGGCAGTGCAGATTGAATCAGTGTACTAATTGGAGAAGTGACCATAAAATTTTGGGGGGTTTCCACTCATGTAATCATTTATATGTAGGTAAAACAAAGAGACTTTTGAAGAAGTGGATTTCCCAACTCAAGAATCAAGGTCAAGCCAGGAGAGCTTAATCCAAGCTCTCCTGCCGCTTTTGGTTTCCTAATTAGCAATCCCACAGGGCAGAAAAGCATTGCTCTGTGGGAGAGGGAATTCAGCCCATTCCTCCATGAAAACTGCCACTTCCTCCTCCTCCTCCTCCCTTGAAACTTTTTTCCCCCCATGCGGAAGCTAATAGCAGATTCAGGGGTGATGGAGGGGGCAATTTACACCAGGGGAAAGGGGTAAATGGCACACTCCTATGGAGCTGCTAATGGATCTTTTACATCACGTCTCATTTGGCCCTAAATCAAGAGAAAGTTGCAGAAATACATTTGGAGACAGCATTTCTTGCACTAAAAGATGCCCCAAGTGTAATTTAAGGGTTATTTGTGTTTATTTTGCTATTAAACATGGGAATGATAGGCTGGACTAATTGTTTATTGATGTTACAGTGACATTGTATTAATATTACCCCTTCCGAACTGGACGCTGAGGCTCAGCTGAGACATTCTGCCACACCATGGTTTGTACAATTTCTGCATTCACCATCATTCTGTAGCCTTTCCCAAGTTGGTGACCTCCAGATGATTGACCTGCAACTCTCACTGGTCCCAGCCAGTATGGTCAACGACGAGGGACTAGGACTAGCCCAACAACATCTGGAGGGCACCAAGTTTGCTACCCATGATGTAAGGAATCATGTTGTTGACAGGGCCTTGGCTCACATCTTTGTCAAGTGGATGATGTAGTTCTTTGCAAGGTTGTAGCCTCTTCTACAAAACTTCCTTCCTGCTTTTAGCAAGCCCCAGCAAGTCAAAGAAAGCTGGAGAACACACTGACTGACCGAGATGAAATAAAAGGAAGATGGAAGGAATACACTGAAGAACTCTACAAAAGAGATGCCAGGATGACAGATTCATTCAGGGAGGAACCATATGATGAAGAACCAGAAATTTTAGAATGCGAGGTGAAAGCTGCTCTTAAAATACTTGGAAGAAACAAATCACCGGGAATAGATGGCATACCAATAGAGCTGCTACAAGCTACTGAGACTGAATCACTCCAAAGTTTGACTAAAATCTGTCAAGAAATATGGAAAACTAAACAATGGCCCACAGACTGGAAGTGTTCCATATACATCCCAATTCCAAAGAAAGGGGATCCCAGGGAATGCAGTAATTATCAAACTATTGCCTTAATATCCCATGCAAGTAAAGTAATGCTCAAGATTCTACAACAAAGGATCTTACCATATATGGAGTGAAAAATGCCAGACGTCCAAGCTGGATTTAGAAAGGGAAGAGGCACCACAGATCATATCGCAAACATATGTTGGATAATGGAACGGAGCAAGGCATTTCAGAAGAAAATCACCCTGTGCTTTATAGCTTACAGCAAAGCCTTTGACTGTGTAGATCATGAAAAACTATGGAATGCTTTAAAAGAAATGGGGGTGCCACAGCATCTGATTGTCCTGATGCGCAACCTATGCTCTGGACAAGAGGCTGCTGTAAGGACAGAATATAGAGAAACCGATTGTTTCCCATCGGAAAGGGTGTGAGACAGGGGTGTATTTTATCACCCTATTTATTTAATCTATACGCAGAACATATCATACGGAAAGCAGGATTGGACCAGGATGAAGGAGGTGTGAAAATTGGAGGGAGAAGTATCAATAATTTAAGATATGCAGACGATACCATACTACTAGCAGAAACCAGTAATGATTTTAAACGAATGCTGATGAAAGTTAAAGAGGAAAGCACAAAAGCAGGACTACAGCTGAACGTCAAAAAGACTAAAGTAATGACAACAGAAGATTTATTCACTAATAGGCAAACAACCTTGCGGTTTAAGAAAGTACCTATAGCCCACAGATATTTCTACCAAACTTTAAAAAGCAGGGAAATTGGGCAGCTATAGTGAATGCACCAGGGGAGCAGGAGACCTGATCTCCTCTCTGAGATACTGGACTGCCCTACAAATTTGTCAGAATGCAAACACAATTTGGGTTGGTCTTTCACAGTCCAATCCACTTCCTGTGTAGCTTGCAAGAATTTGGTAACATGTGCCTCTGAGCATATGGTGAGTGGTGGCAACACCTGCCATCTCAAAAGATAGAGAATTATATTTTTGTATGTTTGTTGGTGTTCTTCTTACTTTGCTTCTTTCCTGTGTTCCTAATGTTTCTACAGAGAATCTAAACCAGAAAATTTTATTTCCCTCATTATTCATCCAGAAATCTGTGTCAAATTTATTTTATTAATTTCAAACCTTTTTATTGGTCAATGTCATATGATGATGCAGACAGCCCTTTGTGTTTCAAATTGGAGGTTATGTTCTATTTCTATTTTGGGTGCATTAACAGTTGAATCTGAAACTGCAGTTTGATGTAAAATCAGACTGATTACAATATGTTGCTACTTCAGCAGTGACTCCTAGCTGTGGAAAAAAAGAGGATGCATGATTTCAGCCTGCTATGTTTAAACCACTTCATTTCAGGCAAGGTGGGCATGGTCAATTAAAAACATAGAGCACACCTAGAATTTTGCTAGAATATATTTCACCACCCACTGTTTTATCTTGTGCAAATTGAGACACTCCTGAGGTTCACTGGGGACTAGGGTTGCCAGGTCCATGGCCTGAGACTGATCCTGTATCTTTAGGAGAAGAGAAAGTCAACCAAGTGCAGGTGTAATGGGAAAAACCACAAGGTGGAATTCTCCCTTTCCCCTGCACAACTTTTAAAGATACAGAAGACCTCTTAGAGGCCGGGCCTGGCAACCAAATTCTTGCAAGCTAAACAGCAAGTGGATTGGACTGTGAAAGACCAACCCAAATTGTGTTTGCATTCTGACAAATTTGTAGGGCAGTCCAATATCTCAGAGAGGAGGTCAGGTCTCCTGTTCCTCTGGTGCATTCACTATAGCTGCCCAATTTCCCTGCTTTCTAAAGTTTGATAGAAATATCTGTGGGCTATAGCTACGTTCTTAAACCGCAAGGTTTTTTGCCTGTTAGTGAATTTCCATGCTTTGTAATCCGGGAGGTAAGAAATGGGATCCTGCCCAAGTTTGCTGAGAATGGATTGATCATTTGCATGCTTATTGAGTTCAGTGGGATTTACTCCGCTGCAATCATGCTTAGGATAGGTGAAACTGACCACGGGGATGAGGGGAGGAAACACAGAGGGGAGGACTGGGATGGGAGCAGGCAGGACAGGGAGGGGAGAAGGACGGGTTTGATCATTTGCATGTTTATTGAATTCAGTGCGATTTACTCCCGTGCAATCATGCTTAGGATAGGTAAAACTGACCAGGGGGAGGGGGAGGAAGAAGGAAGAGGGGAGGAGACAAATGCAAGATTCTGCATTTAGGCCACAAAAACAAAATGCACGGTACAGGACGGGAAATACCCGGCTTAGCAGTAGTGCGTGTGAGAAGGACCTTGGAATTGTAGTGGATCGCAAGTTGAAGGAGGGAGGGGATTGGAAGGGTATGGGGAGGGAGGGGCAAAGGAAGGGGGAGGGAAGTGGCAAGAGGGAGGGAATAGGAGGAAGGAGAAGGGAGGATGGGTTTGATTGTTTGCATGCTTTTTGAGTTCAGTGGGATTTATTTCTGTGCAATCATGTTTGAAAATGGAAATGGGCTGCCTTCAAGTCAATCCCGACTTATGGTGACCCTATGAATAGGGTTTTCATGGTAAGCAGTATTCAGAGGGGGTTTCCCATTGCCTTCCTCTGAGGCTGAGAGGCAGTGACTGGTCCAAGGTCACCCAGTGAGCTTCATGGCTGTGTGGGGATTCGAACCCTGGTCTCCAGGTCATAGTCCAACACTGACCTGAGGGAGGGGAGCGGGAGGAGATTGGGTGGGTGGGTACTGGGCAGAAGGGAAGCCCCTTTCCTTTATTTATTATTTGATTTATATCCCTCCCTTCCTCCCAGCAGTAGCCCAGGGCGGCAAACAGAAACGATAAAAACACTTAAACATCATAAAAAGACCATAAAATACACTAAAACAAACGTTAAAAACATTTTTAAAAAAGCTTTAAAAATATTTTTTTTAAAAAAGGGTTAAAAACATTATTAAAGAAAACATATTAAAAGCAATTCTAACAGACGCAGATTGGGATAGGTCTCAACTTAAAAGGCTTGTTAGAAGAGGAAAAGTCTTCAAAAGGCACCAAAAAGATAGCAGAGAGCAACAGTATCATTGCTTTCCCCTCACCTTTTTATTCTACAGCAAGCACATGTAGCCTCCCACCCAAATTTAAACCAAAACTGTACCTCGCCACATCCATACCTGGCCTTTATTTCACTTTGGACAGTCATGGCTTCTTCCAAAGAATCCTGGGAAGCGTAGTTAGTGAAGGGTGCTAAGAGTTGCTAGGAGACACCCTGTTCCCCTCACAGAGCTTCAGTCAGAGTGGCTGACTGTTAAACCACTCTGGCCACTGGAGCTCTCTCAGTGGAACAGGAGTCTCCTCTCAGCACCCTTCACAAACTACACTTCCCAGGATTCTCTGAGGGAAGCCATGACTGTCTCACTTGAAATCAAAGTCTGGTGTGGGTGTGGCCCCCTGATTAGCCAAGCCCAGCAGCTGTGAGTCTGGCTTTTAGAACACTGACAGTTGGTTCTTACTGAGCATGCCGGCCCTTATCATTGGCTTTGAGCCAAAATTTCTTAAGTTAATTAAAAATCAGCCAGGCATTTTTTTAACTTTTAAACTGCAGAAGATGAAGGTCAGAGTATGGGGCAAGGTCAGTATTAGGATTACAGGTACTCTGTGAACATGGCTGATTTTTAATGAATTTCGACAGATTATGAGAACTCTCAGAGAAAAAAGTCCAAAAGGGCTCTGAGGTTTTTTTCTCCCTTTTTAGACTTTGAACTCTTGATTCTCTCTGACTGTTTTGTGTATCGCCATGAAAATTGACAGGGTTGTTAAGCAAGCGTCTCTGAGTTCAGTACTATACGTTTTGAAATGAGCTTATGGGAAGCTTTAGAATGGCCTGGGGGGTATTTTCAATTTAACACTGCGGAATGTGAAAAATCCACACTGGTTATAGTATACAGCCACTCTTGTGGCTATATAATGTAACTTTACAGTTGACAACGAGGACATTGAACTTGTCAAAGATTATCAATACCTCGGCATAGTCATTAACCAAAATGGAGACAACAGTCAAGAAATAAGAAGGCGGCTAGGACTGGGGAGGGCAGCTGTGAGAGAACTAGGAAAGGTCTTCAAATACAAAGATGTATCACTGAACACTAAAGTCAGGATCATTCAGACCATGGTATTCCCGATCTCTATGTATGGATGTGAAAGTTGGAGAGTGAAAAAAGCGGATAAGAGAAAAATCAACTCCTTTGAAATGTGGTGCTGGAGGAGAGCTTTGCGCAGACCATGGACTGCGAAAAAGACAAATAACTGGGTGTTAGAACAAATTAAACCAGAACTATCACTAGTAGCTAAAACGGTGAAACTGAGGTTATCATACTTTGGACACATCATGAGAAGACCTGATTCACTAGAAAAAACAATAATGCTGGGAAAAACAGAAGGGAGTAGAAAAAGAGGAAGGCCAAACTTGAGATGGATTGATTCCATAAAGGAAGCCACAGGCCTGAACTTACAAGATCTGAACAGGGTGGTTCACGACAGATGCTCTTGGAGGTCACTGATTCATAGGGTCACCATATATCGTGATTGACTCAAAGGCACATAACAACAACAAATCCCCGCTCGTCTCTTGGACGGGCTGCCTCCAAGATCCATTGAAGAGCAAATGACAAAAAGCAGGCAGACCTGAAGTTCCACCCATACTAAGCAAATTCCTCATTGCACTTCTGTTGCTTTTGATTCCACAGTTTTATGCTTTATTTTGTATTTAAACTTTAAATGTTTTATATTTATTTACTGTAAGCCACCTTGAGAGCTTTATGTTCTGGGGCAGCATACAAATATCATCATAAATAAAGTATGTAATTTTTATTTATTTATTTTTAAAAGTCTGCTAGTGTGATCAGGTGAAAAAAATGCTGCTGTGTGCAGATAATATATCCCTTTAATTCTTATCTAAGCCTTTGGGGTGCAAGAAATGTTTTTCACCCAGTTTGTTGCTGGTTTCCCCCCATTTAGTTTGTTGCTTGTTATGTTTTTATTGAGATTTTGAGTGGGGTTTCAGTTGCAGTTATTGCAATTGCATTGTTAACTGCCTGGGAGCTTTCGCAGGGAGGAAACAATAAATAAATATTTATTTGCCCTGCCCTGAGGAGGCGGGGGCTTCCTGGTGCCCATTTGGACTGGTGCGGAGGGAGGCCAGGAGACCAAGAGAAGGTGGACCCAGAGCCAGGGCTGGTTGGAAGGAAGAAGGCAGGCAGGCAGGCGGAGGGGCTGGCTGAGTTTGGCGGGCACTCCCTCACTAGGGCCCCAATGGACCAGCCTCTGAGACAGCTCTACGGCCTCTGCAAGGGGAGGGCAAAACATTCGTTCATTCATCATTTTATTTGTATGCCACCTTCCAGTGGTGCAATGGTTAGAGTGCTGGGCTACGACCTGGGAGACCAGGGTTCAAATCCTCACATAGCCATGAAGCTCACTGCGTGACCCCGGGCCAGTCACTGCCTCTCAGCCTCAGAGGGAGGCAATGGAAAACCGCCTCTGAATACCGCTTACCATGAAAACCCTCTTCATAGGGTCGCCGTAAGTCGGGATCGACTTGATGGCAGCCAATTTCCATTCCACAAAAAATTGTGCTCAAAGCGGCTTACAAGAAGGTGAACAGAAATACATCTCAAAAACAACAATTGCAAAAACAGTTTCCGAACAAAAAATAAATAAAGCCGTAACGTAACAGTAAATACAACAGCAAGCAAAACCACCTTTTCAGCATGAGGAACAGAGCAAGACGAGTCAGGCGCAGCAGCTGCGGCGGCCAGGAGAAGCCCCCTTTACAAGCCCCATTCTCATTCAAAGGAAAGGTCGGGGTCGGAAGGGAAAATAAACGGCGCCCCACAACAAAGATTTTTTTTGAGGGGGGATGCAAAACCCACGAGAGGCAGAAACGTTTTCTTTTAAAAGCTGCCCTGTCCTGTTCATTATTTGTCCCGTTCAGAAAAGAAACCGCCTGCTGTTGTCAACGCGAGTAGATGCGGCCTGACATATGGGGAGAAGGCCGGTTCGTTCAAGCCGAGCGTCGCCGAGGGGGCTGATCGCCGCTCGCTTTCCCTTTCGTAATCTCGGGCTGCCGCCGCGGCTTGCAGAGGCTTGGGGCAGCGAGAGCTGGCCCGGCTCTGCCCTACAAGCCACCCTCACCCAATGGGCCACCGACGGTGACAGCTCCCGACGGCGCTCTGCACATGCTCGCCCCGGCGCGGAATCCCTAGAGCCGAGCCCCTGCAAACCCGGCCAGCTGGCCGGGGGATGGGGAGGGGGTTCCATGCGCCCCTCGCAGCGGCCCCCGAGACGAAGCTCCCCCAAACCCCGAGCCTTGCAACAGGTGGAGGTGCGGCCAAGAATGCCTCTGGGCACGTGCAGACAGCCCTGGGGGTGGGGGGTTGTCACGCCAGAGCCCCCCCTCCCTCGCCGCGCCCACTCACAGGCCTGCACCAGGGCGAGGAAGCGCGCCTTCTGCGCCCGGTCTCGCTGCTTCAGCTGCCGGACGATGTGTCGCTTCCAGCCGCCGCGCCACCGCCACAACCCGCCGCTGCTCTCGGCCATGGCGGAGCGGAGGGAGCCGGCGGACAGAGGCGAGGCGCGGCGCAAGGGGGAGAGAACTCCGCGTGACGTCGCCGCGTGGGCGGGTCCCGAGCAGGGGAATCCCCCGGAGTTGGGGAGCGCCGCCCGGCGCAAGGTGAGGCGTGGAGGTAGACTGCCTCTGGACAGGGAGGCTCCGTTTGCTCTCGGTCATGATTTCTATGGTGGGGCACCGTTTCTTTTTTTTTCTGTCCGACCCCAAGCTTCCCTTTGAATGAGAACTGGACTTTCTAAAGGTGGCTTCTCGCTCTGGCAGCAGCTTCTTGCTGAGTAGCCATCTCAGAGGCTAGTCCATTGGGGCAGGGCCCGCCAACCTCTGCCAGCCACCCCTCCCGCCTCTCTGCCTTCATGTTGCTGTTACTTGCCTCCAAGTCGATTATAACTTATGGCGACCCTGTGAATCAGCGACCTCCAAGAGCATCTGTCGTGAGCCACCCTGTTCAGATCTTGTAAGTTCAGCTCTGTGGCTTCCTTTATGGAATCAACCCATCTCTTGTTTGGCCTTCCTCTTTTTCTACTCCCTTCTGTTTTCCCCAGCATTATTGTCTTTGAACAGTGAAAAAAGCAGGTAAGAGAAAAATCAACTCATTTGAAATGTGGTGTTGGAGGAGAGCTTTGGGCATAACATGGACTGCAAAAAAGACAAATAATTGGGAGGTTATCATACTTTGAGGTTATAATTGAGGTTATCATACTTTGGACACATAATGAGAAGACATGATTCATTAGAAAAGATACCTGTGGCCCTCCAGATATTGGCTTCTAAGGCCCATCAAGAGAGCCAGTGTGGCATAGTGGTTAGAGTGTTGGACTATGGCCTGGGAGACCAGGGTTCAAATCCCTACAGCCAAGAAGCTCACTGGGTGACCTTGGGCCAGTCACTGCCTCTCAGCCTCAGAGGGAGGCAATGGTAAACCCCCTCTTGATACCGCTTACCATGAAAGCCCTATTCATAGGGTTGCCATAAGTCGGGATTGACTTGAAGGTAGCCCATTTCCATTTTCTCTTGGGTGAGTCCATTGGCCCAGGTGCCTGTCGCCTTTGACTAGCCTCAAGTCTTTTCGATCGTTCCCCATTCTGCTCTTTTAAAATGGGAGATGCTGGGGACTGAGCCTGCACATACTTCATTGCTGATTTAGAGCCCACCCTTGGACAGCAGCAAGGGGGCAGGAAGGAGATACAGAAGTTAGTTGTGGCCTCATGATGAGGCTTGGAGTGGAGGACTTCAGGAGTGCAATGAGTTCAAAATAAAATAGGGGAATTCTGGGCAAATATTTGTGCCTTGAGGCTTGGCCTTGGCCAAATGTCTACGGAATTCCCCTCCTGCCTGCCAAATGTCTCACTTAAATGCAAGTAAATATAATGGCTCACAATCCTATACTAACAAATCGGAATGAATCTTTCTGAATTGTTTGACTGAATCTATTTCAAGGCTTGCAAATCATCAAGTTGGCCTCAAATTGCTTCACAAATTCACAAGGCACTTACTCTCGCTCTTGCTGCAGGATTTATTTGAGAATAAACATGTGTAAAGCTGTTTGGGGTCTCTAGTTAATCTGCAAGGCTTTGCACATAAGCAGTTCAGTCTTCGTTATTTATAGTACTCTTAAACAGATTTCAGATGGACTTGCATACTTTTAAGTTGCAGTGCAATCCTATGTGTGTCTATTGAAGAGTAACCCCCACTATGCACACCTACTTGGAAATAAGGCCCATTGAACTGAATAGGATTTACTCCTGAGTAAATGTACATAGGATTGTGCTATAAATGACAGTGGTGAGGAGAAAGATTCCACAGATGCATTCATTCACTATCTGAAGGGCCGTCCAGTCCAAGGATGGTTTAAAGATCATGAGCCTTGATGTCAGGTTGCTCATCAACAGTTTAGCCCCTGTACGGCAGCTTCAGCAGGCAGGCAAAGAGATCACCTGGTCACTGCAAGCATTTCTGAATTTGCATCTATACACATATATTAGCATATCCAAATTTTATGCAAATCCGTATCCTCCTGTTTTGGCTACCTGTGTCCTCTTTTTTGGTCACAACCCCCTTTGCAATCCCTCTCTTGCTTGGTGCAAGTTCATTTATTGTCCATCCTGCTGAGCTGCTACTTCCATCTCTGTGCTTTCTGTCATTCATTCTGTGACCTTCACTCTCTGTTTGGCCTTGCTTTGCCTGGTTCAAATTCAATTTTCTGGTTTTAAAAAAGCTGTGCCAAGGAAGTGACAGTTCAGAATTCAAAAGCAAGAATCTTTTCCAGTCACCATTAAAGTGCAAAAGGGTCCCTCTGCCTTTCAACGCTGCAAGGGCAGGATGTCACCATTGCAGCACCTGGAGGGAGAGAAGAAGCCACCCCAGGCAGCAGGTTCCCTTCAAAAGGACCCTGTAAAAAGAGGGATGGGGAATCTGTTGTTGGACCCCAACTCCCTGACTATTGGCCTTGCTGGCTGGAGCCAACAGCATTTGGAGGGCCACCGGTCCCTCTTCCCTGTCAAAAAAAAAAGTGACTTCCATTCTCCCGTTTACATGATCTGCCTTTAAGAGCCTGCTCCTTTGGCAAAGCTTCTTCTGATCTAGAAAACAGTTCCATTTCTCACTTGTTCTGCTCAGCCACTGCCCCCTGCCTCCCCTCCAATCCCGTCAACATTATTCATGGGTCAATGCATGCCTGCTCCTTAACTGTGCACTGTGGAGGGGAGGCGTTTTCAGCCTGAGGTCCATAGTTCAAGCTGAGGAATGTCCTGGGGGCCACATGCTAGTGGTGGGTGGTGCCAGAGACAAGAGTGGTCTGAGCTACAAGTGTAAATGTCACCTCTGTGCAGGAGGCTAGTTTACACACACACACACACACACACACACACACGGAAGGTTGGGGAGCAGCGCCAGTGAGGGGCGTGGCCTGGGGAGAGGGCTGCCTTTGGCCACCGGGCCTGGGTTCCCCATGGCTGCTTTACAGTTCCTGCCCTTTCTCTTTGATAGAAGCCCTGTCCTGAGCAGTGCCTGGGCCAGTGGGATTCCAACTGAACCATCTGTTCCTCACACAGAGACAGTGATGAGGAAATCTACCCAGGTTGAATCTCTTTGTATCACATGGCTGAGAAACACACAAGATTCCTGCAAAGTTGACAGAGAGCAGCCCTGCTGATCTCCCATTCCTAGCTTATCCATTTTATTTGGGCCATAAGCCCTCCGTGAAGAGACTGTGCTATTTCTCTGTGTTCTGTGTATCTAGCATAATAGTGACAGTAGAAGATGTTGCGTTTTTGAAAGAAAATGCGGGCTCACTTCATACAGCCCTGATGAGTCCAAGTTTCCTTTTCTGGAAAAGGTTTCAAATGGCCAGTGTAAGGCAGCATTGACACCTGGTGGCCAGCTAGATGAATGCACTTGAAATATTTCCCCAAATTCGCCATAGTAGTAATCTATTATTTTCATACCTGGAGATTAAAGCATTGCCCCACAAGTGTTGAGTGTGCCTTCTGTTCAGAGGAAGGAAGACACAGGATTAGAGCATTAGACAAATTCATGGAGGATAAGGCTATCTACGGCTATTAGCCACGATGGCTTCCTCCACTGTCAAAGGCAGTATGGATCTGAATACCAGTTGCTGGGAATCACAAGCGGGAAGAGTGCTGCTGTTGTGCTCAGGTCCTGCTTGCAGGCTTCCCAGAGATAACTGGTTGGCTGCCATGAGAAGAGGAAGTGGAGAAGGAGCTGAGGCTGGCGAGGGATGCTAAAAGCAACAAAAAAGGCAGAAGTGCTAAATTCCTACTTTGGCTCAGGCTTATCCCAAAAGAGGGACTATGACCCTCCTGGGAAACGTGAAGTTGAAGGGGCAAAATTGCAGCTTGAGATTGATAGACAAATGGTCAAGGAACACCTAATCACTTTGAACGAGTTCGAATCTGCAGGGTCTGATGAACTGCATCCTAGAGTATTGAAGGAACTGGTTGAAGAACTCTTGGAACCACTGTTCTTCAAAATCTTCAAAAATCTTCAAAAAAGGCAAAAAGGAAGAACCAGGCCAGTCAGCCTGACAACAATCCCTGGGAAAATTATGGAGCAGATTATAAAGCTGTAAGCACCTTGAGAACAATGCAATGATTACTAGAAACCAACATGGATTTATGAAGAACAAATCCTGCCAGACTAATCTTATCTCGTTTTTTGATTGGGTAACCTCCCTGGTAGACTGTGGGAATGCTGTGGACATAATATATCTCGACTTCAGCAAAGGTTTTGACAATGTGCCCCATGATATTCTGATTAGCAAGCTAGCTAAATGTGAGATGAATGTAACAACTGTCAGGTGGATCCACAGCTGGCTCCAGAATCGTACTCAAAGAGTGCTTATCAGTGGTTCCTTCTCAAACTGGGGGGAGGTAATAAGTGGGGTACCACAGGGCTCAGTCCTGGGCCCAGAGCTCTTCAACATTTTTATTAATTTGTTGGATGAGGAGGTGCAGGGAATGCTTATCAAATTTGCAGATGATACAAAATTGGGAGGGATAGCTAATACCTCGGGAGACACAAACAAAATTCAAAGTGATCTTGATAAGCCGGAGCATTGGGCTGAAAACAACAGAATGAATTTTAACAGGGATAAGTGCAAAGTCTTACACCTACAAAGAAGAAACCAAATGCAAAGTTATAAGATGGGGGCAATACTACATGCGAGAAGGATCTTGGGACTGTAGATCACAAACTGAATATAAGCCAATTGTGCAATGCGGCTACAAAAAAGGCAATTGCTATTTTAGGCCGCATTAACAGACATATAGTTTTTAGATTGTGTGAACTACTAGTTTCTCTATTTGGCACTGGTTAGGCCTCATCTTGAGTACTGTGTCCAGTTCTGGATACCACACTTTAAGAAGGATGCAAACAAACTGCAGAAAGGCAGCTTATAATATAAGAACAGGGTCAGAGGAGGGCAACGAGGATAATCAGGGGACAGGGGGAAAAACCCTGTGAGGAGAGACTGACAGAACTGGGCACGTTTAGCCTGGAGAAGAGAAGACTGACGGGAGATATGATAGCACTCTTCAAGTACATGAAAGGTTGTCACATAGAGGAGGGCCGGGATCTCTTTGTTATCGTCCCTGAGTGCAGGACATGGAATAATGAGCTCAAGTTGCAGGAAACCAGATTTCGACTGAACAACAGGAGAAAACTATCTGTATACACACACACTTGTATGTTTGGGGGGTGGGGTTGTTTGCCTTCCTGCTATATTTGTGTTTTCCTCTGTTAGTGGTGATTATGATTTATTATGTTGTTATTTTAGGTTATATTACTGTTCATATTACTGTTTATGAGGAGAGACTGAAAGAACTGGGCCTGTTTAGCCTGGAGAAGAGAAGACTGAGGGGAGACATGATAGCACTCTTCAAGTACTTGAAAGGTTGCCACACAGAGGAGGGCCGGGATCTCTTCTCGATCGTCCCAGAGTGCAGGACACGGAATAATGGGCTCAAGTTGCAGGAAGCCAGATTTCGACTGGACATCAGGAAAAACTTCCTAACTGTTAGAGTGGTACAACAATGGAACCAATGACTTAGGGAGGTGGTGGGCTCTCCAACACTGGAGACCTTCAAGAGGCAGCTGGACAGCCACCTGTTGGGTATGATTTAATTTGGATTCCCACATTCAGCAGTGGGTTGGACTCAGTGGCCTTATAGGCCCCTTCCAACTCTACTATTCTATGATTCTATGACTAGAAGGACCATTTGCTCCTACTCGGGCAAATACCTTTTTATTTTCCCAGGCTTTTTAAAAAAAAGATTTTAAGCAGATGGAGGTTGTGTTTTATTCCACTATTTTCTGTGTTTTATTACCTGTGTTCTGTGATGATATAATTTCTTGACATTTTAAAACAATATTAATTTAGCGACGTCATGATACCCAGTCACACCATCAGTAAAATCCTGGATTTGTCCACTGTTTTCTCTGGTCAGCTCTCACTTCCACTCCAGAGGACAGCAAAAATGGTGTTTAATGTGAACCCAGAAGTTTCTTCTGCAGAGAGTGAGATTATTTATTCTGGGAGGAGCAGATGGGCAGGACAAAAATCTAAACAATAATATAGAATCTTATTTCTATGTCCTCAGCATTACAGTGGTTCTGGACACAAAGACATTTTGAGTTGTTTTTGTCAAGGAAATAGCTCTGTCCTGTAGATTTGTGGGAAAGATTTTGTTGCTGGATGAAGCCTCATTAGGAGATTAATGACCTCATGCTAGAGACACCTGAGTTATCTAGAGAAGGCAGTGCTCACGGCCAAAGGTGGAGCCTGCTGAGTGGAATGGTCTATCAAGTTGTGGAAATGCACATAGGCTATCGCATGGAAAAGTACTACAGAGTTCTTCCCTGAGACTCATTCAAATGGGAGCTGAACTTCACAGGAAAGACACAGCTTTTGCCATTGTGACAGATTTGCAAGGTTCACACTTCCTACCTTCAAATCTGCTGTTTTCCTTTCACACAAGTAGGTGTTCCTCTAGAAAGGTTTAGTATTGCTGTTTCCTTGTGGCCCCGCCTCTGTAATGCCAAATGTTTAGCCCCTCCCCAAGCATTAGACTATTGAGTTCAGAATTTCAAAGAGATCATGAACACAGCTGGCTTATTTATCCTTCAAAGACCCCTGGGAGTGGGCACCTTACACCAATTAGATCACTATCTTCCCATCATTCAGGTAGCTGGTTTCCCCCTCAGGTGATGTCTCCTGATCCTGTCCTCGTGACATCTCTCGCTTGAGAATGCAGCTGCATTCTCAAAGTTGCTTGCTTGTTTTGATTATCAGGCTACTTGTTTACATGAGCCAAGTGAGAACATTTCATAAGCCAATTAGCTCTTCAAACCTTGAGAAAGCCATAAACAAACCCACCTGACAGCAAAAGCATGGGATAAACTGCATTGTTTTGGTTACTGAGCAAATACTTCCCAGACCCTGTGTTGTTTTGAGCACAGAGGCATGGGGAAGCTTCCCAAATACTGTGATTGTGTCAGGGAGCCTGCATTTTGAGCTTCCCAGACTCCAATTCTAAGCAGTAACAGAGTACAAAAGCAATCAGCACCCCCACAAATTAGAGGATTAGGGGCAATAATTAGGGGACAGAGGCCATTCATGTGCCATTTCTAATCTCCTCAATGTACATTTAGATTTCTTGCGGTGATTGGCAATACAGCCTCTAATTTTACATGCTTACTCCCTCCAGAGTACCGATATTGCTAATGGAGAAGGGGAGGTTTTTTTGTCAGTTTCATTGTTTCTTGTCAATTGCACACCTCTCCCAGCTGAGCCTGGGGGTGCAATTGACACAAAACTGTATGAAACTGAATAGAGGGGGGAGTGAGTGAAAGGCAGCTTTTGCGGGTGGCAGAGAGGGAGGGAGCTGGCGATGGGGCATAAAAGAGCCCACCCACTTAATAAAATCAAGGCAAAGCACCTACACAAAAGAGCACAGCGAAGGTGAGATGGTTTTTCCTTTCCTTTTCATATTATAATTGGATTGGGTTGATACGGTAAAACTATGATAGCTGCTGATTCAGTGTCATGTGAACCATGCAAATTAAATGGGGATGCAAGTAGCACTAATCTCACAGTAAAATGCCATGTGAATTAGCCTTCTCATTGGCCCTTAGGCTTTGTCTTAGTTGCTATGCTTTTTTTCTATAAAAGTTAGTCTTTCCTTTGTTCTAGTGCCCAGTATCTTCCCTGATGCCTTGCAGCACCATGGGTGATGTGTTTCTTTGTTCATGGTGGGGTCATTGTTCCTATGCTCTGCTAACATGTACTGAGGCTAGGAGATATTAGTCTTTTTTGTTTTATCTGGTTCTATAATTCCCAACAATATTATTCCTAATGGTGTTTTTAAACTGCTATTCTTAATTTATTATTTTTAAAAAAGCTGCCTCATATTTATTGGTGTGTGTTCACTCAGATTAAGCCTTGCTACTAAATCCAGTAACAGGCCAAACTTGACTAACTTGCTACTGAGTAATCTGTTTGCTTGGGGCTCCACGAAGCAGGAAGTCTGGTCTTTAGCTTTTGTTTTCTTTGGAATTCCAGGGTTGTCCATTTAATTTAAGGTTTGGGAGTCTCCAGACCCAAAGTGGTGGACATAAGGAGTGGTGGCATCATTCTACCTGGCAAGGTTGGTTTTAGACCCTGGTAAGTTAGTAACTGCTGTTTTGCCTACAAGAGCTGGTTCTCAGGACTTGGGATCCAGTGATCTTGACAGTTTAAAAACCCAAATCATTTTCTTTTAAATGTATGAATGTCTGAACTTTTCCATACCTCAGGGATCCCTCAACAATGTAGAAACAACTACCTTCTTTTTAGGTGGCTCCACTTTGCTTCCACTCAGTCATCCACATTTGCTGTTAGAGTAAATCCTATCTTAAGCACCACCTTCTCCTCTATGAGCCTACTTAAAGGGTATGTCACCTTGTTTTCCATGACAGAAGAAAGGCACGTTATAATGTAAGAAAATAAATACATTTCCCTGTGGCATTAAGGTTCAGTGGGTTAGAACCTGCTTCTTCAGAACTTTGTTGAAGTCAATCGGGCATCTTCAGCCAGATTTGGAAGGAAGAAGAAAAATAATTTTAAAACAAGCACACACAAAAAAACCCAAAAATCGTTGTGGATATCCCTGAACAGAATGCAACAAATTGTTTTCTCCAAGTCACTGTGACAACTCCTGACTGACGTATATGTATGTAAAACGCACCACACAAATGGCATATATGTGCAATGTTCAAAGGAAGAATAACATTTTATTTGAAGACTGGAGAGACAAAAAAGCAAAAAGATTTCTGCTGACACGGAGGCAATAGGTAAGGCCACATGCATCGCCCTTGGGAGCTCTTTCTCTGGGTGTTTAGGTATCAAAAAATGTTCTCCTCTGAGGCAGCATGGTCTATGTGCCAACACTTGCATTAAATTTTGCCTCTTGATTTTTCAGTGATATGCCACATTCTGACCCTTGGCTTGCCTGTGATCCCTAAAAGATAAGAAATCAGAATATATATATTCCATTTGGCTCGCTGAATGTCTCAGCTGTGACACGGACGGGGTAATTTATAAGGCTGTGAATTTATAGGGCATCTTCCAGCAAAGGGAAGGAGAGAATTTCTGCTACTTTTATGGAAATGTTTATGGAATATTATATAATTATTTCTTAAATTTTTATCCTACGCTTCCTCCCAAAGGGGCTACTAACTATCTGATGAGGTGGCTAAGTGGCTTCCATCTTTTTTCTTCCCCTTCCTTTAAACAAAGGGCAGACCCACACCATACATTTAAAGCACATTTAAATCACATGACTTACCTCAAAGAATCATTTGCCCAAGGATAACCTACTGCACTCAGCAGCTGGCTGCCACTGGATTAAAAATCTTTTTAAAGAATGGTGCTGGAGTTTTACTATTTGATGATGACACAGCGCAGTTTCCAGCACAGTGTACAAAAAAGAAAAGAGCAGGCAGTTCCTGAGCTCAGAGGCTTACCCTTATTAAAGAGGCTTTGCTTATTGTCCCACTGGTAGCGGGTTGCCTTCAGCATGGTGATGAGAAAGAGAAGCAAGGCATTCTCAGCAGTCCCACCCAGACTTCGTCACTGGTGAGATCCGGTTGTTCCCCAACACTAGCAACATTCAGGTGAAAACAGCCCAGGCCTTTGCTGAGAACCTCTGCGGCTGCTCATTTGTGCTTTAGGCTGGTGGATGATTTTGCTCATGTTTTAATGATTGTTCTGTGATTGGTTATTTTAGCCACCATGTGCCCCCTTTGGAAGGAATGGTAGGATGGGAGAAATGATGAATAAGTAAAGAAAAGGGGGGAAAAGACTCGGCTACCTCATCAAAAAGTAAGTGCCCTTTCGGATGGGCAACTCTGTCAACTTCAGTCTCTCTACGATTCTCATTTTTCCACAGTTCTCCATGGTTCTGAAGGGGAACTCTGAAGCTCTGCAGGAAGTTTCCTGTTGTGTTGTTCAGGTGGCCGTTGAAGAGAAATGAGAGAGCTTTGGCTCTACCACTGAGCCACACGTGGGTAGGGGTTTCCCTGCACAGGGACCCTAAGGTCTGCTATGCTCTAGGTGTCTTTTCAAAACTGCTACTCTGTATAGATGCAGTTCCCATGTGTGTGAATTAGGGTTGCCAGATTCATGGCCTGAGACTGATCCTGTATCTTGAGGAGAAGAGAAAGTCAGCCAAGTGCAGGTGTTCTTGTAACCCTGTAATGGGAAAAACCACAAGGTGGAATTCTCCCTTCCCCCTCCACAACTTTTAAAGATCCTCTTGGAGGCCGGGCCTGGCAACCAAAAGGTCTTCTGTATCTTTAAAAGTTGTGCAGGGGGAAGGGAGAATTCCACCTTGTGGTTTTTCCCATTACAGTGTTGCAAGAACACCTGCACTTGGCTTTCTCTTCTCCTAAAGATACAGGATCAGTCTCAGGCCATGAACCTGGCAACCCTAGTGTGAATGCACAGAGATCACAAAGAAAAAGGGGGTGGCTTATCTTATTTAAAGAAAGTGGCAATGATTTCCGCCCCCGCCCCCTGCTTTTAGACTCTGTGCCACCCTTCCTACTGAGGGAGTGGGGGAGGCATTCTTAATGCAGCACAGTCCCTGCAGTCAATGCTCTCTTCTTTCTGCTCATGCTGCGGAGCAGCTGCCCTCCCTACCCAAAGAGGGTACTGTGATGTTCCTGTATGTTAATGTAAATATGGTAAGTGCAGGTTTATTATAGGAAATATGGTAAGTGGAGTGAGTGAGAAGGGGGAGTACATGGGCTGTATAATGCTGGATGATGATTGGCTGTGTGTTTGAATGGCTGACAGTATAAATGAGAGGATGACAGTTGAGTGGGGGGGTTGGAGAGTTGGTGGGGGTTGAAGAGTTGTGGTGTGGAGAGTAAGAGGTGGCTGTTGAGAGATTGGATTAGGAGTTCTGAGGCAAATAATAGGAATAAGGAACATAAGAGAAACATATATGAAACCATACGCTTGTCAATGAAATATATAAGTAATCTTGTTATTTCTAGTGTTATCAAATAAAAATGTTCTTGGTTTACTTAAAGCCTGATTCCTTAACTGGAGTGCACAGACGGGGGGAAGGCAGGGTAACCAAGGCTGAAGAAGAAATTGTATCTAATGGTGGCAGCGGTAAAGGAGGAGATATTGTATCAGCATTCAGTACCACAGAGCAACCCAGAGCTGTGAGCTTCATAGGCAAGAGGCTTCAGGGGGGTTGGGAATTACCTAAACACACAGACACAAGGTATCAAAATAGCCAGGAAGAGACTAAGGCACAGTCTAGAGGCTATACTGGATACACAGAGTGTTGGGTAGTGTGGCCTAGGAGGGGGATCTTTTGAGATCTGTGCTAGAGCGGAGAGAGGTAAAAATAAACACGATGATCCTGACTGCTGGTAGCCACAAGTGAGAGCGTCACAGGTGGTGCCAGGGGAAGGACGTCACAGGTACCCACTGTCAGCATCACCAACTCCACAGCCTTTTGAGTTCCTTTGATCCGTGTACATCTTCTGTGCCAGGTCACCTTGGAAACAATGCTGTGTAATATTGTGTCCACAGGGATCTGACTAGCACAGGAAGAGGAATGCCGTCGGTAGGAACGCTGAACATTGCAGAGGAAGGGTCTCATTGGCTGCTGATCGTGGCCAAAGAGGCTTTTTTTAAGCATGAAGAGAAAAAAGGCTGTCCCTCTGAAAATGTATTAGAAATTTGCCCACCCCTCCAACAGCTGAAATTCCATCTCCATTTTTGTGGGGGCCCAGCTAAAATGCAAAGGGAAATTCAGGCTACCACTAAAGCATACCTGGTGCTCTCTGTGCATAATTTGAAAAAAAAATGGAAACAGAGAACAGTGGTGAACAACAGAGTGCACTGGTTCTGCTTTGGAAATAAACCAGTTCTGGACTCCAAAATCCAGGGAGAAATCTGGATGAGAAGAATTTTGGAAGCATCCATATTTGCAGGTTAAAATTATCTTTCTGCTACTTGGCTCTACAGACAGTAGCTTTTAAGAACATAAAATATCTCATTGTGATTATAGAGTGAAACAATTACGTTAAGTATCTTTCTATCATTAAGGAAGCATAAAGTCTGCAAGGTGGATCATAGAGAGCCCAATGAAGTCATGCTTCCTAGTGCCTGGGTTTGGACAGTCTCCATTGCAAAGATTAAAGTCTGATAAAGGTAAATAGAACTGATATAAAACGTTTGAAATGGAACAGATTTGACTTTCTCTAGATCTATGTTTTACATGACAAGCACAGTGTCCTAAAGGAAGCATTTGAGATGTTGATGTACACAGTCAAAAATTCACAGGCTTCCTTCTCTACAATCATTGTTGTTGTTTTTTAAGTAAAAGAGGAATCTGGGTTTACAGGTCTTCTGAACTAGGGCCTTCCAGAAAAGAGCTTTCAGTAACTTACTCTATCTCCTGAGTGTAACGGCATTTTCCCCCGGATCACTCTAGCAAGCCTATTGATGCAAAGCACAGAGAAGTTAGTAAGCCTTCCAAGTATGGTTCATGCCTTCCAGCAAAACACTGAACTACTCTTGAGAAATAACAACACTGCCACCACCTTAGCATAAGGGTAGCATGAATGAAGAAAATACTTACAGTACTTACCAAGCCTCCAACTGCATTCTCTTAAATGCAGCCACAAAGCCCAGACCAAGAAGAACCAGCCCAACCAGAGTGACTATTACAACCACGAGATCTGTGGCCACTGGGGGCAAAAAAGAGAGAACGTAATGTTGTAAACCTTTGGACTTGCAAGGAGTCATTATCTCTAGCTTTTGGAACCACGGTGCCAGGTACCAGTGTGCCACAGGGTCATTCACTACAAGGATCCCTGGAGCTTCCATAAACTGTGGAGTGTTCTTTTTTCTTTTCTTTTCTTGAAAAAATAACTTGAGTCATTTGAGGCTTCACCTGAACTAAAGCTTTTGTTGTTGCCTTTGGAACCAAAATTTCTCCAAGAAGGTTTACATATTAAAATAAGAACACATAAACAGTAACAAGATAAAATGCTACCTCCCTGAAACTCCTGAAGAACAATTCAAATACAAAATATATCAGAATCCACTTTTGTCCCACTCACCATTGGCTTCCTGAGATGCTTCTGAAAAGGCTCCTCTACCGGCTGCTGAAATGAGGGCAGGCCCTTCCTGGATTGCTTCCACCTCCATGGCAGAACTAACCCAAGAGCCGCCATGACGCTTTTTCTGGCCAGGTCTGGTTTCTCTTCTGTGCAGAAGAGTTAGCTTCACAGCCAGCTGAAAGGAGGACGCTTCCAGCCTGGAATGCTTCCTTGCCAGAACTATTCTGCTCCTGCTGCTCCCTTCTGTGGCCAGTTTAGCTTTTGCCCTCTGTGGAGGATAGTCAACTCTGCTGGCAGCTGAAACGATGCCCCCACACTGGAATACTTATGTCTACTAGCCAAGGAGCTGCTTCTGTTCCTCTGTGTGGCCGCATCTATGTCCTCACCCCCACACCTACAGAACAGTCAACCCTGCTGGCAGCTGAAAAGTAGAGGCTCTTCTGCATGGGATGCTTGGACCTCTTTTCCAAAACTAGCCAAGAACAATGCCCTCTTTGTAGATAGCTGTAGATATTCTTCTCTGTGCGGGAGAGTCTACCAGCCAAAAGGACGATGTACCCTGTTGAGGATGCCTCCTTGCCAGAACTAGTCAAGGAACTCAGCTCCAGTTTTGGTCTTCTCCCCACTGGGACATACAGCAGTCCTGCAGATTAAACTTCTGCCATTCGGTAAGATAGACTGCCAGGTAAAGACCCTGGAAATTTGATTGAAAAGTAGCATATACCTGTCCCAAATAAAGAAATAACTATCTGCATGGCCCCACCCGTTCACCTGCATGCACCTCTCTACGTTTTGTGTGTTGATGGGAAGCAGCTGATGCGCATGCGCATATCCAGGGTTGTAAGGCGGAGCTTACACGCTGCCAGCAGCAATACCATCTTCCTCACATTCACACTTTGTCACATCCTGAACTAACTTGCAGTGAGACGGATGATCAATAGCCAAAGCACAGGCAAGAATGTCCTTTAGTCACTAACTGTCCATGGGTGGATTCCCCAGAGACTGGAACTAGCAAAGCCCCTTGAAGGTAAGAGCCCAAATGGGCTGGAAGCAGCGGATACTTACTCATGTAACTCGGAGGGGGCCCACTGTCAATGCTTCCCCCGAAGCCTCTGCCAGAACAGAAGGGCGGGGCCCATCCATAAGAACAATGGCAGTTTCTCTTGCTGTTGCACACCTGGGGAATACCAAGGGGGTCAAGCATCAGCCAGCAGCACGTCACCTGCTTGGACAATGCTCGAGGAGAGCTTCATGGGAATGGCAATCACAGTGGATGTAGAAACTGTTGAAAAAGGTTTTTTTCTCCAGCAAAGTATTTTGTAGACTCTTCCTAGCAGGTTGCTGAACGCTCCCCTTCACTACGCTGGGCTCCAGAATGTAATAACCCCTTTACCACCTGAAAAAGAACTTTGCCATACGACAGTGCTGATGCAATGGTGGCACAGAACAACTCCTTCACTGCCATTACTGCAACAGAATAGTCTTTAACATGGGCTCTAATCCATGTTTCGTCAGATCCATTCTGGGTCTTTTTCCACCATTGCTCTAGCCACCTACCCAAGCACTTAACTGTTGTAAAATCACCAAGGACCCCTTCCATACAATCACCACCACCTGTGTTTGTGTGTGTGTGTTATGATGTGCCTTCAAGTCGATTACGACTTATGGCGACCCTATGAATCAGTGACCTCCAATAGCATCTATTATAAACCACCCTGTTCAGATCTTGTAAGTTCAGGTTTGTGGCTTCCTTTATGGAGTCAATCCATCTCTTGTTTTGTCTTCCTCTTTTTCTACTTCCTTCTGTTTTTCCCAGCATTCTTGTCTTTTCTGGTGAATCCTGTCTTCTCATGATGTGTCCAAAGTATGATAAACTCATTTTCATCATTTTACCTTCTAGTGATAGTTCTGGTTTAATTCATTCTAACACCCAATTATTTGTCTTTCACGGTTCATGGTATGCACAAATCTCTCCTCCAAAACCACATTTCAAATGAGTTGATTTTTCTCTTATCTGCTTTTTTCACTGTCCAACTTTCACATACATCCATAGAGATTGGGAGTACCATGGTCTGAATGATCCTGACTTTAGTGTTCAGTGATGCATCTTTGCATTTGAGGATCTTTTCTAGTTCTCTCATAGCTGCCCTCCCCAGTCCTAGCCTTCTTCTGATTTCTTGACTATTGTCTCCATTTTGGTTAATATCTGTGCTGAGGTATTGATAATCCTTGACAAGTTCAATGTTCTCATTGTCAACTTTAAAGTTACATAAATCTTCTGTTGTCATTACTTTAGTCTTCTTGACGTTCAGCTGTAGTCCTGCTTTTGTGCTTTCCTCTTTAACTTTCATCAGCATTCGTTTCAAATCATTACTGGTTTCTGCTAATAGTATGGTATTGTCTGCATATCTTAAATTATTGATATTTCTCCCTCCAGTTTTCACACCTCCTTCATCTTGGTGCAGTCCTGCTCTCCGTATGATATGCTCTGCATACAGATTAAACAGGGTGATAAAATACACCTTTCCGATGGGGAACCAGTCGGTTTCTCCATATTCTGTCCTTAGAGTAGCCTCTTGTACTTTTCTTGTCTTGGGGGCCATCTCTCTGTGGGGGCTGGCATTAACACTGAAATTCAGCATCGTCTGAGCTCTGCAAGTGCCGCATTCTCCAGAATGAAGCGTAGAGTGTTCAAAGATCGGGATATTCACAGGGAGACCAAAATGCTTATTTACAAAGCCATTGTACTACCGACCTTACTGTACGCCTGTGAAACATGGACCATCTATAAACGCCACTCCCAGCTTCTTGAAAGATTCCACCAACACTGCTTCCGGAAAATTCTGCAAATTACTTGGGAAGATAGACGGACTAATGTATTGGAAGAAGCAAAGACCACCAGTGTTGAATCAATGATCTTCCAACATCAACTTTGCTGGACCGGCCACGTTGTTCAAATGCCTGATCACCGTCTTCCAAAGCAGCTACTCTACTCCCAACTTAAGGATGGAAAGCGGAATATCGGTGGACAGCAAAAGAGGTTTAAAGATGTTCTTAAAAATAACCTAAAAAAATGTAACATGAGCATCGAGAACTGGGAAGTCTTGGCCCATGAGAGTACCAAATGGAGGTCGACTATTAATGGTGCTATGGACTTCGAAGAAGCACAAATACAGGGCGAACAGGACAAATGAGCCAAGTGGAAGGCACGTCAAACAAATCCTCATCGCAACCATCTTCCATCTGGAAACCTATGTCCTCACTGTGGAAGGCTGTGTGGATCTAGGATTAGCCTCCACAGTCACTTACGGACCCACTGTTACAGACTTTATTTTGGAAGACAATCTTACTCGGTCACGAGTGATCACCAATGAGTAGCCTCTTGCCCAGAGTATAGGTTATGCATCAGGTCAATCAGATGCTGTGGCACCCCCATTTCTTTTAAAGCATTCCATAGTTTTTTGTGATCTACACAATCAAAGGCTTTGCTGTAATCTATAAAACACAGGGTGATTTTCTTCTGAAACTCCTTGTTTCGTTCCATTATCCAATGTATGTTTGCAATATGATTTCTGGTACTCTTCCCTTTCTAAATCCAGCTTGGACATCTGGCATTTCTCACTCCATATATGGCAAGAGCCTTTGTTGTAGACTCTTGAGCATTACTCAGTATATTGAGCAATATCCCATTGCATGGGATATTAAGGCAATAGTTTGAGTGCATTCCCTGGGGTCCCCTTTCTTCGGAATTGGGATGTATATGGAACGCTTCCAGTCTGTGGGCCATTGCTTTATTTTCCATATTTGTTGATGAATTTTTTCAAAATTTGGACAGATTCCGTCTCAGTAACTTGTAGTAGCTCAATTGGTATGCCATCTATTCCTGTTGATTTGTTTCTTCCAAGTATTTTATGAGCAGCTTTCACCTCATATTCTAAAATTTCTGGTTCTTTTTCATACGGTTCCACCGTGAATGAATCTGTCATCCTTGCATTTCTTTTATATAATTTTTCAGTGTATTGCTTCCATCTTCCTTTTATTTCATCTCGATCAGTCAGTGTGTTCCCGTTAATTATTTAACATCCCTACTCTTGGTTTAAATTTCCCTTTCATTTCTCTAATCTTTTGGAACAGGGCTCTTGTTCTACCCTTTTTGTTGTCCTCTTCTATTTCTATACAGTAACTATTGTAATAGTTCTCTTTGTCCCTACGTACTAGTCGCTGTATTGTTGCATTTAGGGTTCTAACCATGTTTATATCTCCTTTTGCTTTTGCTTTCCTTCTCTCTTTAACCATTTTAAGAGTTTCTTCAGTCATCCATTTGGGTCTTTCTCTCTTTTTAACTAGAGGTATTGCCTTTTTGCATTCTTCCGGGATAATGTCTCTGACTTCACTCCATGGTTATTCTGGTTCTCTATCAGCTAGGTTTAAAGCCTCAAATTTGTTCCTTATTTGTTCTTTAAATTCTTCTGGGATGTTATTTAAATTGTATTTTGGCATTGTGATTGCTTTGTTGTTCTTCTTTAGCTTTACTCTAATTTTCAATATTACCAGTTCATGATCTGTACCGCAGTCTGCTCCTGGTCTTGTTTTTGCAGCAAGTATGGAACTTCTCCATCTTCTGCTTCCAAGTATATAATCGATTTGATTTCGATATTGACCATTTGATGATGTCCATGTGTACAGTCGTCTTTTCGGTTGCTCAAAAAATTTGTTTGCAAGAAACAAATTATTGGCTTCACAGAATTCAGTAAGTCTTCTGCTTAATTTCTATCTCCTAAGCCCCATTTTCTCACAATGTCTAGTTCTTCTCCGTTCCTTACTTTTGCATTCCAGTCCCCCATGATTATCAGAGTATCTTGTTTTGGTGTGTGATCAATTTTTTCCTGTAAGTCTGCTTCAAATCTCTCAATTTCCTCTTCTTCTGTGTTTGCCGTTGGAGCATAGACTCGGATGGTGGTTATGTTGATAGGTTTTCTGTTAAGTCTCATTGATATAATTCGCTCAGACCTTGCATTATATCTCCTAACTGCTTTTGTTACATCACTTCTCACTATTAAAGCAACCCCGTTTCTTCTTAATTTCTCTTTTTTTTATATAATTTAAAATTTTTAATGAAAAAGCAAACGCAAACACAGCTGCTGCGTGCTCTCAGAAATATGGATTTTAAGACTGATAATTACATTCTGTCACACAGCTCCAAAGGCATCTAAATTATGCAACATGTAGGGTACTCAATAACACAATTCACATTTTAAAAAAAATCAAAGTATCCCTCCGCCTGTGTAGCTCTGAGACGGGCTCCCGTCTTAGATGAAACTTTTTCAGCTATAAATTCAGTCAGAAGGATCTTTTCTGACTGGGGATAATTTCTTCTGGATAAGGAAGAAACGTGAGATTTCCCACATAGCTTTGTCGTGACTGTGGGAGTCTGGAATTGGTCAGAATTATCTGCGAAAGAAAGGCTTCCAGCTGCTCAGACGGAGCGAGGATTTCTATGCTAGCTCAGCTGAATAAGTGACCCGTTTTTTTTCTTTAAAGAACAACGGACTAGCAGGCAAACATCCTCCTGTCTGTGCTTATCATTTTCTTATCTATACAGCTAAAGAGATTTGTCAAAGTAACAGCAATTAAGATAACCTAGGTGAGTTACGACTTTCCTTCTTTACTCACGGAACTAAGGGGGAAGAAAACAAAAATAGCCTATCTTTCTTTTATTGCAAAAAGCTGATATGGAAAATAGCATTTTAAAGATTACATCGGATGAGGGATTTCTGATTGGAAGAGATAAGAAAAATCTTTTTGATTTATAAGACTTTTGTGTAATATATGCATGGGACTATTTTTTCTGATCTACTTTTTTTTTTGACGAATCTGCTCATTCTCTCTGCTACTAGTTATTTGGACGCTGTGAACTAAAGCTGTTTTTGCACTTCTGGGCATATAAGAGATAAGGACTGTCTAGCGTGTGACATCAGTTGGTTGGAAATATTAACTCCTTTGTAACTGGATAAAGAAATAAACTGCTCTTTGCTTGGGACATTGAAAATTGAAGGAGTTTTGTTCCTTTGGCTTTAAGAATGACAGTTAAGAAGATTATGGATGTACAAGAAGGGACTTTATCTTTAGACATGTTTCAGAAAATAATGAATGAGATTAAGTCAATAAAACAAGAACTGAGAAATAATAGACAAGCGTGGAAAATTGAATTTCACGAAATGAGACAGGAGCTGAAAGAAATTCAGGATTCTGTGAGAAAGGAGAATAAAGATAGATCTGGAAAACCAAAAAAAGATGAAAGAGAAATTAAAGGCAAGGTTCAAACTTTGGAGATTGGATTAAATATGGACATGAAAAAAGATTTGGATTTCCTGGCTCTGACGGATCCTGGAGACAAATATTATAGTTTGGAATTCAGCGCTGTCCCTGAAGGAATTGAAGAGATTGGAGATAAAGATATTATCGGTTCAAAAAAATTCCTGGACTGGAAGGATTTGATGGAATTTGAAATGGAGAAAGTTAACAGAATTAATCCCTGTTTTGTGTCAATGGAAAAATCTTCAAGAGATGTACTAGTGTATCATGTGAAAAAGAGGAACAGAGATGCGGCTTTGCAGCAATACTTCAGTGATATGTTCGGAATTCATGGCAAGAAAATATCTGTGATGGAGGAAATTCCTATCAGACTTTTATTATATGACTATGACAGCAAGATTTTTGGATGCGTGGAGATGGAAGATGGACCTAATATGGATAAAGACAGAAGAGCGATTTGAAATTACTGGATTTAGTAGACTTGATGAGTTGGATTAATTGACATGTTTATTTAGGGAAAAAAATGATTGATATATATCTCAAGGATTGGAAACTTCTCTTTGACTTTTTGTGGAAGATTAAAATGATATGATGTTAATGAGATTTGAAACCAATTAAGATAACCGCTGGAGGAAGGTGATTTTATAATCTATTAAGAGATAGGTTTGTTATATATTATAGATTTATAGCTGAACTATGACAAATCTGAAGTCAATATTTTTATATATTTTTTTCTCTTCTTTCCTTTTTTATTGTATTAGTTATTGATTTGTGTTTTTTTTGTATTGTTTTGGTTTTGAAAATTTGAATAAAAATTAATTGAAAAAAAAATAAACACATGCAATTACAGACTGTGGGAGGGAAATTAGGAAACAGAAACACTTGTTTATGGTTGGGAGGGGGAAAGCATCCTCCCATCTTCCATCCTGGTAGGGATGAGCCACCAGTGCTTTGGAATTGGCAGCTTCTCTGCCAAAAAAATACCCCTCCCCACCCAAATCCCTTTGTTAAAGTTCATGATGTGGGCTGATGTGTCCATAGTCAGTGAGACACAGGGCTATGATGTCGATTTTCCTCTGTCTCATGTGAATTATTAATGGGCATTTCCCAGATTCAGTGACATAGTAGTGGGAATATTCTGTTGGATTGCTGAGGGTTTTTTTTTTTAAATAACTATAGATTACACCGTTTCTTCTTAATTTCTCATTTCCTGCATAAAATATTTTGCAGTTGCCTGATTGAAAATGTCCCATTCCCGTCCATTTTAATTCACTCACGCCAAGTATTGTAGTGTTGATACGCTCCATTTCTTGCTTGACAATTTCTAACTTTCCCTGGTTCATGCATCTCACATTCCATGTTCCTATTGTGTGCGTCGTACAACTCCGCACTCTCCTTTTGCATCTGTGCACATCAGCCTCTGGGCTTCCTTTCGGCTTTGACCCAGCTGCATCATTAGTCACAGCGCTACTCGTACTTGTCCTTTGTTCTTCCCCAGTAGCTCGGTGAGTGCCTTCTGACCTGGGGGTCTCATCTTCCAGCACTATCCCATGTTGCATTTTGGATACTCTGTTTATAGGGTTTTTGTGGTAAGAGGTATTCAGAGGTGGTTTACCATTGCCTTCCTCTGAGTTTGGATGGATCTTAGTCTGGTGTCTCAGCTTTGACCATTCCGCCTTGGGTGCCCCTGCTAGGAGTCTAGCCTCTTGGTCTAGACTCCTAACGGCATTGCTCTCAGCTTCTTCAACACACTCAACCCCCCTCACCATGTTAAGGTGTGCATCCGAAGAGGAGGTTCATCAACTTATCCTTTGTAATTATGCAGCCATGAGAGTGGCTGTATACTATAGCCAGCATGGATTTTTCACAAGACAGCCAAGCCTGTGGTGGACACCTCTACACCTCCAACATATGGACATCTTCATATGAAGTTAAAAAAATCTAAGTAACAATTAGAACTGAGTTGCAACCTTCTGCGGAGCCACAATGACATCGTGGAAGAAGAGAGGTCCAGAGTTGGTGTTCGTTTGTACAGAGTGCGGGACTATGTTTACTGTGCGGATTTGAATTGGATGTGTGGGTATTTGTATGAATGTATGTTATGAGTGAGTGTGTATTTTTAAGTATATGAGTTTTTTGCATTTACAGTTTACAATGTGCCTGGGGAAGAGGTTTTTCCATCAAGCGGGGAGACTTGAGGGGGTCCCAATTGCCGTAGTGATGGGCAGAGGGAGGTATGGTGTTATGAGAAGGACGTGCCAGGTAAGGGGAACGCGGCCCAGACATGTAGTGGCTGTACCTCGTTCCGGTCCTTCTCATATCCGCAGGGTTGTTGGTTGTCCTCTCAGCCAACTCTCAGATCTCCAGTTGCTGCTTTTTAATGCCAGATCGGTACATAATAAAAACTCCCTCGTCCATGATTTGATTATGGACGAGGCAGCCGATCTGGCATGCATAACCGAGACCTGGGTGGGCGAACAGGGAGGAGTTAGTCTCTCCCAGCTCTGCCCACCGGGGTATTTGGTTCAGCATCATGGTAGATCTGAGGGTCGGGGAGGCGGGGTTGCTGTGGTCTATAAGAGTTCCATCTCACTCACCAAGCACCATGTCCATGCAGTTACTGGTCTGGAATGTTTGCACCTTGTGTTGGGCCAGAGGGACAGACTGGGAATCCTTTTGGTGTACCGCCCACCTTGCTGCCCAATGGCTTCCCTAACTGAGCTGACGGAAGTGGTCTCGGAGGTATTGTTGAGATCCCCCAGACTATTAGTATTGGGGGATGTCAACATCCACACTGAGGCTACTTTGTCCGGGGCAGCTCACGACTTCATGGATGCCATGACAACCATGGGGCTGTCCCAATATGTTAGTGGCCCAACACATACATCGGGGCATACTCTCGACCTTATCTTTGCTACTGGACATGGGGATAGTAATCTGGATGTGGGGAGTTTTACATCTCTCCCTTTGTCATGGACAGATCACTGCTTGCTGAAGTTTAGACTTTCAATGGCCTTTCCCCTCTGCAAGGGTGGGGGACCTATTAAATTGGTCCGCCCCCGGAGACTAATGAATCCTGAAGGTTTTCAAAGGGCTCTGGGGGATTTTCTGGCTGATAGGACTGGCGCTCCTGTCGAAGCCCTGGCTAATCTGTGGAATACGGAGATGACCCGGGCTGTGGACACGATCGCTCCTGCGCGCCCTCTCCTCTGTAGAGCTCATTCAGCTCCTTGGTATACTCCAGAGCTGAGAGCGATGAAACAAGATAGGAGGCGGCTTGAGCGGAGATGGAGACGAACTCCCGATGAATGCAATTATGCGCTGGTTCGTGCTTCCACTAAGCTGTATGTGGGAGCGGTGAGGGCGGCAAAAAAACAACATTTCGCTGCCACTATTAAGGCATCTCTCTCCCGCCCAGCGGAGCTTTTTAGAGTCGTCCGAGGGCTACTCCATCTAGGCCTACAGGACACAGTAGATACATCGGTGGCCCGCTGTAATGAGTTCGCTGAGCACTTCCAGCATAAGATCTTATGCATTCACCGGGACCTAGACTCCCATTTTATAGCAGTTAACCCTAGCAAGGTGTCTGGAGCACAGTCTTGTCATGTTTTGTTGGATGAGTTTCAGTCGGTTCAGTTCGAGGACGTGGACAAGGTGCTTGGACAGGTACGTGCAACCACTTCGGTACTAGATCCTTGCCCCTCTTGGCTAATAAAAACTAGCAAGGAGGGAACAGTTGGCTGGGCCAAGGAAGTGATAAATGCCTCCTTGCGAGAGGGAGTGGTCCCCGGCTGTCTGAAAGAGGCAGCTGTGAGACCACTCCTGAAAAAACCTTCCTTGGACCCAGAAGATTTCAGCAGCTACAGACCAGTAGTGAACGTTTTATTCCTGGGCAAGATCTTGGAACGAGTGGTTGCCGACCAGCTCCAGATGCTTTTGGATGAAACCGATTATCTAGATCCATTTCAATCGGGCTTCAGGCCTGGTTTTGGCACTGAGACAGCCTGGGTCGCCCTGTTTGATGACCTATGTCGGGAGAGAGACAGAGGGAGTGTAACTCTGTTGATTCTCCTTGATCTCTCAGCGGCTTTTGATACCATCGACCATGGTATCCTTCTGGAGAGGCTTGCGGAGTTGGGAGTTGGAGGCACTGCTTGGCAGTGGTTTCGCTCCTACTTGGCGGGCCGTCTCCAAAAGATAGTGCTTGGGGAACATTGCTCGACCCCGTGGGTTCTCCAATGTGGGGTCCCGCACGGTTCGGTTTTGTCTCCCATGCTCTTTAACATCTATATGAAGCCGTTGGGTGCGGTCATCAGGAGTTTTGGAGTGCGTTGTCATCAGTACGCTGATGACACGCAGCTGTACTTCTCCTTTTCATCTTCTTCAGGTGAGGCGGTCGATGTGCTGAACCGTTGCCTGGCCGCGACAATGGACTGGATGAGAACTAACAAGCTGAGACTCAATCCTGATAAGACTGAGATGCTGTTGGTGGATGGTTTCTCCGATCAGATGGTGGATATATACCCTGTCCTGGACGGGGTTACACTTCCCCTAAAGGAACAGGTTCGTAGTCTGGGAGTCGTTTCAGACTCTTCCCTCTCACTTGAGGCTCATGTAGCCTCGGTGGCACGGAATGCGTTCTACCAACTTTGGTTGGTAGCCCAGCTACGTCCCTACCTGAGTAAGGAGGACCTTACCTCAGTAGTACATGCTCTGGTAACCTTGCGTTTGGACTACTGCAACGCGCTTTACATAGGGCTACCTTTGAAGATGGTTCGGAAGCTACAGCTAGTGCAAAATGCGGGGGCCAGACTGCTAACAAGAACTAAGCGGTCTGAGCATATAACACCTGTGCTGGCTCGCCTGCACTGGCTTCCAATACGCTTCCGGGCCAGATTCAAAGTGTTGGTGTTAACCTATAAAGCCTTATACGGCGCGGGACCACGATATCTGTCGGAACGCCTCTCCCGATACAAACCGGCTCGTACACTACGGTCTACTACGAAGGCCCTCCTCCGGGTCCTGATGCATAGGGAGGCCCAGAGGGTGGTGACGAGATCTAGGGCCTTCTCAGTGGCGGCCCCCGAATTGTGGAACAGTCTCCCCGAGGAGGTACGCTTGGCGCCGACACTATCATCTTTTTGGCGCCAAGTTAAAACCTTTCTCTTCTCTGAGGCATTTTAATCTTAGTTAAATGTTTGTAACTTGGTTTTAGATTGTGTAGTTTTTATATGCTTGTTGTATCAGATTCTGTAATTTTATTGTATTTTATGTTAACCGCCCAGAGAGCTATTGCTAGTCGGGCTGTATATAAGTTTAAGAAATAAATAAATAAATAAATAAGATACCCCCATGCCATTTTGCTGCTTCCCATAAGCTCATTACAAAACAAAATCTTACAAAATATATAATCCTGAAGACTTCCCGGAAGGAGTGCTGGCTGGTGATTGTCTCTCAGTGAGCTCTATCTCAGAGGAAGCTTATTTCAGTTAAAAGCCAGTCAAGAGGAATTTTTGACTGGCGTAAATGATCTCCAAGATAAAAGGGTAACCGAAGAGATTATCCACGGAACTCTGTCGAGCTGTAGATTGCTAGATTTGATCAGGAATCCCCCTGAGATAAGAAGGCTTTTCTAGCAGCGGAAGACTGAGTCTGGATTTCCAACAGGCTGTGCTGAAAGTAAGCGAGACTTTTTTTCTTTCTCTTTTAAAAATGTTTTTAACGAGCTAGCCTCCTTCTGTCTAAATCTTATCAACTAACTTAAATTACTATCGTAAAAGAGACTTGTTTACGAATTGGCAACTCAGAAACTTGGGTGAGTCACACTTTTTTCGTATTATACAAAGCTAAGGAAGAAGGGAGCAATTCAAAGAACCTGCTTTATTTTTTATGACAAAAAGCTGGCTTAAAGCTGGAATTACAAAGATTAAACGGATAAGAGGCAACTTATTAGATAAGATGATTTGATTATTTGAAGGAAATATATCTGAGAATATTTTTTTTTATTTTGGATTAAAAAATTTTTTTTTGAACGAATCTGTTGTTCGTGTATCTTACTAACTGCTGGATGCTGAGAACTGGATTTGTTTTACATTCCTGAATGTGCTGGAGATAAGAACTGTGTTGGTTAAACAGGCCTGGAATATTAACTTTTTTGTTGCTGGGAGAAAAGAAACTGTTTGCCTCTACATTGGCTAATAATAGAAAAGGTTTTTTTCTTCAAGAATGACAACTAGGAAAACAGCCAAAGTTTTGGAGCGAAGAGTTTCAATTGATACACAGGAAGGGTTGGACATGTTCCAGAAAATTATGGAGGGATTTAGTGATTTTAAACAAGAGTTGAAACAAGAGATGAAACAGGACAGACAACAACTTAAAGATGAATTTTGCAATATGAAAAAGGATTTTAAAGATTTACAAGATCATATTAAAACAGAAGTGGGTGAGATTAAAAATAACATTGGGCAATTAACACAGGATGTAAAAAATGTTAAAGATAAGGTGCAAACCTTAGAGAATAGAATAGATATTACAAATATGGAATTGGAAAAAAAATTGGACTATATTGCTGTTATGGAACTTAGAGATAAAGAACATTGCTTGAGATTCCGTGTAATTCCTGAGGAAACAGGTGAAGATATCAGAGAGAAAATTGTTAATGTTTTGGCAAAATCCTTCGACAGGAACGAAGATCGGATGGAATTTGAAATAGACAAAGTTTATAGAATTAATTCCAGATATGCAACAATAAAAAAAATCCCAAGAGATGTGCTTGTTTATTTTTTAAAAAAGAGTACCAGAGATATGGTTTTGCAACATCATTTTAACAATGTCTTCAAAATTGACGGTAAAGAAATACAGGTGATGAAGGAAATTCCTGTTAGGCTTCTACGTAAGAGAAAAGATTACGCTTTCTTCACAGAAAAACTTAAACAATGTAAAATTCAATTTAGATGGGATGTTCCAGAGGGAGTGATTTTTACATTTAGACAACAGAAGTATCGATTAAATACTGTTCAAAAAGCAAGGGATTTCTTGAGAAAAGCTTCAAAAGACATGGAAGAAGATAAACTCAAAGATGTGGATATAATTCCTGGGAAACAAAGTCAACAGAAACAGGTAGAGGAAGAAAAGGATGATGATGGATCAAAGGGAGCAACAGGCACAGACTTTTCTAAAATACATGCTTAAAAATGGATTACAAATATCTAACTTGGAATATAAATGGAGCTAATTCGTCGCAGAAGAGAAAGTATTTCATTATTTGAAAAAATTAAAATTGGATATAATTTGTTTACAAGAAACTCATATTAAGAAGAAAGATTCTAAATATTTAATTTGTAAACATTTGGGTGAAGAATTTATTTCGGCAGGATTAAAAAAAAATGGTGTGGTTCTTTATATTAATTCACAATTGTCTCCTAAACTGATATTATTGGACGATAGTGGCAGATTTGTGGGAGTTGAAATCACCATTCAGGGTACAAAAATTTTGATAGTGGGCATTTATGCTCCTTTTTTTTTTTTTACAATAATTTTTATTCAAATTTCATAAAACATAGAAAACAAAATCATAAAACATTCAAAGACAAAAAACAAAACAAAACAAAAATGATTAAACAAAAAAAATAAAATGTTGACTTCCCATTTGTCACATATCAAATCAGTTATAGGTCTACAATATATAACAATCCTGTCTCTTAAATCATATTATAAAATCACTTTCCTCCAGTAGTTATCTTAATTAATCATCAAATCTCATAAACATTACTTTATTCTTTCCACAAAAAGTCAAAGAGAGGTTTCAATTCTTTAAGAAATATATCTATCAATTTTTCTCCAAATAAACATGTCAATTAATCCATCTCGTTAATAATTATAATAATCTTATTGTCATAACCATAGTCCAAATAAACATTTCGATTGATCCATCTCATCAGAATCTGTTAGGTCCAATAATTTCAATAGCCATTATTCCATTATCCCTATTAGTTCCATCTTCCATCTTCAATAGTCCTGTTAAGTCCAGTAATTTCAGTGTCCAATCTTCCATTATCAGTATTCCATAATAATCTTGCTGTTGTAACCATAGTCATATAATAAGAGTCTGATGGGAATTTCCTCTATCCCAAATATTTTCTTGCCATCCATTCTGAATAAGTTGCTGAAATACTGTTGTAAAGTCATATCTGTGTTCTTCTTTTTTACGAAATGCACTGGCTCATCTCTTAAGAGTTTTTCCATTGTCACATGGCTGCAGTTAATTCCATAGATTTTCTCTATATCAAGCTCCATCACATCATTCCAGTCCAGAAGATTATCCAAGCCATTGATAACTTTATCTCTAATATCTTCATTAATTTCTTCAGAGATAACGTTAAATTCCAAACAGTAGATTTTATTTCTAAAATCCATAAACTCCAGATCTTTTTCCAATTCCACATTTGTTCCAATCTCCAGGGCTTGTATCTTCCCTTTATTTTTTCTTTTCTCATCTCTGATCTCATTCTCCTCTCTCACAGGATCCCCTATTTCTTTAAGCTCCTGCATCATTTTGCTCAGTTCTATTTTCAGCTCCTTACTACCCTGTCGCAGGGTTTGTTTCGTTATCTCAATCTCATCCATTATTTTCTGAAACATAGTTACTTCCAGATTCTCAGCCACTTTCTTGATTGCCATTTTTAAAACCACGAAAACAAAACAAAACAAAAATAAAGAAGAACCACTTCTTATTTCAGCAACAATTGGGTTAATATTCCAGGCTTGATGACATCACAGTATAAACAGAGCAACCTGCCTTATCTCTCTATGTTCAAGAATGCAAAACAAATTTAGTTCCCAGCATCAAAACAGTTAGTGGCGTCGTGAAGAAGCAGATTCGTCAAAATAAAATAGACCAAAAAGAGAATAGTCCCAGACAATATAATATTCCTCGGAATAGAAATCAGGAATAGAAATCCCTCTTCTGTTTATTATCTTTAGAATGCACTTCCAGGACAGCTTTTTGCGACAGAAACAGAGATAAGCTGTTAATTTCGTGAATAACAGAAAAGAGTTATATCTCACCCAGAAGTTGTCCAAAGCCGATCAATCTGACAAATCTCCTTTTGCTGTAACAATTTAAACCAAGTAAAAAAAAATAATAGAAAGAAGGGTGCTTGCCTGTTAGTCCGTTCTCTCTTTAAAGAAAAGATAAACGTATCGCTTAAGCAGATAGAGCTTGTTAGAAAGTCCGTCCGGCATTGTTGGCTGGACCTTATCTCATAAATTAATGAAATCCAGTCCTCCCAACAAAAACAGGCTTTGAGGTTGATCTCTACGTTTCTCCCTGCCCGGGAGAAATTTCATCAGTCAAAAAAAAAAATGTTCTGACTGATTTATATCTGAATAAGCTTCTTTTGAGGCGGGAGCCCGTCCCAAAAGCAGGCACAAGCGAAGTCACCCTTCCCGGAAGTCCGGCATTTATGCTCCTAATGAAGATAAAACAAGGTTTTATACTGGACTTATGGAAAAACTATCAGAGTTTGCATATGATCATTGGTGTGTCATGGGTGATTGGAATGGGGTAATTTCACCAAAAATGGATAGACTTTCTGAGAAAAATATTAAAGAGACACAGGGCAAATTGCCGAAGATCTGTTTCGAATTGATGGAAAATTTAGAATTGGTGGATGCTTGGAGATATATAAATGACAATGCAAAGGAATTTACTTACTTTTCAGAAAGACGTAAAACATTTTCGAGGATTGATATGATTTGGATGTCTAAAAATTTAGTGAAAGATATTTCCAAGATGGATGTGTTACCAAAAACCTTTTCGGATCATAATCCAGTGATATTGACTTTAAAAAAAAATATCTTGGATTTAGATGGAGACTAAATGAATCTTTATTACAGAATGATAAAATAGTGCAGGAATGTAAGAAGAAATTAAAAGAGTTTTTTGAACACAATTTACATAAAGGAACAGATGAAAATATTGTTTGGGATACAAGTAAAGCATTTATGACGGGATATTTTATTAAATGTAATTCTGAATTAAAAAAGAAGAAACAACAGAAAATGCAATTGATCTTGGAAGAAATAAAACAAAAAGAGGAAGAATTGAAAAAGAATCCAACTAAAGCTTCTACTGTAAATCAAATTAAAATGTTACAGAAACAAGTGTCAATGTTGACAGTTAGAGAAATTGAAAGGAAATTAAATTTTGCTAAACAAAGGACTTTTGAATTTGCAAATAAACCGGGGAAATTGCTAGCATATAAATTAAGAAAAGAACGACAAAAAAATCTTATTTTAAAGATTCAAGAAGGAGATGAGATGTTGACAATTTAAAAATCCAAAGGGTTTTCCATCAATATTATTCAACTTTGTACAAGTGTCAGGAAATTCCCTCAGAAAAAATAGAAGAGTATATATCCAAACAGAATTTGCCCAAAATTACAGATCGTCAGAGACAAGCTATTAATGGTCCTATTACGTCAAGAGAAATATCTGAGGCTATAAGTAAAATTAAATTAGGAAAGGTGCCAGGACCGGATGGACTATCAGCAATGTATTACAAATGCTTGGAGGAGGAACTTTTACTACCTTTACAGTATACAATGAATTCTATTTTACAAGAGGGGAAGATACCGGATAGTTGGAAAAATGCCAATATAACATTAATACCTAAAGAGGAGCAGGATTTAACTAAAACAAAAAATTATCGGCCAATATCTTTACTGAATAATGACTATAAAATTTTTACAATGATTTTGGCTGAAAGAATGAAAATAATATTGCAACAATTTATTCAGGAAGATCAAGCGGGGTTTTTACCTAAAAGACAATTACGTGATAACGTCAGGAATGTTTTGAATGTGTTGGAATATCTAGAACAACGAAATGACATACAAGCTGCTTTGATTTTCTTGGATGCTGAGAGAGCATTTGATAATTTGAATTGGAAATTTATGTTTAAGGTTCTAGAGCAAATGGACTTTGGAGATAATTTTATAAAATGGATCAGATCGATTTATACATCACAGAAGGCACAGATAATTGTCAATGGGGATTTAACGGACTCATGTGAAATACAAAAGGGTACAAGACAGGGATGTCCATTGTCCCCCCTTCTATTTATTCTGGTTTTAGAAGTGCTCTTAGAGACATAAGGCAAGACAAAAGGATTTCGGGAATAAAGATAAAAAAAGAGGAATATAAATTGAGAGCATTTGCTGATGACTTGATAATTGTATTAGAAAATCCCTTGGAAGGAATCAAAGTATTGATGGATAAATTAGAAGAATTTGGACCATTAGCAGGATTTAAGATCAATAATCAAAAAACGAAGATGCTGGTGAAAAATTTATCTTTAAGAGATCAAAAAGAGTTAATGGAGAAGGTAGATTTTAAAATAGAAGAAAAGGTGAAATATTTAGGTATCATTATGACAAATAAAAATTCAAAGTTGTTTCATAATAATTATGAAAAACTATGGACAGAGATTAAGAAAGATTTGTTAAAATGGGATAAATTACAGTTGTCATTAATGGGTAGAATATCTGTAATAAAAATGAATGTATTGCCGAGAATGATGTTTCTATTTCAAACAATACCTGTCATATCCTCTGATCTACCTTTCAAACAATGGCAAAAAGATATTTCTAAATTTGTTTGGCAGGGGAAAAAACCAAGAGTTAAATTTAAATTATTACAAGACGCCAAAGAAAGAGGAGGGCTGGGATTACCAAATTTGAGACTTTATTTTGCTGCTTGTTGCTTAGTCTGGATAAAGGAATGGATTCTATTGAGGAATAAAAGATTATTGGATTTGGAGGGTCACAACTTGAAGTGGGGATGGCATGGATATCTATGGTATGATAAAGTAAAAGTTAATGTGGATTTTAATAATCATTTTATAAGACGTCCTTTGTTGAATATATGGAATAAATACAAAACAAGGTTTTTTTCGAAAATACCACTATGTGTTTCAAGTCAAGAAGCATTTTATAGAAGAGAAATGGCTGGAAAAGAGAAATGGTTAACTTACCAAGAACTATTAGAAAATGTGCATGGTGAATATATAATGAAAGAGAGAGAACAACTAATAAAAGAAGGATATAGTTCACAATGGTTTGCCTATTTACAATTGTTAGAAAGATTTAAAATGGACAAAAAAATGTATGGGTTTGAAATAAATAAATCTGATTTTGAAATAGGTTTGTGTACAAATGATGAATGCATAATTGCAAAAATGTATAAATTTTTATTAAAAATGGACATGGAAGAAGAACAAGTAAAAGAGTGTATGGTTAAGTGGGCAAAAAATTTTGGTTATAATATACAAATGGATCAATGGGAAAATATGTGGAAAAAAGGTTTGAAATTTACATTATGCTATAATCTTAAAGAAATTTTTTATAAAATGATATATCGTTGGTATATGACTCCAGAAAAGTTGTCAAAAATGTATAGTAATGTTTCTAATGTATGTTGGAAATGTAAACAACAAGAAGGATCTTTTTATCATATTGCTGCTCCACGAGCATTGCATGGAGCATTGCTGCTCCACGAGCTAGAGGGAGCCCCAGCTGACGAAGCGTCAAGGCCCCAGCTGACAAAGCGTCAAGGCGAGTTAAGCAGCAGAGCGAAAAGAGGGTAAGTAGCTCCCATTTATTCCATTATTTAATTGAAGTAAAACAGCTCAGAGCAATAAGTAATAAGGGCAGCCCAAGGTCACCCTGAGCTAGGAGCCAAATCCTGAAAGAACCTATATCTTAGGAGACAGATCCTAGGAGAAGGAAGCCCATAGAAAGCTAGTTTTCAACACCACCCTAGCAGGAAAGCTTCAGGGGACACTGTAAACAAGGCTAAATTCCAGTCGGAGAGAAGGGGGAAAAGGAAACTCCACCGACACATACAGGGAGAGAGTCAGCTCAGTCCTTGCTAAAAAGGGCAGCTTCAGCCTTCCTGAAACACAACCACAAGCTCTGTTTCCCTAGGTTAAAGAAAGGTCAGGCTGTTCTAGGTGGGAAAACAACAAACACAAAAGACTTGCCTGGAAGGCGCAGCTCCTTGATTAGATTAAAAGCAGCCAAAAACTTAAACAGCCCCGCCCCTCGCTCAGGAAGGAAGAAAGCTTGAGAGAATACTAAAGAGTTAAGCCCCAGCTGATAGCCATCAGCCTCAAGTAACACATCATTGGCTGGCAGCAGTAGCTGGAAGGAACCAGCCACACATATAAAGTCAGAGCACCCTAGCGAGGGAGCCTGCTCCACGAGCTAGAGGGAGCCCCAGCTGACGAAGCGTGAAGGCGAGTTAAGCAGCAGAGCGAGTTCAGCAGCAGGGCGAGGAGGCCAGGGCCCCCCACTCTGCCCGTCTGTTCCCTGACCTCAACTAAACTGCAGTCTCCAACCCATTGACGTAATAAACCTTAAACAAAACTATGCAGGTAAGAAGCCAGCAGGGGTGTGGGGGCTTTCCAGTGTTTTGCACTGCCTGCAGCATGTACGACTATCTGCCTGTTGGACAGAAGTCGTAGGTGTGCTCTCGGTGCAATGAGCTCCTGGCTCTCCGGGAACGACTTCATTTCCTTGAGGCCAAGGTGGCGGACCTGGAAAAGCTGAGAGAGGCAGAGAGGTGTGTGGAGGAGGCCTTCAGGGACGTTATAGCTGTGTCCCACTCCAACGATGATAGCTCTCCTGCTATCATGGAGAACGATGGTCTCGGGGAAGGACAGCATCCAGCTGAGGAAGAGGGGAACGATCCCTTAGAAGGGACCCATTCCTTGGGGGATGAGCAGCTATCCTCTAGTGCCGAGGATATATCTCCAGGGGGTGGAGGGATCCTTGTAGTGGGTGATTCGATCATTAGGAACATAGACAGTGGGGTGTGTGATGGGCGTGTAGACCGCAAGGTGTTTTGCCTGCCTGGTGCGAAGGTTGCGGATATCGCCCGTCGTTTAGATAGTTTGGTAGACAGTGCTGGGAAGGAGTCAGTGGTCGTGGTGCACGTTGGCACCAACGACATGGGGAAATGCAGCCGTGAGGTCCTGGAAGCAAAATTTAGGTTGCTAGGTAGGATGCTGAAAGCCAGGACCTCCAAGGTGGCTTTCTCTGAAATGCTACCGGTTCCACGCGCAGGACCAGCCAGACAGGCCCAGCTTCGCAGTCTCAATGCGTGGATGAGACGATGGTGTCGGGTGGAAGGGTTTATATTTGTTAGGCACTGGGGAACATTTTGGGACAAGCCGGGCCTGTACAAAAGGGACGGGCTCCACTTGAACCAGAATGGAACCAGACTGCTGGCACTTAAAATTAAAAAGGTAGCAGAGCAGCTTTTAAACTGACTGAGGGGGGAAACCCGACAGGAGCTGAGAAAGGTCCGGTTCGGAATAAACCTCCCCCCTGGGATAAAAACCAAAGAAATGATGAAATTTTAAAAGGGGTAGGCCTAGAAGTAGGCATTGTGAGAGCAGGGGCACAGGATATAAATTCAGAAGAGCAAAATTACCACAGGCCTAACCACAAGTGCCAAAGACACTTGAAGAGAGACACTGCTTACAAGTGCCTGTACGCTAATGCTAGGAGCCTCCGAACCAAGATGGGAGAACTGGAGTGCTTGGTCTTAGAGAAGAGCATTGATACAGTGAGCATAACCGAGACCTGGTGGAATGGAGAAAACCAGTGGGATACGGTTATCCCTGGATATAAACTATATCGGAAGGACAGGGAAGGACGTATTGGTGGCGGAGTCGCTCTATACGTGAAAGAAGGCATTGAATCCAGCAAGCTCGAAACCCCAAAAGAGGCAGACTCCTCCACAGAATCGTTGTGGGTGGTGATACCGTGCCCCAGGAGGGACTTAATACTGGGAACGATCTATCGTCCCCCTGATCAAATGCTCAGGGAGACCTGGAGATGAGATATGAAATTGAGGAAGCATCCAAACTAGGAAATGTGGTAGTAATGGGTGACTTCAACTACCCGGACATAGACTGGCTGCATATGTGTTCCAGTCATGACAAAGAAGCAAAGTTTCTAGATATTCTAAATGACTATTCCCTAGATCAGTTGGTCATGGAACCGACCAGAGGGATGGCAACCCTGGACTTAATCCTCAGTGGGGACCGGGACCTGGTGCGAGATGTAAGTGTTGTTGAACCGATTGGGAGCAGTGACCACAGTGCTATTAAATTAAACATACATGTAACTGGCCAATTGCCAAGAAAATCCAACACGGTCACATTTGACTTCAAAAGAGGAAACTTCACAAAAATGAGGGGATTGGTAAAAAGAAAGCTGAAAAACAAAGTCCAGAGCGTCACATCACTCGAAAATGCTTGGAAGTTGTTTAAAAACACTATATTAGAAGCTCAACTGGAGTGCATACCGCAGATCAGAAAAGGTACCGCCAGGGCCAAGAAGATGCCAGCATGGTTAACAAGCAAAGTCAAGGAAGCTCTTAGAGGCAAAAAGTCTTCCTTCAGAAAATGGAAGTCTTGTCCGAATGAAGAAAATAAAAAAGAACACAAACTCTGGCAAAAGAAATGCAAGAAGACAATAAGGGATGCTAAAAAAGAATTTGAGGAGCACGTTGCTAAGAACAAAAACCAACAACAAAAAATTCTATAAATACATTCAAAGCAGGAGACCATCTAGGGAGACAATTGGACCCTTGGATGATAAGGGAGTCAAAGGTGTACTAAAGAACGATAAGGAGATTGCAGAGAAGCTAAATGAATTCTTTGCATCTGTCTTCACAGTGGAAGATATAGGGCAGATCCCTGAACCTGAACTAACATTTGCAGGAAGGGATTCTGAGGAACTAAGACAAATAGTGGTAACAAGAGAGGAAGTTCTAAGCTTAGTGGATAATATAAAAACTGACAAATCACCGGGCCCGGATGGCATCCACCTGAGAGTTCTCAAAGAACTCAAAGGTGAAATTGCTGATCTGCTAACTAAAATATGTAACTTGTCCCTCGGGTCCTCCTCCGTGCCTGAGGACTGGAAAGTGGCAAATGTAACGCCAATCTTCAAAAAGGGATCCAGAGGGGATCCCGGAAATTACAGGCCAGTTAGCTTAACTTCTGTCCCTGGAAAACTGGTAGAAAGTATTATTAAAGCTAGATTAACCAAGCACATAGAAGAACAAGCCTTGCTGAAGCAGAGCCAGCATGGCTTCTGCAAGGGAAAGTCCTGTCTCAGTAACCTATTAGAATTCTTTGAGAGTGTCAACAAGCATATAGATAGAGGTGATCCAGTGGACATAGTGTACTTAGACTTTCAAAAAGCGTTTGACAAGGTACCTCACCAAAGGCTTCTGAGGAAGCTTAGCAGTCATGGAATAAGAGGAGAGGTCCTCTTGTGGATAAGGAATTGGTTAAGAAGCAGAAAGCAGAGAGTATGAATAAACGGACAGTTCTCCCAATGGAGGGCTGTAGAAAGTGGAGTCCCTCAAGGATCGGTATTGGGACCTGTACTTTTCAACTTGTTCATTAATGACCTAGAATTAGGAGTGAGCAGTGAAGTGGCCAAGTTTGCTGACGACACTAAATTGTTCAGGGTTGTTAAAACAAAAAGGGATTGCGAAGAGCTCCAAAAAGACCTCTCCAAACTGAGTGAATGGGCGGAAAAATGGCAAATGCAATTCAATATAAACAAGTGTAAAATTATGCATATTGGAGCAAAAAATCTGAATTTCACATATACGCTCATGGGGTCTGAACTGGCGGTGACCGACCAGGAGAGAGACCTCGGGGTTGTAGTGGACAGCACGATGAAAATGTCGACCCAGTGTGCGGCAGCTTTGAAAAAGGCAAATTCCATGCTAGCGATAATTAGGAAAGGTATTGAAAATAAAACAGCCGATATCATAATGGTGTTGTATAAATCTATGGTGCGTCCGCATTTGGAATACTGTGTACAGTTCTGGTCGCCTCATCTCAAAAAGGATATTATAGAGTTAGAAAAGGTTCAGAAGAGGGCAACCACAATGATCAAGGGGATGGAGCGACTCCTTTACGAGGAAAGGTTGTAGCATTTGGGGCTTTTTAGTTTAGAGAAAAGGCGGGTCAGAGGAGACATGATAGAAGTGTATAAAATTATGCATGGCATTGAGAAAGTGGATAGAGAAAAGTTCTTCTCCCTCTCTCATAATACTAGAACTCGTGGACATTCAAAGAAGCTGAATGTTGGAAGATTCAGGACAGACAAAAGGAAGTACTTCTTTACTCAGCGTATAGTTAAACTATGGAATTTGCTCCCACAAGATGCAGTAATGGCCACCAGCTTGGACGGCTTTAAAAGAAGATTAGACAAATTCATGGAGGACAGGGCTATCAATGGCTACTAGCCGTGATGGCTGTGCTCTGGCACCCTAGTCAGAGGCAGCATGCTTCTGAAAACCAGTTGCCGGAAGCCTCAGGAGGGGAGAGTGTTCTTGCACTCGGGTCCTGCTTGCGGGCTTCGCCCAGGCACCTGGTTGGCCACTGTGAGAACAGGATGCTGGACTCGATGGGCCACTGGCCTGATCCAGCAGGCTCTTCTTATCTTCTTATCATATGTGGTGGTTGTGTAAACAGGCAAAATTATTTTGGGCACAGATAGGTAGGATGATGCAAAAAACCTTAAAGATAAATATTCAGTCAAAACCAGAATTGTTTTTATTGGGTTTTATGGATAAACAAAAGGAAAAGAAATATGGAAGAATAATATTATATATGATTACGGCAGCAAGATTATTATATGCACAAAAGTGGAAAATGGAATCAACACCAACAACGGAAGAATGGCTGTTGAAATTAATGGACTTAGTAGAGATGGATAAATTGACATGTTTACTTAGAGAAAAATGGACAGATACGTTTCTTAAGGAATGGAAGCCTCTCTTAGACTGAGGTAGGGGTTGATCTTTTAAGTATCCTGGTCCCGAGCTGTATAGGGATTTGTACACCAAGACTAGCACCTTGACGCTAGCCCCGTAGCGTACTGGCAAGCAATGCAATTGGTTGCCAGCAGTGACAGAATATGGTGCTGATATTCCATCCCAGTGGGCAGTAGAGCTGCCTGCAGTTGAAGTAGCTGCAGCTTCCAGGTCAGCCTCAAGGGCAGCTCCACGCAGAGGGCACTGCAGTAGCCCAGCCTGGAGGTTCCCAGTGCATGGACAACAGTGGTCAGGCTATCCCAGTCTAGATATGTCTATACCTGTCTCATCATTATAACTAGTAAAATCAAAACTAATCAAAGCGCTGCCAATTATTATTTTTGGAGTGCTGATGACACGCAGCTCTACTTCTCCTTTTCATCTTCTTCAGGTGAGGCGGTCGATGTGCTGAACCGTTGCCTGGCTGCAATAATGGACTGGATGAGAGTTAACAAACTGAAGCTCAATCCAGACAAGACTGAGATGCTGTTGGTGGACGGGTTCTCTGATCGGATGGTGGATATATACCCTGTCCTGGACGGGGTTACACTCCCCCTAAAGGACCGGGTTCGTAGTCTGGGAGTCGTTCTAGACTCTTCCCTCTCACTTGAGGCTCAAGTAGCCTCGGTGGTTAGGAATGCGTTTTACCAACTTCGGTTGGTAGCCCAGCTACGTCCCTATTTGAGTAAAGAGGACCTTACATCAGTGGTACATGCTCTGGTAACCTCACGTTTGGATTACTGTAATGCGCTTTACGTAGGGCTACCTTTGAAGACAGTTCGGAAGCTACAACTAGTGCAAAATGCGGCGGCCAGATTGCTGACAAGGACCAAGCGGTCCGAGCATATAACACCTGTTCTGGCCAGCTTGCACTGGTTGCCAATATGTTTCCGGGCTAGATTCAAAGTGTTGGTATTAACCTATAAAGCCTTATACGGTGCGGGACCACGATACCTTGCGGAACGCCTCTTCCGATATGAACCGGCCCGTGCACTACGTTCTGCTACGAAGGCCCTCCTCCGGGTTCCAACTCACAGGGAGGCCCGGAGGGTGATGACAAGATCTAGGGCCTTCTCAGTGGTGGCCCCCGAACTATGGAACAGTCTCCCTGAGGAAGTACGCCTGGCGCCAACTCTGCTCTCCTTCCGGCGCCAGGTCAAAACCTTCCTATTCTCTGAAGCATTTTAAGTTACACTGATTTACTTTTTAAAATGTTTATTGTATTGGATTGTTGATTGTATTTTAGTATTATTTTGTTATTCATTGTATTTTTATGCTATTTTATGTTCACCGCCCAGAGAGCTATTGCTAGTCGGGCGGTATATAAATTTAATAAATAAATAAATAAATAAATAAATAATTATCAGCATCAGCATCCCGCCCTTCCTCCCAGTAGGATCCCAGGGAAGCAAGTAGTAACCAAGGTCTCCTGGGCCTCTAGTGACAGAGATGGATCCAGGAAAACCCCAGACTATGAACTTGCTTCTTTGGGAGGGGGGAGTATGTCCCCATCCAAAGTAGGCGATTGATCAGTTACCCAGACTCAAGAACCACCCACCCACAGCACCTCCATCTTGCCAGGATTCAGTCAGTTTATTGGTGGCATCTAGCCAGCCACTGAGTCCAGGTACCAGTCCAGGCCTTGCATGGCATCTGCTGATTCAGCAACAACTCAAAGACCACCTTTGGAGCTTGAGGTGGGAGAGCTGAGCAGCAGGGTGGGCAGTACAACAACAGAATTCCAGTCCTGCCTCGTCACCCAGGTGCGCACCATTAAATCTCTACCAGACAGGGTACCTAACAAGACGGGTAAATACCAACGTTCCATCAACCTGTCCAGGTCTCAGGGGATGCTATCTTTTGTTACTACTTACCCCTCGGTTGTTACATTTAGAGAAATCACAATCATAATTCAGAATGTCCCGGTCAACACATGATCTGTTTCTGCATATCTAGAAAAAGATGCGGGAAATGTTAATTTCATATAGCACCCTGGCAGCAGAAAAACCTGAATTCTGAAAGTTTAGGAGACAAGGCCTCTGCCAAACACTCCTAGGCTGCTGCGCACGGGCGTACCTTCAAAGAGGAGTGGGGGGGCATTCTTCTTCTGGAGGGATAGCGATGCTTCCCCCAGCCTTTGCTTTAGTAATGACACAGAAACTGCCTCCAGATCCAGCTTGCCCCACAATGGGCTATCCACTTTGGTTTGCTTATTCAGCAGATTATTTATTTATTTTAATCTGTTCTTTTTTACATTTTGATAACTGCTCTGAGAAGCAGATGGATGTAAGGACCAGTCAATCAGCAGTGTGCATAGCCCTGCTCCAAGAATGGGGGAAGTGGCCTGGTCATCAGAATGAGGGGTGGTCAATCTGCAGTTCAGCATAGAGGAAGAGGCTTCCCCTGCCCTAAGTCTGGTGATGAAGAATATATACAGGTCTGTCTCCCTCATTTTTGACTTTCAGGAGGCATTTAAAGATATTCCTGTTTATCCAGGCAACTGATGGATGAAAGACACTCTTCCTGGCAACCCCAAGATCACTGCTTGAAAGGCTGTGTTTGCCACTCTGAGCTCCTTTGGGAGGAAAGGTGGGATATAAATTGAAATCAACAACTACTAAAGATAAAGGTGTCCCCGCACTTGTAGTGTGAGCCATTTCCAACTCTTAGGGTGATGTCTTGTGACGTTTACTAGGCAGACCGTATATATGGGGTGGGATTGCCAGTTCCTTCCCCAGTCTTTTTTTATCCCCCAGCGTACGCCGGGTACTCATTTTACCGACCACGGATGGATGGAAGGCTGAGTGGACCTCGACCCCTTTTACCGGAGATTCAACTTCCTTCTTCCGTTGGAATCGAACTCCGGCCGTGAGCAGAGCTTTGGCTGCGTTACCGCCGCTTACCACTCTGCGCCACTACTGCTACTACTATTATTGCTGCCACTAATAATAATAATCCTAAAATGCTGACATTGTGCACGAGCTCTGTGTGTACTCTTAACTAAGCAGATAACGCTAGCAAAAGCTTACCAAAAGACTTGGCAGATCAATAAATAAAAACCTGAGAAAAGCATGCTATTTGGAGAATATTGTGCTCCATAGGAAAGCAAAGCATCCCCCTCCTCACTAATAAGAGCAGGACTCTTGAGACATCAAAGCCAGGCAAGGAGTCCAGCTGAAGTTACCTTGTCAATGCCGCAGGTCGTTCCATCTCTCACTGCTCCAAGGTCATAAATGTCCCGCCCAAGATGAAATTCTACACCCCAGCATAAGGTATCCTCCACTGGAGTCTGAACTACAGCTTGTCTGGTTAACATTTTTGGAATTTTCTTAATATGAATGCACTGGAGCCTTCCACAGAGGACATCTCTGAAAGAAAAGTGAGGAAAGAAAAAAATGTGTATCCCCTTCATTCTTTGTGACAGCTACTAGGGGTCACCAAGGATCCAGACGGGGCACGGTTTGGCAACGAGGAGGAGATGATGGCCAGTTAAAGAGGCAAAGGGGGACTGGAATGCAAGCACAGGGAACACAGAAGAACTAGGAATTGTGGAGAAATGGGGCTTAGGAGACAGAAATGAAGCAGAAGAAAGACTTATTGAATTCTGTGAAGCCAATAATTTGTTTCTTGCAAACACTTTTTTGAGCAACCAAAAAGATGACTGTACACGTGGACATCACCAAATGGTCAATATAAGGATCAAATCAAAGCAGAAGATGGAGAAGTTCCATACTTTCTGTGAAAACAAGACCAGGAGCAGACACACAGGCCAAAGATATCTGGAGTGGGACACAACGGGAGGGCCCTCCTGATAGCTCCACCACACTCAGAAGCTCGTGTGTGTGTGTGTGTGTGCGTGCATGCGTCCACATGCACACAGGAGAGGGCGTTCTCAGTAGCAGCCCCTGAGTTGTAGAATTCCCTCCCCACAGAGGTGGATCTGGCACCTTCATCATAGTTCCCCCCCCAATATGCTGAAGATGCACCTCTTTACCCTAGCCTTTGGCACCTGATATGTATAGTTCAGGACCCACCCTATCACATGAGTGAGAGAGGTGTGGTTGGCAGCCAATGTGTGTCAGTTAATTGTGGAGACCATGGCCACATTCACACCATACATTTATTCTGCTATTATTCCACTTTAAACAGTCATGGCTTCACTCAAAGAATCCTGGGAAGTGTAGTCTGTGAAGAGTACTGAGAGTTGTTAGGAGACCCCCATTCCCCTCATACAGCTTCACTTCTCAGAGTTCTCTGGGAAGCGGGCCTGACTATTAAACCACTCTGGCAACTGTAGCTCTGTGAGGAGAATAGGGGACTCCTAACTCAGCATTTTTCATAAACTATACTCCCCAGGAGTCTTCGGGGGAACCCATGGCTGTTTAAAGTGGAATAATTGTGGAATAAATGTATAATCAAGAAGACTAAAGTAATGACAACAGAAGATTTATGTAGCTTTAAATGAGGACATTGAACTTGTCAAGGATTATCAATACCTCGGCACAGTCATTAACCAAAATGGGGACAATAGTCAAGAAATCAGAAGAAGGCTAGGGCTGGGGAGGGCAGCTGTGAGAGAACTAGAAAAAGTCCTCAAATGCAGTGATGTATCACTGAACACCAAAGTCAGGATCATTCAGACCGTGATATTCCTGATCTCTGTACGGATGTGAAAGTTGGACAGTGAAAAAAGCGGATAAGAGAAAAATCAACTCATTTGAAATGTGGTGCTAGAGGAGAGCTTTGCGCATACCATGGACTGTGAAAAGACAAATAATTGGGTGTTAGAACAAATCAAACCAGAACTGTCATTAGAAGCTAAAATGATGAAAATGAGGTTATCATACTTTGGACACAAAATGAGAAGACATGATTCAGTAGAAAAGACAATAATGCTGGGGAAAGCAGAAGGGAGCAGGAAAAGAGGAAGGCCAAACAAGAGATGGATTGATTCCATAAAGAAAGCCACAGACCTGAGCTTACAAGATCTGAACAGGGTGGTTCATGACAGATTCTTTTGGAGGTCACTGATTCATAGGGTCGCCATAAGTCGTAGTTGACTTGAAGGCACATAACAACAAATGTATAGTGTGGATGTGCTCCCCCCCCGTGCTGCCTTCTTAGAGTGGAACAGAGATCCACTTCAGTGTGAACGTCTGTATATGTCCTGTCCAGAGCTGGAACCACGAGACGGAGACACGGGTGCAATTAAATCTTGCTTTATTAGAATAATGGATACATCTAGGACATTGCACTTACTCACTGCCTTACTCACTAGAAACCCCTAACTACACTCTAGACATGCTCTGTGGTGCGTGAAGGAAGTTGACTCAGCGACTCCCCTCTTTGAGATGCCAGCTTATGTAGGCAACGTTTTCGATCGTAATCTCTGGCTCCTTCGTAAGTTCTGTCTCTGTCCTGTCCATTTCTTACGACAGCGGGCACAAGGCGAGGAGGGGCGTGTTTCCAACGGCTCGTCGGAAGACACCTGCTCTTGGGCTGCAGGCTCAAGGTCAGGAGGTGGCATCACACTGGAAGCATCCTGGGAACTGCTTGGCAAGGGAGGAGTTGGTACAACCTCTGGGGCATCCCCTGACGGGCCCTCGGGAACGACGGGGGGTGGCGCACTCTCCTCTACGGAGCTCGCACCACCCGTGGGAATTGGCTGGAGTTCAAGTTCACTGCTCCCCCCAAGGCTCCGAGCAGACTCAACAACTCCTTGGTCTTCCGCTTCGTCTGGCAGCTGAGGCGCCTGAAACTCATGCCTCTCCCCTCCCTGCTCCTTCAGGGAGCGCCGAGGCTCAACAGTATACTGTGTTTTATTTCTGTGTGATTTTCCTGAATGGTTTTAAGCTTGTGGATTAGATTTATTGACATTTTATTAATAACTGTATTTGTTATTGTTAATATACTGTAACGTTAGAACTGAATTGTTGTATTTATTGTTGTTAATGTTTATTTAATATGTCTTATGTGGCTGAGGGGTGACATGCCCTGCCACCTGTGCAGCCATGGGCAAGCAGCATAGTCCCAAGGAGCCCAGTTGTCCCCTAGTTGCGGACAAGGCAGGGGCTGGCTTGTGCAGCTGTGGCAAGCTGAGCAGGCCCTGGCCAGCTGGGGAGGACTAGCCTGAGACTGGCAATGGGAAACCCCCTCTGAATACTGCTTACCATGAAAACCCCATTCATAGGGTAGCCATAAGTCCAGATCGACTTGATGGCAGCCCATTTCCATTTCCATTTCCATGGGAAAATGAATGAATAATCTATGAAAAGAAGATACCTGCTGTCACAGGCATAACTTACTCTTCATCACATTTCTTGTACTTTAGTCCATCCTCGCCACAGTTGCCAGTCCGGTCGCCTCTCATATTAACTTCCTTGAAGCAACTCAGAGGGGCCTGTTTTGCACCTGCAGAAAGGGGAAGAGGAAGGAGTGAAAAAAGAGGAGCTGGCAAAAACTACATGAAGGCACATAAAAAAGGCAGCCCGTTTGGGCCTACAAGCTGCAGAGAAATCACTAGATGCAGAGAGGCATGGCTATTTAAGGAAAGACATTGTTGCAGCAACTCAACATGCCCCCTGAGACCACTTAAGTAGGCTCGGGGTGGACTCACTACTTGCATGGGAATGGTCTCTTGATTTGGGACTGGGCCTGCAAGCAGACACTCCTCCGTAGGGGGTGAGGAGGGGGCTCAGGAGGCATGTGTAGTCGGGAAACACAGCAGTGGGATTGTGTCTGGCACAGTCCTATCAGCAGCCATTGGAGCCTCAGGGGCAGGACTGTTGCTGGCAAGACTACTATCTGGATCCATTTCAATCTGGTTTCAGGCCTGGCTATGGGACAGAGACGGCTTTGGTCGCCTTGGTGGACGACCTACGCAGAGAACTGGACAGGGGGAGTGTGTCTCTGCTGGTTCTACTGGACCTCTCAGCGGCTTTCCATACCATCAATCATGGTATCCTTCTGGGCCGCCTTGCCGAGATGGGACTTGGGGGCACTGTGTTACAGTGGCTCCAGTCCTTCCTGGAGGACCGAACCCAGAAGGTGGTACTGGGGGACTCCTGCTCGACCCCCTGGCCATTGACCTATGGGGTCCCTCAGGGTCCAGTTTTGTCCTCCATGTTATTTAACATTTACATGAAACCGCTGGGAGAGGTTGTCTGGGGTTTTGGGGTTCGGTGCCATCAGTATGCCGATGACACTCAACTCTATTTCTCTTTTCCACCTGAAGCCAAGGAAGCCGTACAGGCCCTAAACCAATGTCTGGCATCAGTGATGGACTGGATGAGGGCAAACAAGTTGAGATTAAATCCTGACAAAACAGAGGTACTCCTGGTCAGTCGGAGGGCAGATCAGGGAATAGGGATTCAACCAGTGCTGGTTGGGGTTGCACTCCCCCTGAAGTCTCAGGTTCGCAGTTTGGGTGTACTCTTGGACTCAGCTTTGAATTTGGAGGCCCAGATTACTGCTGTATCCAGGAGCGCCTTTGCCCAATTAAAACTGCGCCCGTTCCTGGAGCTGCCTGATCTGACTAGGGTGATGCATGCCTTAGTTACATCCCGCTTAGACTACTGTAACGCGCTCTACTTGGGGCTGCCTTTGAAGACTGTTCGGAAACTTAAATTGGTACAAAGAGCTGCAGCCAGAGTGCTAACCGGGGCTGGTTACAGGGACCATACAACTCCCCTGTTACAACAGCTCCACTGGCTGCCAATTTGTTTCCGGTCACAATTCAAAGTGCTGGTTTTGACCTACAAAGCCTGTACGGCTCAGGTCCAGGCTATTTGACAGATCGTATCTCCCTACATGAACCTGTCCGGGATTTGAGATCTTCAGGTGAGGCCCTTCTTGTGCTCCCCACACCTTCGCAAGTACATATGACGCGGACACGAGATAGGGCCTTTTCCGTGGCCGCCCCTAGGCTATGGAACTCCCTTCCGAGTGAGGTGCGATTAGCTCCCTCCTTGCCGTCTTTCCGGCGACAAGTAAAGACTGTTTTATTTCAACGGGCATTTGGGATAGAGAACGACCAAGATTAAATGTCATAGGATTGGTGACTACAGTATATGATTTTATTATTTTAAATTGTCCGCTGTTTTTAACGTATGTTTTATGGTTTTTAATTTTTCTCATAGTTTAATTCTATTTTAATTGTATATTTCTGTATGTTTTAATGGTGTTGTTTTTATTTGTAAGCCGCTCTGAGTCCTATTGGAAAAAGGGCGGGGTAGAAATCAAGTTTATTATATTATTATTCCTAAAGTCTTCTCCGGTTTCAGCCCCCTCCCTTTGCAGACCACTAGGGCCCTTCCCTGGATCCCAGTCCTCCTCCTCCCATTCATTCTGCCAAGAGTTCTCTGTGGGGCCCATGACAATTGGTGCCAATGGGGTCATCCCTTCTCATTCAAATAGGATTCATAAAAACAATATTTGCCAGGACCGCAGCAGGGAGAGAAAGAGTTAAAATTCTCCTTCCTGCCATCACTGAGGCTTCTCAGGCTAGTTACATAACAAAAAGCATGCATGTTAATTGCATTCATGCAATTAATGTCACATCTAGTTTGGTCCTTGGGAAGTAGCGATCAGACACTTTAAACCACAGCCCTACACAAATTCCTGTACCGCTGCCCCTTGATCTTACTAGGGCAAATTACATTCATGCATAATTGATTACATTATAAGGCTGGCAGCTCATGGTCAATGCTGCCATGATCATCCATTAGAGGGTGGGAAACTGAGATCTGGGTGCATCCTCCTCAGCAGCAGAATGACAGGAATAAGAAGATGGCTGAACTCACAGAGGGTTTTTCTTACAAGGTCCAGACATTGCATTAGGTGAGGAAGGGGAAAGGCCTTCATCCTCAGGATGTAGGGTCAATGGATGATTCACAGAAGTGGGTGTACTGGCTTCATCTTCTACAGATGGAGCTAGTTACTAGTTCTGCAACTTTTCACTCAGCTTTCAAGAGAACCTGCTACCCCTGAGCCACAGAAGGAGATAAAAGTTTGACTAGATCAGAGGACATCATAGAAAACCATTTCTTCAAGTTACACAAGTTACGTTTGCATTGTTGTTAAGACTGGATTTTTGCTTTCTGAGAGATGCTCTCATTCCCATTGAAGCAATCCACGAGGATTGCTTCAAATCTATCTGTTAAGTTTTCTAGGATGCTAACGTTAACAGAGAATTTAAATTGTCTCTGGGAGCCTTATTGAAATGCAAAACTGAAAATTACTTTAAATGTTGATCTTACATTTTATTTAAATGCCTGCTGCAATCCTATACATGTCTACTCAAAAGAAAGCCCCACTGAGGTCAGCAGGGCTTGCAACCTGAATTAAATTTGTGAGCGGACTGGCAGAAAGCCTTCTAAGGAACGATTTCATCTTCAAATTCTCTGCTGTGGCATACTAAACCAGTGTGTTACAGGTCATCATGACTAAAGAATCTCAGTTTTCATTACTTTTTGCAGGTGAATAATGTAATGAGCAGAAACCTGTGAGCTTGGATGGGTCACTGAATTTTCTCATCAACACTTGTTAGCAGGGTGGACTGAAAATGTGTAGGAGAGAATTTTCTGGTAAATTTTTGAAAAAAATATTTTTGAGCTCCTCCTCAACTGTTGGAGACTTCCAATTCTTCCTTGGACAATATCCAGCAAAATGCCCCGCCCTGCGCCAATTTCAGCAACAGTGAACAGGGCGAAGAATTTCAGACATCACTGTGGATGCATCACTGCAGATTTAATATTTTAATATTGTTGAAGGAATCAATGGGCTTGGCCCCTACACATTCCAATCCTCCTCTCTTAGCCCATTGCTTCTTTCATCCACCAATATTAACCAACAACTTCTCAGTAGAGCCTTTTTTAAAAAAGACTTTTTTCTTTTTCACTTGCCCCCAAACTGTTAGAAAATGTCACCTCTCCTCTCCTTCCCCATTTTATCACCCACAAACAGAGAGGAGAAATTTGGGAGAACCCTAGAGCCTGGCATCCACTAAAGCAGTGGTTCCCAACCTTTATCAGCACAGGACCCCCTTTATAAGCTGAAAAAAATTGTGACCCCCTCCCCTCCCCCGGGGGGCAGGCTGGCTGCCAGGAAGGAAGGGGGAAAGCAGCCTTTCTTTGCAGGCTTGCTTCTTTTTGTGTCACAAAAAGCCCTCTCCTCTCATTCTAAGTAAGGGCGTTGCCAGTAGCGGCAGTGCAAGGAGACGGCAATCAGTGATAGTAATCCCCTCTTCTTCCTGGTAGCTCCACCCTCAGCCTCCTTTTGCATCTGCCATGTATTTTATAGGCAGATGCCTGCCCTTAGTGCACCTGAAAGACGCTCTGGCGCTTCAGCAAAAGGCCTCCCCTCTCGTTTGGAGCAAGGGGGAGGTGTCATCTGCAGCGGCAGTGGAAAGCAGACAGTGTCGAGGGAGTGAAGACTTTTTTAAAAAAAAATAATAATAATTCATTTCTTTATTGTTCACGGCCCCCTCTGGATTGCTTCACGGCCCCCAGGTTGGGAACGACTGCACTAAAGAATGGCTAAAGACAAAGAGTAGACAATAGGCATTCGGTAGCAGAAGATTCTCAAAGATGGCCTTTCTATATGAAATGATCAGTGCCTCAAACGTTAAGGAAGGTCACAGGCCTTTGCAGTGTTGTTGCTGCTTGGCTATAACTAATGTCAGTCTTGCCTTGGCCAAAAAGAGCTGTGCAGTGTTTATGGAGATCAAGGCAATTTCCCATGAAACAATGGTTGCTGTTGCTACAGGGCGTCCCATCTTGCTTATGAACATCCGGTGGGCAATTGGCGGAAGTCCCATTGCAGTACTCTGGGAGGTCACACTCGGAAGCAGCTTCTCTACACGCTCTTCCCTCTCCTAAATACTGTTGGAAAACAACAATTTAAGCTTCTGACACTAACTCTTCACAAGAGGCATAACTCATGCTTTCCCTTCAGAAACTGCCATTACCAGAGGAGCGAAGTTCCATGAAGTTGGCTGCAGTGGGTGACTGACAATGAAAAGGCAGCTGGGTGTGTGGGGGAGTATATAACTCTTTCCTTGCTTGCCATTCCTCTGCTGAGTTACTGCCTTCCCTAAGCAGCTCCTCCAGTAAGGTATAAAATGCACACTTGTCGTTGCAAACATATTTCAGAAGTATATGTGAATTGGAGGAGGGGGGACAGCTTACAGAGGAATTTAAAGCAGAGGAAATGGCAAGTGGGGATGTTACAAGCTTCCTTCCCTGTCAGAAATTTCCTCCTGTGTATTTTGGACATTGCTGCTCCTGTGCAGCCTGTTGCATCTTCATCACAATGGCTGAGTGCAAGGCAGCGTGTAAATGAGCCCTTTTAAGGTCCGTTTTCTGAACTCAGTGGAGCTCTGGCAGCGGAGCTCAGACAGGTAAAACTGGAACTAGGGGGGACTTGCTCCCTCAAAAGAACAGAGTCAAATCTGCTTTGCATAGCCCAGCTTCCACAATGTGTTGAAGGTAAAATACACTCCAGGATTTCCTCCTCCACTGCAAGGGGGGGGGAAGCCTTTTATCTTGTCCTGTTGGGGCTCAGTTAGACAAAAGGTCATCCAAGGCCATCTGGGAGAAACATGCCAGGGCAGAAAATGCATTGGGTTAGGGAGAAGTATTTTAAAAATGGAAAGGAAAATGGCTAGGCAGGTTGCTGTGAGGTTAGAGACCATTCCTAACCAAGGTGTAACAATATGGGGTGGCAAATAACATCCAGGTCTTTTCTTCCTGCCAATGGGCAAGGATGGCAGATTTTACTGCTGTGGATTCAGGATTAATACTCGGTGTTTCCTGGTGCCAAAGCATGGGCTTCTGCCAGGAATGTACAGTTTCTGATGGATCGCCTGCTGTTGCAGGCTCATTTTGCGATCCACTAGAAACCCAAACATCAAGTGGAATTCTGCTGAGTTTTATTAAATCAGACAGAGCTGAAGTGAATTCTTACTTCCATCATAAATTGTCCTTTGAGCAAGAGTGGGGTAGTGGACAGAAGGCTACCTGTATATTCAAAGCCGAACAGTAATTCATCTGCTAGGTGGTCTCGGGCAACTCACCACCTCTTAACCTCATCCCCCATCTGTACTATGGGATGAATAGCTCTCTATCCTGCTTATTGTGTGGGCAAACAAGATGACAGCTAGGAAGCCCTCTATGCATTCAACGTACTGACTAAATGGGGCGGGTGTGTGTGAAATGACTAGAACTACCAGGATGGGCCGGATGGACTGGAATTAACCCTGGCCTAAAACAAAGCTAGAGAGCCAGTGTGGTATAGTGGTTAAGGTGTTGGACTATGACCTGGGAGACCAGGGTTCAAATCCTCACATAGCCATGAAGCTCACTGGGTGACCTTGGGCTAGTCACTGCCTCTCAGCCTCATGAAAACCCTACTCATAGGGTCACCGTAAGTCAGAATCGACTTGAAGGCAGTACAGTAGGGCTCCACTCATACAGCAAGTTATGTTCTGGACCCCTGCTGTAAAGCGAAAACCGCTGTAAAGCGGAACTCATTGACTAGAATGGCGTGCAATGCCTGAAAACCGCCGTAAAAGTGGAACAAGCACTGTATGAGTGGGGCTTTAGTCTAATTGAGTCTAATTGAGACCGCTGTATTAGCTAATTGCCGTAAAGCAAAGCGGGGCCCTACTGTACATTTACATTTTAAAACAAAGCTGGTATAGCACAGTGGGGAGGAGAGCCTGGCTGGGAGTCCAGAGTCTGTGAGTTCAAATCCCTGCTCGGGTCTCCTGGGCGTCAAGGGCCACCTAAAGATCACCCCACAGGGAGTGGCTCAGGGGTTACGTGCCCTGCCATCTGTGCAGCCGGGGGCAAGCTGCATCGTCCCAAGGAGCCCAGTTACCCCCAGCTGGCAGTTGTGGACAAGGAAGGGGCTGGCTTGTGCAGCTGTGCAGTGGCGTACCTAGCGTATTTGACACCCGGGGCGGATAATTTTTTAACACCCCCCTCCTCTATATGACAAAAACTTCCTCCAAGTTCCTGCAGAAAAAAGCACAACCATTTATTCAATAGTTTTTCCTATCTACCTAACAGTTTGAACTTTGATCCTTTGGTTACAGTCTGATATAATAATATTTTATGTAAATCATTGTCCAGTAACTAATAAATGAATTTTAATAAAAACCAAAACATCTGCAAAAGGTACAATTTAGCTAACTACTAAATCGTACCACTGATGCAATGTTTTATTTTCTTGATTTGTTCTTTAGTTTTGAAACAAACAATTAACAATGAAAAAAGAAGAATAAATTTCAGTTTTAAAGATATTATTCAAATTCAGTAAAATATTTCATGTAACACAGAAGTAGACTGCCACTGGCTGTGGGGGCTCCACAGAAGCCGAGCAGGAGGCCCTCAGCGTATCGGCTGGTAGAGGCAGGCTGCAGGAGGAGCCCTCTGCTATGCCACCCAGTCAGAAGAAGTTATCTTATACTGAGCCAGACCACTGGTCCACCTCACTCAGGATTGTCTCCACTGACTGGCAAAAGCCCTCCAGGATAAAATTATTATTATTACTTTCATTTATTTATTTCTTGCATTTATATCCCACCTTTTCTCCAAGGAGGGAGCTCAAGGTGGCGTACATGGTTCTATTCCGCCTCCTTTAATCCCCACAACAACCCTGTGAGGTAGGTTTGGCTGAGAGATTGTGAATAGCCCAAGGTCACCCAGTGAGCTGAGTGGCGATTTGAACCTAGTCCAGCACTCTAACAACTACACCACACTGGCTCTCCATGGGGAAGGGGATAACGATGTGTGCTACCCTGAGCTCCTTGGAGGAAAAATGGATATAAACGTAATGTAATGGAAGTGTAATAATAAAAAATATTCTTCTATGTAAGCCGCTTACAGGTTTTTGTTGACTAAGGGATATAGATCTTGTGGACGGGGCCAGTCTCCAACACTGGCCTTGGCTCCGTCACCTCACTCACACAACACCACAGATTCTGTTTTACTTACTTCTGCCCCTCCTGCACCCCCAATTTTCTGCAGGCTTGTTCACATATTGCACTGAACCCAGGCACAAGCTGTCTCTGCACATGTGCAAACGTTGGTGTGAAAGAGGGCACGCTTGTTGACTTTGGATTCACAGATTGTGTACTTGTTGAGCTTTGTGTGTATGTTATGTGCCTTCAAGTCGATTATGACTTATGGCGACCCTATGAATCAGTGACCTCCAAGAGCATCTGTTTTAAACTCCCCTGCTCAGATCTTGTAAGTTCAGGTCTGTGGCTTCCTTTATGGAATCAATCCATCTCTTGTTTGGCTTTCCTTTTTCTACTCCCTGCTGTTTTTCCCAGCATTATCGTTTTTTCTAGTGAATCCGGTCTTCTCATGATGTGTCCAAAGTCAGGGTGTGGCTCAGGTAGGAGTTATGATTCAGCATCACAGATGTGATTCTTCACTGCAGATTATTCTTTCCCAGTCTCAGCTATGGGGGAGGCCTCCTCCTCTATATTACAGGTAAAGTAGCCTCCTGGAGGTCAGATCAGCAGCCCTCCCTAGGCCTCCACAGACTCTGTGCTAATAATGTGCAATAGTTGATGACTGCTATCTCTGTGTTCCCTGTGTGCCTTTCTCTTAGGCAGATAAATGACTGTCATAAGTCATTTCTAGTATTGTAAGTGGCCAATAGGTGGCACTACCACATCAAATCATACTCTCTAGTTGTTTACTATACAGTCTCATGATCTTACCCTGTGTAGACATAACATAATTGATAAGGCATCTGCTATTGCATACTGTTCCTTAGCTCATCCTTTGTCTATTTCAAAGGATGCTTTAGAGATGATTCATCTCCTGCTAGCCTTGTGCAAATGATCTAATAGAGATAGAATGTGAGAGAGTTAACAGTCTGTTATTGTGGTCTGTGCTGATTCATGTTTCTGAACAGCTCTGACAAGTGGTTTCATGCCCCATCCGGGCTCAGATAGGGCATTTAAAGGGAGAATTGTTGGATTTCACATACTCTCCAGACGACATAATTCTTTGACAATATAAATTCTGCACCAGGTTATCTCAAAAACTAGGCAATTGGGCAAAGACAGCAAGGGCATTACGTTCAGCAAATGGAACCTGGTTAGTGTTGCCCTGTCCTGATGATTATCAGCTTGAGTAACATGGAGGCAGGCTTTTTCACTGGTGGCACTGGTGTTGTGGGATACATTTATTTATTTATTTATTAGATTTATATCCCACCCTTCCTCCCAATTAGGAGCCCAGGGCAGCATGCCCTCCTTGGTTAAATACAAGAGGCTCCATCTGTATTGGCATTCTGCTGGCTCTTGAAGACACACCTGTCTAGGCAAACATTTCCCTACACTTGAACTTTTGATTTTATTAACTGGTTTGATTGTTTGTTTTTAACTGGTTTAATTATCATGTTTTTAACTGGTTTGTTTTGCTGCATATTTTAATTAAGGATGTTTTAACTGAATTGTATTTTGGTATTTTAACTATGTATTATATAACTGGTTTTATGTTGTAATCCACTTTGAAGCCATTTTGGCACATAAGTGGCATATAAATAAACAAATAACTCTGATAGGGGCTTCTGGGTTAAAAAAATTAGTGCTCCACTTCAGGCAGAAAAATGTCTTGGGTTGGCCCTGGGTGGGGGGCAATTCAAGCCAGCCCCAGTTATTACAGCTACTTGAAATTCACTGTTCTTATCTTACCATACATTTCTCACAGCAAAGTCCATAAAGACAGTCAATGTCTGGCAAGAATTTACAGTCTTTTTGGCAACAACCATTCCTTCGGCATTCCTGTAAAAGAAGGAATTATTTTCCCCAACACTGTCCTTTAAATGCAGTTTCTTAAATTGATTACGCTGTTGGGTGTATGCATTCATTACATTTGCTAAGCTGCCTTGCCAATTGGATGACAATTTTTGCAATAATAATAATAATAATAATAATAAAATTTTATTTATGAGTCGCCTATCTGGCCGAGTTAACGGCCACTCTAGGCGATGTACATTGATACAATAATACAATATAAAAATTGATAAAAGCCACAATTCGTCCAAACACCACTCTACCAATTTGAAACAACATTAAAAACTAACCCATCCCAGAAATCCCATAGGCTTGCAATAATAGCACACATTTCATCTGGATAGCACATCAGTGAAACTGCTGTATTGCAAAGAGACTGCACGGAGTTAGCCGTTCTGAGTCTTTAACGGGAGCATCATATTTCCATGCCAGCACTAGTCATGCCTGCTGGAATATTATGAAACTTATGATGTACTGTTTCTTTTTCCAAAGAAGCACCCTGTATGGAAGTCTTCTTTGGTAAACAAATGGCAAATTAAAGATAGCAATGAAACCATATTTTGTAACCTGAAAGACCAGATTATTTTCATACATTCCCTTGATTTGAAGGCTAAGCAATTTTTCCACGTAGGTTTTCCAATATTTGGTGGAAAACTGTGAGAGATTTGGGATTTACACACCATCCATGGGGAGGGGGAATGCAAAGGGGCAGAGGTGGAGCAGGACTGATACATAGAGCTACCCTCTGACCACACTGGTCCCACTTGGTTTACAATCAAATGATCCTTATAGACGTGATGGCTTTAGTCATGGCAGCGGCTTTTATCATTACTTGGTGAGTAGTAGCTCCTGGCAGATCCCTGTTAAGATAATTGGACTTTAAACTATGTCTACATGTTTTTGAAAAGTTCTTCAAAATGATCACTGGCTATAGTTCAGTGGCAAAGCACTTGCTTTGCATGCAAAAGGTCACAGGTTCAATCCCTGGTGTCTCCAGGTAGGGCTGGGACATGCTCCTGCCTGAAATCCTGGAGAGCTGCCGCTGGCTAGTGTAGATAACACTGAGATAGATAGGCTAATGGTCTGACTCAGTTTAAGACAGCTCTCTATGATCCTAGAAGAGCTATATATCCCTGGACCCAGAAAATCTTAATAACTATAGGCGGGTAGCAAATGTTCCATTCCTGGGCAAGGTCCTTGAACAAGTGGTGGCAGACCAGCTCCAGACACTCTTGGATGAGACTGATTATCTGGATCCATTTCAGTCGGGTTTCAGGCCTGGTTTTGGCACGGAAACAGCCTTGGTCGCCCTGTATGATGACCTCTATCGGGAGAGAGATAGGGGGAGTGTGACTCTGTTGATTCTCCTTGATCTCTCAGCGGCTTTCAATACCATCGACCATGGTATCCTTCTGGGGAGACTGGCTGAGTTGGGAGTGGGAGGTACTGCATTGCAGTGGTTCTGCTCCTACTTGGCAGGTCGGCTCCAGAAGGTGGTGCTTGGGGAACATTGCTCGGCACCCTGGACTCTCCAGTATGGGGTTCCGCAGGGGTCAGTTCTGTCCCCCATGCTGTTCAACATCTACATGAAACCGTTGGGTGCAGTCATCTGGAGCTTTGGAGTGTGTTGCCATCAGTATGCTGATGACACGCAGCTCTATTTCTCCTTTTCATCTTCTTCAGGTGAGGCTGTCAATGTGCTGAACCGGTGCCTGGCTGCGACAATAGACTGGATGAGGGCTAATAAACTGAGGCTCAATCCAGACAAGACTGAGATGCTGTTAATGGGTGGTTCTTCTGACCAGATGGTGAATGTTGAACCTGACCTGGATGGGGTTGCACTCCCGCTGAAGGAGCAGGTTCGTAGCTTGGGGGTTCTCCTAAAACCATCTCTGTCACTTGAGGCTCAGGTAGCCTTGGTGGCACATAATGCCTTCTACCAACTGCAGTTGGTGGCCCAGCTACGCCCCTATCTGGACAGGGATAACCTGGCTTCAGTTGTCCATGCTCTTGTAACCTCCAAGTTAGATTACTGCAATGCGCTCTACATGGCGCTCCCTTTGAAGACGGTTTGGAAACTGCAGCTTGTGCAAAATGCAGCAGCCAGATTGGTAACAAGGACCAGATGGTCCAAACATATAAAACTGATTCTGGCCCGCTTGCATTGGCTGCCTGTATGTTTCCGAGCTCGATTCAAGGTGCTGGTTTTAACCTATAAAGCCTTACATGGCTTGGGACCACAATACCTGATGGAATGCCTCTCCCAATATGAACCCACCCATACACTATGCTCAACATCCAAGGCCCTCCTCCGGGTGCCTGCTCAGAGGGAAGCTGGGAGTCTGGCAACAAGGGAGAGGGCCTTCTCAGTGGTGGCCCCCAAATTATGGAATGATCTCCCTGATGAGGTTTGCCTGGCTCCCACACTGTTATCTTTTCGGCGCCAGGTCAAGACTTTCCTCTTCTCCCAGGCATTTTAGCATGTGTTTTAAATTGTTTTTAAAAGATGTGTTTTTAAATTTGTATAACTGTTTTTAATGTTTTTAGTTATTGTAAACCGCCCGGTGAGCTTCGGCTATGGGGGCGGTAGATAAATACTATATATCTATAGCTATAGTTATAGTTCTATCTATCTATCTATCTATCTATCTATCTATCTATCTATCTATCTATCTATCTATCTATCTATCTATCTATCTATCTATCTATCTATTATATATATATATATATGTGTATATATATATATGTGTATATATATATATATATATATAAAAATTGAGGTTTTTAGATGCTACATTCTGTGCCAATCTGTACAACAGCTAGAGCTCCAACTACTTCCTGTTTAACAAAGATTAATATTTACTTGCATTCATCACTATCTGGTAACCCTTGCCACTCCTCCATCCCCCTCCTCAGTCGTCCTTCAACCCCTGTCTAAATTTAGATTGTACGTTCCTTTAGGGCAGGCGCCCGCCTTTATTGCTTGTGTCAGGCCAAAAAATTGGGGGTGGCCTAAAGCAATTTTATCTGCCCCCTCAGCAGACTTGCCATATTTTAATAAAGAGATCCTAAAAGGTTTGGCCACCACTGCGCTAGTAAGGAAAAGGAAAATGCTTTCAGTTTGTAAGGAACAGAGATACTCCACATTTTAACATTACAGCTCATAAATAGCTAGATATATTGTATTTAGTTTATAACTTACACTGGGCCCTTTGAATTCTGGAAAGCTTCCACCTGTAAATGAACTGCTGATCCCCGATTCACCCTGTTCCTATAAAAAAATGAAAGAGTTGTGGCATGCCTCATATTACCTACTTTTCAAATATCGGTACAACATAGATCAGTCTCTGGGTGCTTTATGGTTTAGAAACACATAAGACACTATACATGCATTTCTTGATCTATACATTGGATGAAGGAGCAAGCAGTACTATTAGCCAAATTTATGAAGGACACAAAACCAGGAAGGATTGCAAACATTTTAAAGGCTCAGCCATACACCAGAGGGCTGACACAGCAAGCACTATAAAATTCAAGGAAGACTATATTAAAGAACCACTAACTGATAACAGATGAAGTGGAAGAATTATTGGATACAGCAGCATGTTTATCCTTTGTGGTACAGGGAACAATGTTTTCTTATGCTGGTGCTAGAAACAGGTCACTCAGCAAAACACTCTGCTCGAATTCTACAATATCTAAAGCAACTATGAGAGGTGCCTCTTCACTCTTTTCTCAAAAGTCTACAAGGAAAACAATGCTACAGGCACTCTTAAGCAGCCTATCCATTTGCTGAACTAGTTACAGTCCTTTTCTAATACGCTTCTTCTTCTTGACACAGTGCTTCATGTTGCAGCCTGAACAGACAAGAGTTAATAATAGATCCTGTTTTTCACTGAAGTCCTTTGAAAATGAAGAATTGTCAGCTTGTGAATCCCACAAGCTTTTCTCCCATCCTACAGATTATATACTTCCAATTTTTTCAGCCTTTCTTCATGTAATTTGTTCTTTATCACCTTTGCAGCTCTCCTCCAATTTTTTTTTGACTCCTCAGTACCTTTCCTGAACTGACAGGAGTGCTCAGAGTTCAACTCAAGACTACTACAGATTAATCATTCCAGAGCTGAAGAGTGTGATATTATTGCTTGCCATGTCCAAGGACTAGTTTACACTGCCCCCTGCTGTGCAGACTCTAAATGTGGAGGGGTGCAGACAGATCTGTGAGAGACATAGGGTGGACAGACAACATTGGCAGGGTGTGTCAGATTAATCATATCTGCTCTGCTTGGCTGATGGAGGGGGCTGCAAAAAGATCTATGATTGGTGTTGTTGCTGTTGTTATGTGCCTCCAAGTCGACCATGACTTGTGGCGACCCTATGAATCAATGACCTCCAACAGCATCTGTCGTGTTCAGAGCTTGTACGTTCAGGTCTGTGGCTTCCTTTATGGAATCAATCCATCTCTTGTTTGGCCTTCCTCTTTTTCTTATTCCCTTCTGTTTTTCCCAGCTTTATTGTCTTTTCTAGTGAATCAGGTCTTCTTATTATGTGTCTAAAATATGATAACCTCAGTTTAGCTTCTAATGGTAGTTCTGGTTTAATTTGTTCTAACACCCAATTATTTGTCTTTTTTGCAGTATGGTATGCGCAAATCATTATATGCAATCTAGGTTAGATTCTCTGTCTCCCCTAGGATGCACACCTTAACGTGGTGAGGGGGGTTTAAGAGTGTTGAAGAAGCGGAGACCAATGCCGTCAGGAGGCTAGACCAAGAGGCTAGACTCCTAGCAGGGGCACCCAAGGCGGAATGGTCAAAACTGAGACACCAGACTAAGAGGCATCCAAACTCAGAGGAAGGCAATGGTAAACCTCTGAATACCTCTTACCAAAAAACCCTATGAACAGAGTATCCAAAATGCAACACAAGATAAAAATAAATAAATAGAGCTAATGGGAGTTTATTTTTATCTTTTCAATTTGTATACTGACAGTTTCCCAAGATTTCTTTGGTAATTCACATGACCACAACACATGAAGAGAGGTACTCCCCCCCTTTTCACACTCCCGCTCTGCACCTCAGACACAATATCGGGGTGCAGGGTGTGTCTGTAGACTGGGGTTGAAGAGCCCAGCCATTATTTTGGGGAGGGCGTGCGCATGCAGAGTGCTGTGCGCATCTTGCGTGGCAGTGCTGGGGTGGGGCAGCCGAGCCTATTTAAGACTGTGCTGTCTGCACCTCCCCTTCCTTTGTCTTTGGTGCCTGAACACCCTCCCTCTTCCATAGTGTGATTAGCTTGGTTGCGTTGGGGCCAGGGAAGAATTTTTGGCCAGCCTGCTACTTTTCTGTCAGCTGGTTTTTCGCCTACTCCACACTGCAGTCATTGGGATGGCAGTTGTTAGCCCATGCATCCAAGTTAATAAGTTAGTTTGGCCAGTTTGGCTTGTTTAATACATCACTTTAGCAGAAGGGTGCAGGAAGGGAAACTCATAACAGCTAGGTGACACCCTTAGGCAGCTTTGGGGGTGATTGGCAGCTCATGAGGCCTGCTATAGGACCCAGGGGTAGGATACAGGCTACCTTTGGGGTCAGCTTTCCTCATCTGCCCAGAGTTATGGGGCCCTGGAGGGTGGTGAATCCCCTAGTCACCTCAGGGTGTGGCTCAGGTAGGGAGTAGGCACAGTGGCTTGTCCTCCACCTCGCAGGGGTTGGTCGCTCTAACAGCTTCAGGTTTTGCCTGATATCTCATAGATAAGTCCTGCACTTACCCCTCTGCAGGTTTGGTTTAAAATTTAATAAAGTGGCTCTCAGTTCAGCCCAGCACTTGTGTCTGTGTCTTATTTCATCCCTTGGCTACAATTCCAACACAACCAACATATTTAGAGTAACTAGAGTTATGTATCACCTACTCATTAATTAATAACATTTTCTTTGATTTCTGAACCCAACAAGAAGTTGCTACTATGTGATCCAAGAAACTCCAAAGTGACTGGAGTTCCCACCTACTGAGATATCACAATAATATTCTAATATCAATTAATGTATTCAAGAGAAAATGTATTACTTAATTTTTGATAAGTATACGCTTTCAAAGGAAGTGTGCTTTCTCAGAATAAAACCCTTTTGTTTTAATTTTAAGCAGAAGCAGTTGATGCACAGAGCAGGGTGGGGTTGCTCACCTGGCTTCCTAATGCAGAGGTTGCTGCCAGGAACCAAGAAGGGGAGGGACGAGGTGTCAGGGGGCCACCCCAGTGTGGGTGCAGCAGTGTGAGTGGCAGGTTGGCTCCGCCAATGAACCCGCCCTGCCCCAACCTCCCTGCCCCCCCTGGGTTACTGGCAAAGACGACCGGGATGGGATGAGCAACACCATCTCACCCCGCAGACCGCAGCTGATTCTGACAATTGGTGAAACGTAGCTCTGTATAAGGGCAAAAATTGACCATGAGCAAATAATGAACCATAATTATGAAAGCTGATCTTCCAATTTATAAAAGGTCCAAGCATACCACTAGGGTAAAGCTCATAATCAAGTGAACAGGTAATTATTTGGACTAGTTCTTCCCTATATTTGTTCCAAACTCTTAATAATAAATTATTATACTTTTATTACTTTTTGGGTTTTTTCCTGACTTGGTCATAACTGTAAGGGAGCACTGCCTTCAGTTCTTCCACCCAACTGTAGGATTTCATCCTAAATGCATTAAAACTGTATTCTTGCTCTATTTGACCCCCTTTTTGCAAATTAAAGAGCCAGTCCATAATACATTATAAACAATTTGAATAATAATATAGACTGAAGTTCTGAAATCTCAAATCGCTTCTTTTTCTCATCTTGTAAAACAATTTCTTTAATTCTTTAAAATCCAGCCAACTGTAAGCCATCTAGCTGGTGAGAGGACCCTTCCGCTCTGGACTGGACTCAAGTCAGGCTGCTGAGGCTCCTTCAAGGGCAGCAAGAGGAGCACCGGAAGCTCTGTTGTCTGCTAGCTTTCTGTTTGCTTTGCATCTCTGTTTTAAAGTCTAGATTATTTCTTTTAACATAAGAACATAAGAGCCTGCGGGATCAGGCCAGTGGCCCATCTAGTCCAGCATCCTGTTCTCACAGTGGCCAACCAGGTGCCTGGGGGAAGCCCGCAAGCAGGACCCGAGTGCAAGAACACTCTCCCCTCCTGAGGCTTCCGGCAACTGGTTTTCAGAAGCATGCTGCCTCTGACTAGGGTGGCAGAGCACAGCCATCACAGCTAGTAGCCATTGATAGCCCTGTCCTCCATGAATTTGTCTAATCTTCTTTTAAAGCCATCCAAGCTGGTGGCCATTACTGCATCTTGTGGGAGCAAATTCCATAGTTTCACTATGCGCTGAGTAAAGAAGTACTTCCTTTTGTCTGTCCTGAATCTTCCAACATTCAGCTTCTTTGAATGTCCACGAGTTCTTGTATTATGAGAGAGGGAGAAGAACTTTTCTCTATCCACTTTCTCAATGCCATGCATAATTTTATACACTTCTATCATGTCTCCTCTGACCCGCCTTTTCTTTAAACTAAAAAGCCCCAAATGCTGCAACCTTTCCTCATAAGGGAGTCGCTCCATCCCACTGATCATTCTGGTTGCCCTCTTCTGAACCTTTTCCAACTCTATAATATCCTTTTTGAGATGAGGCGACCAGAACTGTACACAGTATTCCAAATGCAGCCGCACCATAGATTTATACAACGGCATTATGACATCGGCTGTTTTATTTTCAATACCTTTCCTAATTATTGCTAGCATGGAATTTGCCTTTTGTTTTGTAATACTGAATGTTTGCTAAATTGTTTGTTTTTGTCCTTTTTGAATGCATTGGTTGTTTTGTAAACTGACTTCTTTCCCCGACCTCAGTGTTTTGTATTTTGATATTTTGAATGTTTGTTGTAAGCAGCTTTGGGCACAGCTCTCTGTGGAACGGCGGCGTATAAATAAACTCAATCAATCAATCAATTCTAGGCTTTTTTTTGTCCATAAAAATTCAGACATCCCACCCCCATTTTTGCCCAGTTGTTTGACTTCTAATCCTATTGGTAATACCAGAAACATAGCATTTAACTGAACAGTGCTTTTTTGGTAAAGAAATGAGGTGCCAATACTCATATCTTGATAAATGTGCTGTGGGTGCCAAGACAAAATGGCTACCACAGGCAGAAAAAGAAAGGTGACGGTACTCGGTATCAGTGAGTAGCATCATACAAAAAAGCATTTGTTTGAGAAATGACCATTTATGAGACTCATCTGAAAAAAGGGAGATTCAATTTTACATAGTTACATTCTTTTAACAATAAAATATCCCTTATCTGCAATTTGCTTGTGGTGGAGGAGGCAGACGTAGCCTGTATAACTGAGACCAGGGCTGGGTTGCTGCTGGGAGTTGACCTTTCCAGCTATGCTCTTCTGGGCATGTGGTTCAGCACTGAAGTAGGAGGGAATTGTTGTAGTCTATAGGAAATCCTTTTTTTAAATTAAATTTTTATGCTGCCCCATAGCCGAAGCTCTCTGTGCGGTTTACAACATAAAATCAGTGTACAATATACAATTCATATTTGGTACAATTGCAATTTTGTCTCCAGGCAAGTACCAATCTGGAGTGTTTCTATCTTGTGTTGGGCACTCTGGACATGCTAGGGATTCTGCTGGTGTACTGTTCATCCCACTACCCATCAGTCTCTTCATGTGAACTGACACAGGTGGTTTTATAGTTGATTTTGAGAACTCCCAGAATGATTGTTCTGGCTAACCACAACATTCACGCTGAGGCTACCATATCCAGAGCAGCTCAGGACTTCATGATCATCATGACAACTGTAGCACTCTCCCAACAAATGTAGAAGGTTTTCTCTGTTGGGCAGGATGGTAATTTGAAAGTGGGGGATTTCTTAGTCATGGCGGAATTACTTCCTGTTGACGTTTAGACTTACAGCAACTGTTGCCCTCTGGAATTGTGGGGAACCTATTGGAATAATCCACCACCAGAAGCTAACTGACTGATAGATTCCAGAGGGCTTTGGGGGATTTTATGATTGGGTATGGCTTGCACTTTGGAATTGCTTTGTGGAATGCAGATATGACCAAGGTGGTTGACAGAATCACTTCCAGTCTTCCCCTCCTGATGAGCAGCCAGGCTGGTTCTTTTGGTTATACATTTGAGTTGAGGCCAATAAAGCAATGTTGAAAGAAAACTATTATTATTTATTTATTAAATTTATATCCCGCCTTTCCTCCAGTAGGAGCCCAGGGCGGCAAAAAAACAAAAAAAACCCTACAAAAACACTCTGAAACATCTTTAAAATAGACTTTAAAACATATTAAAACAAAACATCTTTTAAAACATCTTTTTAAAAAGCAGTTCCAACACAGACTCAGACTTGGATAAGATCTCTACTTAAAAACCTTGTTGAAAGAGGACGATCTTCAGTAGGCGCCAAAAAGATAACAGAGATGGCGCCTGTCCAATATTTAAGGGGAGGGAATTCCAAAGGGTAGGTGCCACTATGCTAAAGGGAATAGGTGCAGCACTGGGGGACTGGAGAAGACCTGCCCTGGGAGTGAGTACCTGAGCATCTGGGTGCTTGCTGGCTCGCTCCTCTGGGTTGCTATCTCTTGAGAAAGCTGAGGTCCCAGGTATGTGCTGCAAGTGCTGGGACCCCCTGCCTGACTCCAGAGTCCAGAGAAAGGCTGCAGGCAATCTTGCAGCCTCTTGCATCAACTCCTGGATGGGTCAGGGGGCATAAAAGCCCAGCTGCCCTTAGGCAGTGGGTCTGCCACTGGTGGGGTCATCACCAAAGGGGCAACACTGGGGGGTTCCCCTTGGGGAGTCCTGAGGGTGAGGTGCTACCTCCCCTTTTTTTAACCAATATAGAGGAGATTGGTAGTGGGTGGGTGCAGAGCTTGGAAAAGTTACTTTTTTGAACTACAACTCCCATCAGCCCTAGGCAACATGGCCACTGGATTAGGCTGATGGGAGCTGTAGTTCAAAAAAGTAACTTTTCCAAGCTCTGGGTGGGTGTATGGCACATGTGTAGTTCCTGTGCAATGAACTGAATGATAGGAGAAAGTCACCAGATACCTTCAGAGTGAGGGTCCGCAACTGGAGAAGGCTGGCCCTCCATGGGTGTGAGACGGGGGGAGTAGATGTGCCCTGTGTGAAAAATATTGAGTGGGTCTGACTGTTCCCATCTCTCTCAGAGGCCTACTGGGATAACTGGTTCAGGTAGGTTTCGTTGGTGGGCTCTTGTTGGGTCCATATCAGGTGTTTAGGAGGAGTCTTAGTATGGAGGAACATGGGTGACGCCACTCCAATTTCAGTGATCATGGGTAGAGGGAAGTATAGCTATGGGAAGGTAGTGAGCTACCCTAGAAGACAAGGGCAAGGCTATCTACGCCTTGTTCCTTGCTCCCACTCCTCTCATGGACGGGTTCCTCGTTGCTCATCTGCTGTGCCCACTGGCCTGTGTGTACCGTTATTTAACGGCAGATCTGGGACCTTTGGGTGAAGGGCAGGAAACAAACCCTTTATAGAAAAATGTATAGAAATATAGAAAAATATGGTGTGACCACACTTGGAATATTAGTGGCCAGATCTGGTAATGACACCAAATTATTCAGGGTGGTAAAAACAAAGGGATTGTGAGGAGTTTCGAAAGGATCTCTCCAAATTAGGTGAACAGCACTACAATGGCAAATGTGGTTCAATACAAGCAAGTGTAAAGCAATACACATTTGAGAAAATCTTGGTGTCATGGTGGAGAGCTTGATGAAAATGTTGACCCAGTGTACGGCAGCTGTGAAAAAGGCAAATTCTATGTTAGAGACTACAGTATTAGGAAAGGGATTGGGGGGAAACTGCCAATATCATAATGCCTTTATAGAAATCTATGGCGTGACCACACTTGGAATACTGTGTACAGTTCTGGTAGCTTCATCTCAAAAAGGATATTGTACAGCTGGAATAGGGGTCAGAAAAGGATAACTAAAATGATCCAAGGAGTTGGAACAATTCCCTTATGAGGGAAGATTACAATGTTTGGGTCTTTTTAATTTATTGTTTTAGTTTAGATATAAAATGCAGTATTACCTCCATTATTGGAGGCAGTATGCTGGGGACCATCAGCGAGGAAGCATTCATTGCCCCTAACTCCCTGGTAAACTGGAGAGCCGACTTAACTCTATAGTGCAGGAGAGGATTCTGGGAAGCGAGTGTGTCTATAGCCCTTTTGATGATCTCACTACTACAAGGTGACACCACTGAACAGGAGCATCAGCCGTGCTAGCTGGAAAATCCCCAAAAGGGTTCCATGAACTTAATGGGTCCACCTCCCCTGAGAGGGAGACAGCCACTGTCAATCTAAACTTCACCAGGTTTGAAACAGGCATTCCTTCAGACATAAAATCCCCACTTTAGAGGGAGACACCTTCTCATTGGGAACGTTGTCTAGTACCCTTGATTATGGCTCTGGCTCCACAGCTCTTCCTTGCCTCCTCACTAGGCATAGCTCAGGAAGAGAATGCACACAACAGAATAGTGAGATCTCCGAGTTCCAGAAAGGGTGGAATGACGACATTAATCTGGCCCGCCAAATACTAATAGGGAGCTCCAACATCAACGCTGTTAAGGCCATTTAATGGGTAAAAACAGAAATAGCCATTTACACTACCTGAGTTTAAAGAGAAAAAAACATGCAAAGAAGCGTTACATGCAACAAGAAATAGTATTATTTTAACAATATTTTATCAACAACTTACAGACAGGTCTTTAGAGTGTGGGTGGTCAGCAAATGAATATGGATTTTCTGGTCTTTGCATCCACTGTTTTAAAAACTAAAAAGAATTACAAAATATTTTACGCTATTTGCATAAACTTCTGTCTGGCATCTAACCACTTAATTAATGTAAATAAATCAACACATTGCAAAGCCTCAGTAACATGTACTGGCAGTAGTAGTCACTTTCTTTTAAATATATTAACGTAACATTTCAAAAATATAGATACTACCTGTCCTGTCCTCACCAGGCTTCCTACGGAGGCAAAAGACTCCCCCGCAGAAACACAAGTGAGGGCAGCACAAGGGCAGTATCCAGGGTCAGTCTGAAGTCAAGCCTCTCCCTCAAAACCAAGAGGGTCAGGCTAGAATCAGGGTCAGAAGCCAAGCAGTCGGTAAGCAACGCAGGTAAGGGGCCAGATAAAAGACAGGTCTGGGGTCCACAGGCAATGTAGAGATGGGCCAGGTATAGAACAGCAACAGAGACATTGTTCCAGCAGCCCTTCCAGCCTAGTGCTGGGGTTTTTATGCTGGAGCTGCTGAACCACACCTCAAACCTCAGCTAACTCCCATTGATCACCTGCAGCCAGACCTTACTCCCAAGGAATCCTTTACTCCCAAGGAGTCCAGGCCTGGAGTCGGGCACTCCTCCGCATGGACCGGAGACAACACCTCTCCCTTGGGCTGGAGAGCTGTTCAGCCTCAATGCCAGAGGTAGAACTTGACCCGAGTGCAGATGGCCCATCCTGGGCCTCGTCGTAGGACTCTGACCCCTCACTCTCAGATGGAGCCAGGTCTGGAGCATCCCAAAAACTGAGATTTCAGGGGCGGGACCTAGTGATGTCATGGGGATGGGGCGTAGTGATGTTACAGGGGCGGACCCAAGTGCTGTCATTAAGCATGATACCTTAAGCACCAGCCACAGTTGCTTGGAGCATACAATTCAAACAAAAACATTTCTCCAGTTGGAAACTTGCACCGAGTGCAGACGGCCCATCCTGGGCCTCGTCATAGGGACCTGACCCCGCACCCTCAGATGCAGCCTCAGCCAGGGCTGGCTCCAAGGCCAGAGCCTCCTGGCCTTCCTCTGCTGAGGACTCCCCTGGCTGGGACTGGACACTACCATTCACTGAACAGGGAAAGGAAAGCCATTTCTACCATTTTCACTAACGTTGTGAGGCAAGTGCTATGGTTTTAATTTTCCAAGCAACCCACCAGTCTTGCCTTTAAAGACATTAGTTAACATTGGCAGAGTCACAGAGTGGCCCTGATGATTCCTTCACAGGAAAGGAAACAGATACAGAGCAAGACTGACATCAGTACCCAGAATACTTGGTCAGTTACTAGGACCCACCACTGACGCCTCTGTTGTTGGGGTATGGCCACCTTTGGTATATCTCACAATGTTCCAAATGAAACATCTCTCCAGGAAATGGAATGGTAGGAAATGTAAATGGCAGCTAGACATAGCCACCAGGACTGCTTGGAGCATTGCTGCTGCTGCTAGTCATCACTAACTTCCCCGGAATGCCAAATAGTGATTACTAGAAACCAACATGGATTTATGAAGAACAGATCCTGCCAAACTAATCTTATCTTGTTTTTTGATCGGGTAACCTCCTTTGTAGACTGTGGGAATGTTGTGGACATAATACATCTCGACTTCAGCAAAGCTTTTGACAAAGTGCCCCATGATATTCTGATTAGCAAGCTAGCTAAATGTGGGCTGGATGGAACAACTATCAGGTGGATCCACAGCTGGCTCCAGAATCATACTCAAAGAGTGCTTATCAATGGTTCCTTCTCAAACTGGGCGGAAGTAACGAGTGGGGTACCACAGGGCTTGGTCCTGGGCTCAGTGCTCTTCATCATATTTATTAATGACTTGGATGAGGAGCTACAGAGCATGCTTATCAAATTTGCAGGTGATACCAAACTGAGAGGCACAGCTAATACCATAGAAGACAGAAACAAAATTCAAAGGGACCTTGCTGGCTGGAGCATTGGGCTGAAAACAACAGAATGAAATTCAACAGGGATAAATGCAAAGTTCTACACCTAGGAAAAAGAAACCAAATGTGCAGTTATAAAATGGGGGATACTCAGCAATAAGACATGTGAGAAGGATCTTGGATTTGTCGTTGACCACAAGCTGAATATGAGCCAACAGTGTGATGTGGCTGCAAAAAAGGCAAATGCTATTTTAGGCTGCATTAACAGAAGTATAGTTTCCAAATCGCATGAAGTATTAGTTCCCCTCTATTCAGCACTGGTTAGGCCTCATCTTGAGTACTGCGTCCAGTTCTGGTCTCCGCACTTCAAGAAGTATGCAGACAAACTGGAACAGGTTCAGAGGAGGGCAACAAGGATGATCAGGGGACTGGAAACAAAGCCCTATGAGGAAAGACTGAAAGAACTGGGCATGTTTAGCCTGGAGAAGAGAAGACTGAGGGAGATAGGATAGCACTCTTCGAGTACATGAAACGTCACATAGAGGAGGGCCGGGATCTCTTCTTGATTGTCCCAGAGTGCAGGACACGGAATAAGAACATAAGAACATAAGAAGAGCCTGCTGGATCAGGCCAGTGGCCCATCTAGTCCAGCATCCTGTTCTCACAGTGGCCAACCAGGTGCCTGGGGGAAGCCCGCAAGCAGGACCCGAGTGCAAGAACACTCTCCCCTCCTAAGGCTTCCGGCAACTGGTTTTCAGAAGCATGCTGCCTCTGACTAGGGTGGCACAGCACAGCCATCACGGCTAGTAGCCATTGATAGCCCTGTCCTCCATGAATTTGTCTAATCTTCTTTTAAAGCCGTCCAAGCTGGTGGCCATTACTGCATCTTGTGGGAGCAAATTCCATAGTTTAACTATGCGCTGAGTAAAGAAGTACTTCCTTTTGTCTGTCCTGAATCTTCCAACATTCAGCTTCTTTGAATGTCCCCGAGTTCTAGTATTATGAGAGAGGGAGAAGAACTTTTCTCTATCCACTTTCTCAATGCCATGCATAATTTTATACACTTCTATCATGTCTCCTCTGACCCGCCTTTTCTCTAAACTAAAAAGCCCCAAATGCTGCAACCTTTCCTCGTAAGGGAGTCGCTCCATCCCCTTGATCATTCTGGTTGCCCTCTTCTGAACCTTTTCCAACTCTAGAATATCCTTTTTGAGATGAGGCGACCAGAACTGTACACAGTATTCCAAATGCGGCCGCACCATAGATTTATACAACGGCATTATGATATCGGCTGTTTTATTTTCAATACCTTTCCTAATTATGGCTAGCATGGAATTTGCCTTTTTCACAGCTGCCACACACTGGGTCGACATTTTCATCGTGCTGTCCACCACAACCCTGAGGTCTCTCTCCTGGTCGGTCACCGCCAGTTCAGACCCCATGAGCGTATATGTGAAATTAAGATTTTTTGCTCCAATATGCATAATTTTACACTTGTTTATATTGAATTGCATTTGCCATTTTTCTGCCCATTCACTCAGTTTGGAGAGGTCTTTTTGGAGCTCTTCGCAATCCCTTTTTGTTTTAACAACCCTGAACAATTTAGTGTCGTCAGCAAACTTGGCCACTTCACTGCTCACTCCTAATTCTAGGTCATTAATGAACAAGTTGAAAAGTACAGGTCCCAATACCGATCCTTGAGGGACTCCACTTTCTACAGCCCTCCATTGGGAGAACTGTCCGTTTATTCCTACTCTCTGCTTTCTGCTTCTTAACCAATTCCTTATCCACAAGAGGACCTCTCCTCTTATTCCATGACTGCTAAGCTTCCTCAGAAGTCTTTGGTGAGGTACCTTGTCAAACGCTTTTTGAAAGTCTAAGTACACTATGTCCACTGGATCACCTCTATCTATATGCTTGTTGACACTCTCAAAGAATTCTAATAGGTTACTGAGACAGGACTTTCCCTTGCAGAAGCCATGCTGGCTCTGCTTCAGCAAGGCTTGTTCTTCTATGTGCTTAGTTAATCTAGCTTTAATAATACTTTCTACCAGTTTAATAATGGGCTCAAGTTGCAGGAAGCCAGATTTCAACTGAACATTAGGAAAAACTCTAACAGTTAAGGAGCCATATGACAATGGAACCAATTACCTAGAGAGGTAGTGGGCTCTCCAACACTGGAGGCATTCAAGAGGCAGTTGGACAGCCATCTGTTGGGAATGCTTTGATTTGGATGCGTGCATTGAGCAGGGGGTTGGACTTGATGGCCCTATAGGCCCCTTCCAACTCTACTATTCTATGATTCAATGAAATACTTCTCAACAAAGGAGGGAGGCTTGCCACCAGAGGGGACTTTGCTCAGGGCCCTTCAAACCTGGAGCCAGCTCTGATATGCAGGGGCTTCTTCACTTGGGCTTCTACAAAGGCATTTTTCTGAAGCAAAATATCACCATGTAAGATGGAGCATACCACTCTGGTATTGTTTGATCACTACCAATAGCCTATTTGTTTCTTGGCTCGTTGCAAGGTGCTCTTTCTTGTGTTTAAAACTGTAAACAGCTTGGGACTTGGGCTTCACAGAATCCTAGAACTGGAAGGCTAAACAAAACGTTATACCTAATGCACCACTCGATTTAAGGAAGCTCTGGGACCTGAGCAGCATGCTTTCTGGCAATAAGAGGACAATGGCGAGACTGTCTTGGCATCTTTCTCCATCATTATGGTTAACTGAGAGACATTTCTTGATGTACTTTCTGTGCCCCATGTCTAAACAGGCCAACAGGCACTCTCAGTAGCTGTTGACAGCTGCAAAACTCACTTACCAGAGAGGTTTGTCAAAGTCAGATCATGTTTAGTTTCAGGAAGAGCTTTGGGTTGTTATTTTGTTATATGTGTGTTCATATTATTTTGAACTGTTCTTAGGTGCCCTGTTCCCTTGAGATGGGGTAGGACAGAAGCTAAACTTGCTAGACATCCTAGGTAACTGTTACATGAATCACCAGGTTCATCAAATGTGTAGAATTTCTAGGCAGGTAGTTTAGTCAGCCAACAGATACTGGCTTCAAAAAGCAGCTCATTCAAGGCCAGCCCTCCTTGTACTCAAAATGGGCTACCTATGCAGAGTCCCCCCTCTAGGATGCACACCTTAAAGTGATAAGGGGTTTGAGAGTGAAGAAGAAGCTGAGAGCAATGCCGTCAGGAGTCTAGACCAAGAGGCTAGACTCCTAGCAGGGGCACCCAAGGTGCAGATTCATAGGGTCGCCATAAGTCGTGATCGACTTGAAGGCACATGACAACATCAAATGCAGAGTCAGCCAGTGGCATTCCTCATCACACTGGCAGAGGCACTACAACTACTGGGATACCCAAAGGCATATAGAAACATTTTATGTAAGTCACGCTGTAATTCTAGCAATATTCTATCCACGTACCTGTTCACTGGCCCCTGAAAATTTCATTCCTGGTTGTATGAATAGATTCAGGATCCCTGCTCCTTCTAGTTCCTGGTAAAACACAAAAAAGATGCAGAATGCTATAGCTTACTAGCTCTTTTACGGTTTAATAACAGATTGTTGTTCTGAGGGATTTGCAGAACAGAATTTTGTTGGGATGATGGGTATCATCTGTATCCATGGTTTTCAAACGTTCTGCCTCTCACAGACAGTGGACCCACTGCAGTTTTATATGTATTTTAAAATATTAATAACACACATTTCCACGTTTAGCTTAAGAATAGCCATAATGCTTCTTGCAGGAATTGTGTGATTTCTTTACCTCTTAGGCAAGGGCAACTAGAACCCGTAATCTCCTACTTCATGTTCTCTAATTATGGTTCTGCTCTCGGAAGACTACTTGGCCAAAGAACCAACAAACACAAGTGTATGCCTACCCAATAATAACCAGCTCTTATTTCACTGCTGCTTAGCACTGAAAGGGTGCTTTTAAATGTTCAAAGCGTTTTGCATACATTATCTATTTTAGTCCCTAGAGCAATCCTGTGAGGTAGGTCATTACTATTCTCCCCATATGGGAGGCAGGGGCTGGGCTGAGAGTAGCTTGCCTAAAACCAGCTTCGTGAGTTCACAGTAGAGGCAAGATTTGAACTGGGGACACCATTTTATTCCTTTATTTATTTATTATTTGATTTATATCCCACCCTCTCCCAGCAGGAGCCCAGGGCAGCAAACAAAAGCGCTAAAAACATCATAAAAACAGCCTTTAAAATACAATAAACAAAACATCTTTAAAAACATTTTTAAAAAAAGCTTTAATGACATCTTTAAAAAAGGTTAAAAACATATTTTTTTAAAAAAGTTTTTAAAAACATATTAAAAAGCAATTCCAACACAGACTGGGATAAGGTCTCAACTTAAAAGGCTTGTTGAAAGAGGAAGGTCTTCAAAAGGTGCTGAAAAGATAACAGAGATGGCTCTTGTCTAATATTTAAGCATAGGGAATTCCACAGGGTAGGTGCCATCACACTAAAGGACCATTTCCTATGTTGTGCTGAATGGACCGCCTGATAAAATGGTATCTGCAGGAAGCCCTCACCTGCAGAGCGCAGTGATCGACTGGGTACACAACGGATAAGACGGTCTTTCAGATATCCTGGTCCCAAGCTGTATAAGGCTTTGTACACCAAAACTAGAACCTTGAACTTGGCCCAGTAGCAAATGGGCAGCCAGTGCAGATCTTTCAGCAGCAGGGTGACATGGTGATACCCTGCCCCAGTGAGCAGTCTCGCCGCCACATTTTGCACCAGCTGCAGCTTCCGGATCAACCTAAAGGGTAGCCCCACATAGAGTGCATTACAGTAATCCAGCCTGGAGGTTACCAGTGCATGGACAACAGCGGTCAGGCTATCCCAGTCCAGAAATGGCTGCAGCTGTCTTATCAGCCGAAGCTGGTAAAAGGCACTCCTAGCCACTGAGGTCACCTGGACCTCTATTGACAAAGTTGGGTCCAGGAGAACCCCCACACTACAGACCTGCTCTTTCAGAGGGAGTACGACCCCATCCAAAGCAGGAAACTGACCAATTATCTGTTTGGTTTGATTCCATTGTATTATTGTATTTATATATTTTCTGATTGTTTTATTGTTATGTACACCGCCCAGAGAGCCCTTCGGCTTAGGGCGGTATATAAATAAAATAAAATAAAATAAAATAACTCGGGAACCTCCAACCCACAGCGCCTCTGTCTTGCTAGGATTCAGACTCAGTTTATTCTCCCTCATCCAGTCAACCACCGAGTCCAGGCAGTGGTCCAGGGCTTGCACAGCCTCTCCCGATTGAGATGTTACAGAGAAATAGAGCTGGGTATCATCAGCATACTGCTGACACCTCGCCCCAAATCTCCTGATGACTGCTCCCAAGGGCTTCGTATAGATGTTAGACAGCATCGGGGACAAGATGGTACCCTGCAGCACTCCACAGCACAACTGCCAGGGGGCCGAAAGACAATCACCCAATGCTGTTCTCTGAAAATGACCTTGGAGATAAGATCGGAACCACTGCCTATGATGCCCATCTCACCAAGTCGGCCCAGAAGGATACCACGGTCAATGGTATCAAAAGCCACGGAGAGATCAAGTAAGAGTAACAGGGTTACACTGCCCCTGTCCTTCTCCCAATAAAGGTCATCCATCAGGGCAACCAAGGCCAATTCAGTCCCATAACCAGGCCTGAACCTAAACTGGGATGGGTCAAGATAATCTGTTTCATCCAAGAGTACTTGCAATTGCTGCGCCACAACCCTCTAAATCACCTTCACTAAAAAGGGGGTATTTGCAACTGGTCGGTAATTGTTGCAGACCAATGGGTCCAGGGTGGGCTTTTTCAGAAGCGGTCAGATCACCGCCTCTTTCAGGGTGACTGGAACCATTCCCTCCCACAATGATGCATTGACCACACCCTGGATCCATTTGGTCAAACCCCCTCGGCAAGCTTTAATAAGCCCAGATCATCATTCATGTATCTCAAGTTTCCTAGCCCCTATGCAACACCAGCTCTCTATCAATGGTCTGTTCACATGTAATGCTATGCCATAGTTTATTTGATCATCTGAACCTTGCCCAAGCGGCTTAACCATGGTTTGTTTACCACAAAGAAAGCATGCTGGTACGCCGTGGTTTGTTGTTGGCTTATAAACCTTGGCTTCTGTTCACCATCTTTAAAAATGGCTTGAGCACCTACACAACCCAAACAGCAGATGAAAAATGAAACTGCTCCCAAGGCTGAGTAGCTGTCACTGGCACTTTGCTCAAAGAGACCCTGTCTGCCAAATCTGTCTAGCCACAGGAGCTGTTCTCCACCCTACTCAGGGCTGGCCCCAGGCATGCAGGGGCCCTTAGGCACCAGCCTGCCCTGGGCCCTGGCACATGCACGCACACCCCACCTACCTACATACCAGGCAGGCGGAGGAGTGGGAGGTAGGGCGGGAGGTCGAGCGATCGAGCAGGGGAAGGGCAAGCAAGGGAGCTGGAGGGGGCGGAGGGCGAGAGAGGAAGGGAGGGAGCAGGCGTGCTGGTGGGCAGCTCCTTCCCTGCAAGCTGCAGCAGGGGAGCACTACTCCCCCACCATAACAAGGGGCCCTCGGGATGGCCAGCAAGCGAGCAGGTGCGATGGGATGGCAAGCAGGCAGGCAGCTCCCTCCCTGCGATCCGTGGCAGGGAGCTTGCTGCGGAAGGGGAGTACTATTCCCACACCATAATGAGGGGCCCTTCAGGGTCCTCTGTGGGCCGCAGGGCCCTCGGCCAGGTCCTCACCTGGCCCTGACCCTACTCCTCCAAGATAAGCCTTTTATCACAAGGTAGATAGTTTCATTTCACAGCTGACACTGTGAAGTGAGAGAAATATAAAGGGAGCATTGTCCACTCTGAGCAGTGCACGTCTGTGAAAGGAGTAATACAAAAAAAAAACACAAAGAAAAGCTGCAGAATGAAAATTAGCTAAAATTAAAAATGGAAATGGACTGCCTTCAGGTCAATCCCAACTTATGGCAACCTATGAATAGGGTTTTCCTGGTAAGTGGTATTCAGAGGGGGTTTCCCATTGCCTCCCTCTGAGGCTGAGAGGCAGTGACTGGCCCACGGTCACCCAGTGAGCTTCGTGGCTGTGTGGGGATTCGAACCCTGGTCTCTCAAGTCGTAGTCCCCCAGTGTTGTAACTTTTCCTCATTTAGGAGTTGCTCCATCCCCTCATGCATAACACCATTATTATGAACAAGGGGTTGACAATGGAAATGGTCTGCCTTCAAGTCGAATCTGACTTATGGTGACCCTCTGAATAGGGTTTCTATGGGAAGCGGTATTCAGAGGGGGTTTACTGTTGCCTCCCTCTGAGGCTGCGAGGCAGTGACTGGCCCAAGGTCACCCAGGGAGCTTCATGGCTGTGTGCAGATTCGAACCCTGGTCTCCCAGGTCCTAGTCTAACACTCTAACCACTGCACCATACTGGCTCTCTAGCTAAAATTACTTTTATTAAAATTGTTAAAGCCTCTCAGAGTAAAATAAAAATTTAGCTTAATGTGGAGGTGTGAATAAACAAATAAGGCTCCATTTAAAACATTTCATGAGTTAATTCCTCAAAAGGCAAACACTTCTTACAATATCACATATTTTAAATTCCTGTGGTACCTTAAGAAGGTCACACTTCTTAAGGTACCACCATTAAATCTAAGGTGGATAGAAATAATCTCAATCTACACAAAAGCCATACCCCTCCCCTGAAATCCCTGCAAGGTGCATTTGAAAGTTTGTTGATTGCAGTATGCAATTTAAGGTTAATCGGCACCTTTTCTTTGATCGCTGCAAGGCAATTCACGTAGTGCCTGTGTATCTCCTTACTGTTGTCCCAACAACACTCCTTGCCTGACCTTGACGGCCTGCTGTGTGAACCTGCTTTAAGTTAGTTTTTTGGGCAGAGAGGTGGTCCTTCAGTGTTAGGGATTCAGATAGTGTTTTGTTTTTTGCATTTTGAGACAGTGGGCATTCCAGGACAATCCCACCAAGCCAAAAGACACACAAGTGATTGTCAGCTATGACACATGGGAAAGAATAATGAACTTTGACCTTTCTGATAAGGAGGATACTATAATCAATATGCTTAAATCTGCTTATAAGAGATGAGAGGCTTTCTTCTTTTCCAAAGAAAATTAAGAAGTTCTTTGTGATGCCAGCTAGTGGGGGGGGGAAGGGAAGTTGTGGGCAGCGGAGATATGTGAAATCATTCTGTTAGGGGTTTGAGTCTGCTTCCAGCTAAAACAGCGGTTAGCAGGATGTAACACCTGACACATGATAAGAACCCCCCTGAAGTGCAGTAAGTACATGCACTCAACACATGCTCTGGAAACCCCTCCTCACTACTCTAAGGAGGAGATACATCACGTGTATCAGTAACCACACCTCATGAAATGGGCAGCTTACCATGTATGGGATAAATCTAGAAGGTTCTATGTGACGCATGTATAACTGTATAAGTCTGTAGGTCCATGGTTTGAGGGGGAGATTCTTTGACGCTTTCTCCTGATGTACATCAGTATTTTCCTTTATTGCAATAAAGCTTGTTCAAGCAACTGCCACTCCTAAATTTGACTGGTGAGTTATTTTTCCTTCCACACATGCAAATGCCTTGAGTTTTAAAGATCCTTCCTGGTAGATGAAGAGGACCAGGACAACCTGTCTCTTGCATCATTGAACTCCCAGGGGACGGCTTACCAGAAGCTAAGAGCAAAGGCATGGTGAGAAGAGAAGGTTAGGGTCGTCACTGATCTCTGGGCATTTCCACATGTCCAGAAGAGAATGAGTCATCCCTTTAGGGAATATGCCATGCTCACCTGGCTTTTGGGGATACCACTACAATGCCACCCAGTACAGGGAGAACATGAATGCCTTGAGGAAGACATTCAAGGAAGTCACCACACACAATAAATGCTTGGGAGTGGAGCCCAGGATTATGCCTTTCTGCAAGGGACTGGTGGCAACCACCCTTCTAAACTGGAGAGACATGACATAGGCATACATAGTAGTGAGTGGCTTCCAACTAGCTTCAGAGATGACATTCAGGCAAACCTTATCATCCACACCAGGAACATCTGGCACAATGAGGCAGCCTCCTTCCCCCACCCCAGGACCCTCCAGTCAGGTACAGCTGCAAACTCTGCCTAGACCTACACTATCTAGCATGAGCGTTCCATGGGCGGCCCCCACAGCTATCTTATCCCCCTTCTCAGATGCTGCAACATCTTCAGAAGCAGTCTTTCTTTCAGTCTGGGGGTGTGCCCGCTCCCCCTGCCTTTTCTGTGGTGTTTCAAAGTGAAGAAGGGGCTTGGAGTAACCACCCACAGTGGTGGTCAGACAGCTCTGCAGACCCTGCAAACTCAAAGCAGTGAGTGAATGAGGAAACAGATATCCTACCAGCACCACCCTCAGACCATACGGCCACCATCACCCTGCGCCAAAGACTACCACCTCCCATAGAGGCTGTACTTTTGCTCCACAGTGAAAAATCCAGCGCTCCACTCTTTTCCGAACAAGAAGTGGAAGAGTGAGAGCAGGACAGGGAACAAAAGGAATGACAGCATCTATGCCGGACCTGGGTTTGCCAATTATAAGACATAGTTTAAAGAGGTGGCCCAGCAGAAGCGAAAGACCTGCCTTGTAAACTGTTAGTGCTTGGTACTTTAGCAGATGAAACTAACATTGGGGATTATGCAACAGAACGTGCCATCCTGCGAGTCTCTGTGGAATCAAACCCAGCATCACTCTTCACTGGCTTTGAACAAGGAGGCATTCTAGACTTGGAGTATACCCGCTCTGTAGATCTCACGCAAGATGGACTGTGACCTGGGAGACCAGGGTTCAAATCCCCACACACTGGGTGACCTTTGGCCAGTCACCGCCTCTCAGCCTCATGAAAACCCTATTCATAGGGTCGACATAAGTCGGAATCGACTTGAAGGCAGTACAGCATTTCTAAATTAAAGCCCTTTCAATTTGGATTTATGCTGAGTGGCAGAACTTATCAACAACTCAGGAACACATAAAGTCTAAACCATTTATTTATTTCATCTTTCCTACAGGACAATTAAGCATTCTAGGTGAGCAACTAGAAGAGTAAGCAGCTTGGGAGAGGGCACCAAAGACTAATGCGTAGGCGGCTGCTAGGCTTAAGAACAAGAGGAAGAGAGATCATGTACAGCTTGCCAAAGACTTAGTTAAGACCCTAGGGACACTGGGAATAGGGCTATAGAGAACATGTACGAGCTTCTGCAAGCCAATGAACCAGGGCTGTAGTGCCAACTCTCCTTCCTTAGCCATGGGAAGGCTTGGAGCACACTTGTGGGACTGCAGGCGCCGTGTGGCTCATACCACAGCCCTAGACCTGGGGTGGTTCCTCTGTCTCCCTACCAATCTTTCCTAAATATGAAGGTAGGGAGGAGAGGGACTTTGTAGGGAAGGAGGTGGTGTTTCAGATATTTGGGGCCTAATGATACCATTTTGGGCTTTAAACACTAGTGTGAGCACCTTCAATTGGGCCCAGAAATGAACTGGCAAACAATGCAGCTATTTTAAAACATGTGCAATACGAGTTCTAAAGGCAACCCCAATAATCTGGCTGCTGCATTTTGGACTAGTTGAAATATCTGAGTTGCCTTCAAGGGGAGCCCCACGTACAGTGCATTGCAATAGCTAAATCTGGAAGTTACCAGAGCATGAAGAATCATGGCCAAGTCACCTCTGTCCAAAAGGGGCCATAGCTGGCAATCAGCCTGAGCTGGAAATAGGCATTCCTAGCCACTGAAGGCTCCTGATCCTCCAGTGATAGTGTTGGATCCAGGTGAACCCCCAAGTTATGAACCTGCTCCTTCCAGAGGAGTGCAACCCCGTCCAGAACAGGCTGTCTTCCAACATCCTGGACTCAAGAACTTGTAACACATAATACTTCTGTCACACATAACATTCCTGTCTTTTCATACATACATTTTAAATATATACATCCACATCTTATTAATTCTTCTGGATACATATTTCAGAGCAGTCTTAATATCTGACCTCATCATGGCCGCAGTCGCATTCTTCTTTGTCGTCAATGATACCATTTCCACAGATTTTTCTCCTAAATACGTTGCTAGGTATGTCAAGAAAACATTCTTTTCCTGGTTTTCTGATTGTATCATAATATACCTGCCTGCTGCAATTACTCAGTCTTGAACATGTTCTGCAACAGAGGGGAAATTATTATGCAGCATGATGAAACAATTCATTTATTTATTATAGTAATTTGTATCTTGCTCTTGTTCTTAAGGTGGTGTACAACAATATATATATATATATATATATATATATAGTTTAAACTATTTCAGATCTTCAGAACATTAAAATACACTAGCATAAAATGTATAAAACTATTTATATCTTCTATTCTTATTACAGATCACAGGCAGATGCTTAGACTATGGAAACTAGAAAATCACTGTACCAATGATGCTACTCAAAGAGGCACACGGTAAACTTTGAGTATGAGGAGGTCCTGCCTTTACATGACTTAAGAGGCCCAGATCTTTCACTGGACACATACAATTACTAAGTCACATCACTCTATCAGTAGGGCAGCCTTGGCTGTTCCACAGCCTGGGGCAAAACAAATGGTGCTGTTCCCTCCATACTGTCACTGCACACTTGAGCTTGACATCCCTGAGATCAGTGTTCTGAGCTAGGGAAGGTAAGCATGCAGAATGCAGTGCTCTCTTTGCCAAGGAAAAGTAGAAAACCTGGATCCTAGCACTAATCCCAGGAAGGTTGGGGGGAGGGCATTTAAAAGGAAAACCCTGCTACACCAGCTCCAGGCTGGCACAGCTGAGGCCTTAAGGCTTGGGCCCCTTTGGGGATCCATGGGGCTTTCCACTGGCTACTGCTGGTAGCAGAACCACTAGTGGTGGCTTTCTGCCTGACTGGGTGAAGCCAGGCTCTCCGTCATGGCGCAGCCCCCTCCAACCAGTAGCGTTCCTCCCAATCAACAGAAGCTGCTTCATGGCTTTCACCTTGTGGCCAGGCTTCATCTTCTTATGGCTAGGAGCAAATGTATAATACCTATTTTTGAGTATTAGTATCAAAATGTTGACTTTTAGATGGACCCTGTGGAGTTCACCCTCAGTTCCTCAGCCATTCTTCTGATGATCCATCAGTTGTCTGTCACTGGGTAATATGCCCCTCTTAGAAGTCTGCCCCTTAGTTATTTTAAGTGAATGGAGCTTAGGGTAGCATACATAGGGTTTCCCCAGGGCAAAAGGGGAACATCCAAGGGAAATTGTCCTGCACAAGTCCCACTGGCCACTGGAATGAATTTTGACAGGGATGACAAGAGAACTTTTAGGTGGATGTGCCTGCAAGTTATACGAAGCAGGTAATTAGCAACTTCATCATCATGCTTTTTAATTTTTTATTTTGCTAAACAGCAGGAGCTGGGGTGGAGGGGCAATGAAGATCAGGACTGCATTGGGGGTTAGGGGGAAGGGGACTTATTCCCCCACAGGAAAGCCAAGCACACAGTTGCTACTTACTGTACTTACTGCTTAATGTAATCTATAATTTGAGTCTAAGAGTGACACCTGGACAGACCTACTTCTTTAGTGACAGGAAATCAACTGAGCAAAAAGATAAGTTGTGGTTTGAAGGCAAGAACGTGATCAGTTTTATTTATTTGCCTTCCCAAACTCAAACAAAAACGCCAGAAAGGAAAGAATAACAATTGAGTACTACTCACGGATTGCCCCCTGCTGCCATTATACAGCTGCCAGGCTTGGTGCAATTGCAGTCACAGCCCCGGGCTTTATTTAATGGTGTGTCGTCATGTGCAAAGCCAAGAGAATGACCCAGCTCATGAGCAATTGTTTCGGCATCAACTTTAGGATTTCTATATGTCTATATATAACAATGAAGAAAAGCAATGGAGGATCTGAGGTGAACAGAATATTAAACACTTTCAATAAAGACATACTTCATTTATTTTATTTATTTAGAGAGTTTTACAGACTACTTAATCACAAAACGTTCTAAGTATATAACAAAATTATTGATAAAACACAGCTAAAATCCACAGCACTGTTAAAAACCAAGTATATATGGTGCCTCAGTTGGGGTTCTATGGAGTGGGGGTGGAATCCAACCATCCTTTTGGCTATAGCCCATTTCTAGAACACTTTGGGGGTCCAGAGAAGACCTCATAGTTGTCACAATACTGTACGCTTTGTGGCATTCATTTTAGTTTCTGCTCTGGCCTGTTCTAAAGGCTCAAGATAAATTATAATATTATAAAACCAAAGAAGCATAACAATGAAAAACTCTTAAAATACAGGGTGGAATTCAAAGTAGTGGAAGAGTGAACATCTTTTGTACATGAAAAAAGTTGGGCTGAAAGTCTTGCTCAGTGGACTGTTTCAGTCTCCATCCATGTCAGACCAGGGATGCTGCTGGGCAGGGACCCAGCCCCGGATCATTCCTTTATCACCCCAAATCTCAGCCAGGTACTCTGTACAACCATGAGGGGGTTTTCTTTGGGGGGGGGACTTGGCTAGTCAATCAGTGGGCACAGCAGGCAACCTGCTGCTTTCATTGGTGTCGGCAGCAGCTGCACACCTTCCCCATGTGTGTGGGAGGAGGCACACGGCAAAGGCCAGCAGTGCTGTAGCTGAGTTGCGCTGTACTATGGAATAAGAGACCCAAGCACACCCACTCTTAGTGCCTGGAGGGAGGAGAGGGGGTACTAAAAATGAATGGCCCTAATAAGCATAACGTCTCCACTCCCACTCAGCACAATCAGCCAGGAGGCATGAGGCCAAGAGCCCCCATTGGCCCACCCGCCCTGTCTGCATCCCACCACCCCAATCAACGACCACCAGCTCTCCTCCTCCTTCCCACCAACCCCCTCAGCTCTTACCGTAGAGACACAAATTCAGTCATCCTGCCTCCTCCTCTTGGGCCCTCCTGCTCCAAACTACGCAGTAGCCCTGGCTGATGCCACCCATAACTCCAGCACAGCCCTAACTTCAAGCTAATGCCCAAGCCAGGTCCATCCGCTTTCCACCCTCAACCCATGCTCAAGGTCTGCTGCCTGACACTGCCCCTTCCTCACCGCTGACCTCTCCCTCACCTTGTTCATCAGGCAGAGCCAGCCTGGGCCTTTCCCATGGCACCACAGCCTCCTCCGTACAGTTAGAAGCCCCTCTACCCACACACACAGGAACCCTCCATATTTTCCAACTAAGGCGCCTGGTTGGGAGTAGGCTAAAGCATGGCCTATCACCTCTGTCCCTCCTCTGCCTCCTCATGCACTGGCAATGCCCATTAGGTGCACACCTCTATCTCAGCTTTGCACCTGTTGGCCGACACTGCTGTCAGTCAAGGCTACCCAATTCACAGTGCAACAACAATCTCGTGCAAATACACACAACCACACACCACAGACACACTATATGCATGCTCAACACTATGTACATGCTGGGCCGTCTAGCTGGGATGGGTTTGGGAGGCACTGTTGTACAGTGGCTGCAGCCCTACCTGATGGACGGGACCCAGAAAGTGGTGCTGGGAGACTGCTGCTCGTCCCTCTGGCCGCTGGCCTATGGAGTCCCGCAGGGTTCCATTCTGTCTCCTATGCTCTTCAACATCTATATGATACTGCTGGGAGAGGCCGTCCAGAGATTTGGAGTGCAATGTCATCAATATGCTGATGACACTCAACTCTGTCTCTTCCTACCATCTGATTGCAGGGAGGGAGTGCTCATCCTAAACCAGTGTCTGGAGGCTGGGAAGGACTGGAAGTGGGCTAACAAACTGAAACTTAATCCAGACAAGGAGGAAGTGTTGCTGGCCAAGTAGAAAACTGCACCAGGGACAGGGTTGCAACCTATTCTGGATGTAGTTGTACTCCCCTTGAAGAAGTAGGTTCACAGTTTGGGAGTTCTCTTGGATCCTGCGCTGCTACTTGTATGTCAGGTGGCTGCGGTAGCCAGGAGTGCTTTTGGCCATCTTAAAATGGTCTACCTGGAAGCAGTTGACTTGGCCACAGTGACACATGCACTGGTGACATTGAGGCTTGACTACTGTAATGCACTCTACATGGGGCTGCCTTTGAAGACGGTTCGGAAATTACAGTTGGTCCAAAATGCAGCAGCCAGAATGTTAACTGGAGCATGGGGCATATCACCCTGTGCTTTATAAGACTCCACTGGCTCCCAATTTGTTTCTGGGCCCAATTCAAAGTGCTGGTTTGGACCTTTAAAGCCCTAAACTGCCTTGGATCAGTGTACCTGAGGGACCGCTTACGCCCATATGTTCCTATGCTGGATTTAAGATCTTCTGCCTCTGGTCTCCTCTGCATGCCTGGAATGAAAGATGTTAGATTGACAGGCATGCGGGAGAGAGCCTTTTCAGTTGTGGCTCCCAGGCTTTGGAATTCCCTGCCTCAAGAAGCCCGCTCTGCTCCCTCCCTGATGGTTTTCCGGAAATTTGTGAAAACTATCTTGTTCCGGAGAGCCTTTGGGAGGGACAGACAGGTGAACCTCACACTGTTTTTATGCTCTTTATTCTTCATTTTTATCTTTTGAGTCCTTTTAGTATCACTCCCCCATATATCTATGCATATATATACATGTGTGTCTGTCTGTCTATATATGCATATTGTATTTTATATATTTTAATTGTACTTTATGTATTTTAATTTACTGTAATGTTTTGTGCTTTTACTGTGTATAATTTTATTATGCATGTGTGCGATTTTATTGTAAGCTGACCTGAGTGCCCTATTGTAGGGTAGAAGGGCGGGATAGAAATATTTTAAATAAATAAATAAATAATCCATTTTTAAGCAATGCCTTATTTATAATTTAATAAATAAATAAATAATTTGTGGACAAGTGCAAAATCTAAAGGAAAATTATGTTCTGATCTGCATACTAGACTGGGTGGTATAGATCAAGTCAGCTCACATTCACAGAAACTAAATGCTTCAAGCATTCCTAGTTTGGATTCTATGCTGCTGATTTTACGACATCAAATGCATTTCCAGGAAAAGCAATTCAAATTATGAAAATGTAACTGAAAAAGAGTTAATAAAATACCTCTCTTAATATCAGCCCCAAACTGATTCTTCCTCCTACCAGCGCTCTATTTACTTTACTTTTTAAAAAAACTACAGCATTTCCTGAGTTCACGTTTAGTTTGACCAACTGGGGGTAGAGACACGTATTGTTGTGCCAGTTCCAGTGTGTCTCCATCTCTGTTTTATGAAAACGGAGCACATGACATTAGTCAAATTCTGCCCTTTTTACTCTAAAACCTGGTCGGATCAGCTGCAACCCACCAGGCTTCCACTTGCTGAGGGATGGCAGCAGAGTTCCCTGTCTTCTGCTTCAGACAGATTTTACAACTGATTGGTAGATCAACCTATTGCCCCTCTAGGTGTGACCAATGAAAAGCTTTGCTGTAGGCTCAGGCAAAGACAGTGATTGGCCCAACACTTTGCTGTGGGCGGTCCTGAAAGGCCTGAAGTCAGCAGTGGAGAAGGGAGGTGTGTCCAGCCGAGGGCAGAGTCGCTTCAAAATGAAGCCAGAAAAACCATTCTCACTGCTTTTGAAGCTATTAGCATGCCCACAGCTTGGGAAAGGCAGCTCTGGAGAACTAGTGGATAAAACCCATTCAGCACTGCCGCTATCACACATACTTTCCCTCCAAGGCAGCCAATTAATTTTAGGGACATGTTACAGAGGCAAGCATAAAGAGACTGATAATCACCTACACGAACAGCAGACACTGAAACATGTGTGTAAAGACAAAAACGGTCTCCCCATGCAAGTCCAGCAGGAACCCCTTTAGCCCTACAGCATAATAAAAGACAGTAAAGTTATATTTATGGAAATATTGAATGTGTGTGTTTTGCTCTTACCTCTACATTTGGGGTGAGGGAAAGCAGAGCTGGATTAAAACTGGACTGAGCTCCCTAACTATATTGCCCAGGTTTACGAGCAGCACATTTTGATCTTCTTTTGTACTGTTTTGATTTAATGTAGCCTGCCTTGTTGTTTACGTTTTGTAAAAAGTTGGAGTATGAAAGAATAGCAACAGATGAATGAGAAAATAAGCTAAAGCCAAAGACAAGGAAGGGACTTCTGACTCTGCCCAAGTCCGCTCTTCTTCCCACCACCCTTGGATCCTTCAGGGAGGCCTCAGTCATCACAGGCCCAGGAACCTGGAGTAGATCCTCCTGCAGCCCCACCAGGCTTCCACTTGCTGAGGGATGGCAGCAGAGTTCCCTGTCTTCTGCCTCTGGAGATTCGTGTCTGGCAGTGGCATCGCCCATTTGAGCAGATGCCTTCTCAGCTGCTGGGTTACTTGCGGGCTGCACCAAGAAGCCCTTCAAGCACCAGTTTATTTTACTTCTTTCCTCCCTGCCCCTTCAACAGGAATGGGGCCAGGACTTTCAGACTGGAGGAGCACCATGCAGCCTGGCCCCTGTGGCTTATCAGAGACTGGGAGATCTGGCACATTTCCATTCCCTCCCCGTTTATTCCTGTCTCCATTTCCCTCCCATTCCTCTGGATTCCTTGCTCACATCCATAGCATACATTTAAAGCACTCTTGCCACTTTAAACAGTCATGGCTTTCCCACAAAGAAACCTGGGAACTGCAGTTTAGGGTGCTGGGAATTGTAGCTCTGTGAGGCATAAACTCTAATGCTAGAGTGCAAACCTCTCCAAGCAGAGCTCTGCTCCCTTGTCTTCTGTAAAGCGCCAGGCACAGTGATGGCACTACACAGATAACTAAATGAAGAGCAAGAATAAGGACTCTGACCATCCAATATTGCATTTATCTGCTTCCAGGAGGGAGCAGAGGACCCAATCTGTGGAGACTGTCCTGCAAGAGGAAGAGAACCTAGCTGCATATCTTCTCACATCACTGCTTTGCCCCAGTTCAGGGCGGCTGTTGCAGGCCAGGTCCCCTCTGGAGGAGACTAATGCTCACTGAATGGATTTCTTGCCATGTCCAAACTCACCACCTAGGCCTTTACATCTACTTATGTAAACATTTGCAGGTTGAGAAGAAATGGTGCTAGAGCTAAGGAAGCAATTTTATAAAATGATTAACAATGTGAGATAATGGGCAGAGAGCATGTTCTTATCCATTTCTCACAACAGGGAAAACTTGGGAGTCATCAATTTTGCTCACTGAAAGTGACTGGCAGCTGATTCATGACTATTAGTTCTGGTAGCTAAATGAAACCTTTGTGTTCGGTGGCAGCATACATGCTGAGGGCAAACTACAGGGAAAGGGCCATCATATTTTGTGAGGGAGCTCCCAGAGGTATCTGGCTGGCCATCATTGGAAACAGCACTGGAGTAGGCAGACCTTGGTCTCAGCCAGAAGGCAGTCCTTATGGGTTTCTTGCTAGGGGATTCCATTGTGAACCACTAGAGCTCCAAAGGGAAAGCAAGGTACCCTCGTTGGTCATAGGGGTTATGGCCTGGCCATTGCAATACTGTTGTAAAGGCGAAGGCATCCAGAAACCAAGTTCTCCTTAGGAGTATCCCAATCTCTGAGCTGCCAAGTTGCAACTATGGAAGGAGAAAGTATACGGCAGAAGTTCCCCAGTTCTCTGTCACACAGTTCTAACTTTGGATACATCTCATCCCTTCCAATGCCAATCACGTGAACACACATAAAGATAATGGTGAGGACCAGCAGATACCTGGACAGTTTCTCATTTCTAAAATAAAAGGTCTAATGTTAATAATACTAAGACCAGAAAGAGAGACATTTTCAAGAAGGAAATTGTGGAGCCTTACGTAATTATGCTCGAATGATCAAAATGTACACGATGCTGAAGCTCATAGCTGGCATAATGATAAAATGCCACCAAAGTCATGCTAAGGTTTTCAGTATCAATTGTTATGTAGTTTCTCTCTGTCCACAACTCAAGGCCTACCAAATAAATGCGAAAACCTAATGGCAAGTATATCTGGAAACAGAAAACACCAAATCATCTACTTTTAATGCACAGTATTGTTGTTATTATTATTAGCATTATTAGAACTTATTACCCCCTCTTCACCCTGAGGTCCCAGGGCAGGTGACAACCATTTTAAAACAGTTAAAAACAACCTAAACAATATCACAGGAAACAGGCTGGGTCCTAAAAATATACATATACAAAGCGCCTCCATTTTGACCTGGGACCAGCAGCCATCCCTTGCTGGAAGTGATGAGAATGTCTTAGCACTCGAACGCCCCAGAACATGTCAGGCTTAGGTGGGCAACACAGCCATTTCCAGACAGGACAGTAGGAGTTAAGGAGAGAGTTAAGCCATTAATTGAGAGCACTTGGGAGAAACGCGGAAGGTCAGGCTGCAGCTGTAACAGATCAGAGAAGCAGCAATAAAAGGCTTGAGTGAGCACACAGAGGTGTGGGGGTAATAGGAATGCGTTATAGTTGGTTGGAGAGAGAGCGCGAAGGAGCACGGTGTGACAAACCTATTGAAAGAAGTAAAGTTTCTCTTCCTGAACGTCTTGGCTGGTGGTCTATTATTTCATCCTGCAGCAGGCATAACTAAGCACGCTAAAACGCTACTGGACTGCTGGTTCTGCTGGTCCATTGAAGCTGTACACTCTACAGAACAATGAAACCTCTAGATAATGTCATGTAAATGCACTGCCTGCAAATCGATCCCGACTTATGGCGACCCTACGAAGAGGGTTTTCATGAGGCTGAGAGGCAGCGACTGGCCCAAGGCCACCCGTGAGCTTCATGGCTATGTGGGGATTTGAACCCTGGTTTTCCAGGTCATAGTCCAACACTCTAACCACTACACCACTCTGGCTCTCAGCTTCTAGATATGCTAAGACAATTTCCCTGGCACCCAAATGCAATCAAGGGAACCCCCTGCCACTTATTCATGGACAGACCAAGAACTTCTGCACAACCCCTTTATTTCCAATGGAACTTCTTTTACATCAGACAAACCTTTGTTTATATGCTTTTGTTTTCTGAACAGTATAATTCCCTTTGGACTCCTGTAGTTGATGTATTCTCAAAAGCAATCCTTTTGACAGATACTCTACTTGCTTAACTCTTGGGACTGCTAGCTGGGTGCACATCCCACGTCCCTGCCCTGCAGAAATCCCACTGCTATTGGGGAATGCCTGCTCTGCTCTCCCAGGCCTCCTGCTTCCTGCCTGTGGCCACCCTACGAAGGCCTGGAAACAGCTGCTCCACTTTTTAAATTTAATCCACTGCCAAGGATTCTCTCCTTGCTTCTCCATCTGTCCCAGCAGACAAAATGGAAAATGGACTGCCTTCAAGTCAATCCCGACTTATGGCGACCCTCTGAATAGGGATCTCATGGTAAGCGGTATTCCTTTTTTTTTATTTTATTTTTTTTACAATAATTTTTATTCAAATTTTCATAAAACATAGAAAACAAAATCATAAAACATTCAAAGACAAAAAACAAAACAAAACAAAAATGATTAAACAAAAAAAAATAAAATGTTGACTTCCCATTTGTCACATATCAAATCAGTTATAGGTCTACAATATATAACAATCCTGTCTCTTAAATCATATTATAAAATCACTTTCCTCCAGTAGTTATCTTAATTAATCATCAAATCTCATAAACATTACTTTATTCTTTCCACAAAAAGTCAAAGAGAGGTTTCAATTCTTTAAGAAATATATCTATCAATTTTTCTCCAAATAAACATGTCAATTAATCCATCTCGTTAATAATTATAATAATCTTATTGTCATAACCATAGTCCAAATAAACATTTCGATTAATCCATCTCATCAGAATCTGTTAGGTCCAATAATTTCAATAGCCATTATTCCATTATCCCTATTAGTTCCATCTTCCATCTTCAATAGTCCTGTTAAGTCCAGTAATTTCAGTGTCCAATCTTCCATTATCAGTATTCCATAATAATCTTGCTGTTGTAACCATAGTCATATAATAAGAGTCTGATGGGAATTTCCTCTATCCCAAATATTTTCTTGCCATCCATTCTGAATAAGTTGCTGAAATACTGTTGTAAAGTCATATCTGTGTTCTTCTTTTTTACAAAATGCACTGGCTCATCTCTTAAGAGTTTTTCCATTGTCACATGGCTGCAGTTAATTCCATAGATTTTCTCTATATCAAGCTCCATCACATCATTCCAGTCCAGAAGATTATCCAAGCCATTGATAACTTTATCTCTAATATCTTCATTAATTTCTTCAGAGATAACGTTAAATTCCAAACAATAGATTTTATTTCTAAAATCCATAAACTCCAGATCTTTTTCCAATTCCACATTTGTTCCAATCTCCAGGGCTTGTATCTTCCCTTTATTTTTTCTTTTCTCATCTCTGATCTCATTCTCCTCTCTCACAGGATCCCCTATTTCTTTAAACTCCTGCGTCATTTTGCTCAGTTCAATTTTCAGCTCCTTACTACCCTGTCGCAGGGTTTGTTTCGTTATCTCAATCTCATCCATTATTTTCTGAAACATAGTTACTTCCAGATTCTCAGCCACTTTCTTGATTGCCATTTTTAAAACCATGAAAACAAAGCAAAACAAAAATAAAGAAAAACCACTTCTTATTTCAGCAACAATTGGGTTAATATTCCAGGCTTGATGACATCACAGTATAAACAGAGCAACCTGCCTTATCTCTCTATGTTCAAGAATGCAAAACAAATTTAGTTCCCAGCATCAAAACAGTTAGTGGCGTCGTGAAGAAGCAGATTCGTCAAAATAAAATAGACCAAAAAGAGAATAGTCCCAGACAATATAATATTCCTTGGAACAGAAATCAGGAATAGAAATCCCTCTTCTGTGTATATCTTTAGAATGCACTTCCAGGACAGCTTTTTGCGACAGAAACAGAGATAAGCTGTTAATTTCGTGGATAACAGAGAATAGTTATAGCTCACCCAGAAGCTGTCCAAAGCCGATCAATCTGACAAATCTCCTTTTGCTGCAACAATTTAAACCAAGTAAAAAAAATAATAGAAAGAAGGGTGCTTGCCTGTTAGTCCGTTCTCTCTTTAAAGAAAAGATAAACGTATCGCTTAAGCAGATAGAGCTTGTTCGAAAGTCCGTCCGGCATTGTTGGCTGGACCTTATCTCATAAATTAATGAAATCCAGTCCTCCCAACAAAAACAGGCTTTTGAGGTTGATCTCTACGTTTCTCCCTGCCCGGGAGAAATTTCATCAGTCAAAAAAAAAATGTTCTGACTGATTTATATCTGAATAAGCTTCTTTTGAGGCGGGAGCCCGTCCCAAAAGCAGGCACAAGCGAAGTCACCCTTCCCGGAAGTGGTCATGGTAAGCGGTATTCCAAGGGAGTTTCCCATTGCCTCCCTCTAAGGCTAGTCCTCCCCAGCTGGCCAGGGCCTGCTCAGCTGGCCACAGCTGCACAAGCCAGCCCCTGCCTTGTCCGCAACTGCCAGCTGGGGGGCAACTGGGCTCCTTGGGACTCTGCAGCTTGCCCACGGCTGCACAGGGGGCAGGGCACGTCACCCCTGAGCCACTCCCTGTGGGGTGATCTTTAGCTGGCCCTTGACACCCAGGAGACCCAAGCAGGGATTTGAACTCAGACTCTGGACTCCCAGCCAGGCTCTCCTCCCCACTGGGCTACACCAGCTGTTCCCTGCAGACAAAGGACAGGTAAAAAGCCCTCCCCTCACTTTTCCTTATATGTCCTGCAGCTCATCATCTTTTTCTAATTCACCCCTTCCTTCTAAGATCTTCTGCTTCTAACAATGGTTCACAAATTGATGCCTCTTTTGTATTTTCCCCTTGTCTTAGAATTCCCTTTTTGAGTTAAGTCCTGAAGTCTCAGGTCTTTTTAGAAAAAACTTTTATTGACTTCCAGAAAACCTGATGCGGATGCTCCACCATCTGGATCACCCCAAATCTTCTGTTATTTTGAATGCTGATGCTGTTCTGCTTTTATTATGCTGCTGCTTTTTATGTATTTTATGTGATTTTACTGCTATATATTTTTATTGTATTTTGTTCTAAAGTGCAGGATGCAAAATAATGTAAAAAATAATAAAGAGTAAGTACTTTATCCTCACAGGGAAGGCTGTGTCTGCAAGTCCCTGACACTTGCACAAATGGGAAGAACTAAACAAGACGCTTAGAATACTGAGGCACAATCATTCCAATAGGTCATTATTGACAGAATCAGTCAAGAAAATGAAATCACAAAGAAAGTGATTATAGACTCCCTGGTCAGTTATCATCCCATTTCACATCTTCCTTTTGGAGAAAAAGTTGTAGAGAAAAGTGGTGAGCTCCAGTTTAGGCACTCCTGAATTCTAATTTTCTGGAACTTTTCCTGTTTGGTGTTTTGTCTGGATGTGGCCCTGAGGCTGCACTTTCTATATGCAAATTAAACTGTTGTAAACATTTTCTGTACAATATAAACAATAAATGTTTAAAAAAACAGTAAAAATAGCAAAGCATACTCTCCAAATTACAGCACTAATAAATTGAGTCAAATACACACACAAAAATTTTACTGGGTCCAGGATACATTAAACTTGATGCCCTTGTGTATTCCAAAAGTGGAAATAATCAGTAAGAAATCTGCAAGATGAGCTAGATTTCTAGCTACAAACTCAAAAGAAAATGGGGGTGCCACAGCATCTGATTGTCCTGATGCGCAACCCATACTCTGGACAAGAGGCTACTGTAAGGACAGAATATGGGGAAACCGATTGGTTCCCCATCAGAAAGGGTGTGAGACAGCGGTGTATTTTATCACCCTATTTGTTTAATCTATATGCAGAACATATCATACGGAAAGCGGGATTGGACCAAGATGAAGGAGGTGTGAAAATTGGAAGGAGAAATATCAATAATTTAAGATATGCAGACGATACCATACTCTTAGCAGAAACCAGTAATGATTTGAAACGAATGCTGATGAAAGTTAAAGAGGAAAGCACAAAAGCAGGACTACAGCTGAACGTCAAAAATACTAAAGTAACGACAACAGAAGAGAAATAAAAGCTAAAATGATGAAACTTTGGACACATCATGAGAAGACCTGATTCACTAGAAAAGACAATAATGCTGGGAAAAACAGAAGGGGGTAGAAGAAGAGGAAGGCCAAACAAGAGATGGGTTGATTCCATAAAGGAAGCCACAGACCTGACCTTACAAGATCTGAGCAGGGTGGTTCATGACAGATGCTCTTGGAGGTCACTGATTCATAGGGTCGCCATAAGTCACAATCGACTTGAAGGCACATAACAACAACAACAACAACATGGCCTTAGTTAGAAAGATCATTAGCTCCTGTCTTTCCTGCTACCTTTTGTGTTTGAGTGGGCACACTACTCCCCAATCAAAGCTACAATAAAATCCTTGTTTTCTGTGGGACAGCAATCACTTCTCCACAAAGATCAGCAGAAAAAGCTTAAAAACAAACCAAGAGTCGAAATAATGGGGTTTTACTTTAGTCTTCTCTTTGTCTAATTGGCTTAGAACTACTTTCCTAAATGTCGGTCATTGCTATGACCTCATTCATTGGCTAAAAGTAATGAAAGGTAGGGGCAGGCTAGTTACAAACAAATGAGGAGAACAGTGCCTGCACACTTCATATCTCAGATTCTACACATGTTAGAATCTATCCTTATTCTTTTGCTACACATTCCTTTTCTAAAAAACGAACGCTGGAAGTCTGGGGATTGTGATTCACCTGGGCAGGGGAACAATTCCCCACCTCACCCCATGGAAAGGACAGCCATGGACCAGGGGGGTCTATTACCAAAGCAAACAGCAATGGAGATAGGGACTTTTCTTTGGGGAAGGCGTGGCAATGTTTTAATCATGTATGCTCCAGTCTGGGATAAGTGGCCATTTAGTGTGATTCTTTTTGACATGCCCTTCACAAAAGGTCTTATAAAATATACTCACACTGTGAACATCTGACATCATACGAAGCATTATCAACAGTAATCGACTTTCATTACGATGATTGAGAATAAACTAAGAAATGGAAAGAAAATGAAGACAGCCAATTCAGGACAAAATGTTTAAATATGACCAGGGGCCGTAGCTCAGCGGCAAAGCACCTGCTTTGCATGCAGAAGGTCCCTGATTCAATCCCTGGCAACTCCAGGTAGGCCTAGGAAAGATTCCCTGCTTGAAACCTCGGACAGCCGCAGCCAGTCAGTGCAGACAACACTGAGCTAGATGGATTCAGAATGAGGCTGCTTCCTATGTTCCTAGACTCTTCAGAGTAAATTCCCTCCACGGCATTAATACTAAATTTTGTAATGGCTAGATTTTCATTTAGATAGATAATGTTTTCAGTTTCATAAACCATGGATTCTGAATGAATGCAAATATCCCATAATCCTGGAAGCTAGTCTATGAGAAAGTGAAATATATGCATCTCTCAACAATTACTGGCATCAGTAATACGATTTTACGTCAATAAAATATCCTGATTGTTTCATTTAGTTAGGAGTTCTTTCTCTCTCGTCAAGCACCCTGTCCATGTGACTACTGGTCTGGAGTGTCTCCACCTTGTTTTGGACCATAGGGACAGACTGGGAATTTTGTTGGTGTACCGCCCACCCTGCTGCCCAACAGCTTCCCTAACTGAGCTGACAGAACTGGTCTCGGAGGCATTGTTGAGATCCCCTAGACTATTGGTACTGGGGGATGTCAATATCCACGCCGAGGCTGCTTTATCAGGGGCGGCTCAGGACTTCATGGCCTCCATGACAACCATGGGGCTGTCCCAATTTGTTACAGGCCCAACACATGTGTCGGGACATACTCTAGATCTGATTTTTGCCACTGGACATGGAGAAGGTGATCTGGAGCTGGGGAATTTTTCATCTATTCCTTTGTCATGGACAGATCACCGCTTGTTGAAGTTTAGACTCACAGCGGCCTTTCCCCTCTGCAGACCCATTAAGTTGGTCCGCCCCCGGAGACTGATGGATCCTGAAGGTTTTCAAAAGGCTCTGGGGATTTTTCCGGCTGAGAAGACTGGCGCTCCTGTCGAGGCCCTGGTTGAACTGTGGAACACGGAGATGACCCGGGCCATTGACACGATCGCTCCTGCGCGCCCCCTCCTATGTAGAGCTCATACAGCTCCGTGGTATACCCCGGAGCTGAGAGTGATGAAACAAGAGAGGAGGCGGCTTGAGTGCAGATGGAGACGAACTCCTGACGGATGCAATCTTGCACTGGTGAGGGCCTTCACTAAGCGGTACTCAGAAGCGGTGAGAGCAGCAAAGAAGCGATATTTTGCTGCGACTATCAAGTCATCTCTCTGCCGCCCGGCAGAGCTTTTTAAGGTTGTCCGAGGGCTATTACATTCTGGTCTTCGGGACATTATAGAGTCATCGGAAGCTCGCTGCAATGAGTTTGCTAGGCACTTCCAGGACAAGATCTTATGCATCCGCCAGGACTTAGACTCCAATATTACAGCAGTTGAACCTAATGAGGCATCCAGAACACAGTCTTGTCCTCATTTATTGGATGAGTTCCAATTGGTGCAGCTTGAGGAAGTTGACAAGGTGCTTGGACTGGTGCGTGCGACCACTTCTGCTCTGGATCCTTGCCCCTCTTGGCTGGTAAAATCTAGCAGGGATGGAACAGCCGGCTGGGCCAGGGAAGTGATAAATGCCTCCTTACGAGAGGGAGTGGTCCCCAGCTGCCTGAAAGAGGCGGCTGTTAGACCACTTCTAAAGAAGTCTTCCTTGGATCCAGAAAACCTAAATAACTATAGGCCGGTAGCGAATGTTCCATTCCTGGGCAAGGTCTTAGAGCGGGTGGTTACTAACCAGCTCCAGACACTCTTGGATGAAACCGATTATCTAGATCCATTTCAATCTGGTTTCAGGCCCGGTTTTGGTACTGAGACAGCCTTGGTCGCCCTGTATGATGACCTATGTCGGGAGAGGGACGGGGGGAGTGTAACCCTGTTGATTCTCCTTGATCTCGCAGCTGCTTTTGATACCATCAACCATGGTATCCTTCTGGAGCGACTTATGGAGTTGGGAGTTGGAGGCACTGCCTGGCAGTGGCTCCGCTCCTACTTGGTAGGTCGGCTCCAGAAGGTAGTCCTTGGGGAGCTTTGCTCGATACCCTGGGTTCTCCAGTATGGGGTCCCGCAGGAGTCAGTTCTGTCCCCCATGCTCTTTAACATCTACATGAAGCCGCTGGGGGCGGTCATCAGGAGTTTTGGAGTGCGTAGTCATCAGTATGCTGATGACACGCAGCTCTACTTCTCCTTTTCATCTTCTTCAGGTGAGGCTGTCAATGTACTAAACCATTGCCTGGCCGCAATAATGGACTGGATGAGAGCTAATAAATTGAAACTCAATCGAGACAAGACTGAGAAGCTGTTAGTGAGCGGTTTCTCTGATCAGATGGTGGATACTCAACCTGTCCTGGACGGGGTTACACTCCCCCTGAAGGAGCAAGTTCGTAGTCTGGGAGTTCTTTTAGATCCTTCTTTGTCACTTGAGGCCCAGGTAGCCTCGGTGGCACGAAGTGCGTTCTACCAACGCCGTACACTGCGTACATCATCGAAGGCCCTCCTCCGGGTCCCGACTCATAGAGAGGCTCGGAGGATGACGACAAGATCTAGGGCCTTCTCAGTGGTGGCCCCCGAACTATGGAACAGTCTCTGATGAGGTGCGCCTGGCGCCAACATTGCTTTCTTTTCGGCGCCGGGTTAAAACATACCTCTTTTCCCAGGCATTTTAATATATTTTAGTATATTTATAACACTCTGGTACACTAAATATAATACTAAATTAATACTAAATTAATTGTGTAATATGTTTTTAGCTTTGAGAATTGTTATTATGTGTGTGGTAATTATTATGTGATTTTATCTTATTGTATTTTTACATTTATGTTGTTCACCGCCCAGAGAGCCGTTGGCTGTGGGCGGTATAGAAACTGAATAAAATAATAATAATAATAATAATTTAGTTAGCCAAGGAAAATTATTTATACCTTAGTAATTCTATCTTTTAATATGTTTTAACTAGGAATCTAGTGGTCTCTAATATTTATGCTAATTGATATCTGCGTGGATGTGCTATACATATGTCATTTGTAAGCCACAATGCATTTATAGCCTGAAAGGCAGGGTGTAAATAATTTGCAGTAAATCTACTATATATTTTGAAAAGTTGCTTGTCTGTTGGACACCTCTTAAGATAACGTAACCAAATTTTGCATGATGGTTCCTGAGATCAAGGAGCAGGTTCTTGTCTATGTTTGAATACAATTGGATGCCATTTTGAATCAAGATGGAGGACTGAACTTTTCAAAACTGCACTGATTTCTTGGTTTCTTAGAATTCCTGAACAATGCTAGGTACAACGCTGTTAGTAAACAAATGACAACATTTACCGTGCTTTTGTCAACAACAGCATAATACTCTAGATATCGGGTAGTCGTATAATATTCTGGATCATCTAGCTGAAATAAAACATACATATATCAGAGTTTCATTGCAGAAAGGTACCTTGAATGTTCCCTTGTAATAGACCAAACTCCTAAAATTAAAGTTATAGCAATCAAATATACCCATTTATCAACTAGAGGCTCATTCCCCAATAACTCCACTTCATTCAACCGCTATCCTTATTAAATGTATTGATTTATTTAGGTTATTTATAGCCCAATAAAAGAAGTTATTTAAGTGGCTTACAGAGCCAAAATTAAGAATGTTACATAAAAGTATAAAGAAACAAAGAAAACACAGTAACAGTTCAAAATGAGTAATGTAGTACAGTGTTTCAGAGGCAGCATGCTTCTGAAAACCAGTTGCCGGAAGCCTCAGGAGGGGACAGTGTTCTTGCACTCGGGTCCTGCTTGCGGGCTTCCCCCAGGCACCTGGTTGGCCACTGTGAGAACAGGATGCTGGACTAGATGGGCCACTGGCCTGATCCAGCAGGCTCTTCTTATGTTCTTATGTTAAAGAGATTTCTTCCCCTTTCAGAAAGCTTCTTCCCCAGATACAAAAACCAAATGTCACACAAACACCTCACAGCCTCCCCTCTTCTTCCACCAGGAAGTTCACCCCCCACCCCATATATCTCCTCTCTCACACTTCGTCCTTCTCGCTTAAGAAGACGATCATCCCCCATCTCTCCCAAAAAGCAACATATTCAGCAGCAGAGGATGTTACTAATATTTATTTCCCACCAAAGCAGAGGCTATCAATACTGCTGATGAACGTAAGAACATAAGAAGAGCCTGCTGGGTCAGGCCAGTGGCCCATCTAGTCCAGCATCCTGTTCTCACAGTGGCCAACCTGGTGCCTGGGGGAAGCCCACAAGCAGGACCTGGGTGCAAAATGCAATCTCCTCTTCTGCGGTTTCCAGCAGCTGGTATTTGGAAGCATATTGCCTCTGCCTAGCTTAGCTCCGAGCTCAGCCTGGGCTCCTGCTTTGAGGAAGGGCAGGATATAAATCAAATAAATAAATAAATCAGGACTAGTAGTCATTGATAGCCTTGATGATGATGAAGAACTGCCTTCAAGTCAATTCCGACTTATGGCAACCCTCTGAATAGGGTTTTCATGGTAAGGGGTAATTCAGAGGGGGTTTGCCATTGCCTTCCTCTGAGGCTGAGGGAGTGACTGGCCCAAGGTCGCCCAGGGAGCTTCATGGCTGTGTGGGGATTCGAACCCTGGTCTCCCAGGTTGTAGTCCAACACTCCAAGCTGATAGCCATCACTGCCTCTTATGGGAGCAAATTCCATAGTTTAACTATGTGCTGTGTGAAGTAGTACTCTTGTCTGTCCTCTTACTTACCTTTTCTCTGTGTAAACTAAAAAGCCCCAAATGCTCACAAGGGAGTCTCTACATCCCCTTGATCATTCTGGTTGCCCTTTTCTGAACCTTTTTCAGCTCTACCATATAATGTTTGAGGTGAGGTGACCAGAACTGTACATGTAGTAGTATTCAAAATGCAGCTACACCATAGTTTTGTATAATAGCATTATATAATGATAGTTTTATTTTCAATACTTTTCCTAATGATCCTTAGCAAGGAATTTGCCTTTTTCACAGCCGCTGCATACTGGGTGGACATCTTCATTGAGCTATCCACTACAACCCTAAGGTCTCATTCCTGGTCAGTCAGCACCAGTTCAGACCTCATGAGTGTAAGTTTTTTTGCTCCAATATGCATAACTTTACACTTGTTCATATTGAATTGCATTTGACATTTTATCACCCATTTCCTCAGTTTGGAGAGGTCCTTTTGGAACTCTTCACAATCCCTTTTTGTTTTAACAACCCTGAACAATTTAGTATCAACAGCAAACTTGACCACCTCACTGCTCACCCTCAAACTCTAGATCATTTATGAACAAGTTAAAAAGCACAGGCCATAATACGATCCCTGGAGGACTCCACTTTCTACAGCCCTCCATGGGGAGAACTGCCCATTTATTCATACTGTTTGCTTTCTGTTTCCTAGCCCATCCCTGATCCACAAGAGGACCTCTCCTCTTATTCCATGACGGCTAAATTTACCTTTAGTGAGGTACACAGTGGAAAGCTTTTTGAAAGTCCAAGTACACAATGTCCACTGGATCACTTTTATTTATATGTTTGTTGACACTGTTCTTTTTCCTTTCCCATTCTACTGCTAGCCCCAGTCAGCATTACTTTCTACATCCCCAAACAGGGAGAAGGCTGGTAGGCTTAGAATCTGTAGCCACCTTTGGTACATAAAATCAATTTAAGGTAAAGATTTTTTTTTTGAAATCCTACTTACTCCTCTAGCAGAAGAAATCGGGTCATCCCTGTCAACCATTCTCAGTTCTCCAGCTTCATTTGCTAACTCTACTCCATCTTCAACAATCCCTCTGCATGGTTCAAGGTGCTCTGGAGTCGTTCGATAAATAAGGTGTTGAAATGTGGGAGAATTTTCAATAGGTTCAACTTCATACCGTAAATTCCCAATTTGCACATGTCCCCTGGGGGGAAACCCAAAAGACAGAGCCAATAAATCAGCAAATGCCAGGGATAGGCAATTGACGGCCCTGAAGCACGCCTATCTGACTGGCCCAATGAAATATTAACTGAAGTGGAGTAAAAGAACTCTTTCAGGGGACAGAAGCTGCCGTCTTTGAGTAGGTCCCATCACAACTAAACTGCACATGATAGTCAGTTTATGCCATGCATCAAAGTTTCAAGGGAAAGCATTTCCCAGAAGCAATTAATTTGGTTCACACAAATACATGCACACTCAGCAGAGCAGGGGTAGGAGAGAAAGTCAAGCAGCTTGTACACATCAACACACACAAAATTAGTATGATTTTGGTTTCATTCCATGTACCTGGAAGATTCATATTCTGAATAATTTATAAAATAGCTCCTTTGGAACTGATGTTATTTTGTTACTACAGAACTTAGAACTATAACAAGGATGTCTTAGGTGCTAAGAACTTCCTGCTTCCCACAGTTCCTTAAAATTGTTTTTGCATATATGACAAGTGAAAACTAAAATAATCTCAGACTGCAGCTGTAACTAAGGGCTCATCTACACAGTGTTTTAGTGTGTGTTTGGTGCTACTCACACCCCCTTTTAATTCACATGGTTCTAGTTTTCCCCCTGTAAATCCGTACTAACCCAATCCTCTGATAATACGAAAAGGGAAGGAAAAAATGTCTTCACTCCCTTTCTATGGTGCTTGCAGATGCTTTGCTCCAAAGTTTTAAATGGGTGTGTCAATCGTTCCCCTCTCCACACCCACTCCCTTCTCCTCCCTTCTTTCAATTCATTTCCAGTGGGCTGAAGGGCAACGTCCAGCTGCTCTCCCCCGTTCTGCAAGCTTTTTTTATGTTGCTACAAGAGGTGCCTTATTTTTCTTTCCCCCCAACTTATGTGCAAAAGCATAACACTGCTCAAATAAAAATTTGAATTTCAACTATATTGTACCAGTGAACATACAGATAATCGTACTTCTGGGTTTGTTTGTTTTTAAATGAAACTTACTGATAGAACAAACTGAGCATGCTCGGTTGCCAGGTAACCAGAGGGAGTGGAAATGTTAAATTAGAGGGCGAGGTCATTAGGAAACTGTGATTGATCCTTCCTCAGTGTGCATAGAAAACACAGTGTTTGCAGCTCGCATTGAGCCCTTACTGTGGACAGTGCAAACAGAAAACGAAGTTAAAAACAGTGTCTTTAGTACGAAGTAATGCTCCCATGTGGATAAGCCCTAACCGGGGGGGGGGGGAAGGAAGTGGGCAAAAAATCCATTCTCAATGCAGCCATTACTGCAGAGGATAAATGTGCATAAATTTCTTTTTTTAGTTCTAGCACAAAAATCTTTATTACCAAAGCCCAGTGCAGGTAGAGAGAAGGGCCTGAGAGTCTACAGTATCTTCCACATATCCACCGTAATAGCAGTTATCCTGTAAGCCCAAATACAAATCTTCAGAAAACATTCAAATAAAGTTGAATAGAACAGCTTCACTAAACAAATTTACCATGCAACCTAAGATTTTATTTATTTATTTAAATTTATATCCTGCTCTTCCAGTAGGAGCCCAGGGCAGCAAATAAAAACACCAAACACACTCTAAAACATCTTAAAAACAAAAGACTTTAAAACAAAACATCTCTTGAAACATCTTAAAACATCTTAAAGACAGCTTTAAAAAACAGCTCTAAAAAAATCTTAAAAAGTAATTCCAACACAATCACAGACTGGCATAAGATCTCTACTTAAAAGGCTTGTTGAAAGAGGAAGGTCTTCAGTAGAAGGTTTTCAGTAGATTAAGAACTTAGCCATCCTGCACAAATCCATATTGTTGTTGTTGTTATGTGCCTTCAAGTCGATTACGACTTATGGCAACCCTATGAATCAGTGACCTCCAAGAGCATCTGACATGAACCACCCTGTTCAGATCTTGTAAGTACAGGTCTGTGGCTTCCTTTATGGAATCAATCCATCTCTTGTTTGGCCTTCTTCTTTTTCTACTCCCTTCTGTTTTTCCCAGCATTATTTTTTTTTCTGGTGAATCAGGTCTTCTCATGATGTGTCCAAAGTATGATAACCTCAGTTTCATCATTTTAGCTTCTAGTGATAGTTCCGGTTTAATTTGTTCTAACACCCAATTATTTGTCTTTTTCGCAGTCCATGGTATGCGCAAAGCTCTCCTCCAGCACCACATTTCAAATGAGTTGATTTTTCTCTTATCCGCTTTTTTCACTGTCCAACTTTCACATCCGTACAGAGATCGGGAATATCACGGTCTGAATGATCCTGACTTTGGTGTTCAGTGATACATCATTGCATTTGAGGACGTTTTCTAGTTCTCTCACAGCTGCCCTCCCCAGTCCTAGCCTTCTTCTGATTTCTTGACTATTGTCTCCATTTTGGTTGAGGACTGTGCCGAGGTATTGATAATCCTTGACAAGTTCAATGTCCTCATTGTCAACTGTAAAGTTACATAAATCTTCTGTTGTCATTATTTTAGTCTTCTTGATGTTCAGCTGTAGTCCTGCTTTTGTGCTTTCTTCTTTAACTTTCATCAGCATTCGTTTCAAACCATTACTGGTTTCTGCTAAGAGTATGGTATCGTCTGCATATCTTAAATTATTGATATTTCTCCCTCCAATTTTCACACCTCCTTCAACTTGGTCCAATCCCGCTTTCCATATGATATGTTCTGCATACAGATTAAACAAATAGGGTGATAAAATACACCCGTCTCACACCCTTTTCTATTGGGAATCAATCGGTTTCTCCATATTCTGTCCTTACAGTAGCCTCTTGTCCAGAGTATAGGTTGCGCATTAGGACAATCAGATGCTGTGGCACCCCTATTTCTTTTAAAGCATTCCATAGTTTTTCATGATATACACAGTAAAAGGCTTTGCTGTAGTCTATAAAGCACAGGGTGATTTTCTTCTGAAATTCCTTGCTCCATTCCATTATCCAACGTATGTTTGCGATATGATCTCTGGTGCCTCTTCCCTTTCTAAATCCAGCTTGAACGTCTGGCATTTCTCGCTCCATAAATGGTAAGAACCTTTGTTGTAGAATCTTGAGCATTATTATACTCGCATGGGATATTAAGGCAATAGTTCAATAATTACTGCATTCTCTGGGATCCCCTTTCTTTGGCATTGGGATATATATTGAACGCTTCCAGTCTGTGGGCCATTGTTTAGTTTTCCATATTTCTTGACAGATTTTTGTCAAAATTTGGACAGATTCAGTCTCAGTAGCTTGTAGCAACTCTATTGGTATGCCATCTATTCCCGGTGATTTGTTTCTTCCAAGTATTTTAAGAGCAGCTTTCACCTCACACTAATATATTGTTTTTAATTGTTGCTTTTATCTTTTTTTTTATTTGTTAGCCACCATGCATTCCATTTGGAAGGTGAGATATACATTTTATTTTTTATTCGATTTCTTACCCGGTCTTTACCTAAGGTTGAAATAATTCATGCACTCTGGTCCCAAACCGTGAAGGCTGTAAAGGTCCAAACCAGCACTTTGAACTGAGTCTGGAAACAAGCTAGGATACACTGCAGTTCGCAAAGCACAGGTATTATGTGATCATAGTTCAGTTCTAATTAATAGCTTTGCAGCTGCATTTTGGCCTAACTACAGTTTCTGAATCATCTTCAATGGCAGCCCCACATATAGCACCTTGCAGGAGTCTAATCTAGAGGTTACAAGGAGGATACCAATTTATTTATTTATTAAACTTCTATTCCCACCCTTCTTCTCAGAAGGAGTCCAGGGAGGCAAACAAAACACTAAAAGCACTTTAAAACATATTAAAAGCAAAAGACTTTAAAACAGATTAAAACAAAGCAGTCCAGGCTGCGGATGGAATTCCTTATAAGGCAATAAATTGTTGTGACTTTTGGGGGATGCAGGATCTAGAGTGAGCAAACAGGTTGAGACACTGGACAGGTTGAGACACTGGATTGGGAAACTAGATGGAGGAATCAGAGTCACTAGATTGCACACCTTCTGATATGATAACATATAAAAAGCCATGCCACTTGTGGTACTGGACCAGTCTCTCTAGGGGCCCCTAGGGTTGTAAGGGATTTCAAATCATCCACCACATCCACGAATCTCCAAGCACTGGCTAACTTAATTTGTTGTCTATCTCTAGGAAAACATAAAAGGAATAAATCTGTGGCATCAGCAAAATCACAACTATTTCCAGGAAACTTAGAAGTGACAGCAATGTCATCTGTCTTATTGACTACTGTTACTCATTTATATCAGGGATGGGGAATCTGTGGCCCTCTGTGTGTTAGACTCTCTCCCATCAATTCAAGCCAGCATGGCCAATGGTCAGAGATGATGGGACTGGTAGTCTAACAAACATCAATAATGCCCACAGGTTTCCCATTCCTGATTTTATACTTTTGATTTGCAAAAAAATTTAGCATCTGGCTTTGCAACAATTTTGTGAAATCTCCTTTATTCCCATTTTACAAGTGAGGAATTGAGAACAAGGCACTTGCCCAATGCAAGACAAAGAGAATGTACATCAAAGGCCAAACCTCAATCCAGATCTCCCAAAATAAAGACCAGTTCTAATCACAGGACCACTCTGGTTCAACTTCTGAAGAACATTTGCTTCCTCTTAGTGAATCACGTTTTAGTGATTATTAAGTAAATAATCTGACTCTTATGATAGAAAAAAAAAGAATCCTCAAAGAAACATGTCACTAAAGTCTGTCATCTTCTTTACAAAACTACATTTTTTAAAAGAACAAATTTCTGATGGATTTGGATCACTGACTAATTCCCTTCATTATGTCACAAGGAACCAGTCTACTGAATAGCTCTATTCTCTTCCTAGTTTGTTTTTCAGTAGTTTGTCTTTAGAGAGACTCAATAGCATCCCTATCTTTTATTTATATATTTACTTAGACTATTTATATACCACTTACATTTAAATAAAACTCTAAGCGGGGTACAATTTAAGTCAAAACATCTTAAAACAGCAGATACAAAGCCAAAATCAATAAAATACAATTAACTGAACAAAACATCCTCTTTTGTATCAACATATAGTATAAACATTGCATATTAAGTACAAGAAATACAAGAAAAAAATCATAACAAACATAGTAGACTAAACACAATATTCCCTAGGCTTCAATAAAAATAAAAATAAAGTTTAAAAAAAGCTTATTTTTAAACATAATAGATTAAACAAAATCAGCTGATTTGTTAATCACAGTGTAATAAAAAGCAAAACAAAAGAGCTACCCTCCTTTATAACAGAATTTCATTGAAAATAGATCTTGCCTGCTGTATTCTCTTTACCAGGAGCCGGAACAGAACAGCCCAAATCAGAAACTGGGTTCTGTCCAGAAGTATTGATCCTTTTGACTCATAGAAAAGAAATCCACCCAAATTGCATACAAACCTTCAACATGCACAATAAAAATTATCCATTTTCACGTCCCCAGTTTTTGTTTATTTATTTTTAAACTAAGTAAGCTACTGGAAATACATATGAATAAAATTTACCTGAATATATGGATAATCTGCAATCCAGTCTCCCTTCATATTATATGTATAAACAGGCATATTTGCAGTTATAAAGGATCTGAAAGTTTGAAAAAAATTGAAAAAAGTATTCTCTCTAAAAGAGGGAAGAAACCATTAGAACGAATATAGAAAATGTGTGTATTCTCAATCTGACAGTACTGAGAAGCAGGGTGAGTAGAAATACCCCTGTACCTCAGGGTGTGACAAGTCTTGAGAAGACACAGACTTCATTCATGGCACAGGCATTCACTGAAGGCAAGTAGGGAATTTTATTTATTTATTTATTATTTGATTTATATCCCGCCCTTCCTCCCAGCAGGAGCCCAGGGCGGCGCAAACAAGCTAAAAACACTCCAAAACATCATAAAAACAGACCTTAAAATACATTAAAACAAAAAAAGTTAAAAACATTTTTTTAAAAGCTTAAAAAACATCTTTTAAAAAGGGGTTAAAAACATATTGTTAAAAAAAATATTAGATATCTGTATTAGATAAGTTAGATCTAATATGGAATCTGTGTTAGATAAGCTCAGATCATAAAGGATATTGGTTTATACTTTTATGTATGGTTAAAGACCTAAAGGTATTTGTTAGGAGTTATCTGATCGATAATGGAATAATTAAAGGTGCAATAGAGATGGCCATGCACATGGCACAATACGTGCCCTGCTCACTTGCAAATGCATAGATTTGCCTCCATTTGATGGAGCTAACCACTACTCCATGAGAAAGAGTGCCTAATAACCTATCTACCTGTGCAGATAATATATCTGGAGTCATATGGCTATACCCCACCAGGTATCTAGAAACTGATAGTAAGATGGGAGTTCTCTCATTGAACTTGTGATTCTTCAAACCTTGTGTTTTGATCAAGGGACATGTTTCTCCACTTGAGCTCTGTGACTGTGTAGAGAGAAGGCATCAACGTGGGAATTTGGTTCACTCTGCCACTCCAAGGAGTGGAATAGAAACAAATGAGATTAAAACGAGCTCTTACCAAGTTATTAGTTACTAGACCCAAAAGAGCCATGTTTCAGATGTTTAATGAGAACACATGATTTATGCAAAAATAAATCTGGGAGAACTCATTATTTGATGTACATGTACATGTTGCGCTTGAATGTTTTCCTCAACAGGTTAAAGTAACACTAGCAGTCGTTTGATCCTGCTGGAATGAAGAGCAGCAACCACTCCTTTCTGCTGAACCAACTTTAGAATAGCCTGTTTTCATGCCCAGCAGTGCTATATTCGCAATTTGGATCCCAACTACAGATCAACTGGGGTAAAAAAGGATAGTGATGGAAATTTTATTCCACATCCTTGGGGGAAAACCTCCACAACAGATGCTGAGGACTATTTGATCCTAAAATCTTAGATTTTGTATTATATTATACCAAATGAGCTCCATTTGAAAGCATATGGTAGCCACTGTTTGACTTTATATTAATTTAGATATCCTATATAAGTAATATATTAACTTGTGGATACAAGTCCCGGTATAATGGCAAAACAATTATCTGCTTAATCTGGCTTTGAATATAAGCAGAAAATGTCATGCCAAGAATGAATTCAGAAGAACTCCTGAGTGACTCTAGGAAGACTGACAGCTGCTTTGAATGAAGTTTCTCAGGAACAGAACCCTCCAAAGAGGCTATATTCAACTACACTGATGAAGGAAGGGGTCTTCGCAGAGATCGTCCCCAGAGGAAGACCACCTTTTTGAGTGGGTCATATCGGCTAAGAGTAATTCAGAAGAAGAAATCAGATGAGTCTACCAAATTCCAGCAACTCCATAGCCTGCTGAAATTATAATTATTCAATGATATAGGTATGTATGAGATAAGGGTGTAGAACTCTTAGATGAGAAAGAATGGGAGTGTTGTGGGCTGGCCCCATGTTTAATGTATATATTTCCTATCTAAGAGTCTTTACAATACATGTATTCTTCCTAATGTATAGAATATTATACATTCAGATACACAGACCTCCTCAAGTCTAAAAGAGTTCAAAAGGGAAAACGTTTTCTGCTCCTCCCTCCTTTGTTCTGGTCAGTCAGTCAGAGTGCTCTTTGCTCCACAAACAAAGCTGATAACAGACACCTGCCTCTGGTTGACTAGTTGTTGATGAACAAGTTAGCTACCCCCCCTGCTGTCTCTTGCAGGCAGCACCTAAGCAGCAGGTGTAGACAGCAGCTGACAAGGCAACGTCCTTTATTTTATTTATTTATTTATTTATTAAACTTATATACCGCCCCATAGCCGAAGCTCTCTGGGTGGTGGCACAAGACTTTTCCTATAGAAAGGAGACAATTCCCTGTAGTTTCAGACTGATCCAACCTACTACTGCCATGCTGCTGCTGAGAATCAGATGCTTGCCTCAGACAAGGGTAAGATTGTTCCATTTCTTTAAAGACAGAAATCTGTGGAAATGAACTGTATGATGTTGCTTCTTTGCAAAATAACTTCACAAATATTGCAATATAACTTGTATAATGTCTAAGTCTGAATTAATAGCACATTATACTGTAAGATTTGTTAAATGTATCCTGAATGTAGAAGCTAATACTGTATAAGCCTAATATAAAATCCTGAGATAGAATATATATGAGAGCTACTGGCTAAGGCCACTGTAAGCCTTATGGATGCCATTATGAGCTACAACCTGTCAGGACTTTGACTCTGACCTATATGATTCTGATTTACTGGCTGAAGCAAGATACACGTGTGCTTGTATGTACGTAATGAATGTATAAAGAATAAATAAATATGACATGATTTATAAAGTTGTTCTGCTGTTGAATTCCCATTATTTTTCCTGAGATATCCCTAAACCTTAATATGTTATTTGGTGGGACCCTGACCGCAGTTTGCCTAGACAGACTTAACTGCTGGAAAAAAACATGGAAGCTAAGGTGATTGCAACGTTTGTCATAAGTTGTCTGTGTAGATATGGACTAGGGGAGTACACAAGAACCCTCAAACCTGTATTTGTACAAGAAAGATGGTTTGAGGCCATTTAAATAATTTGGTTTATGATTATATAAATGACTTTTATTGTTATAATTATTATATTTTTATTGAAACATTTATGAAATTGTACCATGTATAAAGCATGTTGTACAATGTCTACTGTGAAAAATCTTCAATAAAAATGAAAGAAATGCTCAGTTTATATCTTAATTTTAAAAAAGGTATTTATTGAACTTGTCAAGGATTATCAATACCTCAGCACAGTCATTAACCAAAATGGAGACAATAGTCAAGAAATCAGAAGAAGGCTAGGACTGGGGAGGGCAGCTATGAGAGAACTAGAAAAGATCCTCAAATGCAATGATGTATCACTGAACACCAAAGTCAGGATCATTCAGACTCTGTATGGATATGAAAGTTGGACAGTGAAAAAAGCGGATAAGAGAAATTCAACTCATTTGAAATGTGGTGTTGGAGGAGAGCGTTGTGCATACCATGGACTGCGAAAAAGACAAATAATTGGGTGTTAGAACAAATTAAACCAGAACTATCACTAGACGCTAAAATGATGAAACTGAGGTTATCATACTTTGGATACATAATGAGAAGACATGATTCATTGGAAAAGACAATAATGCTGGGGAAAACAGAAGGGAGTAGAAAAAGAGGAAGGCCAAACAAGAGATGGATTGATTCCATAAAGGAAGCCACAGACCTGAACTTACAGGATCTGAACAGGGTGGTTCATGACAGATGCTCTTGGAGGTCCCTGATTCATAGGGTTGCCATAAGTCGTAGTCGACTTGGAGGCACATAACAACAATAAAACAGTGTAAGCTTGGGGCAGAAGTCCTACATTCAACTATCTATCTACATTAAACAAAAACCCAAAGGAAGCAGCCACTTACCTCTGTTGAAGATGAACAATTCTGTGTTTTTCCTCCATTTTAATAATATAAGATACATCTGCCTAAAGTTAGATGGTGAAAAATACAGAACAGTTAATTAATTTTGAATCCTTTCATTCTCATTTCTGTCCCACTGAACTCACTCTTAATTTTCATGTGTTCATGCTTGAAGCGGGCAGAGCTTATGAGAACTGGCCCACAGAATGCAGGCCTCAGAAAGCTTATTCATAAGTACTTAAAAAGGCTTTTAAAATTTAAAGAATTAGACCAATTCATGTCTATCTAAATACCACATGCTGGGAGTAAATAATACAGAAAGCCATCGTGAGCTTTCCAGTTGCATCTTGCTCATCACTGTGGGTAACAGAGTGCAGGAAGTTTGGTTTGATTCAGCAGGGTTCTTCTTACCATCTTAAAACCAGCACTTAAACAATCAGACACTCTATTTATTGTTGTTACTTTTGAAAAAATAGTGTTTATTCAGAGAAGGAGTAAGTTTATTTTAGCGCGGGGCAGACTTTCTGTGTCAGCAGCTCACTGCAGGATCAGTGCCCTCACTATAAGGGATGGTTTCCTACCACTGGTAGCTTGGCATCCAAATACTGGTGGGAGTTTCAGCAGTAGTTCATGGCAGTTTCCCCTGGGTTGTTTGAAAGGGTCTATGCGAATGACTTAGGTGGAAACTGCAATAATTTCTGTCTAAGGACAGAGGAGAAATTCATTTCAGTTTGCATTTAAAAGGTGAACCTATCTAATTCACACTTTCTGAAACAATATGCAAACCAAAAACACAACCACCTTCAAAATTTGCACACCTTTGAATTTTGAAATGCAGTTCTCAAATACATATATTTGAGGGAAACGGTTTGTAAAAATGTATATAGTAAGCAAAACTGCAGAGAAAAATGCGTATGGAGAAATTCACACTAAAATGCTGATGAATTCTCATGTGGACTTTTTTTAAAAAAATGGAAACTGATGTACAAAGGCAAGGTTCTCTGCACTATTCAGTCACACAAAAGAAAACAGACACTTTCCAGCACAGGGAAACATCAGGAGCAATTTAATCCCCACTGAAGTCACTATGACATCACTATGGGTACAGCGGTTTTGGCCAGCTACTCCTAGCCATACCGTTATTTTGGTGGGGAGAAAGATGTGGGCTAATTCCTCATGATCCACCCTGTGAGAAGGGAGCAAGGGAGGCAAGTGAAGAAAATACCAAGGCCTGCTCCAGTTGGACTGCCCCTCCCACTCCAGGCTAGCTTTACATTGTATATCATTTATTTGTTTTTAGTCTTTTGAAACTGTAAACTGCCTTGGGTGCCCTTGCAGAAAGGCGGTATATAAACATAGTAACTAAATAAAGAAATGATAAGATGGGTATTGAAAGGTTTCCCAGTGGAAGAGGCTACAGAAAGATGGCATGTCTTCCCTGCACCCACCTAGGATAATGCCAGTTATATCTCTGTGTGAAAAGAGTAACAGGAGCATTAAGGGGAGGGATGAGAAACAGAGTTGCTACCAGAAGGCTGAAAGCATCTGGAGGTGCTGGGATGCTGATCAAGTGACCTGATGTGGAGCTGTGGATTAAATGTTTGCAGAAGTGCTATGCCATCTGCCTCCCTGTTTATGCTCAGTGTGTATATTTGTAAATAGACTCAAATATTACAAACAAATGCCATAAGTCTCCATCTCCAGCGATTTCTCCTTCCAAAGGAAATCAAGCTCAGGAGAGAACTGCTTCCCCTGCAACTCCTCACTGCTCAGGGAAGCAGGGAGCACACAGCAGCATTTTACAGATGAAGCAAAGGGAGGGGAGTGTGCAACTGCACCGTTCAGTTACAACAGTAATTTTTTCCAGGGTTGTGTGCTGCCTCCCAGGCCACTACCACCCCTGTAAGGCGAGAGGGTCTGAACATGTACTGTGATTCCTCATCAGGTGGCCATCAAAGAAGCTGGGCCCAGCCTTTGAAGTGCAAATATGTCTATGCTGTCTCAGTGCGGGCACATCTACCATCTTCCACCAGCTGATTATCGGAGTGCAGCTACATTTGCTAAAGACTGGTTCACACTGCCCAGTTACTCTATGCATTCTTGTATACAGCTGACTCATCATATGGGGAACAGTTAATGTGAAACTGGATTGTGCAGGTATCCACCTTTCCACAGTTCTTGGAGCAGGGTTATGCCATCATGGTTTAAAGAACAGGCCTAGAAACAGTCAAGGCTCAGGTCCCCCAAATTCCCAGTGGGTTTGTGAAAGGGAGGTGTGATTTTTGCAGTCTCATTTCTGGACAAGTAATGTCAGACTGGAAAGTGCTTCAGAGAGATGGGTATGGTAAATGTTCACATAAAGTCACCCAACAATAAAATATTAAAATAATATTCTACAAGCAAGGAACTCTCTCTCTCTCTCTCTCTCTCTCTCTGTGTGTGTGTGTGTGTGGTGTGTGTGTGTGTGTTTTAAATATCTGGGGCAGCCGCAAGTCAAATGCTGTTCAAAAGGAAAATTACTTTGCTGTCAGAAGTATGCCTCGAATCCAGTTGCCTTGGCACTATTACTTCAGAGTAAATGTATCTTGATGTAGGTTCTACACAACCTATGAAGAAACACAGAGAAAAGTGAAACCTCATGATGCTCTATAGCCAAATCCAGCTGTTCTTAGATCTCTGGGCAGCAACCATTTATTCAAAGCACCCTTTAGTGAAAACGTTAACGCTGCCCCTCAGTAAAACTCCCAGGGCAGCTTACAACTGCATAATAAGTTTTAAAAAGTGACAATAAAAAATAAAAATCAGCAATTGAATGGATAAAAGTACACAGCAAAAAGTAAAAAATTAATTAAAAACAGACCATAAAATTCAGCAGAACAGATAAACCTATAGCCAGCTTATGCTAGGTGATGGAAACAAAGTCCTATGAGGAGAGATTGAAAGAACTGGGCATGTTTAGCCTGGAGAAAAGAAGACTGAGGGGAGATATGATAGCACTCCAAGTACATGAAAGGTTGTCACATAGAGGAGGGCCGGGATCTCTTCTCAATTGTCCCAGAGTGCAGGACACGGAATAATAGGCTCAAGTTGCAGGAAGCCAGATTTCGACTGGACATCAGGAAAAACTTCCTAACTGTTAGAGCCATACGACAATGGAACCAATTACCTAGAGAAGTAGTGGGCTCTCTCACACTGGAGGCCTTCAAGAGGCAGCTGGACAGCCATCTGTCAGGAATGCTTTGATTTGGATTCCTGCATTGCGCAGGGGGTTGGACTTGATGGCCTTGTAGGCCCCTTCCAACTCTACTATTCTATGATTCTATGTTTGTAAAGCCCAGGAAAATAAAATGCTCCTCACCCAGCACCAAAGTAACATCAGAGAACGAGAAATGAACCTCCCTAGGGAAGATATAACACAGATGGGGTGCCACAACCGACAAGGTTCCTGCCCGTCACCACCTGCCTGACTTCAAATGGTGGGATAACAAAGAAGAGCCTCCCAAGAGGGTTTTGAGAAGGCTCGTGTAGTGTGTGGTCAGAAACGAAGTGGCAGCTCAATATAGCTCCTTAAGAATTGGGAAGATATGTCTTTCCAAGTTTCCAGAAAGTCTTCAAAAGTATCCCATGTACAAATGGATTACAGTAGTTTAATCCTCCTGTGCTGCATTTGCCTTCACTGGGATTTAAGCAAACTAACTGTATGTAGGACTGCAGCTCCAGTCAGAAACTGGTTTTCCTGGCGGGCCAAATAGGGCAAGTGCCTCCGTATCCACCAGTGTTTTGCTGTCCCAGGCACTGCTTTCTTCGTGGTACTTTACCTCTAGGCTAGCAGCTGCTGGCATCCCTCGTGGAGCCACATTTGGCCCAAGGCCTTCCAGTTGCTGAGCCCTTACACAGAAACTTCACCACTGGCTGAAACTGTCATCTTGAAAACATCTGAGCAAGTAATTGCTGGTTGCTTTGCTAGAAAAACTGAGGGGGACGCTCTCTGAAGAAAGGTCAGAGGAATGAAGAAAATGAAGAATCCTGGTATTTTGAAGGGGGGGGGAAATACAAACATAACCACCCCCACCGTGCCCTGCCCCACCCCACTATTATAAGCCTTGACATAATTATAGCCCTGAAGCCCCCCAGCCCTTCCAGGCTCCAAAGGGCAGAGGTGGTGGCCCTTCAGACGTTGTTGGACTCCAACTCCCAGCAGCCCCAGCCAGCGTGGCCAATGGCCAGATGTTGCTGAGCATCTGGAGGGCCACGCACGGGTTCCTCACCCCTGACATGTGGGATACCCCCTTTATATGGGTCTCTTTACACACCAGGGCTGAGGAGGAGAAGGAGCATCCCTAGCACCACCTCGGAGAGCAATAGGCCCAACCAATGCAGGGAAAACCGAGACAAGGCCTCCAGCGGCTTCCCCTCAGCCATTCCCTCCCCTGAAATGGGGCAAGAGGCCCCTCTACAGAGCCCCAACTGCCACTGGGTTCTATGCCCTTTCAGCATTCCAAGCCCTCCACTGCCACTCAGCCCTCAGCCCCGCCCTCTTAGCATTCCCATGGCACCATTCAAAATTCCAACAGACCCAAGTCCCACCCCTTCAGGGCTCCAATAGCAAGCTGGCTCAGATTAGAGTCCCTCCCTCCCAGCTCTTCAGTTGGCTTCTCTTATAATTCAAACAGCATCAGCCACGCCCCCTATGCCCACCAGAATCAAAATCAGTCACCACCAATCAGCTCCAGTGCCTGTCCTATCCACCATTAAGACTCCTGCTCCAACTGCCACTCCATCTTAGGCCCCGCCTCCTTCCAGCAATCAGCCCCACCCCCTCAGAGCTTCAACTTCCTCATTCTAAATTGGCACAGCTGCATCTGCTCCAAGCCCAACCACTTTCCGGTTCCTTCCACCTACACCTGTGTGCTCCGCCCATTCCTGATCCTATATACTTCAAGCTTACGGTTGGCAATTTTTGTTTTCAAAAACTCTGTACAAGTGTCTCTGCTCAGAGTATATCTGCAGTGCTTTTCCCCTCAGACAGGAAGCAGCTTAAAAACAACCAAAATCAGTGTCAAAACAGACCACCTTTGGGCATGTGCAGAGTGATTCCCACCAAAGAGGCCAAGTGGCGAGGAAGATGAACTTTCTGCAGAGGCCTGTAAAGACTGAAGCAGCAATTTATCTTCTGGCTATCCCTTCCATTAAACCTTCAGTTTCCTTTCTGTGGCCCCCGTCAGATGGGTGTTTCATTGTGGGTGTATTCGGCAATATGTTCTTGACACAATAATTGTGCATGAATGGTGGGTTTATTCTGCTTTAGTTTGTTCTGTGATGCTTCCCTGACGCTACTACATTACTGCTGTTTGGAGGGGCTATAGTGGAACAAAAGGAGGACAAAAATAAACCAGAATATTTGTATTATAAAAAGTGAATCATAGAACAGTAGAGTTGGAAGGGGCCTATAAGGACATCAAGTCCAACCCCCTGCTCAATGCAGGAATCCAAATCAAAGCATTCCCGACAGATGGATGTCCAGCTGCCTCTTGAATGCCTCCAGCGTCGGAGAGCCCACTAGGTCATTGGTTCCATTGTCGTATAGCTCTAACAGTTAAGACGTTTTTCCTGATGTCCAGTCGAAATCTGGCTTCCTGCAACTTGAGTCCATTATTCCATGTCCTGCACTCTGGGACGACCGAGAAGAGATTCTGGCCCTCCTCTGTGTGACAGCCTTTCGTGTACTTGAAGAGTGCTATCATATCTCCCCTCGGTCTTCTCTTCTCAAGGCTAAACATGCCCAGTTCTTTCAGTCTCTCCTCATAGGACTTTGTTTCCAGTCCTCTGATCATCGTTGTTGCTCTCCTCTGAATCCATTCCAGTTTGTCTGCATCCTTCTTGAAGTGCGGAGACCAGAACTGGACACAGTACTCAAGATGAGGCCTAACCAGTGCTGGATAGAGGGGAACTAACACTTCACACAATTTGGAAACTATACTTCTGTTAATGCAGCCTAATATAGCATTTGCCTTTTTTGCAGCCACATCACACTGTTGGCTCATATTCAGCTTGTGATCAATGACAATTCCAAGATCCTTCTCACATGTCGTATTGCTGAGCCAAGTATCCACCATCTTATAACTCTGCATTTGGTTTCTTTTTCCTAAGTGTAGAACTTTGCATTTATCCCTGTTGAATTTCATTCTGTTGTTTTCAGCCCAATGCTCCAGCCTATCAAGGTCCCTTTGAATTTTGTTTCTGTCTTCCACGGTATTAGCTATGCCCCTCAATTTTGTATCATCTGCAAATTTGATAAGCATGCTCTGTGATTTCATGATGTGATCTGATTTCATCAGAAACATAAGAACACAAGAAGAGCCTACTGGATCAAGCCAGTGGCCCATCTAGTCCAACACCCAAGTAATGGAAAGGTTACCAACATAATGTTTTAAATTCTGTATATTGTATATTTTTAGTGCTGTAATCCGCTTTGCAACCTAGATGGTGAAAAGCAAGATATTTTTAAAAAACAACAAAAACTGAGGCTGGGCATGCCGTATAGCGCCCCCTCCCTTCTGCAACTTGGGATTCTACCCGTGCTCTGCCCTTCTCTGCAAGTGCTTTTGTTCCATCCCAGCCTCTGATTTTGAAAGTGTCTCAGGAGGAGAGAAAAGGACGTGTGGGCGTGGAAAAGGAATGCTGGAAGGTAAGCCATGAAAGAGAGGAAGGTTTGGATTTTCACTGTCATCCACATGCCCCCGTTTGAACAATTGCTGTTGTTTGTGTGTGTGTGTGTGTCGCAGAGCTTGGAAAAGTTACTTCTTTGAACAACAACTCCCATCAGCGCAATCCAGTGGCCATGCTGGCTGTGGCTGATGGGAGTTGTAGTTCAAAAAAGTAACTTTTCCAAGCTCTGTAGGACTTTACAGCCCTGCCCTCCCAGCCTTGTGTCCAAATTCACACTCAGGTTCTGCCTGCGGGCTTCTCAGAGACACCTGGCTCCGTTGTCTTTTTCTCAACCCCATTGTCACTTACAACTGTGATGCATTATTATCACTGAGACTTCCCTTTGTACTCACAGAATTTTGGTTGCCTCACGAGCTGCTTTCCCGAGTTGCATAAAAGCGTGCAGGACTACAAAGAGAGTGACTTTATCAGGTGATTGAAGAATGAATGGCTATTAAAGGGGCTTAAAGATCACTTGGACACAGGTTTTTGTATTTCGTACTTCATTGATTTAAAAAAAATACTTGTGAAGTGCACAAAAGACTTGGTCAATTAGGCAGAATACAAAGGTCAAAAACTAAATTATAAAAATAGATTGTGATGGCCAAGGAGACTGGATCAGGATCAGGCTCCTTTCCTACATTAATGGGAAGACTTGGCTTAGGTAATCTTTGACCTCATCTTCAAGGTGGGGCCTTTGAAATTTGTCACAGATGACTGGAGAAATTCATGAAATATAAGGCTATTAATGGCTATTAGCCACATTTATTTATTTATTTATTACATTTGTATACCGCCCCATAGCCGAAGCTCTCTGGGCGGTTTGCAGCAATTAAAAACAATAAAAACAAATATACAAATTTAAAACACAAAAAGCAATTAAAAAATTTTTTTTTTAAAAAAATTAAAAACAATTTAAAAACACATGCTAAAATGCCTGGGAGTGCCGGAAAGATAACAATGTTGGCGCCAGGTGCACCTCGTCAGGGAGATCATTCCATAATTTGGGGGCCACCACTGGGAAGGCCCTCTCCCTTGTTGCCAGACTCCCAGCTTCCCTCGGAGAAGGCATCCAGAGGACGGCCTTAGATGTTGAGCGTAGTATACGGGTGGGTTCATGTTGGGAGAGATGGTTCATCAGGGATTGTGGTTCTAAGCCGTGTAAGGCTTTATAGGTTAAAACCAGAACCTTGAATCGAGCTTGGGAACATACAGGCAGCCAATGCAAGTGGGCCAGAATCGGTTTTATGTGTTCAAACTGTCTGGTCCCTGTTACCAATCAGCTGCTGCATTTTGCACAATCTGCAGCTTCTGAACCGTCTTCAAAGGTAGCCCCATGTAGAGTGCATTGTAGTAATCTAGCTTGGAGGTTACCAGAGCATGGACAACTGAAGCCAGGTTATCCCTGTCCAGATAGGGGTGTAGCTGGGCCACCAACTGGAGTTGGTAGAAGGCATTCCGTGCCACTGAGGCTACCTGAGCCTCAAATGACAGAGATGGTTCTAGGAGAACCCCCAAGCTATGAACCTGCTCCTTCAGGGGGAGTGCAACCCCATCCAGGACAGGTTGGACATTCACCATCTGGTCAGAAGAACCACCCACTAGCAGCATCTCAGTCTTGTCTGGATTGAGCCTCAGTTTATTAGCCCTCATCCAGTCCATTGTCGCAGCCAGGCACTGGTTCAGCACATTGACAGCCTCACCTGAAGAAGATGAAAAGGAGAAATAGAGCTGCGTGTCATCAGCATACTGATGGCAGTGCACTCCAAAGCTCCAGATGACTGCACCCAACGGTTTCATGTAGACGTTGAACAGCATGAGGGACAGAACTGACCCCTGTGGAACCCCAAACTGGAGAGTACAGAGTGCTGAGCAATGTTCCCCAAGCACCACCTTCTGGAGCTGACCCGCCAAGTAGGAGCGGAACCACCACCATGCAGTCCCTCCCACTCCCATCTCAGCCAGTCTTCCCAGAAGGATACCATGGCCGATGGTATTGAAAGCCGCTGAGAGATCAAGGAGAATCAACAGAGTCACACTCCCCCCTATCTCTCTCCCGACAAAGGTCATCATACAGGGCGACCAAGGCTGTTTCCGTGCCAAAACCAGGCCTGAAACCCGACTGAAATGGATCCAGATAATCGGTCTCATCCAAGAGTGTTTGGCTATGTTCAAATGTAGGAGGCTGTATTCCTCTGAATACCAGTTGATGGGAGTCACAGGGTAGAGAGAGTGCTGTTGCGCTCAGGTTCTGCTTTCGGGCTTCCCAGAGGTATCTGGTTGATCACTGTGAGAACAGGTTGCAGGACTGGATCGGCCTTTGAACTGATCCAGCAGGCTCTTCTTGTGTTCCTCTTCTTGGCTATTATATCTGGAGTCAGCTTTGCAAAATGGCAACTGCTGCTGTGCTGTCTTCCTTTGCAAGCTGAACTCTGGAGCTACGCATCGTGCTGGAGACTTGGAGAGGGGGGTAGTATTGTAAGGACCCATCCTACAGGTAAAGCTGAGAGGGCTGTTGTGCAAACAGTAGGCAGAGACTCTGTGATCCCTACATGTTGTAACGATGTCAGCTGATATATTCAAAATTCTTCTTTCTCCCATTTTATAAACAGAGGGCATTTTAAAAACTGATTGCACTTTAACATTCAGCTTTCAGAAGTTAAAAAAATGGTAGAAAACAATACCCAGTGAAGTAACAAACTTTTTAAAAAACCAGGATGAACAAATTGGATTGTAAATAAGTTCCAAAAGACACTATATAACCAGTCTGTTATTTAATTACTCAGAGATAACTTTATAGTCAGTGTTCCCAATCTAATTGTGCCTAATTCTCATTTAAATTAATGGCAGCAATTAGTCACGGTTAATTTAAGTCTGGGGCCTTCATGTATCATTCTGAAAGCTTGCCTTTGAGTGTGTAAAGCATTTGAAAGAGTATTCTGCAGTGTCTATACTGATTCCATCTTTAGCCCATGAAATAAAATTATAAGATTGAGAAACTTTTTCACAGCCCTTTTGACTTCCTTGTTCCTCAGAGTGTAAATGAGAGGATTGACCAATGGGGTTAAAATAGCAAAAACCACATTGCTTATGACATGGACATCAATGGGCATGTTGACCCTGTAGGAAAGGTATGCCATGGCAATGGAGGTGTAATATGTACTAACCACAATCAGGTGAGAGGAGCAAGTTGAAAATGCCTTACTTCGTCCTTCTTTGGAGTTGATCTGCATGACAGAGTTAATTATGTGGATGTAGGAAACTGATACAAACACAAGTGGGACAAAGGAGACAATCATAGCAATAGTGAGTCCCAGAAAATTCTGGAAGTTGGTGTAGGAGTTTTGACAAGCTGCTTGGACAACAGCCAAGTGGTCACAAAAGCAATGGTAAACTTTGGGCGTTCCACTAAAGACCAGCTGAGATGACTGGACAACAGCTGGAATTGGGACCAAGAGTGCAGAGAACCAGGCGCTTGCTGCCAGCTGGATATTCACTGTTTTTGTCATTCTGACTGTGTAGTGCAAGGGATTGCAGATGGCCTCATAGCGGTCATAAGACATGACGACTAGGAGGAAAGTTTCAGTCACCACTAGTCCATGGAAGCAATACATCTGCAGGAAACACCCCTGGGCAGAGATAAATTTAGAATTGACTAAAAACATGGCCAACATTTTGGGAATGGTTGTGGTGGTGAGAAGAATGTCTAAGACAGAGAGATTAGTTAGGAAAAAATACATGGGTTTGTGGAGGTTTGGATCTGTGGCGACAGCCACGATGATGGTAACGTTACTGACAAGGATTAAGAGATAAAATACCAAGAAGACAAAAAAGAGAGGGAACTGATGATCTTGAAAGTTGGGAAAGCCAACGATAAAGAAGTATTGAACAGAACCACCAGTGAAGTTGCAGTTCTCCATTGTTTGAATGTGCAAGGTGCCTAGAAAAGAGACCACAGAAGTATACTGTTAGCTGCACTGCCAAAGGATTTAGGATTGCAGTTAAAGTCTTATTATATAATGTTGATTTATTTATTTAGAAGGGTATTTATAAAGTGTCAGCTTGATTCAGTGGCATTTGCATCTTGCACCAGGTCCTGACCGTAATTTGTGATTAAGTCCTGGATCACCTGGTTGGTTCCAAGACCTCACAACTTCATTTCCCCACATAATTGCTGTTGATGTGCATCACATCTAATCACTTCTGCTGAGCATCCACCAGTCTATCTTAGAGTCTCTACTCTCGTTGAGGGAGCCATGTCACCATGCAAGCTTGACTCCCATCACAAACCTATCCCTTTGGATAGTGATCCATTCAGCCAGTAATACTACTCAGAGCCTCCACCGACTCCCATCTTCCAATATGCAAAATGTATAATACACAGACCTACCCTTTCAGGGCTTTTTTCATGAAGATTACGAGAAGATACTGTGTGTGAAGTGCTTATAAATGCTAAGCAATATTACTAAATGTAGATGTTTGCCTCTACAAATATGTTGTTGCTAGGGATGGAAGGATATGTCAGTTCTCGTTCTCTCATTTTTTCATTTTTCCAGTCTTAAATTCAGTTCTCCACATTTCTGCAGCAGTATGCAATTTAAAAAAACACCACACTCATGAATATTCTTCACCATTTTAGGGCAAATTTCTCTAATTGTTTATTTGTTGGAAATGATAATGGTATAGACAGAAACAAAATTAGGATTCATACAAAATATTCATTTTGGATATTGCCGCTCTTCCAAACCAAGCAAATATCCCTTTCAACTAATATTCGTTGTCTTGAGTTTATTAAACAAAGCCTCATAGCTTATCTTTACTAGTCTTTCCAAATTTGGCACCATTAATGTAAGTATTGGAAGCCTAATGATTTCCATTTTGGCTTTGTTTCATTAAGCCATCCATTACATCTAAACCTCTTATTTCAGATTTTGATTGGTTACCTTTGTATCCAGCTATTCCTCCAGTTTATTCAGATGCTCTTTTAACTTCACCAACTGTTCTTGGATTTTCTTAGGTGAAAACAATTTTGTCTGCTTAAATACATATTAGGAGCTTACGGAATTTGTTGCTACCCACTAGGGATGGGAAGATCTGTCGGTTTTGGTCCTCTCCATTTCTCATTTTTCCAACCTTAAGTTCAGTTCTCCACATTTCTGCAGCAATTTGTAATTTCTCATGAAAATTCTTCAGCATTTTGGAGCAAATTTCTTGTAATAAAAATTGCACGCAGGTTTGACTAACGTACACATTTGTGTGAGCAATTTCTAATACAATGCATTTTTGTATGTTATGTACACAATATATGAATTTTGTCAACACTGGTGGGTTGAAGAACTGCATCACAAAATTTGGATAAGTGTGAATTTCAAAGAAAGGCTTTGGTTAGGTTCTTATATTGCTTCTGAAAGTGCAAATTTGATAGATTCGGCTTTAAATATGAACTGAATCAAATTTTTCCCCCATTCCTAGTTGTAGCTCATTACATTTTCTTCCCAGCCGAGAACCTTTACTCATGCAAACACAAGTATGGTAAAAATGCCAGGTTATAAAACCTGGGACTCTGCCCAAAACATCTACATGGTACCATTCTCTCTCTCTCCCCATCCCATCTCTTCTTTGAACTTCTTCCAGCAAGCACTTGAACTCCTTGGGTTGAGACAGACTAATAAGGTGGAGAGAGGATAGGTTTGGAGGGGCTGCTTAACTCTTTTCCCTTTCTTCCCCAAGCTGCTTTTTCAACCATGGAGGGAAATACACAAGGTCAGTATTATTCTCTGGTTGGGTAAAAAACTAAAGGCAGCTTTAAGCATCCTCTCCTCATCTGCCTTTCTTACTCAAACATGGCCTCCCCAAGGCAGCTTTGTAATAAGAAAAGCACAGATGAAAGAATCACAGAACTCTGCAGAACTTGCAGTTTGTACCTTATTCCTCCTTCTGGATTGAAAAAAAAGTCATCTGCAAGTTTCCATTCTTCCTCACTCTCTCCATTGTCCACGCAGTGCTTGGAACTAAACAGCTGCTTTAAGGTGGCTTAAGTGTTAGTTTGTGACCAGTGGGCAGGGTTTCTTCTTTGAACAGCAGACTTTCCCCTAATCTACTTTTGGGAGTCCCGTCATTTTCAAAATTGGTCTAATACGTCATGGGGAATGGAGAGATCGTGCAAAAGTCAACAATCCTGTCAGGGTTCTTTGGATTTTGAGGAGGAAGCCCAGCATTACCACATCAGTTCGAATGGATTTCACCTCAGATCCCGCCAAATGTCCTTTCAATTGTGCATTTGTGATAAGTTGTGTGCATGATGCTACTGGGGTTACCATAGTGATTCTGCTGTCAATACTGTTTGCTCCTGCAAAAGTTTTTGGGCAGTCATACTGCTTCGTTTCCAATCACTACATATTTACTACTACAGTTCCATAACTTTTCACACCATAAATGTTCTGGTTTGTTTGTTTTTGTCCTGCTTTTGTTGCACTATAGCCCCTACAGACAGCAATAATGTGGTAGTACTGGGGAAGCATTAGGACCCTCCGTGGCACAGAGTGGTAAGCGGCGGTAATGCAGCCGAAGCTCTGCTCACGGCCGGAGTTCGATTCCGACGGAAGGAGGAAGTCGAATCTCTGGTAAAAGGGGTTGAGGTCCACTCAGCCTTCCATCCATCCGTGGTCGGTAAAATGAGTACCCGGCATATGCTGGGGGGTAAAGAAAGGCCGGGGACGGAACTGGCAATCCCACCCCATGTATACGGTCTGCCTAGTAAACGTCGCAAGACGTCACCCTAAGAGTCGGAAACGACTCGCACTACAAGTGCGGGGACACCTTTACTTTTACTGGGGAAGCATTACAGAACAACTAATAAAGTGGAATGATATGTGGACAGTCCAGTATAAATCCACCGCTAATCCACTGTCAGTGTGTTAAGAACATGTTGCAGAATACACCAGCAAAAAAAAAAAAAAAAGCTTGGAGGAGCCCTTCCAAAATCCAGTTTAGAATTTGAGAGTGTGAATAGCAAGTGAAAACATTAAGCAAACAAAAAGATACACAGAGGCCAGGTGAGATGCTTGGCAAGGAAATGAGGATAGCAGTGATGCTGAAAGGGCAATGCAGGGCATGGAAGCCACATTTACAGGGCACTAGAATAGTGCTCAACCTCCCTCTGGCTCCCAATATTTCACCTTTCTCAAGGTTCCTTCACAAAAACATGGCCCACATCCACAACAGACATTTATTCCACTTTGACAAGTCATGGCTTCGCCCAAAGAATCCTGGGAAGTGTATTTTGAGAAGGGGACTGAGTATTATTAGGAGACTTCTACTCCCCTGACAGAGCTCCAGTAGCCAGAGTGGTTTAACAGTCAGCCCCTCTTCCCAGAGAATTCTGGGAATTGGAGCTCTGTGAGGGGAATTATGTTGTTCTAACAACTCTCAATCCTTCACAAGCTACACTTCCCAGGATTCTTTGGGTGAAGCCATGACTATTTAAAGTGGAATAAATATCTACTGTGGTTGTGGGCATGGGCTAGAAAGTTGAATTCTTTTAAAAAAACAAACTGATTTATTTGGGATACTCAGTCCCACACTGGATCCCACTAGATGTGTTTGTGTGGCAGTGGGGAACACATTCAACATTTCTGGCTATGTTTCTCACTACAGAAAGCTCTTGGGCACCTTATTTCTAATGGAGCTAGATTGCACAATCTGATTTTTTTCTCTCTCTGTGCCAGACCAGCCCTTTGTCTGCTGTAATATCTAGAATACAACAGACTTTGTATTAGAGACCATGATAAAATCTTAACTCACGTGTCTTGCCAAATAATCTGAGGTTCTTCCCTTTGCCAGTGACTTCCTTGAAGAGGCTAAAAAGGATCTAGCAATGCAGTAACATATATTATAGTGACTCCTTTTATGAGGATTCCTTTTATGAGTAAACTGAACCACAATGTTTGCAGAAATAAATTCCCTGTAGATTAAACCAAGGTTGTTTTTGTGACTCTGCTTCAGACAATCAAAACAATCTTTTTTATTTCTCTGAAAAATTAATCCCAGAGGAACATGGAATTTGAATTCCCACTCTGGTGCTCTTTGTAAGTCAGGACAATGAGGAAAGCTATGCTCCTAAAGTGTATATGAAACTATCACACCATGATAAAATTGTCTTGTGGTTTCAATTGGTGCCATATTTCTCAAGAAATTGATGAAGTGTGCTTGGGATGACAAGTGTTCATCATTCTGATTTGTTATTGTTTTGGTGGTTGGCTCCATTCCATGTTCGGCTCTGTTCGCCTTCTGGTTTAACTTGGGAAAATGTGGACATTTTCAGCATAGGTCATAATGGCAAGCATAATGTGTAAGACAGAGAGACTGGTTAAGAAAAACATATTGTAGGAAGGGCATACCAGTTTAATTCTTGTTCCTTTATATACATTGCATTCTTGAAAATAAATAAATACAATAACAAGAAAAAGTACATTGGCATGTGGCTTTTAAAGACGTGTTTTGATCAAATCAAGGGGTGTAAAGGAGGATTTGTTTTTAATTGGCATTCATGTGCTCCCGTGCAAGGGAAAAAAAGACCTTATCTGAAGACTGAAAATCTGGGTACACAGTCTTATCAGTAGAATTTCCTTTAAGTTGGTAATCTTTGATCATTTCAGACCTGGAATCCATATTTAATTCTATGTTGATTCCCAATGGAATCTCTGCAAATGGGACCCACTCTTAATTTTTGACTATTAGCCTTCTCCTTAGTGCAACCAGATACAAATATGGTAGAGCTCCTCTGCCTTTAACAGTTATATGGTAAAGTTGCCAAGTGTAGCTTATTATGCAGAGGGGAAAAAAACTGCATCTGCTGAAATTGCCCTTTCTGTACAACTATATTGTAAGTCAAAGATCACCAACCTCTCTAGGCTCATGGGCACCTTTGGAGTTTTGAGTGAGTGCAGTTGGTACCCTACAGCCATACTACCCTGAACACGTCTGATCTCGGAAGCTAAGCAGTGTCAGGCCTGGTTAGTACATGGATGGGAGACCTCCTGGGAATACCGGGTGCCGTAGGCTTAGAGAAAGGCAATGGTAAACCACCTGTGAATACCTCTTACCATGAAAACCCTATGAATATATGTATAAAAATAGATTCATAGGGTCGCCATAAGTCGTAATGGACTTGAAGGCATATAACAACAACAAAAACAATTAGTACCATCACCTCTGGTCACTAACCCTACCTGCTGAGAGACAGAGAGAGAAAACATGCACACACAATTTCATTTTTCAAAGGGATCTGGACAAAAGTCAGATCCAGCGGAATTACTCTGAGCCTTGAAAACCACATAGAGCTGAAAGAGGAAGTGAGAAAGAGTGTCACTCTTCCAACTTCCTCCTTCATCTCTATCTACTTTTCAATGGAGAAAAGGGTAACCACCCTCATGATGACTATGGGGGGAGGGGGTCATGGGTTTCATGGGCCACAGAGGAAGACCTCAAGGACACCATTGTAAATTGCCCTGTCCCTCCAGTGTAAGAGCCCTGATCTCCTTTGCCCCTGGCAGCCATACTGCTCTGCCCATAATGTGCCTTGCCTTTTGCTGAGAATGGTTAGAAGCCACCATTCCTCCTGGAATCCACCCAGAACATTTATTTATTTATTTTATTTGTTGCATTTATATACCGCCCATAGCAAGTAGCTCTCAGGGCGGTAAACATGACATAGTTCTGCTGCTGAAGGCAGGTCCAGTTCTCAAAGCTGCCTGGATGGGAGATGTCCTGGAACCAGATGAACACTGCTCTGGAGGAAAAGCAAAGTATAAGGTTAATAAATAATAATTTATCTTTCTCTTTAAAATATCCATAAACAATAAAAATAAAAAGGTCTTGACCTACTACCTGTACACCAGTACTCTAGGAAACCATATAAGCTACTGTTAAATGCCATTTTGTGATCTGATGCAATTAGACAATATAAGCAGAGTATAAGCTCATCTTCCTTTCCTGTTTACACTACAGAAGAAGACAAGGAACAGAGAACGCAAAGACCCATCTTGCTTGAGCAGAGCTCAACTCACCCCTCCACAGGACGCCATCTTGTGTTTGTAATCTTAAGCAGAGCTTGGAAAAGTTACTTTTTTGAACTACAACTCCCATCAGCCCAATTCAGTGGCCATGCATGTACACAACCCATAAGGGCTGCTACCACCCCTACCCCCGCGTCCTCTCCCCACAAAAGCCCTCTGCGAAATGTGCCGGTGGCCACTGAAGTCCTCTTGTTGAGGGGCTGGAGTGCCAGATAGCAGCAGCATACATGTGTATTCACAAAACATGCTGGAAGCACACTGTACCCCTTGTGATGTGCAAGTGCATAGGTGTGACGGATAATACAAGCATGTGGACAAAAGCAGCATGAAGCCAACCTCCATGTGAAGGCAGCAGACCCATTCTTTTCAAACTGGGTCAGTCCCAATCATTTACAATGAGCATGGGTGGGTAAGGGTTTGATTTGTAGAGGGTGCTCCCCAAGTATGAGTAGGTAGGTTGCTGTTGTTATGTGCCTTCAAGTCGATTACGACTTATGGCGACCCTATGCATCAGTGAACTCCAAGAGCATCTGTCATGAACCACCCTGTTCAGATCTTGTAAGTTCAGGTCTGTGGCTTCCTTTATGGAATCAATACATCTCTTGTTTGGCCTTCCTGTTAAGAACATAAGAACATAAGAAGAGCCTGCTGGATCAGGCCAGTGGCCCATCTAGTCCAGCATCCTGTTCTCACAGTGGCCAACCAGGTGCCTGGGGGAAGCCCGCAAGCAGGACCCGAGTGCAAGAACACTCTCCCCTCCTGAGGCTTCCAGCAACTGGTTTTCAGAAGCATGCTGCCTCTGACTAGGGTGGCACAGCACAGCCATCATGGCTAGTAGCCATTGATAGCCCTGTCCTCCATGAATTTGTCTAATCTTCTTTTAAAGCCGTCCAACCTGGTGGCCATGACTGCATCTTGTGGCAGCAAATTCCATAGTTTAACTATGCGCTGAGTAAAGAAGTACTTCCTTTTGTCTGTCCTGAATCTTCCAACATTCAGCTTCTTTGAATGTCCACGAGTTCTAGTATTATGAGAGAGGGAGAAGAACTTTTCTCTATCCACTTTCTCAATGCCATGCATAATTTTATACACTTCTATCATGTCTCCTCTGACCCGCCTTTTCTCTAAACTAAAAAGCCCCAAATGCTGCAACCTTTCCTCGTAAGGGAGTTGCTCCATCCCCTTGATCATTCTGGTTGCCCTCTTCTGAACCTTTTCCAACTCTAGAATATCCTTTTTGAGATGAGGCAACCAGAACTGTACACAGTATTCCAAATGCGGCCGCACCATAGATTTATACAATAGCATTATGATATCGGCTGTTTTATTTTCAATACCTTTCCTAATTATTGCTACCATGGAATTTGCCTTTTTCACAGCTGCCGCACACTGGGTCGACATTTTCATCGTGCTGTCCACTACAACCCCGAGGTCTCTCTCCTGGTCGGTCACCGCCAGTTCAGACCCCATGAGCGTATATGTGAAATTAAGATTTTTTGCTCCAATATGCATAATTTTACACTTGTTTATATTGAATTGCATTTGCCATTTTTCTGCCCATTCACTCAGTTTGGAGAGGTCTTTTTGGAGCTCTTCGCGATCCCTTTTTGTTTTAACAACCCTGAACAATTTAGTGTCGTCAGCAAACTTGGCCACTTCACTGCTCACTCCTAATTCTAGGTCATTAATGAACAAGTTGAAAAGTACAGGTCCCAATACCGATCCTTGAGGGACTCCACTTTCTACAGCCCTCCATTGGGAGAACTGTCCGTTTATTCCTACTCTCTGCTTTCTGCTTCTTAACCAATTCCTTATCCACAAGAGGACCTCTCCTCTTATTCCATGACTGCTAAGCTTCCTCAGAAGCCTTTGGTGAGGTACCTTGTCAAACGCTTTTTGAAAGTCTAAGTACACTATGTCCACTGGATCACCTCTATCTATATGCTTGTTGACACTCTCAAAGAATTCTAATAGGTTACTGAGACAGGACTTTCCCTTGCAGAAGCCATATGCTGGCTCTGCTTCAGCAAGGCTTGTTCTTCTATGTGCTTAGTTAATCTAGCTTTAATAATACTTTCTACCAGTTTTCCAGGGACAGAAGTTAAGCTAACTGGCCTGTAATTTCCGGGATCCCCTCTGGATCCCTTTTTGAAGATTGGTGTTACATTTGCCACTTTCCAGTCCTCAGGCACGGAGGAGGACCCAAGGGACAAGTTACATATTTTAGTTAGCAAATCAGCAATTTCACCTTTGAGTTCTTTGAGAACTCTCGGGTGGATGCCATCCGGGCCCGGTGATTTGTCAGTTTTTATATTGTCCATTAAGCTTAGAACTTCCTCTCTCGTTACCACTATTTGTCTCAGTTCCTCAGAATCCCTTCCTGCAAATGTTAGTTCAGGTTCAGGGATCTGCCCTATATCTTCCACTGTGAAGACAGATGCAAAGAATTCATTTAGCTTCTCTGCAATCTCTTTATCGTTCTTTAGTACACCTTTGACTCCCTTATCATCCAAGGGTCCAATCGTCTCCCTAGATGGTCTCCTGCTTTGAATGTATTTATAGAATTTTTTGTTGTTGGTTTTTATGTTCTTAGCAATGTGCTCCTCAAATTCTTTTTTAGCATCCCTTATTGTCTTCTTGCATTTCTTTTGCCAGAGTTTGTGTTCTTTTTTATTTTCTTCATTCGGACAAGACTTCAATTTTTTGAAGGAAGACTTTTTGCCTCTAAGAGCTTCCTTGACTTTGCTTGTTAACCATGCTGGCATCTTCTTGGCCCTGGCGGTACCTTTTCTGATCTGCGGTATGCACTCCAGTTGTGCTTCTAATATAGTGTTTTTAAACAACTTCCAAGCATTTTCGAGTGATGTGACCCCCTGGACTTTGTTTTTCAGCTTTCTTTTTACCAATCCCCTCATTTTTGTGAAGTTTCCTCTTCTGAAGTCAAATGTGACCGTGTTGGCCAGTTATACATGTATGTTTAATTTAATAGCACTGTGGTCACTGCTCCCAATCGGTTCAACAACACTTACATCTTGCACCAGGTCCCGGTCCCCACTGAGGATTAAGTTTTCCTACTCCCTTCTGTTTTTCCCAGCATTATTGTCTTTTCTAGTGAAGTGTAGGTAGATAGGAAGCCCTAAACGTCCCTCCACATGGCTCATCCAACAGTAACCGTAGTAACTTCTCTCCTTGGCAGCTTTTCTCCTCAGCTGAGCTCCAGTACTAGAAATGAGCTGGGCTGGGAGAAAACAACTTGCAGGGTATTGACAGGATACCTGTCATTTGAGGAGGGGGTTGGACTTGATGGCCTTATAGGCCCCTTCCAACTCCATCATTCTATGAAACCCATGTGTGTATGTGTGTGAGAGAGGAGGTTCACCACCTCCTCACTTTCTAGGTGACTAGGGTGGACCTGAGTTTAAGCAAACATGAATGCCACAGTAATGTTTTAGCCCTCAGCTGGCTTTTTTACCCCCCTAGCTTTGTCACGCTTTCCACTTCACTGGGACCCTTATCTCTTAGTGCTGCTGTGTGTGGTGGTTGTTGCTATGTATTGAATCAGATTGTAGTGTGCATTTCTTGCGCTGCTGTCGGCTTTCTTAGGCCACATTCACACCCTACATTTATTCCACTATTATTCCACTTTAAACAGTCATGGCTTCCCTCAAAGAACATTGGGAAGTGTAGTTTGTGAAGGGTGCTGAGAGTTGTTAGGAGACCCCTATTCCTCTCGCAGAGCTACAATTGCCAGAGTTCCCTGGGAAGAGGGACTGACTGTTAAACCACTCTGGGAATTGTAGCGCTGTGAGGGGAATAGGGGTCTCCTAACAACTCTCACAGACTACACTTCCCAAGGTTCTTTGAGGGAAGTCATAACTGTTTAAAGTCAAATGTATGGTGTGAATGTGGCTTTAGGCTTCCCTAATTTTGTATCAACGGTATTGCTCTCTTTTACATGTGTTGTGTGGTAATGTTTCTCTTTCCTCGTGTTAGCCACCTTTGAGTCCCACTGACAGGCAGAAGGTGGTACATCAATAATATCTGGAGTGCACTTGTCAATAACATCAAGGCCGCCCACGGCAAACGAGCCCTGGTAGAGCTTTCCTGCGGCCTTTTCCTTCCCTCCCCTTCTGCCCCTGGCTTGAGGCTCCGCCCCTTCTCCACTCTGGCCCCACCCACAATGAAACAATGGCCTGGCCTTCCTCTTGCTGACATGGCCGTTGCCCGGGGCAACCAGCCCACAGCAGAGAGAGGCAGGCCGTGGGGTGAAGCAGGGAGGCTGGTGTGACCCTCTTCCACCCCTCTGGGACCCCAGTCAGCTTGTTCAGGAAAATAATAATAATAACAACCCTAGTCTCTACAGGAAAAAGACCCTTGCGGTTGGTTTCTCTGAGGCCTTCGTTCACACACCCTCCTCCTCCCTATGGTGGCGTGGCATTTGTGGCTTGGACCCCCCCCACACACACACAACAGCCTTTCTCCTGGTGTTTGGGGTGGTGGGAGGAGGGACAGCTTGTATTCTGCACTGAAGAGTTGGTTTTAAAGAAGATACATAGTTGACTTTTTATATGCATCGGTGAATAACAGCCTTTTGTTTACAAAAGGAGCTTGTGGCATCTCAGGCAGAGTTCCTTTCCCTGCAAAGTAGAAAGAAGGATTGTGGGTTTTTTTAAAAAAAAAATTAAAAGACACATGGGCAAAGTGCCCCTGTTCATGTGCAGAGTGCCTTTCCCTCACTCCTGAGCTATGCTGTGGAATGTCATGCCCTCTATCTCATCCTTAGCCTGCCTGTCTAGAGTGATGGTAGCCTCACAAGCACTCTTCTGTCAGAGAGAGTACTATGGGATATGTCAGACAAAACCTTAATGAAGAGGGAGACATAGATGCCACTCGAGGCCATGACAAAATGTATGCACAGTCCTTGCACAGGCACCTTGCAAAACAGCAGGAGCATTATGCAGGGTAGGGATGAAGGGAACCAGAGAACGCTCACCCAAGAGAAACTCCAAAATGGAAGACAATGTCCCCTTGAGTAAAAGCTCTTGAGTTTTATTATTGTGCTCTTGTGCAGCTCCCATTCAATTCAGTGGTGACTATGTAAGAGAAAATGAATTGTCTCATTCATTTTAGTGGATTCTGTCCCAGATCTTTAGATTTTGGAAATTTACACAAAAGTTGAAATGTTAAAATTTGAAGAATTTTCTTCCCAGGTTCATTTCATTCTTTTAAAAAATTAATGTGGATTTTGTAGGTTTCCTGTTGGTTAATTGCTGCTGTTTGGGGTGTCTGAGCATTTTTAAATCTGAAAAGACACCAACATCCATTGTATATAAATGTAAATGTACTGCCTTCAAGTCGATTCTGACTTATGGCGACCCTATGAATAGGGTTTTCATGAGGCTGAGAGGCAGTGACTAGCCCAAGGTCACCCAGTGAGTTTCATGGCTGTGTAGGGATTCGAACCGTGGTCTCCCAGGTCATAGTCCAACACCGTAACAACCTATTAATACAGGTCTGCCCCTGTATAGACCTGTAACATCACTTAGATCATGTGTGGTGAAAAATTCTACTGCTGGTACATACCACACTCTACAGATTATCGGTGACCCAAAACCAGACATTTCCCACTATTGCCCCTTGCTATGGAACACCCTACCCTTGGCCATATGTGAAACAGCAACCATCAATTGCTTCAGACATCTTGTAAAGATGTATCTTTTTGCCCAGGCTTTCCCTGACCCATAAGATTGGATCCTGTTTTTATTTGTTTAAAAAAATTCATTGAAACTGAATCCCTTTTAAAATTTATTTTTATACACTTTTATACTAGTTTTTGAACTTACAAGATCTGAACAGGGTGCTTCATGACAGATGCTTTTGGAGGTCACTGATTCATAGGGTCGCCATAAGTTGAGATCAACTTGAAGGGACATAACAACAACAACATACTAGTTTTACTGTTTTTATGTTGTATTTTTGTTTGCATGATATTGCTTATTATTTGTATATTATATACCACTTAGATGGTTTTTTAAATACGAAGCAGTTTATAAATGCTTTGAAATAAATACATAAATATTAAAGTGTTAAGATTCTCCACCGGAGAAGGAACATTGTGATAACTGTAAACATTCCCTTTTTTTGCATTTTCCTCCTTCCTTTTAGGGCTATTCTGCCTTTCTTTTCCTCATATGCTAAATGACAAAGGCAGAACCCATGTCTGAAACTGGGACCAGCTCTTAGTACAGAGCATTTTGTCCTTCCACCGAAAAAGCCTACATTGATCCAACCCACCCTTCTCCAGAATTTGCCCTTCATTTGTGGACTGGAGCAATTCAGTTAAGTCAGAGAACTGAGGAAGGACTTATGCCCTTGATGACTGGAATCAGAAAAGCTCATGGATACTTGCCGCAAGGACATGCCTCATCATCCAAGTGTAGACATAAGTAGTGGCAACGCCTGAGGAGACACAACTACCAGTAGGTGACTAGCCTTTCTTCAGTCATGAATGTTGGGGAGAAGTGGTGACCTTTCCCATGCATTAGTTTGCTTTTAGCCAAAGTGAGTAAGGGTCTGTTGAGAAAGGAAACCAGGGTTGTGAGCTCCCAAGAGGCTGAGACCCAGGGGGTGGAGCCTGGGAGATGAGAGCCAGTGCAGATCGTGGTGGTGGTAGGTGTTGATCAGGGATGGGGAACATCTGCAGCCCTCCAGATATTGCTGCACTTCATCAGCCTCAACCAGCATGGGCAATGGCAGGGATGATGGGAATTGTACTCCAGCATATGGAGGGCCACAGGTTCCCCATCTCTGGTGTAGATCCTAAAGCTGCTTGTGCTCTAAACCTCAAATTGCAAGGATGCAATTCTAGTCCTACTCAGAGTTAATAGTCATTTAGAATCATTAATTTCAGTAGGTCTACTGTGAGTAAAACTTAGTTGGATACAATCCAGAGAGATTTCACAGTACAGTAGGGCCCCGCTTCACGGCGCTTCGCTTTACGGCGCTTCGCCAATGCGGCGGTCTCAATTAGACGCAATTAGACTAAAGCCCCACTCATACGGCGCTTGTTCCGCTTTTACGGCGGTTTTCGGGCATTGCGCGCCATTCCATTCAATGAGTTCTGCTTTTCAGCGGTTTTCGCTTTTCAGCGGGGGTCCGGAACATAACCCGCCATATGAGTGAGGCCCTCCTGTAGTGAAATCTGGGAAAGATGGTAATACGCAATGCAGTAAATTGTACATCCTTGTGAGTTGGAAAAAGGAAGTATTTTATCCATTGTGTGCTTGATTGTCTGTTGTATAAAGCTTGAGAAGAGGTACTGTTGAACGTGTACTTGACCAAAATGTCTGAATAGTCAGCAAAATGTAAACTTTTTCTTTTTTGTGAATGATGCTGGTAAGATCACAAGTAGTGTTGTTTGGAATAGATGCAGCTATGATTTGAGCACAAATTTAGAATAATGTGATATTAGGAGATTATCCTAATAGTATAGGAGATTATCATTTCCCCTGGCTGTGAGGTATAGAAATTTTGATTGATTGAATGCCAGGTGGCACCTGCTGGGATCCCTTTGTACAGCTCTTGACAAGGCAGGTATAGAGGTGGCACAGCATCATGGAGGGAGCCTGACACACAAGAGTGGAACTAACAGCAACATTTCTTATTGAGGCAAGCAGAATTTAGTCTCTCTCTTGGTTCTCACTCCTCATCCTGAGATTTTATTCCTTCTCCTGGAGACTCTGAGGACGTTACTGAAGCTAGGCAATCCTAGAAGAAGTTGATGAGTAAACATAATAGGAAGGAAAGTTTGGTAATTATTATACTCACATATAACTGAATAATATGAAAGTGTACATTAAGATTTCATATGCTCCCATGAGAGAGAGAGTCTGTGAGTCCCCCTTCCATGGAGACTGTAAGAGCTTGGATAAACTGGATCCATGCCATCATTACCACATTTGTAAGCACTTGTTATGCTCAGCAGAGACTACATGCAACAAAGAACACCCGGCATGTGTACAGTCCATACAGACAGGCCACCAAGGTCAATCTTTGAATGGCCACTTCATGGATTGCACCAGCAGTGGAAGACAGTTGCTGGGGTCTTGATGTGCTAAGGGCCTGCTAGCTGAAAGCCATCACTACTGTCCTGACCTTGCTTTGGTGTAGGTAGGGTCCAGTCCTCTTGGGGGACAGCAAGGGCTGCCTCTGTCCTGGCTCGGCTCAATCTTGATTTGCGTGAGGATGCCCTCAAATTCCCAAAGATTTTTCTTAACGTCCCCCATACCTCAACAGCTTTGTCTCTCCCTTCAGCGTAAAGACTGCTGCGGTTGTCTCGTCCCATCCTGACTCAAACTTGGACCTGTAAAAATAAGTATCAAATTAGATGACTGCCTCCAATGGATTGTGGCAAATAGATGTTTCAGCCTTCTTTGGGTCTGATTTTTAGTTCCATCCCCTGAATTAATGAGAGGACGGGCCTTTTAGGTGGTCCTTGTTCTTGGCTAGAGCCTTGGAGAAATGTAAGAAGTACCAACTCCAACCCTTTTCAAACTGAGATATTAATGATACCAGCTTTGCGATTTGGTTGCTGCTGCTGTCTTTCTTTGCAAGCTGGACCTGGCAGCCACACATTCTATTGGGGTTGCTATTGAAGGGGATCTGTCCTCCTGTCATTTTTTTTTGTAAGCTGGACTGAGAATGAAAAGGAAAGCCTAGCCAGCAAGCTAAGACCCTGGGGCATAGCACAAGGGATCATAATTACGTCTCATTTATAGCTAATGACTCTCCTCATGGCATCAAAATTCATTACACTTTTATCCTACTATGTTTAAAAGCTCAGAAATGGTAGAATCATAATGACTATACTCAGAAGCAGTGGCGTAACCAGCGTATTTGACACCCAGAGCAGATCATTTTTTAACACCCCCCTCCTCAAACAGTCCAAGGAGCGGGGCGGGGGGGGGCAGAGAGAGGAGGGTTTATTTGCATCCAGGGGTCCCTGGGCTCCGCTAAGAAGCAACAGATCTATGCACCCCCATGCAGCAGCAGCCTTGCCCCTCCATGCGCAGGCCCCCTGTAGACAGTGCCTGCAGGGTCTCTCTCCCTCTGAGGACCCCCAGAGCTGCACCCAGCCTCCCAAATCTCTCTGCCGGCGGTGGCATGGCACAGATCCCATCGGCCTCATGGCCCAAGGCAGAGGCACCTCCGCTCCGGCACCAAAACAAGCCCAGGGGTGGAAAGCGCGCGCTCGAGTGCAGGCAGACCATGGCTAGTATCACATCCTTGGCTGGGGAGTGGGGAGATGACAGGGAAAAAAGCCCAAGGATCCCAAGGCATCCATGGTCCTTGCAGCTAGTATTGAGGCAGCTGCATGGAGAAGGGAAGCGCGTGGGGTGGAAGGAGGAACAGAAGAACAGAGGGGGCCATTTACGCCCCCGGGAGAGCTTGCCCAGCCCAGGCAAAACTGTGCCCCGGCCTCCCTGCGCACGGAAACCCAGGAGCATGAAGCAGGGAGTCCTGGGCACCCGGCTGCATTTCCAGCTGGAGGGGCAACCTAGCAGGGAAGGGCATCTGGGGCTGCCAGTATTGCCCCCATTTCTTCCCTCCCTTGCAGCTCATCCCTGCCTTGAGGTCCCCCCCAATCTCTCTTCCCTTTCCTCTTCTCCGTGGGCTCCAGGGCTCAGGGCAACCGCGGTAGCACAGCAGAGCGAAACTCTCCCCCACCCTTGCTCACAGATGCCCCCCCCGCGGAGTGTCGGAGGAGGGAGCTGGTGAGGGAGGGGGCATTGCACAGCAAAGATGCTCAAATGAGGGCAGGGGTCAGAGGAAAGACCAGTGGAGAAGGCAGCAGCACCCTCGGAGCGGATCATCCCCCCCCCTGCGGCCCCCAAGAAGAGACGCAAGGGGACAATTCCTCCCTGGGAGAGGTGGTGGTGGGCAGGGCTGTGGAGTCAGTATGTCAAACCTTCGACTCTGACTCCGACTCCTATTTTTCTACTGTCCGACTCCAACTCCTCTATTTTTCTGCTGTCTGACTCCGACTCCTTCATAAATGGCAAATGTATATTAATGTATTAATTTTGTTTTGAAGTCGGAGTCAGTACATTTCTACCGACTCCGACTCCACCCAAAATTGCTTCCGACTCCAACTCTGACTCCACAGCCCTGGCAGGGGGGGGGGGAGCATATTGGCCACCTTTGCAAGGCGCCAAGTTTGAGAAGGTGCCTGGGCGGGTGAGAGGCAGCTGCGAGCCTCGAGGTGCGCCTCTGGGACGTGAGGCTTGAGAGGGACACACAGCGGCGCTCAGCCAGGGAAGGCTGGATGGATGGGAAAACGGTGCAGGCGGAGAAGGGCTTTATCCTGCTAAGGTCATCGCGGTGGCAGACAATGCACCCCCTTATTGCCTGCACCTGGGGCAGACCGCTCCCACCGCTCAGCCTTTGGTACACCACTGTCCAGAAGGGAAGCCATGTTAGTCTGGTGCAGCAACACCAACAAAAAGTCTTGTGTTATTTGAAAGATTAACAATTGTATTATGGCATAAGCTTTCGTGGACTCCAATCCACTTCGTAAGATAACTCAGGATAACACTTCATGCATGTGCTATAGTGGACTGCAATCCACAAAATCATGTGTCATAATATGTTTGCCAGTCTTTAAGGTGCCACAAGTATCTTTGTTATAAATAGTACAACACAGTATACTCAAAAACATATGAAGTTGCAGATCTCGTTGAAATATGGGGCCAATTAGCTGTGGCTCAAACTTAAGCCGCTCATGATTTTGTGAAGCTTCTGAGCTAGTGACTCTACTTTGCTTAAATTGATTGCCTCTTCTGGCATTGAAGGAATATTTTGAGGATGCCAATTTTTTTCACAGCCCTTTTGATTTCCTTGTTCCTCAGAGTATAAATGAGAGGGTTGACCAAAGGGGTTAAAATAGCAAAAACCACATTGCTCGTAATGTGGATGTCGATGGGCATGTCAGCTCTGTAAGAAAGGTACGCCATGGCAATGGAGGAGTAATATGTACTAACCACAATCAGGTGAGAGGAGCAGGTTGAAAAGGCTTTCTTGCGTTCTTCTTTAGAGTTGATTCGAATGACAGAGACAATGATATGGATGTAGGAAACTGATACAAACACAAGTGGGACAAAGGAGACAATCATAGCAATAGTGAATCCCAGAAAATTCTGGAAGTTGGTGTAGGAGATTTGACAAGCTGCTTGGACAACAGCCAAGTGGTCACAAAAGCAATGGTAAACTTTGGGCGTTCCACTAAAGACCAGCTGAGATGACTGGACAACAGCTGGAATTGGGACCAAGAGTGCAGAGAACCAGGCACTTGCTGCCAGCTGGATATTCACTGTTTTTGTCATTCTGACTGTGTAGTGCAAGGGATTGCAGATGGCCTCTACATCTGCAGGAAACACCCCTGGGCAGAGATAAATTTAGAATTGACTAAAAACATGGCCAACATTTTGGGAATGGTTGTGGTGGTGAGAAGAATGTCTAAGACAGAGAGATTAGTTAGGAAAAAATACATGGGTTTGTGGAGGTTTGGATCTGTGGCGACAGCCACGATGATGGTAAAGTTACTGACAAGGATTAAGAGATAAAATACCAAGAAGACAAAAAAGAAAGGGAATTGATAATCTTGAAAGTTGGGAAAGCCAACAATAAAGAAGTATTGAACAGAACCACCAGTGAAGTTGCAGTTCTCCATTGTTTGAATGTGCAAGGTGCCTAGAAAAGAGACCACAGAAGTATACTGTTAGCTGCACTGCCAAAGGATTTAGGATTGCAGTTTGTTAAAGTCTTATTATATAATGTTGATTTATTTATTTAGAAGGGTATTTATAAAGTGTCAGCTTGATTCAATGACACATCTCGCACCAGGTCCTGAGCAATTTATTTATTTATAAGGGTAGTTATAAAGCATCAACTCATAAGAAAAATATTGTGTCGATGTATGCCTCAAAGCACAATAAAAATCATTAAAACATCATAGAATTGCAAAATGTAGGACCAAAAGGCCAACAATAAGCAGAATTAATGCTCTAAAAACACTTGACAAAACAAAAATGTTTCAGCAGACATTGAAATATCAAAACTGTAAGTGCCTTTCTAACTTTAATAGGAATAGTGTTCCAAAGTACTGGGGCCACTCAGCTGAATGCCTTGCTTTCAGTAGAAGGTAAACAGATGTGTGGCATCTGTGGGGCAGTCACGAGGGATTCTGCTGATGAACCCAGCGATCTGGCTGATGTATAAGGGACAAGGCGGTCCTTCAGGTAGCCTGGTCCTAGGTCATTTAGGACTTTATACCTTGATCTTCTTTGATCTTAGTTCACTAATACATTGGCAGCCAATGCAGTGCTTAAAGCACCAGTGTAATAATCATTTATCGAGCCTATTGCAGCCAAACCCACTAACTGCAATTTCTAAACCAACCTCAAGGGTAGCCCCATGTAGAGCACTTTGCAGTAGTCCAGTCTAGAGATTACTAACTCCTGCACCAATGTGGGAAAACTATCCTTGTCCAGGGATGGTTGTAGCTGGTGTAGCAGCCAAAGCTAGAAGAAAGCACTCCTGGCCACAAAGCACACCTGTCCCTCCAGACAGTGATCAATCTACTTACCTGCTCCCTGGAGAAGAGTGAAACCCTATCAAGAACAGGGAACTGCTTCATAGTGTCTTTCGAGGCTTATTTTTAAGATATTTATATTTCTCACGTCCCACATTTTAGTCCCAAGGGACCCTCAAGGCAGTTTATAAATAAATTCTAAACACATACAGAATGATTTAAAATGATTACATTATAGGGTTGCCAGGTGTCCAGGTTTTGCCTGGAGACTGTGGATTTTTGGGGTGTTCTCTGGGTCTCCTGGTGAGTCACCTTAATCTCTGGACTCTCAGTTTACATCAAGATGTCAGCTGCCCCCTCTCAACTTCAGTTAAATGAGCTCGTATTTGGCTGCTCTAATCCACCCTTTCAGGTTTTAGCCAATAAGTGAAGTCAGGGTTGTGAATCACAAGGCAGTAACTACAGCCCTTTGCAACTCAGAAAACTTGTTTTTTCCTGCTTTTCTGAAAATCCCATCAGTTCAGTAAGTATATAGCTTTCAGTCTTTTTCTCTCTTGTGTGCAGGAGTCAAACAAGTTTAAATTTTCCTGGGCTGCTGAAGAGGCCACTGTTTTGAAAACCTTCCCAATATGAAGCTTTAATCCAGTACTTGCTTTTTCGGGAGTAAAACTGCAATGCTAATCCCACATACCCAGAGTAAACCCCATTGAATTCAATAGGACTTACATTTAAGTAGACATGATTAGGATTGTGCTGTAAATTGATGGGACTTTTGAGTGAACATTGTGTGAAGAATTGTGTTTGTGTTGTAAATCTTTCTCTCCAATCCTATTTTTAAAGCTTTTAGGCAGGGCTTACATAGGTACTGTAATATTTGCAAGATTTGAAATGAACCACAAATGCTGGTTAGAAGGAACAAACTTGTGTTGCTGCATAACCAAAAACTCTGCTTTCGTTTTCCTACTGGTCCCACCCCCAACTGATTCCTCCATACAATTACTTCTAATTCACTTGAGTTCCTACTCACATTACAGGTACCACTGATTTTATTATGTAGGGCCACAGTGACATTTATTTATGTATTTTAATGACAACATTTATATATGGAAAAACCTCAAAGCAGTTCACAGAAAGAATTAAAACAATAACATTATTGGCAAAAACAGTTAAAGACAGGTATTTAAAAATATTCAAAATAATAAAACCAACAAAGAGTTAAAATAAACACATAATAACTTGTACATGCCTGGGTAGGCTTGCCTAAAGAAAAATGTTTTAGCAGTTGCCATAAAGGGTACAATGAAGGCACCTGCTAATGTCAATAGGCAGGGAGTTCCAAAGCATAAGTGCTGCCACACAAAAGGACTGATTTCTTACAAAAGCAGAACAAGTACTATGTGGCACCCATAGCATGAAAAGCACACCTTGAACTTGGCCTGATAGCAAATCAGCAACCAGTGCAGATTTCAGAGCAGAGGTATTATGTGCTGATAGGGTCTCACTCATGTCAGCAATCGTGCCGCAGCATTTTGCACTAACTGCAGCCCCAGGTCAGGTTGTGCTGCATGGGGATTTCTGTGACCTTGGCTGACTGGCTGCCAGGATTTTTTTAGTGTTGGTTTTTGGTTAGGAATACTGACTGGTTGTGGGATGCTGAGTTTTCTGCCTTACTCATAGGAATCTTGTTGTGGTTGGTATGGTATTGCATTTAAGAAATCATCACTGCCTTTTTTTTTTCTGTTTGCGTTTCATTTACCTTTATCCTCACTCCTTTTCATCCATAGAATCCACAACAGTGGTTCCATGCACACAGCTCAACCCCCTTAAACCCACTGATGATGCACCTTGTTGGCTGCCTGACAGTTTGTTTCTTGCCCAATACTGGCAAAAGAGAATTCACATACTGGGAAGTGTGGCTGCAATTGTTGTTGTTTCCAAGCTGCTGTCTATGAAGGTAGACCAAACCATGTGTGTTTTCTCTCTGTCAATTATTATTCACTGGAATTGGGTTGGCTGTCAAAGTGAGTTTATAGCAGCCTGCAGAGGAGACAGAAAAGAGGAATCTTCTTACTCTTACCCATTTCTCAGACCTCTTTCTGAAATGAAGGGTCAAATCTGTGAAGAAATTGGGAGCAGCCATGTTAAAATGTAGGGGCAGGGCATTCCAGGCAGAGGGTTGCCAACCCTACTTGGATGTCTTTGCAGAGGATCCCTAGTCAAGCTTTATCAACAACACAGTCCAAACCATATCTACTCAGAAGTAAGTCCTATTGAGTTCTATGGGGCTTAGTCCCTTATTAAGTGTGTTTAGAATTGCAGCATTTGGGGGCATCCATCTTTACTCCTGAGTGCTCCCATCTAACATCTCTGCAACACTAGGCTCCTTTCTTCCTACAATATGGCCTTCGGGTGACTGGCCTGGCTTGAGGGCGCTTAAAACCGTTTTTTCCAGAAGCAAGCTGGCTAGATTAAATGTTTCCTGCCCAGGCCCCATCTTTTAGCTAAGATTTCTATCTTAATTTCCAATCAGATAAATGTTTTTGTTTGAATTGTATGTGCCAACCAACTGTGGCTGATGCTTAATGTATCATGCTTAATGGCATCACTCAGGCACGTCTCTATGACGTCACTAGGGGCCGCCCCCAAAATCTCAGGGTTTGGGATGCTTCTGACCTGGCAATGCTAATTACATAACAGAACAACAAAATCAAAAAGAACCCCACATTAAAATATATCTTTAGTGATATTAAAAGGAAGTCACAGTGCTAATCCACAGGTTTAGTGAGCTCTGCATCTCTTAGGCATGGCTTCTGTGCAGTGAAATGTGCTCCTGCAGACTGGTAACCCCCCCCCCACAAAAAGAACCTTGGTTCAGCCCTACATATAATCACACCAGCTTCTTATCTCTTATATATCCAGTCTATCACTGCACGCCAGGGTTGCCAGGTTCCGGGCCTGAGACTGATCCTGTATCTTTAGGAGAAGAGAGAGTCAGCCAAGTGCAGGTGTTCTTACAACACTGTAATGGGAAAAACCACAAGGTGGAATTCTCCCTTCCCCCTGCACAACTTTTAAAGATACAGAAGACCTCTTGGAGGCCTGGCCTGCAAGAGGATCTTTAAAAGTTGTGCAGGGGCTAGGGAGAATTCCACCATGTGGTTTTTCCCATTACAATGTTGCAAGAACACCTGCGCTTGGCTGACTTTCTCTTCTCCTAAAGATAGAGGATCAGTCTCAGGCCATGGACCTGGCCACCCTATCATTGTTGTAAGCATGTGTGTTAAGCACTTTCAGGTTTTTCTAGTTCAGCAAGCGTATAGGAGAAGGTTTAAGGTACTAGTGCAAGACCTGGGAGGTCTTGCTTGGCATCTTTTTTCATGGTATAATAAGTAGAGTTTTTTGTTTTTTAAGTTTCTGCATTGTTTTAAGCCTTATAACTTGGCTATTTTATGCCCAGGAATTCAAGAGTATAGTATAATTACAAGCTGTGTACCAGTGTTTGCTCATCTGAAGTAAAATTGCTCCTTTCCTATTTATGTAAATTCCACAGTCCATTAATTTAAAGTTTTAAAGTAATATTGACAGTGCAATTCTTTCTGTGTCTACTCAGAGGTAAGCCCATTGAGTTCAGGGAGACATACTCCCACATAAGCATATATAGGATTGCAGCCTAAGGACTATAATATATCTTATATAAACATAAACACATAAAATCTTTTCATATTTATGAGTTCACTTTCTTATTTCATTTCATTTATAAACTGCTTCCCATGAAACATCCTGAAATACCTAACAATAAAAACATAAGTCAAAACAATTTCAGATCTTATCCAGATGCAGACTGGGCTAAGAATCTCCACTTAAAAGGCCTGCTGAAAAATTATTGAAGTTGATTAATTTATTTATTTGATTTATATCCTGCCCTTTCTCCCAGTAGGAGCCCAGGGCAGCAAACAAAAGCATTAAAAGCACTTTAAAACATAATAAAAACAGACTTCCAAAAATATAAAAACACAACAACCATTAAAAACATATTAAAACAAAAATCCTTAAAACATTTTAAAAAAAGCTTTAAAAGCATTTAAAAAAGAAGGTTTAAAAACATATTAAAAAGCAATTCTAACACAGATGCAGTCTGGGAGAAGGTCTCTACTTAAAAGGCTTGTTGAAGGAGGAAGGTCTTCGATAGGCGCCGCAAAGGCCACCCCAGTCAGGGATCCAGATTCTGAGCTTTCGTTTTTAAAAGTTAGCCTCTAAGCCTCCTAGAAAGAAAGTTATGAAGCAAATGTGAAGATACTCTTCTAAGTGATTTCTGTGAAATGAACCGGCCTGGGTGCTCCATTCTGCCAGTATTTCTAACCTATGAGTGAGTACAGTGGGTTCAGGAAGCCTAGGCTTTGGCTGAGGATTGGCATTGGGGAAACCAGGAGTCTTATGCCTTTAACAGCTGTATCTTCACGTTCAGGGTCAGTAGGACATAACTGACTTCCCATGGTAAGCATGAGGTTGTTGGGGGGGCAGGGAGAGAAGCAGCGATAACTGCACGCTGTCTAATTTTGTGTTATGCCATGCCCCCCATGGTAGCCATTTTGTGACTTGTGCCCTCAGCACTGTCTCAAAATTCAAAATGTGCCTACAGGTCCAAAAAGGTTGGTGACCTCTGCCCTGCATCCTGCAGGCTCTCAGAGCCTCATAAAAAGTTACAGATATGCAAAAATGTGAGCAGTTTCTTCCTAATCCTAGGCCAGATGTAGAGATGCTTTTACAAATTTCACTGCAAATAAAAACTGGAGATCAATCTAGTGATGTGTGCATGTCTTTTAGTGCAATTCTTTTATATAAATATAAAGTACATGGCTCTGCTTTAGCTCTAAGGCCATATGGTAGGATGTTCCACAACTTATAATCATTGGAGCACCTTTTTGTGTGTGGTCATTTTAAATATAAGTGTCTTATATTAGCATATTTTTTCTCATGCTGTTTAAAGGCAACAGTGAGAATGTGCAGAAAACATTTATTTAAATAGATTTGTAGCTAACTGACCCTATCCTGAAATCTTGAGGTAGGCAACAACAGTTCTTTATTTTGTTCATTTTCCCAACAGTAATGTGAGGTGTAGCCAGTGTGGTGTAGTGGTTAAGGTGTTGGACTACGACCTGGGAGACCAGGGTTGGAATCCCCACATAGCCATGAAGCTCCCTGGGTGACCTTGGGCCAGTCACTGCCTCTTCGCCTTTGAAATGTGGTTTTGGAGGAGAGCTTTGTGCATACCATGGACTGCAAAAAGACAAATAATTGGGTGTTAGAACAAATTAAACCAGAACTGTCACTAGAAGCTAAAATGATGACACTGAGGTTATCATACTTTGGACACATGATGAGAAGACAGGATTCACTAGAAAAGACAATAATGCTAGGGAAAGCAGAAGGGAGCAGGAAAAGAGGAAGGCCAAAGAAGAGATGGATTGATTCCATAAAGGAAGCCACAGACCTGGACTTACAAGATCTGAACAGGGTGGCTCATGACAGATGCTCTTGGAGGTCACTGATTCATAGGGTCGCCATAAGGCATAATCGACTTGAAGGCACATAACAACAACAATTATCTATGCTCAGATGTCACGGTGATCTTTTCCTAGTTATACACATATTGTTCCAAATAATTAACAGTCTCTCTCTTTAGCATACATTTACAGTATAAAACATACTGTATATCTTTTCGAGAGCTCCTATCACCATTCAGTAGTACACTAGCTATATCATCCCTTCTTGCCTGTGTTTTTGATTTCTTTTTTCTGGGAAGGGATGTTTTCCATGAAGATGTCTCCTTTGAGATATTGGTTTCATTAAGTTATTTTATTCAGTGTTATTGTTTTTACAAAGATTTTCAGCTGCAAAGTGTGTGTGAGAATTTCATAGCATGTCATCCAGTGATTAATACCTTTTAAGTTTTCATTCTTGAGAGAGAGCTGTGTTTTAAACATACCTCTGTTCCTTGTTACTTGCACTCTGGAAGTCTGTAAAGTTTCTGCAGAATTATGTTATCGAAACACTCTGGGAAAAGGAGATTTCAGCTCTCCCCAGCCTGGTGCCTTCCAGATGTTAAACTACAATTACCATCATTTTTTGCCCATTGGCCCCATGCTAGCTGGGGCTGATGAGAGTTGGAATCTAACAACATCTAGAGGGCACCAGGTTGTAAAAGGCTGTTTTAACAAATGCAATGATTTCCATAATATTTCTGCATTTGGGGACCCTTTATGTATTGTTTGCCCACTGATCAACCTTTGCATATTGCAGAGGATTCTGGAGGTATTCTGTGGTGTCCACAAAAATTCATGTGAGGTGTTGTGTTCTATCCATTAAGGCCTCGCTGTCTTCCTCTATGAACTGTGACACCCAGCACTATCCTGTGGCTATATATTGCAGAGATAGATTGTTGGTGGATAAGCTGTTTTTTGGAGAATCTCATCCTCCTTTATTGATCTTCTAATTGAAGAACTGCACTGGGTGACTTATGAGAAGTCCCAGGTTTTACCAGGATATATTTTGGAAGCTATCAAGTCTGCTCAATCTGTATTAATCCTTTTCTTGAAGTCCCATGAGGAATAAAATTCTATAAGCTATATAACTTGCTTGTTTCACCCATGAACTGTAACTTGATTATTTGAAATGGCCAGATTACCCACTTGACTTAGGCATTTCAGGGGCTAGATCCTATTGGGCTATTATTTTACTGATTCCTTGGGGAACTCCCCTTCTGGCAAGGGATTTTGTCTATCAAACATACACCTTAAGTTACAAGCATAACCAACTTCAAGTTAAGTAAGAGTTCATCCGCATCAGACAAAATTTTCACATGCAGTTCTATCCTATACATGTCTAAACAGAAGTTAGCTTGACTGAATTCAGTATGGGACTTATTCCCAGGTGTGTACAGACTGCAGTTTTAGTCTAGCACCCTGTATGCAGCAGCAGCCACCAGACATAGGTCAACAGGAATTCCACAACCAGGGTGCAAAGACAGCAGTTTTTCCCTGTTGTCCCTGAATATGAAGACTTATCATCTCTAATAGTTACAAATATATTGATATGTGCTCCCCATATTATTACACCTTAGCCCTTTTCACATGGTCCAACTTTGCAGACCATGTAGATTTTGTGGATATTCCATTTTGGTGCAGACTTCCTGTTGTAGAACTGAATGCCATGTATATGAAAAATCAGCTGCGATAAATTAGGGGTGTGTGCCTCTTCTTAAGAAGCATGCTTGCCTTCCTTGTTTGTAGGAAATATTTGGCAAGCCCCATAGAAGTGCATTCCTGACCAGGAAGCTGACTTTCAAACCTAAATGCACATCTTTGCCTTTGGCTTTCTAAAAATATAAGAATTGTCCTGCTAGATGAGACCAAAGGAACATCTAGGCCAGCCCCTTGTTTCCAACAGAGATCATCTAGATGTCCCCCAAAAACTTACAAGCAGGCTATGAAGACAGCAGCCCTCTCCTGTAGTTTGTCCTTCAGCAACTGGTATTTAGACGTATACTTCCTCTGAACATGGAGGTTCCATATAGTCATAATTGCAATTTATAGCTATTTATGGATTTTTTTCTTCATGAATTTGTCTAATCTCTAAAAGTCTTTAAAGCCAGTCGCCATCATCCCATCCTATGCCAGTCAATTCTATTAGTTAAGTCTGCATTCTAATTCTTTCTTGGAATTTTCCACCCAAGAAAGTGTGCATCATTCGAGATCACATGATTTTTCTAGACGCTAGTTAAGATAAGAATATAAGAAGAGCCTGCTGGACCAGGCCAGTGGCCCATCTAGTCCAGCATCCTGTTCTCACAATGTCCAACCAGATGCTTATGGGAATTCCACAAGCAGGACCTGAGCGCAACCCTTTCCCCTTCTATGATTTCCAGCAACTGGCAGTCAGAGGCATACTGTCGCCAACAGTGGAGGTAGAATGTAGCCATTATGGCTAGTAGCCATTGATAGCCTTTTCCTCTGTGAATTTGTCCAATCCTCTTTTTAAAGCCATCTGAGCTGGTTGCCATGATTGCCTCTTGTGGAGCAAATTCCATAGTTCAGCTGTGTGCTGTGTGAAGTACTTTATTTTGTCTGCCCTGAATCTTTTCATCTAGAGAGCCCTTTGCGGCAGAGTTTGCTGCCTTTACTGCTGTCTTGGATGGGCTATATTGATTTTATTGTGTGGATTGTTTCTGCCTTGGGAGCTTATGTTACAACCTAGACAACTGCATATATCATTGAAATCTGCCTTCACTTACAGAAGATATTAAATGAAAGAAATACTGAAACTTTTGACAGATGGTGACACACACAAAAGGCTAAAAATATAATGAATGTTGATTGGCTAGCCTTCCAGTTAGTTTTGCCCAGAGCTTGGAAAAGTTACTTTTTTTGAACTACAACTCCTATCAGCCCAATCCAGTGGCCATGCTGGCTGGGGCTGATGGGAGTTGTAGTTCAAAAAAGTAACTTTTCCAAGCTCTGGTTTTGCCTTTCGACCTGAATTATAACATGGAAGTTAACCCAAAATGTTGCATCATTTGTCATGTCTTCAACCTGGATTATATGAGGAGAAATATCATCCAGATAGCAAATTGGGGATTTGGTATAAACTAGGTTTCTCTTGCTCTTTGCTAAAAGTTGTATGAATATTCACTTACTTGCAAATGGGTGAAGTCTTTCCACTCACTGTTTCTTGCTCACGGATATACATTTTAGCAACATCATCATTGCTAAAATGCGCCTGCTAAATATATTGCAGTTCTTATACATGCCCACCAACCCACTTTCTCATTACAGAGTCCCCATAGACTAAGCCTTGTTTCCTCATCTCCCGTTAGGTAATTCATAAGCATCTTATTTCTTTGATTAACAATCCTTGGCTACAAATTATACTGCTTATTTCTTCAGTTAAAAACATAAAATCACACATATTTTTACTCATACTATGAGTGAAGCCAACTGAAGTAACATTAATATGAGCAATTTAAGCTCCAGAACTGTTAATACGTGCAGTCATCACCAATGATAATAGATCTATTTTGGTTGAGTTTTCCCGCCTCAAAGAAGAGACTGTGAGTCTTGTGTAAGTATGTAGGTAAGTAAGTATTCACTTTTGCACCCCATTATGAAAGGCTTGTCTTTGTTTCCCATCCTGAGATTCAGTCATAAATAAATAAATATACTCCTATCAGCCTCCGACAACATCAAGATGTTTAAAAAGGGTGCTGAGCAGCTTGGCGGCTCATACTACCTTGTTTTGAAATCAACTGGACTTACACATTTGGCTGCAGTGAGAAGATTTATTTATTTTATTTATTTATTTCATTTGTACCCCACCTTTCTTTTCATGAAACCCAAGGCGGCTTCCATATGTTTGCCAGGAGGTCTCCCATCCAGGCACTGACCAGATCTGACCCTGTTTAGGAGCTGGCCTTACGTGCCTTCAGACCACAGCCTGCTGGATCAGGCCAATGGCCAATCTAGTCCAGCATCTGTTCTCACAGTGGGAACTGTGGGAAGCCCAAAAACAGGACCTGAGTGTAAGAGCATGTTCTTGCTCGTGATTCACCGCAACTGGGATTCAGAGAAATACTGTCTCTGATACAAGAGGTAGAACAGTCATTATAAGTAGTAGCCATTGAGAGATTTATCCCATTAATTTGAATAATCCCCTTTTAAATAACATCATGGACCAATATATAATTTCAGACATGATACCCATATATGGAGGGGTTGCCACAGGCCATTGGTACAGGACATAGTTTGCCTGCAGAAAGTCCCAGGTTAATTTCCTGGTAGACCCCGACCTGAGAATGTGGGGGGCTGCTGCCAGTCAGAATTGACAATACTGAGGGAGATGAAGCAGTGGTCTGCTTCACATTAACAGGCACCAGCCACCTGAAAAGTCTTCATTGTTTTTCATGCTGACTTGTTACTGCACTTGTGCACCAGTGTACTTGGCAATGTTGGCTGCGAGTAGATAATAGGTTTTAGCAGAAATTGAAGGTGGTATGAAAGCAATGTCATAATTTATTATTTATTTCATATATATATGAATTTCCTATACTGTATGTGTATATTTATTCATCAGAAAAGATTACAAAGTAGGTTACAAAGAAATCAAAATTAAATGCAGAATACAAAATTTTCCACGGCTTACATCAGGTGTGGTGAACATTTGGCCCTCCAGATGTTGCAGAACTACAGTTCCCATCACCCCTGGTCATTGGCTATGCCTGCTGGGGCTGATGGGAGTTGGAGTGCAGCAGCAACATCTGGAGGGCCAAAGGTTCCTCACACCTAGCTTACACCTTAATTTCTAGCAGCCCCGCTACCGTCTCTGGTCGAACTGATTTCCCAGGTTTTTTAAATGCTACACATACCTGCAAAGCCTGTGAAGAGTGATAATATTAGAATAAGAGGGCATGTCACAGGCAACAATAAAACCCATTGTCTAGATGTGACCCCTTCATAGTCCCAGACCCATGCTATATTGTGTTGGTGCCTCAAGGCTCCCCCCCCCCGCTTTTCCCTGGCACCTATTCTTTAACATAGTGTAGCTAATTAATTGCAATTTTATGAGTTTCCATTGTGCAAATTTTAGGGGTAAATAAACCAAAGCCACAATTACAGGAATCATGTATGAGTGGAGAAAACAAGCACTAATAAAAAGAAAAATACCTCCCCAAATATTATCCATCTCTTTTGTTTAGTGCTTTCTTCAAAACAATGTGAAGAGCACCAGAAAGCTGGTTTTAAAGCATTTAATTGCAGAATATAATTTTAAGATAATTTGCATATATATAAGGAAATAATAAAGAAGAGATAATACCTTTTTCATTATTTCCCAGATTTTTAAAAACCCAATAAGAACAAAATCCAATCGCATTTTTGACACACAAAAGAGCATTATTACAAATGCAAATATATAATCTACATCTATATCCTGGACATAATGGAGAACAAAATTCTGTCATGTCCCATTCCATGGCCAACTGGAAATTGGCTAGCAGCAAGATGCTTACTTGAACTTTTAACAAAATAACACAGAAGATTTGCTTTTGAGTCGAATATATAAGAAGAATCTTCAAGGTGGATCATCTGATAAGGTGAAAAGTGAGCGTAAAGAGAGATCTCACCTCTACTTAAAAAAATGGATGAATACTAGGGATGTCAGAAGGCAGTGATTTCCATTCTGATCTGTATCACAATCAGCGCTATTTCCGTTCTGCTGCAGTTCAGTTTCAGCTGAGTACTACATTATTCATCTTGCTGTCCACTATTTAACATAAGTTATGTAACTTACTTTCATTTCAATGTAAAGTAAGGAAGTGTCAAAACAATGTTAAAAAGTCATTAATTACGTATCATTTGCAGATTTAAAAAACAATAACATTGTGGACAAATATCAATTATATTTGCTTGACTGATTTCCATACCTGACCACAGATGAACAAGTGAACTGCAGCAATTTTCACTTCCTTTTGCATTTGCATTGGAACTTTCTGACATCCCTAAAGATACTAACATCTTGATGTTGAAAGAGTCTTCCACAGGCCATCGTTGTATAGACTGGAGAAGCCTATAAAGCCCCCAGAGGTACCCACACAACTTCTAATTTGAGAAAAGACACCCTACTGGGCTGTGGCATGTATGATTTTCAAGCTACCAATCCCAACACCAAAATTCTTCAGAAAGCTTAGTGATAGATAAGCTGAATTTTTTTAAAGGGACATGTATAAGAAATGGAAGGAAGGCCAGGTCATCAAGAATGGGTACAGATGATTATCTCAGACTTGGAGGGAGAGGATCAGGACAGCTAAAGCTCAGAATGAGTCAAGATTGGTGAAGGATGCTAAGAGCAACACAAAGGGCTTTTTTAAAGGTGTGTTTGAAGGAAGAGGAAGAAACCATTAATGCCCACTGCTTAGTAAGAATAGTGAAATGTTAATAAGTGACAAAGAAAGTGTAGGTCTGCTCAAATCCTATTTTTCCTCCATCTTCACCCGAAAAGGGAACTGTGTGCAGCCTTGCATATAAACAGCAGAACTGGTGAGAGGTCAAGACTGCAGTTCAAGATTGTTTATGAGTTGTTCACGAAACACGTAGCTACCTTAAATGACTTGATGTTTTCAGTGCTGGGTGAATTATACCCTAGGCTACTGTAACGGAACTTGCTGAGGTGCTCTCCGAACCTCCAGTGGCATCACTAGGGTTGGTGTCACCCGGTGCGATAACTCAGGGCTGGCTCCAGGCATGCGGGGGGGCCTTTGGGCATCAGCTTGCCCTGGCCCCCCGGTGGGTGGGTGTGCACGCGTGTGCCCCCCCGCCCCCTACGCAGCCCCCTACCTGTCTACAGTAGTCTTTATCATTGCCCTTAATTAAGATGGTGGCCGCAGTTTCCCTAAGGGGAATGAAGCCTACGCCGCCATCTTTGTTGATGGCACATGTGCGTGCTACACATGCACATCTCTGCCATCAACTAAGATGGCGGCAGCGGCTTCAGTACCTTAGGGAAACTGTGGCTGCCATCTTAATTAAGGGCAATGGTAAAGACTACTGTAGACAGGTAGGGGGCCGTGTGGGGGTGCAGGGGGGGTGCACGGATCGTGGAAGGGGAGCGGAGGGCCCCTCAGGGGCTCCTGAGTTCTGGGGCCCTCGGGCCAGTGCCCTGGCTGTCCTTTAAAGCCGGCCTTGGTGGTGGGCACCGCCAGCAAAAGGAGAGCTAGGGGCGGCTCTGGGTGTCACCCTCCTCTTGGTGTCACCCGGGTGCGGTCCGCACCCCCTGCACCTGCATAGAGATGCCCCTGCGAACCTCTGTCTGCAGAACAGATGAGGTGCCACAGGGACAGGACTCAAGACAGGCAAATATCCCAGTCTTCAGAAAGGGGAAAACTAGAAACTGGTCAGTCTGACTTCGCCATCACGGGAGATACTAGTAAAACAAATTATAAAAGAATCTGTTTTATTATTATTTATTGATAATAGTCAAGTGATGAGAAGCCAGCATGAATTTGTCATGAATAAATTCTGCCACACTAATCTTATCTCTTTTTATCAGGTTACGAGCATAGTGGATTGGGGGAATGCTGTAGATGTAATTTAGCTTAAACAGTTGGAGAACTTCTAGGAGGAAGGGTGGGATATAAATTTAATAAATAAATAAACTTTTTCAAGGGAACTGAGCATTTGGCTTTTAATGCTCAAATGGGCAATCCATTGTCAGGGCAAGCACAAGGCTACCCACCTATTTATAAAAATCAGAAGTACCTTGCTGAATCAGACAAATAGTTGTGTAGTTCAACATCAGCACACCAAGCCACCTTAGGCACATAGCCACCAGGGAGAGATCTTTCTCAGTTATGGCACCCCATATACTGAATAATATTTTGTGTGTAATTTCAGGCGCGACTTGAGGGCTCTTACAGTCCAGTCCCATCATCCTTTGCAGGAAAAGATGTCCAGACAGCATCATTTCCCCACAGGAGAGAGAGGTTGGAGGTGGGCTGTGCCCACATCAATTCTAATTGCAGCAATTTGAGCAGTGGTGCTCACATAGTCAAGGATCCCTACATTGCATGCTTGGAACCATTCCTAATTGTTATATAACAGACACTGAATACATATCAGCCAATGCTTGCCTAAGAGCTGCTTCAAGGTTAAGCTGTCCATATGGAATGCCTACATGAATAGTTTTGCAGTAGTGCCCATGTACTCACAATCAGGCTTAAATCATCTCTTACTTCCAAGTCAGTGCACTTTTTGGATTGGGCTGTTAATATTACTGGGCACTGCAGCAATAAGTTGCTCCTGTGCACCACAATCATTCTGTCCCTGGATGTTAATTATGGCAGCAACATTGTTGGAAAAATCCCAAGAGCCACAGGATTAAGAGACAACCAATTTGCACAGTTGTTTCCTACCAAGATGCCCAGTGGAGGCAACTGAAACAAACATGTTCTGAAAATAAACTTCCCAATTACAAAAATGTTTACAGTGGTGATTTGTTTTCTTAACATAGGAGGAGGACAACAGGCTCTCTCTGGTACCAAATTAATGTTCAATTAAAAATAGCTTTGAGATACTGGTAGGGAGTTGTTAACGGCCTCTCTCAAGTTTGATAATATTCTCAGATCTGGTAGTGTGGTAAATAATGAGGACAGAGGCTGAATGCAGAGGTAATACTCGGCCACACGAGCACCTACAAACTGCCTTGGAGGAAGGACCCTGATGGTCAGAAACGTGTTCTGTAAATAATCCCCCATTTGAGGAAGGATTTGAAAGGCTTCAGTTGAAAAAGGCGCAGATACTCACCTTCATTGACACCAACTTCTTTGGAACCAGCTTTTGGAGCAGGGTTATTGGGAAATAGGCTCTAAAAATGCTCTCTAAAATAGGCTGGGCTTGAACGCAGGCTCTGAGGGTTTAAAGGTTAAAATTAGGTTATGCAAAATTTCTCTCAGAAATTTTGCTGGTTTATTGGAACTGCCCCTAGAAATATCTTGGATGTCTTTCCCAGGTACGAATGTTCAAATCCACCTCAGTATTTATGTTTGGAGGCAACTGTAGTCCAAACTTATTAAATTTGCCCACTAAGAACATAAGAACATAAGAACATAAGAAGAGCCTGCTGGATCAGGCCAGTGGCCCATCTAGTCCAGCATCCTGTTCTCACAGTGGCCAACCAGGTGCCTGGGGGAAGCCCGCAAGCAGGACCCGAGTGCAAGAACACTCTCCCCTCCTGAGGCTTCCGGCAACTGGTTTTCAGAAGCATGCTGCCTCTGACTAGGGTGGCAGAGCACAGTCATCATGGCTAGTAGCCATTGATAGCCCTGTCCTCCATGAATTTGTCTAATCTTCTTTTAAAGCCGTCCAAGCTGGTGGCCATGACTGCATCTTGTGGGAGCAAATTCCATAGTTTAACTATGCGCTGAGTAAAGAAGGACTTCCTTTTGTCTGTCCTGAATCTTCCAACATTCAGCTTCTTTGAATGTCCACGAGTTCTAGTATTATGAGAGAGGGAGAAGAACTTTTCTCTATCCACTTTCTCAATGCCATGCATAATTTTATACACTTCTATCATGTCTCCTCTGACCCGCCTTTTCTCTAAACTAAAAAGCCCCAAATGCTGCAACCTTTCCTCGTAAGGGAGTCGCTCCATCCCCTTGATCATTCTGGTTGCCCTCTTCTGAACCTTTTCCAACTCTATAATATCCTTTTTGAGATGAGGCGACCAGAACTGTACACAGTATTCCAAATGCGGCCGCACCATAGATTTATACAATGGCATTATGATATCAGCTGTTTTATTTTCAATACCTTTCCTAATTATGGCTAGCATGGAATTTGCCTTTTTCACAGCTGCCGCACACTGGGTCGACATTTTCATCGTGCTGTCCACTACAACCCCGAGGTCTCTCTCCTGGTCGGTCACCGCCAGTTCAGACCCCATGAGCGTATATGTGAAATTAAGATTTTTTGCTCCAATATGCATAATTTTACACTTGTTTATATTGAATTGCATTTGCCATTTTTCCGCCCATTCACTCAGTTTGGAGAGGTCTTTTTGGAGCTCTTCGCAATCCCTTTTTGTTTTAACAACCCTGAACAATTTAGTGTCATCAGCAAACTTGGCCACTTCACTGCTCACTCCTAATTCTAGGTCATTAATGAACAAGTTGAAAAGTACAGGTCCCAATACCGATCCTTGAGGGACTCCACTTTCTACAGCCCTCCATTGGGAGAACTGTCCGTTTATTCCTACTCTCTGCTTTCTGCTTCTTAACCAATTCCTTATCCACAAGAGGACCTCTCCTCTTATTCCATGACTGCTAAGCTTCCTCAGAAGCCTTTGGTGAGGTACCTTGTCAAACACTTTTTGAAAGTCTAAGTACACTATGTCCACTGGATCACCTCTATCTATATGCTTGTTGACACTCTCAAAGAATTCTAATAGGTTACTGAGACAGGACTTTCCCTTGCAGAAGCCATGCTGGCTCTGCTTCAGCAAGGCTTGTTCTTCTATGTGCTTAGTTAATCTAGCTTTACTAATACTTTCTACCAGTTTTCCAGGGACAGAAGTTAAGCTAACTGGCCTGTAATTTCCGGGATCCCCTCTGGATCCCTTTTTGAAGATTGGCGTTACATTTGCCACTTTCCAGTCCTCAGGCACGGAGGAGGACCCAAGGGACAAGTTACATATTTTAGTTAGCAGATCAGCAATTTCACCTTTGAGTTCTTTGAGAACTCTCGGGTGGATGCCATCCGGGCCCGGTGATTTGTCAGTTTTTATATTGTCCATTAAGCTTAGAACTTCCTCTCTCGTTACCACTATTTGTCTCAGTTCCTCAGAATCCCTTCCTGCAAATGTTAGTTCAGGTTCAGGGATCTGCCCTATATCTTCCACTGTGAAGACAGATGCAAAGAATTCATTTAGCTTCTCTGCAATCTCCTTATCGTTCTTTAGTACACCTTTGACTCCCTTATCATCCAAGGGTCCAATTGTCTCCTACTTTGAATGTATTTATAGAATTTTTTGTTGTTGGTTTTTATGTTCTTAGCAATGTGCTCCTCAAATTCTTTTTTAGCATCCCTTATTGTCTTCTTGCATTTCTTTTGCCAGAGTTTGTGTTCTTTTTTATTTTCTTCATTTGGACAAGACTTCCATTTTTTGAAGGAAGACTTTTTGCCTCTAAGAGCTTCCTTGACTTTGCTCATTAACCATGCTGGCATCTTCTTGGCCCTGGCGGTACCTTTTCTGATCTGCGGTATGCACTCCAGTTGAGCTTCTAATATAGTGTTTTTAAACAACTCCCAAGCATTTTCGAGTGATGTGACCCTCTGGACTTTGTTTTTCAGCTTTCTTTTTACCAATCCCCTCATTTTTGTGAAGTTTCCTCTTTTGAAGTCAAATGTGACCGTGTTGGATTTTCTTGGCAATTGGCCAGTTACATGTATGTTTTATTTAATAGCACTATGGTCACTGCTCCCAATCGGTTCAACAACACTTACATCTTGCACCAGGTCCCGGTCCCCACTGAGGATTAAGTCCAGGGTTGCCGTCCCTCTGGTCGGTTCCATGACCAACTGGTCTAGGGAATAGTCATTTAGAATATCTAGAAACTTTGCTTCTTTGTCATGACTGGAACACATATGCAGCCAGTCTATGTCCGGGTAGTTGAAGTCACCCATTACTACCACATTTCCTAGTTTGGATGCTTCCTCAATTTCATATCTCATCTCCAGGTCTCCCTGAGCATTTTGATCAGGGGGACGATAGATCGTTCCCAGTATTAAGTCCCTCCTGGGGCATGGTATCACCACCCACAACAATTCTGTGGAGGAGTCTGCCTCTTTTGGGGTTTCGAGCTTGCTGGATTCAATGCCTTCTTTCACGTATAGAGCGACTCCGCCACCAATACGTCCTTCCCTGTCCTTCCGATATAGTTTATATCCAGGGATAACCGTATCCCACTGGTTTTCTCCATTCCACCAGGTCTCCGTTATGCTCACTATATCAATGCTCTTCTCTAAGACCAAGCGCTCCAGTTCTCCCATCTTGGTTCGCAGGCTCCTAGCATTAGCGTACAGGCACTTGTAAGCAGTGTCTCTCTTCAAGTGTCTTTGGCACGTGTGGTTAGGCCTGTGGTAATTTTGCTCTTCTGAATTTATATCCCGTGCCCCTGCTCTCACAATGCCTACTTCTAGGCCTACCCCTTTTAAAATTTCATCATTTCTTTGGTTTTTATCCCAGGGGGGAGGTTTATTCCGAACCGGACCTTTCTCAGCTCCTGTCGGGTTTCCCCCCTCAGTCAGTTTAAAAGCTGCTCTGCCACCTTTTTAATTTTAAGTGCCAGCAATCTGGTTCCATTCTGGTTCAAGTGGAGCCCGTCCCTTTTGTACAGGCCCGGCTTGTCCCAAAATGTTCCCCAGTGCCTAACAAATCCGAACCCTTCCACCCGACACCATCGTCTCATCCACGCATTGAGACTGCGAAGCTGGGCCTGTCTGGCTGGTCCTGTGCGTGGAACCGGTAGCATTTCAGAGAAAGCCACCTTGGAGGTCCTGGCTTTCAGCATCCTACCTAGCAACCTAAATTTTGCTTCCAGGACCTCACGGCTGCATTTCCCCATGTCGTTGGTGCCAACGTGCACCACAACCACTGACTCTTTCCCAGCACTGTCTACCAAACTATCTAAACGACGGGCGATATCCGCAACCTTCGCACCAGGCAGGCAAAACACCTTGCGGTCTACACGCCCATCACACACCCCACTGTCTGTGTTCCTAATGATCGAATCACCCACTACAAGGATCCCTCCACCCCCTGGAGATATATCCTCGGCACGAGAGGATAGCTGCTCATCCCCCAAGGAATGGGTCCCTTCTAAGGGATCGTTTCCCTCTTCCTCAGCTGGATGCTCTCCTTCTCCGAGACCATCGTTGTCCATGATAGCAGGAGAGCTATCATCGTTGGAGTGGGACACAGCTATAACGTCCCTGAAGGCCTCCTCCACACACCTCTCTGCCTCTCTCAGCTTTTCCAGGTCCGCCACCTTGGCCTCAAGGAAATGAAGTCGTTCCCGGAGAGCCAGGAGCTCATTGCACCGAGAGCATACCCACGACTTCTGTCCAACAGGCAGATAGTCGTACATGCTGCAGGCGGTGCAAAATGGAGAAGCTTCTTTCCCAGCCCCAGATTCCCAGGTCAAGACATTCCGAAGGTGGTGTTTAAAGCCCTAAATGACTTTGGCCCCAAATATCTGAAAAAGTGCCTCCTCCCCTTCCCTACACACCTCCTTGGATGTTAAGATCAGCAGAGGAGGCCCTCTTGTTAGTGCTGCTGCCCTCAGATGTTTTGTGGTGGTGTCCCTGGAGAAGTCATTCTCTGTGGCAGCTGCAAAACTGTGGGATGCCCTCCTCATAGAAGTGTATATAGTGTCCTCATTGTGCAACTTTTGTTTTATGCTGAAGATGCACCTCTCTATCCTGGCTTTGACAGCTGGGATATATGTTTAGGACTTACCTTTGTTCTCTGTGTTAAATTGTATTTTCGGTGTTGTATTAAATACTGGATTTGTTTGATTTTAAATTGTGTCCCTGTTGCATGTTAAACCACCATGGGAACTTATGCTGAAGGGCAGGTAAGAAATCCTATAAATAAACAAAAAGGTGAGAGGCAGAGGTTGATGCCCACAGTATAACTTGACTGACAACCACCATGAACGTTTTCTGTGGCCCTAGTAGGGATCAGCACAACCTCCATGCAAAAAAGGCTAACATTACAGTTCCTTGGATGTTTCACCCAAGTGGGAACTTCAAACGCATCATGAATTTTCACTTTAGGTGACATTTGGTAGCGACTTAAGTTCAAACCAGCATGTTGAACTGTACCTAGAAGCTAAATGGCCCCTTGTTGCACAACATACACTGGACTGAGCTATATAATTGGTTTGGAATAATTTATAAAAGAGCCAACTTCTTCAGAAGACTATGCATTGATCAGACAGCTCAAGTTGTGCACAAGTTCCGTCTCTCACGCTCCCCCAAATTCCCCAGTGCAGTTTAACCTGCAGTCAGAGTGCCCTAGGCCAGGGGTAGAGATAGATGAAGCTGTCAATTTCAGTTTCCCCCAGTTTCTTGTTTTTCCAGTCTTAAATTCAGCTCTCTGTATTTCTATATCACTTTGCGAATTAAACACACACACACACACACACACACACACACATCCTTATCAGCATTTTTGTGCAAATTTCTCCTTACACACATTATTATATGCAATTTTGCCTTATATATACATTTTTGCAAAGCAGTTTTCCTAAATATAATGCATTTTTGCATGTTATTTTCATTAATATATCCCAACGTTAACCTGGTATATGCATTTTTCTACATATCACTTGGCTGGAGAACTGTGCAAAATTTGGAGAAGTGTGAATTGTGAAGGCAAGTTGGGTTTGCATATTCTTTCAGAAAGTGTGAATTAGGTAGGTTTGCCTTTAAATGTGAACTGAATTCAATTTCTCCCCCATCCCTAGCCAGGGGGTGGGAAACCTCACACCCAGAGGGTGAATGTTGGTCCTCCAGGCCCTTGAGACTCTTAAGAACATAAGAAGAGCTTGCTGGATCAGGCCAGTGGCCCATCTAGTCCAGCATCCTGTTCTCACAGTGGCCAACCAGGTGCCTGGGGGAAGACCACAAGCAGGACCCGAGTGCAAGAACACTCTCCCCTCCTGAGGCTTCCGGCAACTGGTTTTCAGAAGCATGCTGCCTCTGACTAGGGTGGCAGAGCACAGCCATCATGGCTAGTAGCCATTGATAGCCCTGTCCTCCATGAATTTGTCTAATCTTCTTTTAAAGCCATCCAAGCTGGTGGCCACTACTGCGTCTTGTTGGAGCAAATTCCATAGTTGACCTATGCGCTGAGTAAAGAAGTACTTCCTTTTGTCTGTCCTGAATCTTCCAACATTCAGCTTCTTTGAATGTCCACGAGTTCTAGTATTATGAGAGAGGGAGAAAAACTTTTCTCTTTCCACTTTCTCAATGCCATGCAACAGGCACCTGGTTGGCCACTGTGAGAACAGGATGCTGGACTAGATGGGCCACTGGCCTGATCCAGCAGGCTCTTCTTATGTTCTTATGTTCTTATACCCTTCTATCATGTCTCCTCAGGCCACACCCCTTTGCAACCAAACCTCCTCTCCCCAGGCCACACCCCTCACTGGCCCTGCTTCCTATCCTCGAGTGTTTTTGCATGGCTGGAATGTGTCCTCAAGCTCTGATAATGCTTCTTGCTTACCTGGGTGGAGGATGGTATGCCAGTGTGTGTAGAAACTAGCCTACTGTACAAAGGTAATATTTCTATGTGTTGCTTCCTCCACTTTTACCCTGGCTCTGCCCACCACTGCCATGTGGGCCCTGTGAGGTTGGCCAGACGGGAATGCAGCCCTTAGGCTGAAAAATACTCCTCGCTCCTGCCGTAGGCAAACAGAGCTCTCTAGATGGTACTGTTTTGTCATACTTATGTACTGGACAGGTGGATAGCCATAGCTCTCTTTTTGTCCTAAAAGCATTGAAGAGTTTCACAGACACAGTGTGGTCCCGTGTCATCATGAGCATCAGGTGATCCTGAGTCCGCAGACCTTCTGTTGCTTGGGCAACTGCATCCCTTTGGAAACCCATAGGCTTCCAAGAGCCCAAGTGGCTTTACAGGTTCTTCGGCTTGCTCCATACACCCACAGTCTGTGACTGGCCCTGGCCTTTCTGGTCCCTTTCTAACTTTCCCCTCTCAGCATTTTTTTTGTCAATGTAACAAACAATTGAGACTAGTGGCTCCAATGTCCATGGGGCAGTGAATCTGCTCCACGTTTTAGCCCAAACTAAAACGCAGAGCAAATTCACTGCCCTATTGACATCAGAGCAACCAGTCTCCACTGCTAATAAATAATCTCTGCATTGTTTTACAGCCCAGTGTGGTGTAATGGTTAAGGTGCTGGACTAGGACCTGGGAGACCAGGGTTCGATTCCGCACACAGCCACGAAGCGCACTGGGTGACCTTGGGCCAGTCACTGCCTCTCAGCCTCAGAGGGAGGCAATGGCAAACCCCCTCTGAATACCGCTTACCATGAAAACCCTATTCATAGCGTCGCCGTAAGTCGGAATCGACTTGAAGGCAGTCCATTTACATTTTTTTACACACTTGACAAAGCTGTTTTACACTCTGAGCTAGACTGTTTCATTACCTTACCTCTGCAGTTCTTTTCTTCCAGGCCCTATCAGCCCTGCTTCCTGGTGTTATCTCCACACCCACCTAGATGCCCTTCTGACTCAGATTTGCCTCATCTTTTGATTATCCATGAGAGTCAGTGTGTTGCAGTGGTTAAGGTGTTGGACTAGGACCTGGGAGACTAGGGTTCAAAGTCACTGCCTCTCAGCTTCAGAGGAAGGCAATGGTAAACCCCCTCTGAATAGCTCTTACCATGAAAACCCTATTCATAGGGTTGCCATAAGTTGGAATCGAAGGCAGTCCATTTCCATTTTGATTATCCATAAAGGATAGGTCCACCAATGGCCATTAGCCCTGACAGATACAGTGAATCTCCAGGCATTTCTGAAAAAATACCAGTTATTAAAGGAAGGGCTGTTGCTTCTATGCCCTGCATCTGGGATTCCCATTGACGCATCCTGTTGGCCATCGTAAGAAAGTGGATGCCAAAGGAAATAGGCCTTTGGCCTGATTCAGCGGAGCTCTTATAGTCTTAGATGCCTTGGCCCAACCCCAGAGTGAAAGCCTAGGATGCATTCAGTGTTTTATACCACCACAATTTGAAACAGGTTTATTTAAAAAAAACAAACACAAGGACAGGTTGTTAAGGTATTAAGTAAATAAACATTTAACAATGTATTCATTACTGTTGTAGAGTGAGATAAAATGTGCATACACAGGAAAAGTACAGTAAAATGCTCTATATTTGTCAGACTTTCCAAAGTTTTGGAGAATTAATGGTATGATCATCTCATTTCAGCTGAGCTTTTCTCATTAGTTCTCAGACGATTTCTAACCTGTGTTATAAATCAGATGGAGATTAATGAAAAGAAGAGTAATGAGAGAGCATGAATTCTAATATGCATGAATTATACATGTATAACGTTAAACCTGGAGTTCATAAAAATTACATCAGACACCTTAATGGTTGAAATATATCTCAGTTCCCAACTTGTAACTGAAATGATTTGCGAGGGGTGCAGGTGGAAGATGGTACGTAACATAATGAGTGTCAGGCTCCTCGCGCTCCTGCTGAAAACTAGCTCCAGTATGTACAGAATGGCCACAGAGTGGCATTGAATGAAGCACTGGTGTTATGTACAGTATTATTCTTTTTAGTTTTCCCTGTAGAGTAACTTGTTATATATTGGTCTCCAGGGTCCAGGCATATCACCCCATGTTGCCGTTTCCTCTGGGTACAAGATAAATGGCTCTACAGAGCAGCCAGCACTCTAAAGATGCTTGATTTTAACGGCAATGCTTCCCTGTAATGAGAGGAACAGGTGACTGCGAGAATAATCACAGTCTTGCGAAACTATAATAAGTAGCCATTAATGAAGAATCACTTCCAATGCTGCCACGAGACCATCTATTCTCCCCCCCCCTTTAAAAAACAAATTTATAATGCAAAACCTTTCTGGAATGTTCTTATGCAAGGATATATCTATTGTGCGTACCTGAATGACGAGTGCTATTGTTCCCCTTGTCTTGATTTCAGCAAAGATTTGCTCTGTTTCAATAGATCCAGCCTGAAAATGTAGGTAAAGTGTTTGGAGGAGTTCAGATGACCACCAGTGTTTTCGACCCTTGCCCATCTAAATCATAATTTATTTAGTAATTATTCATTATTGCATTTATTTCCCTTTCCTCCAAGGAGCTCAACGTAGTGTATCCCCCTCTCCATTTTATTCTTACAATAACGCTGTGAGGTAGGTTAGGCAGAGAGGCAGAGACTGGCCCAAGGTCACCCAGGGAAGTTCATTGTCAAGTGGGGATTTGAACCCTAGTCCTCCAGGTCGTAATCCAAGCCCTTCATCACATTGGTTTTCTGTATGTGCTAGAGGGGATTGACTGGGTGAATCCAGAAGATTATTAATGTCTCCTTGTGGAAAGTGTAGTGGTTAAGATGCTGGACTACAACCTGGGAGACCAGGGTTCGAATCCCCACACAGCCATGGAGCTCACTGGGTGACCTTGGGCCAGTCACTGCCTCTCAGCCTCAGAGGAAGGCAATGGTAACCCCCCCCGAATACCGCTTACCATGAAAACCCTATTCATAGGGTCGTCACAAGTTGGAACTGAAGGCAGTCCATTTCCATTTTTCTTATGGAAGGAAGTGTTCCCAGCTGTTTTGCGGAGGCAGTTGTGCAAGAAGCCCGCTCTGGATCCAATAGATTGTAATAACTATCATTCAGTCCCAGAGCTTGGAAGTAACTAGTTACAAGTAACAAATTACTTGTAATTCATTACTTTTTTCAGTAACGAGTGGGTAATTCCTTTACATTTTGATTGTAATAGAACTAGGAGTAATTTTACTTCTTTTGTGGAGTAATTGTAACGTTTCCAGAATTACTTTTGGGCATTACTTGTGGGGGGGGAGCAGGGGAAGTCTTCTGCTCCTCTGATTTGTGGATGAAAATCATGTGCCTCAAACTGGGCTCCTGTGCAGTGTTGCTCTTTCCTTATGCTTTGTGGATGGGTAGGAGGCGACGAGGAGGGGGAGAGAGACAGGGTGGAGTGGAGAAAACAATTATTTAAAAAAACGGATAGTGGTGGTGAAGAATGGAGTGGAGGGATAAAGGATCCGGAGGTGAAGAACATGGATAAAGGAGGAGAAGGAGGCATTAGCAGAATGGAGATAAAGAACTGTGGAGGTGGAAGATGGCAACATGTGTGTGTGTGTGTGTGTGTGTGTGTGTGTGTGAATACTGTGTTTGCACTTGGCACACAAAGTGGCCTCCACCACCCTCTCTGGCTACTGTGCTGCATTTGCAGTATTTTAACTTTTTTGCATCTCAGGGGAAAATGTTGGCTTGAGTGAGTGTCCCTTAGTTGGTGGCAGGGCAGGGTCTGGGAGGTCCTTAAGTGAGAGAGATTATGCTGGCTGGCTGAGTGGGAGGGTTGCACTTGGTTTGACGTGCAACGATCTGAGTAGTGGCCTCAGCCTCCCTCCCCACCACCCTTACCAGCAGAGAGACCACCATTGCTATCTTATGAATGAAAATAATTATTCTACTACCTCTGTATGTGTGTGTTTATTTTTAATGTTGTCTTAGGCTACTTAGATGCGCAGCAGCCAAGGCCAGCATCTTGTAGGCGTTTTTTAAAGTAACTGAAATGTAATTGTAGTGATTACTTTGGAGGAAAAGTAAAGCAATCAGTTACTTTCAGAGCAATTGTAATTGTAACGGTAATTACTACTTTTTTGGGCCATGTAACTGTAATTTACTACTTTTTAAAAGTAATCTTCCAAGCTCTTCAGTCCCAAATAAAACATTAAATAAATATCCCCCTTTTGAGCATGTTTCTTGAGAGGGTGGTAGCATCCAACTCCAGGCACTCTTGAATGAAACAGATTATGTGAATCCATTTAAATCCAGGTTCCAACAGCCTTGGTCATCCTGATGGATGACCTCTGATGGGAGAGAGACGGGGGAGTGCAAAACTATTCCCCCCCCCCCCCGTAATTCCTCTTTATAGAGAAAGCATAGGTAGGGTGTTTGGATCCATTGCACTTCTGTTAAGCTTCCCCTAATTGTAATCATTCAGGAGGTCTTCAAAACACAGCAGTTTATCATAGAGATAGGGTAGTTGTAATCAGCGGCCCCAACCAATCCAGTTGCAGCATTTTCCAGTTTTTGTCTTTTGATTGTTTAGAGAGCACAGCAGCTATGATGCTCTGACAAATTGACAGGCTGCAGTTTGCCTTATATTTTTAATATTTTAATTGCCTTGTATGAGGTGTGTGTTTGTGTATGTGAAAGGGAGAGAGAGTAAGATTTGGAGGAGCTATAGTGGAGCAGAGCCAAGATTCAGAAAACCCTTCTCAGTGAATGAGTGCACTTTACTAAACTAAGAGGAAGAGAGCTATGGGATTTATCTTAAGGATCGCCTCCAGTATCACCAATTATGCCGCCAAACAAGATCAGCCTCACAAGACCTTCTCTCGGTCCCACCGGTCAAAACAGCTAGGCTGGTGCGGACCAGAGAGAGGGCATTTTCAATTGTGGCCCCCACCCTCTGGAACTTGCTCCCTTTGTTACTTTTTTGAACTACAACTCCCATCAGCCCCAGCCAGCATGGCCACTAGATTGGGCTGATGGGAGTTGTAGTTCAAAAAAGTAACTTTTCCAAGCTCTGCGGTTTTCGCCGAGCCTTAAAGACCTGGCTATTCAGGCAGGCCTATGGGATTTCTGGGGTGGACTAGTTTTTATGGTGTACTAATTGAAGGATGGTTTTAGATGAATTGATGTTATGGTTTGTTGACTGTATATTGATTTATATATTGTATTTTGCATTGCTGTAAGTCGCCTAGAGTGTCCGTTAGTTCGGACAGATAGGCGACTAACAAATAAAATTTTATTTATTATTATTATTATTGTTATTATTATCATTATTATCATTATTATATTATTATTATTATTATTATTATTATTATTATTATTATTATTATTATTATTATTATTATTATTATTATTATTATTATTATTATTATTATTATTATTATTATGGGGTAGTTATCACCAGTGTGGCCCACCACCTTCCCCAGCCCACCACCCACCTCTTTGTTGGCTAGCTGGGGAAGCAAAAAAGAAACAAGAAAGGACCCCCCCTCCTGCAAACTGGCCCTTTAATTTGCTCCTTGTGAGAAGCAGCAGCTGGTGGTGAGAGTTGGCAGAGAAAGGGGGGGTGCTAGTCAGCTTCTATTTCATCGCCATCCCCACTGCCGAACTCCCAGTTTGGGGTATGGCTGCTCCCTCCTTGTAGGAGTTGTGTAGAGAGGCACCACCTTCTGTTTTAAAGCCTGTAATGTATACTTCTCCTCATAAGGTGATTAAAAAGGTGTTTCTAAAATAAGGCTGCAACTTTGTGCATATATACTGGGAAATAAGTCCTATCTGTCTTGTCAACCACTTAGAGGTTTTTTTTTTTAACAAGCAGTGTATAAATTTTGTTAAATGAATCAAGCAAGCAAGCAAGCATGATGTGGAGAAAGTAGACAGAGAAATGTTTTTCTCCCTTCCTCATAATACTCAAACTTTGGGCCATCCAATGAAGCTGAATGTGGGAAGATTCAGAACAGACAAAAGAAAGTCCTTCTTCATGCAGCTCATACAAAAATGCTGGAATTCAGTCCCACAAGAGTTTTAAAAGAGGATTACACAAATTTACCCAGGATCAGGCTATCAAAGGCTACTAGTCATAATGGCTATACTGTACCTCCACTGTTGGAAGCAGTATGCCCCTGAATACCAGTTGCTGGGAACCACAAGAGAGAACTGTTGTGCTCAGGTCCTGCTTGTGGGATTCCTGTGGTCATGTGGTTGGCCACAGGAGAACATGATGCTGGACTAGATGGACCCTTAGCCTGATCCAGCAGCCAGGCTGTTCTTAGGTTCTTAATGGTGGTGCCCCAGTTTTGGAATACCCCTCCTTAAGATGTATGCCTGGTCCTACTTGACAATCGTTTCAGCACCACGTTAAGATATTTTTATTTAGCCAGGCATTTTACTGTGTATAAGTTCTCAGTCTGCTTTATTTATTTATTTGATTTCTGTTCTGCCCTTCCTCCCAGTAGGAGCCCAGAGCCCAGATTATTCTTGATCTGCTCTCTTTTATTATGGTTAGTATTTTTAGTGTTTTTTTGTACGGCATCAGGTTTTAATTATTGTTGTAGAATGCCCCCAAACTCCTTTTCTCTGGGCTCCCCTCCACCATCTGCATGAATCTTGGTTCATCCCAAATTTAAAGGGTGCTTTTCAATGTTTAAAGGAAGTCATATCTATGCAAATTTATTTATTTATTTTATTTTATTTATATACCGCCCTAAGCCCGAAGGCTCTCTGGGCGGTGTACATGAAAATAAAAACAAGTACAATATATAAATACAATAAGTACAATGAATCAAAAACCAAAAACAGACAAACAATACAAGAACCAAACAACGTCAAAAATACAAAATAATGCTAAAATACTGTAAAATACACTTTAAAATGCCTGGGAGTATAAAAAGGTTTTCACCTGGCGGCGAAAAAATAGCAGCGTCGGCGCCAGGCGCACCTCATCAGGAAGACCATTCCATAGTTCGGGAGCCACAACTGAAAAGGCCCTATTTCTAGTCACCACCCTCCGAGCTTCTCGATGAGATGGAACTCAGAGGAGGGCCTTAGATGTTGAGCGCAGTGTACGGGTAGTTTCATATTGGGAGAGGCGCTCCACCTGGTATTGCGGTCCCATGCTGTGTAAGGCTTTATAGGTCAAAACCAGCACTTTGAATTTAGCCCGGAAACAAATAGGAAGCCAGTGCAGATGGGCCAGAACAGGTGTTATATGAGCGGACCTTCTGGTCCGCGTCAACAATCTGGCCGCTGCATTCTGGACTATATTATGCTATATTAGGCTGCATTAACAGAAGTATAGTTTCCAAATCACGTGAATTATTGGTTCCCCTCTATTCAGCACTGATTAGGCCTCATCTTGACTAGTGCATCCAGTTCTGGTCTCCGCACTTCAAGAAGGATGCAGACAAACTGGAACAGGTTCAGAGGAGGGCAACAGAGATGATCAGGGGGCTGGAAACAAAGCCCTATGAGGAGGGACTGAAAGAACTGGGCATGTTTAGGCTTGAGAAGAGAAGACTGAGGGGAGATATGACAGCACTCTTCAAGTACATGAAAGGTTGTCACATAGAGGAGGGCCGGGATCTCTTCTCGATTGTCCCAGAGTGCAGAACACTGAATAATGGGCTCAAGTTGCAGGAAGCAAAATTTAGACTGGACATCAGGAAAAACTTCCTAACTGTAAGAACCATACGACAATGGAATCAATTACCTAGAGGGGTGGTGGGCTCTCCGACACTGGAGGCCTTCAAGAGGCAGCTGGACATCCATCTGTTGGGAATGCTTTGATTTGGATTCCTGCATTGAGCAGGGGGTTGGACTTGATGGCCTTATAGGGCCCTTCCAACTCTACTATTCTATGATTCTATGTTCTTGTTGCACTCCTTACCTTACAACAACTGTGCAAGATAGGCCAGTATTAATTGCCCATGTATTGCAAATGGGATGGAGGCAGCTTGCCTCCAGTTACCCAGTGAGTTCACATTAGAGGCAAAATTCAAGACCTTTTGCTTTGTAGCATAGTCATTTAACCCCTACACATTAACTGTTTTCATATAACAGCATCTTGTTATCTTAGTTTTAACTCCTCCCTCATTAACACCTATCGCAATTAGCTCTAAAAAGCAAATTCGGACAATCATATTAAACAGGAGTAGGACATGAGAGGGAACAAGATAAAAAACAATTCTTTTTACTTATGACGTTGTAGGCTAATATGACTTTATCCAATAAATATTCAGGGTTTTTTTCCCTCGGAACTACCAGGAGGAGCTGAAGCCATTAAAACAGTTTTAAGTTTACCCTGAACTATAAGAGAAATCAAGGCAGGCCTTTAATATTCATCCCACCCTTTCATGAACAGTCTGAGAACCCAGAATAAACCACTTCTTAGGAGCAGCCTGAATTTTTCTCATAATTTTGGTTTTCAATTTTGACTCATGCAGGAAGAAACAAAGCTATTAAAAACTTCATTGTTGTTGTTATGTGCCTCCAAGTCAACTATGACTTATGGCGACCCTATGAATCAGTGACCTCCAAGAGCATCTGTCATGAACCACCCTGTTCAGATCCTGTAAGTTCAGGTCTGTGGCTTCCTTTATGGAATCAATCCATCTCTTGTTTGGCCTTCTTCTTTTTCTACTTCCTTCTGTTTTTCCAAGCATTATTATCTTTTGTAATGAATCATGTCTTCTCATGATGTGTCCAAAGTATGATAAACTCAGTTTCATCATTTTAGCTTCTAGTGATAGTTCTGGTTTAATTTGTTCTAACACCCAATTATTTGTCTTTTTTGCAGTCCATGGTATACGCAAAGCTCTTCTCCAACACCACATTTCAAATGAGTTGATTTTTCTCTTATCTGCTTTTTTCACTGTCCAACTTTCACATCCATACATTGAGATCAGAAATACCATGGTCTGAATGATCCCGACTTTAGTGTTCAGTGATACATCTTTACATTTGAGGACCTTTACTAGTTCTCTCACAGCTGCCCTCCCCAGTCCTAGCCTTCTTCTGATTTCTTGACTATTGTCTCTATTTTGGTTAATGATTGTGCCAAGGTATTGATAATCCTTGACAAGTTCAATGTCCTCATTGTCAACTGTAAAGTTGCATAAATCTTCTGTTGTCATTACTTTAGTCTTTTTGACGTTCAGCTGTAGTCCTGCTTTTGTGCTTTCCTCTTGAACTTTCATCAGCATTCATTTCAAATCATTACTGGTTTCTGCTAGTAGTATGGTATCGTCTGCATATCTTAAATTATTGATATTTCTCCCTACAATTTTCACACCTCCTTCATCTTGGTCCAATCCTGCTTTCTGTATGATATGTTTTGCGTACAGATTAAATAAATCACCCTTGATAAAATACACCCATCTCACACCCTTTCTGATGGAGAACCAATCGGTTTCTCCATATTCTGTCCTTACAGTAGCCTCTTGTCCAGAGTATAGGTTGTGCATCAGGACAATCAGATGCTGTGGCACCCCCATTTCTTTTAAAGCATTCCATAGTTTTTCATGATCTAAGCAGTCAAAGGCTTTGCTGTAATCTATAAAGCACAGAGTGATTTTCTTCTGAAATTCCTTGGTCCGTTCCATTATCCAACATATGTTTGCAATATGATCTCTGGTACCTCTTCCCTTTCTAAATCCAGCTTGGACGTCTGGCATTTCTTGCTCCATATATGGCAAGAGCCTTTGTTGTAGAATCTTGAGCATTACTTTACTTGCATGGGATATTAAGGCAATAGTTCAATAATTACTGCATTCCCTGGGATCCCCTTTCTTTGGAATTGGGATGTATATGGAATGCTTCCAGTCTGTGGGCCATTGTTTAGTTTTCCATATTTCTTGACAGATTTTAGTCAAACTTTGGAGTGATTCAGTCTCAGTAGCTTGTAGCAACTCTATTGGTATGCCATCTATTCCCGGTGATTTGTTTCTTCCAAGTATTTTAAGAGCAGCTTTCACCTCGCATTCTAAAATTTCTGGTTCTTCATCATATGGTTCCTCCATGAATGAATCTGTCATCCTGGCATCTCTTTTATAGAGTTCTTCAGTGTATTGCTTCCATCTTCCTTTTATTTCATCTCGGTCAGTCAGCGCTTTCCCCTGTTGATTATTCAACATCCCTACTGTTGGTTTAAATTTCCCTTTCATTTCTCTAATCTTTTGGAACAGGGCTCTTGTTCTACCCTTTTTGTTGTCCTCTTCTATTTCTATACAGTAACTATCGTAATAGTTCTCTTTGTCCCTACGTACTAGTCGTTGTATTGTTGCATTTAGGGTTCTGACTGTGTTTCTATCTCCTTTTGCTTTTGCTTTTGCTTTCCTTCTCTCTTCAACCATTTGAAGAGTTTCTTCAGTCATCCATTGGGGTCTTTCTCTCTTTTTAACTAGAGGTATTGGCTTTTTGCATTCTTCCTTGACAATGCCTCTGACTTCACTCCAGAGTTCTTCTGGTTCTCTGTCAACTAAGTTTAAAGCCTCAAACCGGTTCCTTATTTGATCTTTATATGCTTCTGGGATGTTATTTAAATTGTATTTTGGCATTATGATTGCTTTGTTGGTCTTCTTTAGCTTTACTCTGATTTTCTATACGACCAGTTCATGATCTGTACCGCAGTCTGCTCCTGGTCTTGTTTTCACAGAAAGTATGGAACTTCTCCATCTTCTACTACCAATTATATAATCAATTTGATTCCTATATTGACCGCTTGGTGATGTCCACGTGTACAGTCGTCTTTTTGGTTGTTCAAAAAATGTGTTCACAAGAAACAAATGATTGGCTTCACAGAATTCAATAAGTCTTTCTCCTGCTTCGTTTCTGTCTCCTAGGCCCCATTTCCCCACAATTCCTAATTCTCTGTTCCCTACTTTTGCATTCCAATCCCCCATGATTATCAGCACATCTTGTTTTGGTGTGTGATCAATTTCTTCCTGTACTTCTGCGTAAAATCTCTCCAATTCCTCTTCTTCTGCATTTGCCGTCGGAGCATAGACTTGGATGATGGTTATGTTGATAGGTTTCCCATTTAATCTCATTGATATAACTCGCTCAGACCTTGCGTTGTAGCTCCTAATTGCTCTTGCTACATCACTTCTCACTATTAAAGCAACCCCGTTTCTTCTTAATTTCTCATTTCCTGCATAAAATATTTTGTAGTTGCCTGATTGGAAATGTCCCATTCCCGTCCATTTTAGTTCGCTCACACCAAGTATTGTAATGTTGATGTGTTCCATTTCTTGCTTGACAATTTCTAACTTTCCCTGGTTCATGCTTTTCCATTCCATGTTCTTATTGTGTGCGTCGTACAACTCCGGACTCTCCTTTCGCATCTGTGCTCATCAGCCTCTGGGCTTCCTTTCGGCTTTGACCCAGCTGCGTCATTAGTCACAGCGCTACTCGTACTCGTGCCTTCTGACCTGGGGGTCTCATCTTCCAGCACTATCTCGTGTTGCATTTTGGATACTCTGTTCATAGGGTTTTCGTGGGAAGAGATATTCAGAGGTGGTTTACCATTGCCTTCCTCTGAGTTTGGATGCATCTTAGTCTGGTGTCTCAGCTTTGACCATTCCACCTTGGGTGCCCCTGCTAGGAGTCTAGCCTCTTGGTCTAGACTCCTGACGGCATTGCTCTCAGCTTCTTCAACACTCACACCCCTCACCACGTTAAGGTGTGCATCCAAAGAGGAGGATTAATAAACTTACGAATCTCAAATAAACCATGTTTACATTAAAGAAAATAGTGTTGTGTTCACCCCACTATCTGAGCGGTGTAAGACTTCCAGGGGTTATTGTGGTTACCCAGAGTTTGGTTTCCTTGGAAAGAAGTCATCAGAGACTGTGGTATCTTATGGAATATATGGTTTATTTACACATATATACAATCTGAGCATAATAGGGAGCTGTTGTCAGCATTAACAGTCCAACAGATCTTGCTTCCCAAAGCCCATAGGTTTTCAATTCAGACTAGGGTTGCCAGGTTCTTGGCCTGAGACTAATCCTGTATCTTTAGGAGAAGAGAAAGTCAGCCAAGTGCAGGTGTTCTTGCAACGCTGTAATGAGAAAAACCACAAGGTGGAATTCTTTCTTCCCCCTACACAACTTTTAAAGATACAGAAGACCTCTTGGTTGCCAGGCCCGGCCTCCAAGAGGTCTTCTGTCTCTTTAACAGTTATGCAGAGGGAAGGGAGAATTCCACCTTGTGGTTTTTCCCATTACAGGGTTGCAAGAACACCTGCACTTGGCTGACTTTCTCTTCTCCTAAAGATACAGGATCAGTCTCAGGCCAAGAATCTGGCAACCCTAATTCAGACCCAGAGAGCAAGGCTTCCCCTAGACTAACACTAACACACACACAAAAACCTTCTTCCCTGTTTGGGGGGATCACTTTCCTCCAAGATTTCCTGTGTCAACAGGACTTCTTTGGACCACATTATTACATGTGCAGGTTTGATCCATCCAGCAAACAAAGACACTGGCTAGCATGATTTACTTACAAATGGAACTAGTCAGGCACAGCTGGATTAACAGCCCCATCAGAATTGGGTGAACCAAGTTCGTGTGGTTCCACATACCACATAGCCATCCAATTTCTAGTAGCTGGTGAATTCAAAGGTTTCCTAGTCCAGTCTATCTCAGGTGGATGGGTGTTTGAAGGAGATTGGTTAAAACTACCATCTGTAGCAGCAGATGGTAAAGACATCTCTCCAACTGAAATGGGATGTAGGGATGAAGTGGCTGAAGGAGCAACTTGTTTAATGTTTCCAGCTGGAGAAAATGCTATTAAGGGTAGCTCAGCCTGAGGAAAGCAATTTTGTAGATTTAATTTACTTTTTAGGATTTCAAGTCTACCTAAAATAGCCTCCTGCTTTTCATTTGAAAGATTTCCAAAGGAGCTCAAAAGATCCTCCTCCACAGGCTCTGGATACCCTAAATTCTAGAAACTCTCTCATGTAGGGCATAGAACTCTCAAGACTGCTCAAATCTCCCACTGGGCAAGATGGCATCCCATTAGCCTGTTGTAACTTATATAACGTTTCATGCTTTGTGGTAGAATTATGGAGAAAACAAACTGCAGAATTAGATTTACTTGAGGAGGTGGCACAGTTGCAAAACAAGGGGGGAATACCCTCAGCCTTAAACACTCATTTAGGACATATCCCAGCCACAGCTAATGATTCCTTAGATCTGAAGATAAAGGAGGGGAGCTGGGAGGTATTAAACACCAGAAGGATCCTTTTAAAACCCGAGCATGGAGGAAGGTAGGTTAATCAAAACAGGTCAGTTTTAGAGGCTGGCAAATAAAGCATTGAGAGTAATGAGGTCATGTTATGCCATACCCCATGGAGCCTTGCAGGTAAGGTCAGAACTACCTAGCTCCTGACTAGAATAAGACTTGTAGAAGGAGTAGACTTAGTACCCTGTAACTAGTCTGACTAGCGGAGCATGTTTCTCTGTTCCAACTCCACCTATACATATTCCCAATCACAGCCTGGAAAGGGGATAAAAAAAAATCCAGCTCATAATCCTCAATCCTATAACAATAGCATGATTTCAGTGTGCCTTACTTTAAGACAGGGGTTCCCAACCTGTGGTCCATGGACCACCAGTGGTCCACGAGCTTCATTCAGGTGGTCTGTGGTGTGTCTGTAAAAATGCAGTTAAAAATCCTGTAGCATCTAGTACAACACACTGAAATTGCTCCAACAGACACATAAATCATTAAGTGGTCCACCAATACCCTCAGTAATTTTCAAATGTTCCATGGGGAAAAAAAGTCTGGACAACACAACTTTAAGATAAGCATGTTTAGGACAGTAGGTTAAACCTTTTAGGGTTGTATCCAACTAAGTCCTGTTCAGAGTAGACCCACTGAAATTAATGGACCTAAGTTGTCATGTCCATTAATTTCAGTGGGCCTACTGACTTATGTTGGATACAACCCTAAGAAATAAGAGAAAGGCATATTAAATGGATGTCAGAGGTGAAGCTGATTTGGATGCCTTTCAAGAAGCAGCCAAGCCCAATTTAGAACAGAAACTAATACTAGTGGAGATTCTTTGAATCTGATTTTACTGAAACTGCATTATTATTATTATTATTATTATTATTATTATTATTATTATTATTATTATTATTATTATTATTATTATTATTAATTAATTATTATTATCTGCCCTTCACCCTGAGGTATCTCAAATTCCAAATGTGGATTGAGAAGAACTTGCTAGATCAGAACTTGCTGGATCAGAGCCAGCCCTCTTTCCCCAGCTAGATGCCTCCTGGGGAGCTCACAAGCTGGGCAGCTTCTAGTGGGTAGCTGTTGGGTGTCCCTTTCACAGTAAAAACATCGGAGTAAAGTAATCAGACGCAGCATGTGGACTGTAGCCCATGAAAAACTATGCTACAAGAAACTGACTAGTTTTTAAGTCCCACAGTACTTTGTGGTGCTTTTACAAGCAGGGCGGGATGGTGCATCTCTTGACTGAACGGTTGAATAGGTTGCAGGGGGTTAAACTTAATGGCCTTCCACCTCTGCTATTATTCTGTGATTCTATGACTCTTAGCCTTTAGGTGGCGGCATTTGCGAAAAGAAGAACCCAGGAGCGCTCTGAGTCTGCAGTTTTTTCTCCTGCAATATTTTTCTTTTTCTTTCTTTTTTATTGGCATTGCTGTTTATATCAACTCATTGTTTCCCATTTTGATTTAATTTCCCTTTTGTTTTCAGTGCAGTTTGTAAAACCCGCCCTCTATTCATTCATTATCACTTTTGTGACCTTACCCTGAAATGCTTTTTTTATACGTCTCTGTCTTTCCTGACCCATCAAATGAGGTTGCACAATCTCTCTCTAAGCAGACAGCAAGAATCAGTTCAGCGAAATAATAAGAAAGTCTGGTGGATAGTCATTGAAATCTTACTGAGGTTGGTGGGAAACATTGCAACTACAGGCATCCTGGGTGAAATAAGGTGCCTGCCAGCCATATTTTAATCATTTAGTCTGGATGGACAATGGTAAATGTGAATTTGCCCCCCGTCAATTGCATATGCTAGTGATGAACTGAAGCAGATACAATGGTAGCGTTGCATTCAATGTCTTCAGTGTTTGTGCTGCACACAGTGCTCATCGCCTGTGGGCGAAATTGCTTTGGAGGATTGACTGGTTGTTACAGCATTGTTCTTATAGCCTTTTATAGCATTGCTTTACTTTGCTACGAAGCATGAGGATTTGCAGGATGTGATACAGATAAGTCCCCGAACACTAACTTTTCCTAGTATAAGCAATTACTTTCCTGGAAGAGAGAATTCATTCTCCTTTTCAAATAGGATTTCCCCTTTTCTCACCCTGTGACTACCTGGAACTGGGTGTAATTAAAAAGGGTCGAGAATGGAGAAATAAATATCATTAATAATTACCTTTCGGGTTCAGCTGAGACTAAAACTGATGGCCTCCTGGTTTGTGTATGGATCTCTCTTGCCAACGTATTATTATTTTATCGAATTTGCTGCCCCAGTTGCTAGGGAGCAATAGAGGGAGAGGGCTATTGCCTTTATGTTTTGCTTGTGGGCTTGTCAGAGCCATCTGTCCAGCTATTGTTAGAAATGGGATAGTGGATTGATCCATCAGGGCTTTGCCTGTGTCCACATAGTGACTACTCATGCCAGTGTTCCATTACTGGTGGAAGAAGAAGCATATTGTCTCATGAAGCTCCATTATGGCTCCACCCTTCTAGGCAATCAACTGGGTCCTCTCCGCTTTGCCTCTCTATAATTGCTTCCAGGTCAGCAATAGGGGATTGTGAAATTTCTTGAGAGGTTTGGGGTGGCTTACTAGGGATGGGTGGGCAGCATTAAGGTTACAATTAGTCTCTTCTTTTTAAAAAAAAATTTTTTTGCTCATTAAGGTGGCTCTTAGCTGCCATTTTCTCCTTGCTTCCATCAAAAACACCCTGAATATTTCATCATTCTGCAGCATTCAAGGAAGTGGGAGTGGCAGCTGGCATAAAAAATGGTAGCTCTGCCTCATTGGCAGTTTTTACGTAGAGACCCACCATGACCACTGCTGCCCACCAATGGTAAGCCACCCCCAAGCATTAAGAAAAATCACCATCCCTACCTAATCACTTTGAATGAGTTCAAATAGGCAGGGCCCAATGAATTGCATCCTAGAGTATTGAAGGAACTGGCTGAAGAACTCTCAGAACCGCTGTCTATTATCTTTGTGAAATCGTGGAGGACTGGTGAAGTGCCGGATGACTGGAGGAGAGCTAGTGTTGTCCCTATCTTCAAAAAGGGCAAAAAGGAGGAACCGGGGAACTACAAACCAGTCAGCCTAACATCAATCCCTGGAAAAACTCTGGGACAGATTATAAAGCAGTCAATCTGTAAGCACCTTGAAAACAATGCAGTGGTTACTAGGAGCCAACACAGATTTATGAAGAACAAATCCTGCCAAACTAATCTTACCACATTTTTTGATTGGGTAACCTCCCTTGTAGACTGTGGGAATGCTGTGGACATAATATATCTCGACTTCAGCAAAGCTTTTGACAAAGTGCCCCATGATATTTTGATTAGCAAGCTAGCTAAATGTGGGCTGGATGGAACAACTATCAGGTGGATCCACAGCTGGTTCCAGAATCATACTCAAAGAGTGCTTATCAATGGTTCCTTCTCAAACTGGGCGGGAGTAACGAGTGGGGTACCACAGGGCTTGGTCCTGGGCTCAGTGCTCTTCAACATTTTATTAACGACTTGGATGAGGAGGTGCAGAGCATGCTTATCAAATTTGCAGATGATACAAAATTGGGGGGCATAGCTAATACCGTGGAAGACAGAAACAAAATTCAAAGGGACCTTGATAGGCTGGAGCATTGGGCTGAAAACAACAGAATGAAATTCAACAGGGATAAATGCAAAGTTCTACACTTAGGAAAAAGAAACCAAATGCACAGTTATAAGAAGGGGGATACTTGGCTCAGCCATATGACATGTGAGAAGGATCTTGGAATTGTTGTTGATTACAAGCTGAATATGAGCCAACATTGTGATGTGGCTGCAAAAAAGGCAAATGCTATATTAGGCTGCATTAACAGAAGTATAGTTTTCAAATCGCGTGAATAGTTCCCCTCTATTCAGCACTGGTTAGGCCTCAACTTGAATACTGCGTCCAGTTCTGGTTTCCGCACTTCAAGAAGGATGCAGACAAACTGGAACAGGTTCAGAGGAGGGCAACAAGGATGATCAGAGGACTAGAAACTAAGACCTATGAGGAGAGACTGAAAGAACGGCATGTTTAGCCTTGAGAAGAGAAGACTGAGGGGAGATACGATAGCACTCTTCAAGTACATGAAAGGTTGACACACAGAGGAGGGCCGGGATCTCTTCTCGATCATCCCAGAGTGCAGGACATGGAATAATGGGATCAAGTTGCAGGAAGCCAGATTTCAACTGGACATCAGGAAAAACTTCCTAACTGTTAGAACCATACCACAATGGAACCAATGACCTAGAGAGGTAGTGGGCTCTCCAACACTGGAGGCCTTCAAGAGGCAGCTGGACATCCACCTGTTGGGAATGCTTTGATTTGGATTCCTGCATTGAGCAGGGGGTTGGACTTGATGGCCTTATAGGCCCCTTCCAACTCTACTATTCTATGATTGTATGATACTTGAAACACATCTCAGTTTTACCCACCCCTGAAGCGCCCCGAAAGACTTCTGTTATCTATCAGAGGATATTCTGTGTCATTGTGGTTGGTCCTAATAAAGGTATGGCCCAACTATGGATTTTGGATTTTTTTTCTTACGGACCAGCACAATGACCTTTGCATTTTTTCTATAACGACACACACGCTCCATCAAGATTTTTTGGCAAAACTGTCTGGTTTTGAATGCAGCTGTGTGAAGGTTTCTGTCTGATAAGCAGAGCTCCTAAATACTAATATTTAGAAATGTCTTATGTTCACAGTAAAATCAGAGTTATGGTGGTGGTGGGGAAATCCTCAAAGTATAGGAACAAACTCCAATCTCTCTGCTAGGACATCAGAAGCTTCTGCTGTAACATTTTTACTCGTTTGCCATTTTTCCCCTTGATTAGGCACTTCCAATCTCAGGAAGCTCAGAAAGCCTCCTCCAGAGGCTGTGAATCAAGAACTGAACAGCATGTTCCAGCAAAAAGCAATAGGGCAGCCATCCACCCCTGTACCCTGCAGGCTCCTGAAGAAGGAAAGGGGCAGAATCTGCCGCTAGTAGGTGTGTTAATGCTTGGAAACAAGAAGCTAGGGGGTCAGCAGGTTGAGTAGTGTGTTATGTAAATTTGTATTGCTATTAGCAGAGATTGGCAACGGTCTGAGCTGCATGTGTGCCAGTGTGTGCGTTTACCTAAGTGGCAGGCTTTTACCCTGCATTGAGACAACTTGAGACTTACGACTTAGTAAAATAAGAAAAGCTGCTTTATTTATAGAAATACATAGTAGATAGGAAAGGCCTACCTAATTCTAACTAACTAAGTTGGAGGCGCAATGCCCAGGTTTGGGAGTTGCACTCATGGCTCAGGAGGGAGAGAGCAGAGAATAAAGGTGTCTCGTCTCTCTCGGACAGTTGAAGAAGAGAAGGAGGAAAGGGCGGAAGGAGGAGGGGCAGATCAGCTTCCCTGAGCATATCAGTCTGTGACGGAAGGAAGTCAGAGCACCACAGGTAGAGATAGTCAAGCCTAGCCATCTGGAGGACCCTAACTCTACCTCCCTTCTGGAACATAAACAAAAGAACAAAACAGGAGTTGGTCTTGCCCCACTTCCAACATAGTGAAGCGCTGCTAAAAATGGGAAAATGGAAAATATCTTGAGTACTTTTGACCTGAAAAAGGAAAAACAGGTGATGACTTTCCCTAGAAACAAACTGTGGCTTGTCTGGATCCACTTCAATGAACATGGGCAATGGAACCGACTGCCTAGGGAGGTGGTGGGATCCCCTTCGCTGGATGTCTTCAAGCAGAGGCTGGACAGCTATCTGCGCGAGATGCTCTAGCTGTGGATTTCCTGCTGTGAGTAGGGGGTTGGACTCGATGGCCTGCAAGGCCCCTTCCAACTCTATGATTCTATGATTCTATTCTATGATTCTAACCTTGGGCTTGTGTAAGGTAAGATTCTAATTTTGCCCCTTACCCAAGGCTTCCAGTCTGTTGATCTCATAATAACCTTGGCTACAGAGGCTGACAATTGCTGCATGGATTGAAGGTCAGGGGATGTAACTCGCAATGTGAACAATATAATAGGGGTAGCCACCAGCCAGTTTTGTCGTTTGAGGTCCTCTCCACGTGTTGCTATGCCCCAAGGTTGCCAGGACTGAAGAATGCAAGGGGAGTATCCTCCAACCATGGCAGTAACACACAAACCTTTTTTTAAAAAAAATCCAAAACAGCAACAGCAATTTTAAATTGATGTTTATATCCAACTGGTTCTAAGTTAAAGAATGCTTGCATTAGCTGTTCTTCAATCCTGGGAAAACAGGAATGTTTTTGTTTGTTGCCTAAGTGGTAGCCATGAGGTCTCTAGATGGGGAACACATCCCATAGGCAAGGTGCCTCCACACACAAGGCTCTCTTTCTAGTTGCCACCCACTACACTGTAGATGGCAGGGGCACCTGGAAAAAAACCCTGAGATGACAATTTAAATGGTAGATTGATATGGAGATGGCAGTCCCACAGAAATCTGGATCCCTCTGTAGGGATTCACTTTGTATTGAGTTCAGAAACTCTTGGGATGTCACTAGATTTGTTTCAAAGCAGACAAAATACAATTTCTTTCCCCATTCCCTGTTAGAAATCTAGACATAGTGTTATGCACTGGCTATTCTTTCTGAACTATCTTCAAAGGCACATAAAAGTGCATTGCAGCACCTGTGTCTTGTCAGAATTTATTGACATTTATCTAGGCTATTATTGCTTCTAAACACCTGATCAGCAGTTCTTCTGCGTCATCTGACTTAGCTGGAATTAGAGGGTGAATTCTGGGATGGAATCATAAGAACATAAGGAAAGCCTGCTGGATCAGGCCAGTGGCCCATCTAGTCCAGCATCCTTTTCTCACATTGGCAAACCAGATGCTTGTGGAAAGCCCGCAAGCAGGACCTGAGCACAAGAGCATTCTCCCCTCTTGCGGTTTCCAGCAACTGCTATTCAGAGGCGTCCTGCCTCTGATGGTGGAGATCGAACATGGGCAACAGGGTTGGTCGCCATTGATAGACTTATCCTCAAACTCAAATCCTCTTTTAAAGCCATGCAAGTTGGTGGCCATCATCACTTTCTGCGGGAGTGAGTTCAACAGTTTAACCATTCACTGTGTGAAGAAATACTTTCTTTTGCCTGTCCAAAATCTTACAACATTTAGCTTCATTAGAGATTTGGTGTTACAAGTTTTGGTGTTACGATGAGAGAGGGAGAAAAACTTTTCTCTATCCACTTTCTTCATGCCACACATAATTTTATACATTTTGATCATGTCGCCTCTGACTTGCCTTTTCTCTGAACTAAAAAGCCCCAAAGGCTGCAACCTTTCCTCATAGGGGAGTCGCTCCATCCCCTTGATCATTTTCGTTGCCCTTTTCTGAACCTTTCCCAAATCAAACAAGCAGACAAAGAAAGTTTGTTTTCATTCTTGGCAGAATAACTGCACATATCATCTGCTTCTTTAATGGGAGCTAAGTGATGGGATGATGGAGAAGCCGCTTGCTGTGGCGGGGGAGGCCCTGGTTTGATCTGTGCTCTGCAGTGGAGCTTGGCAGGTAGCCTTGGACACGCAGCTTCCTCTTGGCCTAATCTGCTGCTTCGCACATTTGTGGTGTGAGAATAAAATAGACCAAGGTCTATCTTGAGTCTTTGAGACAGAGTGTCAAATAACAAAAAGTATTTTAGCATAAAGGCTGTGTGGAGGATGAGGAGTTCTTAACTGTGGTGCAGGGATCCAGGATTGACCAAAAAAGACTGCCTGGCCTGCTGCTTTACCTTTAACTGCTTCTTGATGTGCAGACATCAGCCACGGAAGCTCATTCTCACCATGGAGATAAATAGTGTCACTAGCTAATGTCTTCCCACATACCCATTTGCCAACTTGCCAGGGACAAGTGCCCTTACTCGCTGTTCAGCATAATGGGGAAAGAAGCCGTCCCTGCCCAGGCTCTGGTGGGGCCCTCTCAAATTGCGCTGGGCTTTGGAGAGGGTGAAAACTGTTCATGCTGAGACTTCTGCTGCTTCTGTTTATTCCAGAGCCTAGTGGGATATGGGGAATGCCCCCTTCCCCACCCAAATTCTCTGCCATACAAGAGGAATTGCCAGGGGGTGGGGAAGAGAGACAATGATGACCACAAATTATGGCTGGCTAGTAAGCTGAATTTGAGGGGCCTTTCTTCACACTAAACTACTGTTAAAGGACAGTTTGGCTGCCCTACAATGGTTGCTTCTGGAAGCTTCTTCTAATGCTGTGGTTTAAAACCAAAACAGCAAGAACAGCCTCCTAACCCACCTCTCCGAGTTCAGTTCCAAAATGTTGCATTTCTCTCTCTCCAAAAAAGGCTTTCAGGCTCAAGAATGAGCTGCGAAATGGGAGGGAACTAACTCTGTGACTTGGGGTGGGGGGAAGGCAGTGCTAAGCTCCTGTTCTGACTCACCCAGGGGCTAAAGTGAACATCCAGCCACAAGGTGTGCTGGCTGCAAAGCTGTAAGACGGTAAGAAGCAATTGTAAGTACCTGAGATGGAGAGAAAGTGATTTCCTGGTTCTTAACTGAAGAACCCATTTCCCAAGCTGAAAACTAGCCCATCTTTGGAAGTCTTTCTTCACTCCCCATCTCCCTTAACTGGCTTTTCTTTACATCATGTCTTATTCTGTTCAGGGCTTGGGTTTCTTTGCTACCTGTATGAAGAAGAGTGAGCGTTGTTGTTTTTTACTCTGTGTGGACTTTCTAGGAATGCTCCTGCTACTGCTCTGTCCTCTTCTATCTAGTCTGTCCTTCCAGTGTTAATAGAACAGATCTGCTTCCACCATTATATTTTTTTGGTCTTCCAGAACTCACTGAGAATGGAAAACAGAAATAGGATGAACCCCTCCCCCCTTTTTCCACTTGGTAGCTATTGGACAAAAGTCTCTAGTCTTTGCGTTAAGACCTCTTCATGGTGCTACTTCAGTTTATTCCCTACAAATTACATGTGCTATGAAGTTGCGTTCTACTGAGTCTGCCTGTTGGTCCATCTCAGCCAGCACTCTCTGCTGTAACTGGCACCAGGTCTCTGAGGTCTCTTAACAATAGGGATGGAAGGCTGTATCAGTTTCAGTTCTCTTAGTTTCTCATTTTTCCATTTTTAATTTGAGTTCTCCACTTTTCTGCAGTAATGTGCAGTTTGTTTATTTATTTTAAAAATCCTCATGAAAATTCTTCTGTATTGGAGTGTGAATTTCTCCTAAAAAATACTTTTTTTCTATGCAGTCTTGACTAATTTTGCATTTTTGCAAGCAACTTCTCTTAATATAATACATTTTGTATGTCATTTTCTCTGATATATTCATTTTTATGCATTATGTCCCCTGGAAATGGACTGCCTTCAAGTCGATCCCGACTTATGGCGACCCTATCAATAGGGTTTTCATGGTAAGCGGTATTCAGAGGGGGTTTCCCATTGCCTCCCTCTGAGGCTACTCCTCCACAGCTGGCCAGGGCCTGCTCAGCTTGCTCCTACTGGGAGGAAAGGCAGGATATGGAAATGGACTGCCTTCAAGTCAATTCCAACTTATGGTAACCCTACGAATAGGGTTTTCATGGCAAGTGGTATTCAGAGGGGGTTTACCATTGCCTCCCTCTGAGGCTGAGAGGCAGTGACTGGCCCAAGGTCACCCAGTGAGCTTCATGGCTGTGTGGGGATTTGAATCCTGGTCTCCCAGGTCATAGTTCAACCCCTTAACCACTACACCACACTGGCTCTCATCTCTACTTAAGCACAAGGTTAAAGTCTTGCATTTGGTCACTCAGCCACATTATTTTTGTAAGCCGCCCTGAGTTCCCTATTATAGGGTAGAAGGGTGGGATAGAAATATTTTAAATAAATAAATAAATAAATATGAATAGGGTTTTCATGGTAAGGGATATTCAGAGGGGGTTTCCCATTGCCTCCCTCTGAGGCTGAGAGGCAGTGACTGGCCCAAGGTCACCCAGTGAGCTTCATGGCTATGTGCGGAATCGAACCCTGGTCTCCCAGGTCATAGTCCAACACCTTAACCACTACACCACACTGGCTCTCTCTGTCCCCTAATATATGCATTTTTGTAAACAATGTTTGGTTGAAGAACTGCATTACAGAATCCAGATGTGTGAAGGATGACTGAATTTCAGTTCTCATATTGTTTTGGAAAGTGTGGATTTGATAGATGCAAACTGAATGAAATTTCCTATTCCTACTTAACAGTCTTTATTCTGTTTGCTTGGCATTCAAGCAAACACATTTCTGTTGTGAGGGCAACCCGGAGGGCAGGGCTAGAGCCAAATTGCAGGGAAGCAGATTTTAAACGTTAGGAGAACTTTCCTAACTGTACAAGCTGTTTGGCAGCACAAGCTAGTGCCGATGAGGTGGTGTGCTCACATTTATGTATTTAAAACATTTATATACAGATTAATCATTTGCATTTTAAGTGATATAGATAAAAACAAGCCATATGTGAAATAATAAAAAACAATAAAATCATAATGAAGCCAAACACTACTTTGAAATGTCTGCTGAAACAAGAATTTCTTACTTATGCGCCTGAAGTTCAGCACCTGTCTAATCTCAATTAGGGGGGAGTTGAATGCGTAGCTTCTGGTAGGTTATGAGCCATGCATCTGAGGCATGGGGGACCGCCAACAGAGGATCCTCCAAAGATTTCAGTGATATAAGAAATCAGGTGGTCCTCCAGATATCCTGGACCCAAGTTGTTCAGGGCCTTGTAAATTAATACAAGAACCTTGAAACTAGCAACTTATGGGCAGCCAGTACAAGCTTTTAAGGACCAGAGTTATGTGCTGATAGTCTGTCCCCATCAACATACCAGCCACAGCATTTTGCACCAGATGGAGCTTCAAGACCAGGTGCAATGGTAGCCCTACATAGAGTGCATTGCAGTAATCAAGTCTTGAGGTTACCAATACATGAATCGCCATAGCCAGGCTACCCCTAGCCAAGAAGTATTTAAACAGAGGCTGGACGACCAACTGCCAGGGATGCTGTAGTTGCATCCTGTATTGCAGATCCTTCATTGAGCAAGGGGTTGGACTAGGTGGCCTCTGAAACACCTTCCAACCCTATGATTCCATTTTTAAAAATTACTAATGTTCCCAGTTTTGAAACCGAGAGAGTGGGACTTGCCTGGTGTACACCATTAGTCTATTGTAGAGGTAGGGCTTTAACTCTAGTTCCTTAGACCCCATTTCAGATTCACTGTCCACTCAACAAACTAGCATATTTTACAAGGCACATGTTACCAAATTCTTCCAAGCTACACAGGAAGTAGATTGGACTGTGATAGACCAACCCAAATTGTGTTTGCATTTTGACAAATTTGTAGGGCAGTACAATATCTCAGAGAGGAGGTCAGGTCTCCTGTTCCTCTGGTGCATTCACTATAGCTGCCCAATTTCCCTGCTTTTTAAAGTTTGATAGAAATATCTGTTGGCTATAGGTACATTCTTAAACCACAAGGTTTTTTGCCTATTAGTGAATATAATTTAAGCCCTAGGAGTTTGTGGGAAATCATTCTTCCTGGTTTTCAGCCAGCTTTCATCCATTGTTACAGTGACTGTAAGCTTGTACAGAAAGTGATAACCTTCAGGGAATAGGGAAAGGAAGGAGACACATGAGAAGGGCACACAGCAGCAAATCTGCAAAACTAGGACTGATTCTCACCAGAGACGATCAGCAACTACGACAGTGGTTTTATTAAACTGTTTTCCAGGGAACCCTGGAGTTTTTTTCAAGCTTACCAAGAGAAAACGGGTAAATAGTAAACAGGGTTCCCTGAAAGCCTGTCTACCGCTATCAATGCAACCTTCAATAATTTTTGAAATTTTCAGAAAATTTCATTTTCCCTCTGTGGGCCTCCCTCATCCAAAATCAGCATGCCAGTTGTTCCGCCATAAGAAGGAAATATGGAATTGATTATGTCGCAGTGTATTGCTGGAGTGTGAAATATTTTGACTGAGGATAGTCCTTAACATTATAGCAACATACAAAGTGTCAGATATAACACAATTCAGCTGAAAGATTATCATTTTCTTTGGCTGTGTTTGACTGCCACTCAGCTGTCTCTCTTTGCCAAAGACAGTCCCTGTTTTCTGGTACCTATTTTTCTCTTTAGATGAGTGCTATGTTAAATTTTTGCTAACATTTGCTAACCTGGCCATTGTTCAGGGTTTAATTTTCTTGCCAGGGTCTCCAGAAGTTAATTATCTGAGTGAGAAATGGGAGCATCTTTGCTGCATCTGTTTTTAAGTTGGTTTTAAATGAATATTTTATGCCATTTTATATAAACTCCTTAGAGATTTTTTTTTTTTATGAAGTGGTGTGTGTGCATGTTTGTATTAGGGTTGGATGAGAATTTTGATTCAGTTCGCTTTTCAAGTCAAATTTATCAAATCTGCACTTTCTGAAAATGAATTGGAACACAGCTATCATTTGAAATTCACACTAATTCAAATTTTGCAATGCAGTTTGCTAACCAAACAATGTTTACACAATGCATATATTAGGGGGACGTGTGCATAAAAATGAATATATGAGTGAGAATATTTTATTTTTTATTTTATTTTTTTTATTTAATTTAATTTATATACCGCCCTAAGCCCGAAGGCTCTCTGGGCGGTGTACATAAAAGGTAAAAGCAGGCACAATATATAAATACAATAAATATAATAACTCAAAAAAACAAAAACACACAAACAATACGAGAACCAAACAACATCCAGAATACAACATAGTAATAAAATACTGTAAAAAATACACTTTAAAATGCCTGGGAGTATAAAAAGGTTTTCACCTGACGCCGAAAAGATAGCAGCGTCGGCGCCAGGCATAACATGCAAAAATGCTTTTTATGATGAGAAATAGCTTGCAAAAATGCATACATTAGTCAAAATTGCCCCAAAATGTGTTTATTAGGAGAAATTTGCACTAAAATGCTGGAGAATTTTCATGATTTTGTTTTTAAAAAGCAAATAACTGCAAAATTGTAGAGAACTGGATTTAAATGAGAAACTTAGAAGATTGAAATTGATAGATCTTTCCATACCTAATAAAATAAAAAGTAGTGCATATCCATGTAAATGAATGTGCATGCTGAGGCTGCAATCCTATACATACTTACCTGAGCTGAGAGTAAGTCCCATTGAATTTTAATTGGGCTTATGTATGAGGACTTAGAGATATTATAAAACTGCAGCACAAAACAAGGTCTAGCTTGCCATTTCACATACTGCAGTTGCTAAGAAATATTTTGAACTGTTGATTACATATTGTAGGGCAACTATTTATTCCAAGTATATCTGTAACAACAACAAAGAATTAATTAATATAGCAAGTGAGAAGGGCATTCAGCAAAAGGAACTTAGGAAACTGCCTTATATTGATCCAGACCATTAGTCCACCCAACTCAATAAGAATATAAGATCATAAGAAGAGCCTGCTGGATCAGGCCAATAGCTCATCTGGTCCAGCATCCTGTTCTCACAGTAGCCAACCAGTTGCCCATGGGAAGCCCGCAAGCAGGACCTCTGTGCAAAGAGCACTGTCCCCTCCTATGTTTTCCAATAACTGGGATTTGGAAGTGTTGTTATTTATTTATTTATTTATTTAATTAATTAATTTGTATCCCGCCCTTCCTCCCAGCAGGAGCCCAGGGCGGCAAACAAGGCACCAAAAACACTTTAAAACATCACAAAAACAAATCCCAAAACACATTAAGACAAAACAGCATTAAAAACATTTTAAAAACTTTTTAAAAAGGGTTAAAACATTATTAAAAAACATATTAAGCAATTCTGACATACTGTTTATGCCTATGGAGACAGAGCAGGGCACTGCCTAGAGCGTAGCACTGCATAGATCTATCTAGAACAGCCTTTCCCAACCAGTGTGCCTCCAGATGTTGTTGGACCACAACTCCCATCAGCCTCAGCCACCATTTCCAATGGCTGAGGCTGATGGGAGTTGTGGTCCAACAACATCTGGAGGCATACCAGTTGGGAAAGGCTGATCTAGAATGACTTGCACTGACTCTTTTGGGTTTCATACAAGAGTCTTTCCAAGCCCATAAAAGGAGATACAGGATACTGAACCTGTTACCACTTCTGCATACAAAATATGCACTCTACCACTGAGATACAACCCTTTTCTAATGCATAAAATGTATGGGGCTTGGAACACAATCCAACTCATATTTCTGCCATGCTGGGGGGAGTTGGATGCAGCAGCCCCCCAGCTGAGATGGTAGGCTCCTGGTACCGCCAGGGTCCATCAGGAGAAGCCCCCTGCCTCTGCTGAGCTGCACTGCCACCAGGACCCTGCTCGCACCTCCAGGGGTCAACTGGAGGTCCACTGGGGACAGCCAGCTCAGAGGACGGAGAGCTAGTGGAAGCCCTGAAAATGGGGTGTTCTGGGGGTGTGGTGAGAGAGAAGCTACGGAGGGGACTTACGCGACTTCAAAGTCCCCCTTGGAGTGCTCCCCTGGGTCCCAATCCCCACAATAATTCTGCTGGCTAATAGGCCTGCACAGTAAAAAAATTACAGCGGTGGCCTGTGGGGACCGCTTACTTCCTGGTAAGCCTCTTCATAGGAGCTGGCTGTTCTCGTCCAACTCCCATACGCAACTGTCAATGGAGCTGACTCTCAGCTGGGTCAGCAGCTCCCAAGCGGCAAGTGGATGCCCTGGAGCTTTCCGCCAGCTCCTCCTTCATCAACTTCCCCTCTGGTGGCTTCCCATTATTTGTATTTCTCTTTAGGGAAGCAAGCAATTCATGGTATCAAAATTGGGGACCTATGCAAACATGTCCCTAGTTTTATGTATGAAATGTAGGAGGGAATTAATGTGCATTTAGTAAGCTTTATTGAAAGCAGAATAAATATGCATAGGATTTGGTTGTAAGGTCTGAGTATTCCAGCAATCATAACCATGAGTCTGAAATTTTCTCAGGAAGGAGATATATTCTCAACTGACAGGGGTTGGCCTAGATTTCTTTTTCTATAGTTTTTCTTAATATGCAGAAGCAAATGGATTGTGACCTTTGGTTAAGGTCAAAATGTGCTTATTCTATAAAGTGAAACCTACAAGCCTCAGCAGACCTGCTCTCAAAGTTTGTGCTGAGGCTAAAGTTCCACTGCATGTTTAGGACACTGTCAAGAAAAGAAGCGTGTGTGTATGATCTATACATAATAAAATAGCATTTTCTGCATCCTATTAATATTAAATAATGGTAGGAGGACACATCCTTGTGACATGAATTAATAATGGCGCCGGCAGACAAACAAATTGCCACTTTGGGTTCCTACTGGGAGGAAGGGTGGGATATAAATCAAATAAATAAATAAATTTGCAGAAGCAGCACAATATTTCTACCACAAACAATACTGAATACCTGTCCTATAATTCATCCAGATGTTGCTGAAATCAGATGGCGAGCAAACATTGTAAATTAAACTGGCAGCTTCTGGAAATTGTGCCACAATTTACAACTCCTGCAGTAGTCCAGTTTGAGGTGCACGGGTCTGCCTGTGGAGGAAGCGGCTTGAGGATTGCCGTTGCTGGCAATAGGTTCTTTGCGTCTCCCAGGGCTTGTGTAGTATTGTTCAGTATGGGGGGGGGGAATGTGGATTTTGGGGATCATCAGAGCAGAGTTCAGATCCTCTCTCAGTCCAGATCCAAACTTACTTTTCAGTCATGAAATAAGTGCAACTACCCACATCCCACACTTGAGAAGTCATCACTTCTGAGCTGCAGTTCTTACCATTTAATTTCATTGGATGACCCTGATTTCTAATATTAGGAGAGAAGAAGAATAAAAATCCAGTTTAGGGAAAAGCTGTGGAAACTCACAGCATCCAGGATTGGTCTGCAAAGACATCAAACATGCTTACTGTCAGGAACTCCACTGCCATATTTGATTTTAGCAAAATTCTCATCCATCCTTAAAACCAACCCAGTGGCTCATTGGATTGTGCTGTTAAAGTATCTTAGATCAAAGGTGCCTTGATTTAACTGATTTAGCACTGTTTTCAAACAGTTATTTTTCTTTCTTATGCCAGTAAAAAGTTAAATGTAGAATGTACCCTAATTTTTTCCTGGTATGTACTGTAGATGTTCATTGCTATTTTGTATTAAGCTGCTGTGCTATTGAGATTAATTTCTTCATCATAGCTTTTATTCAGAACTCTAAAGAGCATTCTTTCTCTATTTGCCAGTTAATAGCACAAATAAGAGCAAATTGCACTATATCTGTCACAAAACAAAAGGCCGCTTCATTAATTGGTGGGTCTATCTGGATCACAGGTATTTGTTGTACTTAATGAATCAAGAATACATAAAATAGAAATACTCATCATGGATCAGCATGCTACAATTTAAACATACCTGTTTTTGATTATGATTAGACCAGAGATAAAGAACTGGTGGGTAGACTAGGGATGAGCAGCTTTATTTGGCGCCAAATGTTCATAACAAATTTAAGTTGTAGTTATAACAACCCTGTGGAAACTTGATGGGTAGAATTGTTGTCTCATGTGCATTCTGGACAGGCAAAGTACCCTAGCATCAGCCCCTCAAATTGATGACCTCTCTCCTGTGTGTGTGTGTGTGTGTCACGCGGAATGTCTGAGGATAGCCCCAAGCATGGGATCCAAGCCAGAGGAAGGAGGCAGGGGCCAAGTTGATGGCAGTGGTGGTGTGGTGGAGGAATAAAGCAGGGAAGCGCAGCTCCAGGTCCTTTTCCAAAGTGTGAATGATGATGCCATTCACTAGGGGTCCAGGGTAATTGACCAACCTTCCTTGCTCTGGCAAATAAATGTGATAATAAAGCTTTCACGTTTTGCTATTGTTTGCATAGATGAGTAAGAGAATAAGGACAAGAAGCAGATACTGAACACCTTTTCTTTGATGGGGTTCCTACTTCAGACTAGCAGTTTAAATGGCAATGCTTCTTTGCAATATTGTTTGCATTTTAATTAATCCAATATGGTTTACAAATTGAACCCACACAGTCAGAGGTATGTTCAGTGGAGCTCATTCCCAGGAAACTGCACATAAAATTACAGCCTTGCTGATCCTAATGAATTGGGTATTATGTTGTACAGTCCTTTTTGTAGTTTCCTAGGAATAAGATCCATCGAACCTACTTCTGACTGCATAGGTCCAATTTGTAAAACACGCTGAATTAATTAAAATACAAACGGTATTGGAAATAGGTGTTACCATTTATACTGCTAGTGTGAAATAGGAATCCCATGAAACTATGCAGTCAGAAATAAGTTCAATGGAGCTTTTTCCTAGGAAACGGCTCATAGGATTACGGTCTTGCAGGTTATGTTCTGTACTGCTACTTTTTGGGATGAGAATGAAGGGGGTGGATTAACGTAACTGCTTGCCCTTTTGAACTCTCCTTGGGTAGTGTGGCTTTGGCCTGCTGTGGACTTGCCTTGGGGCATAGCTAGCAGACTATCATGATGCACTCCTGCACTTCAAAATGTATCCCTACACTACTGGTCAAGTGGGAAACTGGAGGGAGCAGCAGCCCTCTTGGTGCACAAGGTCTCCAGTTGAAAATCCCTAGCCTCTTACACCTTTTCAAGAGTTAGATACCATAGACAATTACTGAAATAGAAGCTGCAGTGCTGCCCTGCTGCATTGGTGCCCCTGAAGAGCAGCCAGGATCTCACTCCTTCTCCTGCTGGCCAGCCACCTTGGCACACAAGGTCCCCAGTTCAAAATCCCCAGCTTCTTTCACCTTGTCAAATATTAGATCAGAGCTTGGAAAAGTTACTTGTTTGAACTACAACTCCCATCTGCCCCAGCCAGCATGGCCACTGGATTGGGCTGATGGGAGTTGTAGTTCAAACAAGTAACTTTTCCAAGCTCTGGATCAGATACCATAGGTGTATCTAATTCTCCTCCCCACACCCTTATCCATATCATTCTCTCTCTCTCTCTGTCTCACGCACGCACGCACGCACACACACAAGCCACACCGATTATATTCAACAGTGGCAATGAAGTCAGTGAATGAATTATGGATAACTTCAAGAGTCTAAGATGGAAGAACTTGACAAATCCCTTACAACTCACACAATTTTATTTGTGGACTGGGAATCCCAGGAAACTGCACATAAAATTACAGCCTGTGTGATTGCCCTGTTTTTGACAGCATGTATGAAAAGTTTCTCATAACCGCAAAGCATATGAATATCGATCTAATTTGCAAAGAAAAAAAATCAATTCCTGTTTCCCAGTAATAATAATAATAATAATAAATTTTTATTTGTTAGTCGCCCATCTGTCTGAATTAACAGACACTCTGGGCGACGTACAACAATATAAAATAAAATATAAAACATATACAATCACCAATCACAATATTAACATCAATTCATCTAAAACCATCCTTCAATTAATACAGTATAAAAACCTAACCCGCCCCAGAAATCCCATAGGCCTGCCTGAATAGCCAGGTCTTTAAGGCTTGGCGAAAAGCCATCAGGGAGGAGGCATGTCGGAGGTCAAACGGAAGCAAGTTCCAGAGGGTGGGGGCCACGATCGAAAATGCCCTCTCTCTGGTCCGCACCAGCCTAGCTGTTTTCACCGGTGGGACCGAGAGAAGGTCTTGTGAGGCTGATCTTGTTTGGCGGCATATTTGGTGATACTGGAGGCGTTCCTTCAGATAAACTGGGCCGAAACCGTATAGGGTTTTAAAGGTTAGTACCAACACCTTGAATTGGGCCCGGTATACAACTGGCAACCAGTGTAGCTCTATCAACACTGGGGTGACATGATCCCGGCAACAGCTCTGCTTTATCAAGCGTGCCGCCGCATTCTGTACCGGTTGCAGTTTCCGGACCATCTTCAAGGGTAACCCCACGTAGAGCGCATTACAGTAGTCTAGTCGAGAGGAGACCAGGGCATGTATCACCCGTGGGAGCAGATGAATAGGAAGGTAGGGTCGCAGCCTCTGTACTAGATGTAATTGGTACCAAGCTGCCCGGCTCACTGCCGCAACCTGAGCCTCCATAGACAGCTGGGAGTCCAAAATGACCCCTAGGCTGCGGACCTGGTCCTTTAGGGGTAATCTCACCCCATTAAGTACCAAGTCAAAATTTCCCAACCTTCTCTTGTCCCCCACTAGCAACACCTCGGTCTTGTCGGGATTAAGCTTCAGCCTGTTCTCTCCCATCCATCCACTTACGGACTCCAGGCAATTGGACAAGGTATCCACAGCCAACTCTGGTGAAGATTTAAACGAGAGATACAGCTGCGTGTCATCCGCATATTGGTGACACCGCAGCCCAAAACTCCTGATGATGGCTCCCAGCAGTTTCATATACATGTTGAATAGCATGGGGGAGAGGATAGAACCCTGTGGCACACCACAATTAAGAGGCCAAGGGTCTGAAACCTCATCCCCCAATGCCACCCATTGATATCTGCCGGAGAGATAGGAACGGAACCACTGTAAAACAGTGCCTCCTATTCCCAATCCCTCCAGGCGATTTAAAAGGATACTGTGGTCAACGGTATCGAAAGCCGCTGAGAGATCCAGGAGGACGAGGAATGTATATTCACCCCATCCAACGCCCTCCTCATATCATCCACCAGAGCGACCAAGGCTGTTTCAGTTCCATGTCCAGTCCTGAAGCCCGACTGGAAAGGATCTAAATAATCTGCTTCCTCCAAGTGTGTCTGTAACTGTTTAGCCACCACTCGCTCAATCACCTTGCCCAAGAATGGTAAATTAGAGACTGGGCAAAAGTTGTTTAACTCTTGGGGATCCAAGGAGGGCTTTTTCAAAATAGGTTTTATCACTGCCTCCTTGAGGGCTGATGGCATTACGCCCTCCTCCAAGGACGTATTTACCATTGCCTTGATCCCCTTGCCCAGTCTCTCTTTACAGCTCATAACGAGCCATGAAGGGCAAGGATCAAGCAAGCAAGTGGTTGGTTTCACAGTAGAGAACACCTTGTCCACTTCCTCAGAGAGAAGAGGCTGAAACCGATCCCAGCAGACCGGATTGCAACTGGCCGCCTCTGGACCACTACCTGTAACCACGATGTGTGGCATCTTGCCCTTTAGGTGATCGATTTTATCTGCAAAGTGTTTTGCAAATGTGTCACAGGAGGCTTTTCATTGTTCCATAGGGTCCTGAGCAACTGGACCGACCAGGCTTCGGACCACTTGGAACAACCTCCTGGGACAACACTCTGCCGACACAATAGAGGCAGCAAAGAATTGCCTCTTTGCTGCCTTTGTTGCCCGCTGGTAGGCTGCTATTGCCGCTCTAACCAGTGTCCGGTCGTCTTCAGCGCGAGATTTCCGCCATCGGCGTTCTAGCTGTCTCACCTCCTGTCTCAGACCGCGTAACCGTGGTGTATACCAGGGTGCAGTCTGAGTTCTATTCAGGGGGAGAGGACGTTTCGGTGCCACCTGGTCTATTGCCCTAGTGATCTCCCTATTCCACTCCATCACCAGGGTTTCGACCGGGTGTCCTTCAGTTGGCTCTAAATCACCCAGCGCATTCAGGAATCCTTTAGGTTCCATCAGGTGTCTGGGGCAGACCATCCTAATAGGCCCTTGTCCCCTGCGGAGGGTATGCGGCAGTGAGAGATCCATATTCACCAGGTAGTGGTCTGACCATGACACAGGGCTAGAAGAAACAGTCCCCATTTTCAGAACACTTCCCTCCTCTCCCGAGACAAACACAAGGTCAATAATATGACTGGCTACATGGGTGGGACCCATATTACTTAGGTGCAGTTCCCACGAAGTCATGGTTTCAATGAAATCCCGAGGGGCTCCAGTGAGAGCGGCCTCGGCATGCACGTTGAAATCCCCCAAGACCAATAAGTTCGGGGTAAACAGCCGCACAGCCGAGACCACCTCGAGCACCTCGGTCAGGGAGTCTGCTGTGCAGCGGGGTGGGCAGTACACAAGCAGAATCCCTAAACTGCCCTTTGGTCCCAACCTCCAGTACATACAATCAACAAACTTGGTCTCATGAAGAGGGGGTCTGGTGAAAACCAAGGACTCCCGATAAATAACTGCCACCCCCCCTCCCCACCTACCAATCCTCGGCTGCTGTGCGTATTGGAAACCCGCTGGGCACATGGCCTCAAGTATGGGAGCTGAGGCCTCATCCAGCCAGGTTTCCGTAATGCACACCAGGTCTGCGTTCTCATCCAGGATAAGATCATGGATGAGCGATGTTTTCTGAGCTACAGACCTGGCGTTACACAACAGCAGTCGAAGGTTGGATAAACAAGTAACTAATCCAGGAAGCCACTACCTTTGCTCTGGCAATCACAAAGTAGCATCCAATGCATTTTGATACTTGTGGATACATGAAATTTACATGAGATTTGCAAAATGTATTTTTGTTATCTGGATAAATGAAATTATGACTGAGGTAAAATGTGAAATCCAATTCTGGCATACTGGAATTTTATATCCTTCAAATTTCATTATTCATATGTTATATTGACTTTGATTGTTAATTGCTGTTATACTCTGAGGCCAAACAAATAATTTAAACTGCAGATTTGTTGCTGTTATACTCCGTGGCCAAACAAATAATTTAAACTCTGCAGGTTTGTTAATTATGTGTTGAAGTATTTGTTGCATGACTGAGATGCAAGTTCCGTTCTTCCCATAAAGAATGAACAATGGATGCTTTGCTTATCACAGAGACTTTGGTTTCATAGACCACAAAAAAGAAATCACTCACTTTTGTCCTTGACAGGAATACATTGTTCCATAGAACGCTGAAACTTGCTTTGGTGAAGTTAAATTTGATTGCCCTTTCATTTTTTTAAATGTTGCTTTCTTTGGTGCTATAACCCCTGTCAAAATGTGGGAAGTCCTGGTAAGTTTTATGGCAGCTGAACTTTATTTCCAAGAGCTCTAGAGTTGCCTTCTAAGCATGTGATAACTAAACAGTTTTTAGCATCTCTTGGAAACTTTGCCAGCTGGAAAGGGCTCTGTAATGGGGTCAATGTCTTCATTTGAAAAGATTGATCTAGCTGCCATTTTGATGTCTCTCTCTGCTATAGAGTTTCTTCCTGATTAGATTTTCAAAACATCTAGGTACGTGAGACAAGTCCTTTTGACCATTGCAGTACTTGGTCCTTTAGATTCCAGGGCTATGTGAATTCTACGCTGTAAGAAAATTACATTCAAATACTGCTCCAAGAAAAGCTAAATTCTGCAGACATAGGCTTAAAAAATTAGCTAGTGAACTTCCAGAGTCTTTCCAGATTATCAGTTCATGACACAGCAAATAGGCAACACAGACAAATGCAAAGTTCTGCATTTAAGCAAGCCCCAAATAATCATATGTGCAGGCATAACATGGGGGATAACTGGCTTGGCACTGCAATAGTATGTGTGGAAAAGATTTGGGATTGTATGGCTAACATGGTTTTACGCTTCATTCATAGAAAGAGCCATGGTTTCCAAGTCACTGCCAGTAATAGTTCAGTTTTATTCTGTACTAGTTAGACCTCATCTGGAGGACTGTGTCTAGTTCTGGGAGTCATCCTTAAAAGTATAGAAAAATTGTAACAGTTTCAGATGAGGGTAATTAAGATGGTAAGTGATATGGAAAACGATGTCCAGTGAAGAAAGGTTGGAGGAATTGGGTGGGTTTAGTCTGGAGAAAAGAGAAGATTGAGAGAGCCATCATAGCACACAGGGCTGCTGCATTGAAGAGGGCCAAAGCTTGTTTTCTTCATCTAGAGGCCAGGACTACATCAAGGGACAGTGGAGAATTCAATCAGCTGGTATTTAAAGGCAAACCTACCTAATTCACACTATTTGAAATGATACACAAACTGCAACGTAGCTATCCTTCAATAGTCATATCTCTCTGAAGTTTGCAATGCAGTCCTCCAACCAAGTAATGTGTGCAAAAATTCATATGCTAGGGTAAAATGATAGATGCTAATGTTATTAGTGAAAATAACAAAAGTGCTTTGCAAAAATGTGTATTAGGCAAAATTGCACACATGATGAATTTTCATGGGGATTTTTTTTAAAAAGAATTGCTCATTACTGCAGAAATGTGGAGAACTGAATTGAAGACTGAAACAGTGAGAAAGGGAGAGAACCATAACAGACAAATCCTAAATACATCTAATGGGCTTAAGTAATAGGACGGGAGTTTTCAGCTGCACTTTAAGAGGAAACCGCTTGATCATAAGAGCGGTGTGACAATGGAACCCAATAACCTCAGGAAATGGTGCTGGGTTGTCTGTAACTGGAGATCTCCCAGTAGGCTAGAGAGCCATCTGTTGGGGATGCTTTAGCTCTGGTTTTCCTGCCATGAGCAGGGGAGTGGACTAGATGGCCTTTAAGTGCCCTCCCAATTCCATGTTTTTTACTTATTTAACAAAATTCATATACCGCTTGATTGTAGAAAACCTCTGATTTACAAAAAACATTAAAATTATCAGTAAAACAGTTAAAGACAAGTAATTAAAAACATTGTTAAAACAAAGACTGAAAAGATTAAAACACATTAGCATCTAGAATATTTTATGAAGCACAGACTATACTTCATGATGATAGATGCTTGCAAAAACATGGTTGTTTTCCCAACCAGTGTGGTAGTTGTGCTGGAGTGCTGCATTACTATTGCAGGGCATGCGCAGGAGCTGAAACTCAGCTAGAATGGTATCTTTGTTTTCCCCTCACCCCCTGGGACAAATAGCAGCTTCCTGCACAGGAAGAATTTCAACTGGGAAAATGAAAGTGAAAGCCCAGTGTGTCAGAAAATAAAGTTTGCCACCACTAACAGAAGTTTGGGAAACATCAGTCTACCATGCCTGACTTGGGAACTGAGGTCTTGGGTAGGGATGTGGTGTAGGAGAAAGCAGTTTTGCTTGCATTTTAATAAGAAACTACCTAATTCACATTTCCCAAACCAATATGTGAATCTAAACACTGCTGTCCTTTGGAAGTCGCACTTCTCCAAATGTTGCAATGCAGTTCATAGAATCACAGAATAGTAGAGTTGGAAGGGGCCTATAAGGCCATCGAGTCCAACCCCCTGCTCAATGCAGGAATCCAAATCAAAGCATTCCCAACAGATGGCTCTCCACCTGTCTCTTGAATGCCTCCAGTGTCGGAGAGCCCACTACCACTCTAGGTAATTGGTTCCATTGTCGTATAGCTCTAACAGTTAGGAAGTTTTTCCTGCTGTCCAGTTGAAATCTGGCTTCCTGCAACTTGAGCCTATTATTCCATGTCCTGCACTCTGGGACGATCGAGAAGAGATCCCGGCCCTCCTCTGTGTGACAACCTTTCATGTACTTGAAGAGTGCTATCATATCTCCCGTCAGTCTTCTCTTCTCCAGGCTAAACATGCCCAATTCTTTCAGTCTCTCATAGGGCTTTCTTTCCAGTCCCCTGATCATCTTTGTTGCCCTCCTCTGAACCCGTTCCAGTTTGTCTGCATCCTTTTTGATGTGCGGAGACCAGAACTGGACACAATATTCAAGATGAGGCCTAACCAGTGCTGAATAGAGGGGAACTAGTACTTCACGCGATTTGGAAACTATACTTCTGTTAATGCAGCCTAATATAGCATTTGCCTTTTTTGCAGCCACATCACACTGTTGGCTCATATTCAGCTTGTGATCAACGACAATTCCAAGATCCTTCTCACATGTTGTACTGCTGAGCCAAGTATCCCCCATTTTATAACTGTGCATTTGGTTTCTTTTTCCTAAGTGTAGAACTTTGCATTTATCCCTGTTGAATTTCATTCTGTTGTTTTCAGCCCAATGCTCCAGCCTATCAAGGTCCCTTTGAATTTTGTTTCTGTCTTCCACGGTATTAGCTATGCCCCCCAGTTTTGTACCATCTGCAAATTTGATAAGCATGCTCTGTACCTCCTCATCCAAGTCGTTAATAAAAATGTTGAAGAGCGCTGAGCCCAGGACCGAGCCCTGTGGTACCCCACTCGTTACTTCCGCCCAGTTTGAGAAGGAACCATTGATAAGCACTCTTTGAGTACGATTCTGGAGCCAACTGTGTGTAAAATGAATATATAAGGGGAAAGTGCATAACAATGCATGTGTTAGTGAAAATAAGCTACAAAAACACATTATTTAGGCGAAATTGCTTGCAAAAATGTGTATACAGTGAGAAATTCACATTACAATGTGGTGAGGATTTTTTTAAAAAAAATTGTGAGTTGCTGCACAACTGTTGAGAATGAATTAGTCCCTTTTAAATAAAGGATGTCTGGGAGGATCAGTGAATAACAAATATAATAAATAAATAAAATGAAAATCTAAGCGAACCAAAATGGACAGATTCATCCTTCCCATGTCTCAGGTAAAGGGTCTTAGCCAGCCCTGCTAACTCAGATGCCAGATATGGAGACCTTGGACATGCCAAGCATATTCTCTGAGCTCAGAGGAGTCCCTGGGATGTATGTTTGGCGCTGTCTTTTGACCTGGTTTGTGCTGTAGTTCTTGACAGGTCATTGTAGAGTGTGTGGAAGCCACAGTCTGTTTTGCCGTGCTCTAGAGGGCAAACACTTTGCAAGGTGTGGAAGAAACAAGCTTCACTCTGAGTTTAGGTTACAAGTCTGACAGAGGCATCCTTTATCTAAACATACAAGTGCAAGGAGAGACAAACTGACAGAGTTTCCCCTGACATCATGAGTAATCCTCCAACCATCACAAGTCTAATCATGACCATAAACTCTACTGTTCAGTTTCATGCAATTTCTTTGCTTCCTTTTCAGATATTTTGACCTCACTTTCTATTCATTGTTGTGAATATACACACAACATTCTTGTCCCACCAAGGCATACACCTCACCTTTGCTGTCTAGGATATAATTCAATGCCATTCTATATTGAATGACCATTTGCTTTATAACAAACATTTCTTGACCTATTTCCCTAAGACTGAGGACTGTAGTGGTGGCCATTTTTTCTAAAGAGGCAGTGAGTTCTTTTGCATGTTTAAATAAAGGATGTCTCTATCAGACATGTCACCTAAATGCAGAGTGAAGCTTATTTCTTCCACAAAGGGCATACCTTGAAGGAATTCAAAATAAGGGACAGAAAACATAACAGGAGGCAGGCAGAGAATTACTATTTTTAGGGAATTGAAGGTGGTATGGTAAAGGCAGTGTTGTGTTTGGGTTTGTCATCCTGTTGTGTCTGATTGAATGAGAAAATATATTTTAAAAGGTGTTTGTAGTGCCCCCATCAAGATCTGAACAGGGTGGTTCATGACAGATGCTCTTGGAGTTCGCTGATTCATAGGTCGCCATAAGTCGTAATCAACTTGAAGGCACATAGCAACTACAAGTGCCCCCATATCCAGCACTGAAGAACATATCTCCCATTTCTTTGTCATTATTTAAACAGCATTCCCAGCAAGACTATCCCATGCACACATACCAAGTGGCAAAACTTTTTATTTGTTATTTATGAAAAATAATTTTATCCCATATTTTGTCTCAGTCACAAGTTTTAAAAAACATAATGCGAGCAAAATAATAAAAGGAAACAGAACTAAAACAAAAAAACAGAGTCAACTAAAACACAACTCACAGCAACAGAGGAAAGAACTTAAATCAACCCAACTTGGGGGGCAGGATGTAAGATTTTAAGAAAACACTGTAAAGCCAACAGAGAGGAGACCAACCAAGCCTCCCAAGGCAGGGAGTTCCACAGTCTTGCTGGCTTTTTCCTGCATCCCAGGAAACTGATCATCTGATGGCAGTGGGATATGGTGCAAGGCCTCCAACGAGGAATGCAGTGGGTTGCCAGACTCATGAGGAAGAGAAGGTAGTCCTTTAAATAGTTTGGTCCCAAATCCTTCTGGGCTGTGAAAGCCTACTTTCAATTGTGCCCAGAAACCAACTCCTCCCTCCCTTTCTTCCCTCACATCTGAACAGTTGTCACACAGTTGCTGCAGGAACAGGGCTAGTGTGAAGCTGCACATTGCAGAGGGGAGCTACAGACATTGCTTCTTTAAAAGGATCTGTACAAACTCTTTAAGATTGATGTTCAGCTCTGAAGGAGAAGCCAAAAATTACAGCCAAGATAAATTTGCAGTGCTGTGTAGAGCATTCCCCATCTGAGCACTGCAAAGCAATTTATGTACAAACATTAAGTAATTAAGCTTCACTCTGAACACTCTCTCCCTTTTAGATTAGCTTCATGTGAGTAATTTGTTGGCATTTACACAGTCAATTTAATTAAATTAACAAGTCAGTTGCCTGGAGTTTTGACACTGCAGGGCAGTCCTTGGGGACCTTTTTCCCAGGGCAGGGGAAAGTATATACACATCAGAGAACAGGACTACAATTTATGGTGGCTCTAGTGACTGAATGGTGGTGACAAGGGCTGGTTGCACCAGGCATATTGAGCTGGGTAGACTCGGCATCTGAGAAACTGATATTCTGGGTTCCATTATTTCTCAGTGAAACAATATGAGAACAGAAACACAGCCATCCTTCAAAATTCACACTTATCTTAATTTTGCAATGCAGTTCTCCATCCAAACAATTTTTGCAAAAATGCATATATTAGGGGAAAGTGTGCATAAAAATGAATATATAAGTGAAGATAACACAAAATGCATTTGTGTTAGTTGAAATTGATTGCAAAAATGTGTGCATAATTTTTATGATTTTTTAAAATCAAATTGCTGCAGAAATGTAGAGAACTGAATTTGTGATTGGAAAAATGAGACACTGAGAAAAGAAAAACTGGCAGATCTTTCCACTCCTGCTGGGCACCTACTTGGAAGTCACGCGATTAAACTACATTTTGGAAGATTCAGGACAGACAAAAGATAGAACTTTTTCATACAGCACATAGTTAAAATATGGAATTTGCTCCCACAAGATGTGGATGGAGGTCATACATGGCCATTGGGACAACCATTGATAGCCTTCTCCTCCTCCTCCTCCTCCTCCTCCTCCATGAATTTGTCTAAACCTCTTTTAAAACCCTCCAAGTTGGTAGCCATTATTACATCTTGTGGGAGTGAGCTCTAGTTTAACTATGTGCTGTATGAAGAAGGATTTCCTTTTGTCTGTCCTGAATCTTCCAACATTCAGCTGCATTGGATGATCCCTTTGTTTGGGCTCTAGTATTGAGAGGGAGAAAAACGTTATCTTCACCATGTATAATCTTATACACCTCTATTGTGTCTCCCTTACTTGCCTTTCTTCTGAACTAAAAAGCCCCAAATGTTGTAACCTGTCCTCATAGTGGATTTGTCCCAGCCACTTGCTATTTTCTGCACCTTTTCCAGCTCTACAATATTCTTTTTTGAGGTGCAGCAACCAGAACTGTGAACAGTATTCCAAGAGCGGCTATAGCATGATGTAGTAGTTAGAGTGTTGGACTTGGACTGGGTAGGCCCAGGTTCAAATCCCCACTCAGCCATGAAGCTCATAGGTGGCTTTGGGGAAGTCCCTCTCAGCCTAACACACCTCACATGGCTGTTGTGAGGATAAAACAAGTGTGATGGAGAAACAGCCATGTGTGCTGCTCTGAGCTCTTTGAACGAAAGAGGAAATACAGATGTTGCAAATAAGACAAAAAGAAAGCCAATTGACTCAGTGTAATAATAAGGAAACGTCATACGTTCATGTGACTGCAGGCAGTAGTTTGTGGGGAAGTGGAGTGATTAGATAAACTTATTTCCATTTCAGACCCTGTTCTGGAATTCTTCTATAATAGAATAGGTCGGAAAGGACCACAGCTCATTATACAGGAGTTGATGAAAACTATTTACAAGTGTCAGCTGATACCATACACAGCTTGTGTTCTTGGATTTGTGCCTTCTGTTCATTTTTTTTTCCTCCTGGAGAATTATAGAAACGTTGCGGTTTAATCCAGCTCTGCTTGTCCTGACAAGATCAAGCTTGACAATAGAAATGTGACCCAAATTGCATGTTAGTCTTTCAGATTCCCCATTCTTAGAGATAAACAGAATTACAGAGAAATAATTAAGTATAATATATCCAGTATCCCTTCTACTACATTAAAGCATGGGATGACATCTTTATAGAAAAAGAATGGGGTGTTTTTCATAGCTCTTGAAATTATGACCATGATTGGAATGGAGGAATGATATTGCCATGACATTGTCACCCATGCAAGTCCATATTCCTAAATGAGAACATTGTCAATATCATTCCAGAAGGGGGTGGGTGGCTTGCTGCCTGACCCACAAGTGCTCGAGCAGATTACTCTGTCCTCTCCCCAGAATAACTAATTATTTAATCCCTGAGACCTGAAACATGGGATAGGAGTCAACTAACCAGGGATTTGTGGGTCTTCAATGCCGGTTGGGCAAGGGTGAGACAGGACCTCCACAGATGTTACACAGTGGCCAACCAGATACCTGTCACTTACCACAAGCAGGACATGAGCACATACCACTCCCCATACTCGTGTTAAGAACATAAGAACATAAGAAGAGCCTGCTGGATCAGGCCAGTGGCCCATCTAGTCCAGCATCCTGTTCTCACAGTGGCCAACCAGGTGCCTGGGGGAAGCCCGCAAGCAGGACCCGAGTGCAAGAACACTCTCCCCTCCTAAGGCTTCCGGCAACTGGTTTTCAGAAGCATGCTGCCTCTGACTAGGGTGGCACAGCACAGCCATCACGGCTAGTAGCCATTGATAGCCCTGTCCTCCATGAATTTGTCTAATCTTCTTTTAAAGCCGTCCAAGCTGGTGGCCATTACTGCATCTTGTGGGAGCAAATTCCATAGTTTAACTATGCGCTGAGTAAAGAAGTACTTCCTTTTGTCTGTCCTGAATCTTCCAACATTCAGCTTCTTTGAATGTCCCCGAGTTCTAGTATTATGAGAGAGGGAGAAGAACTTTTCTCTATCCACTTTCTCAATGCCATGCATAATTTTATACACTTCTATCATGTCTCCTCTGACCCGCCTTTTCTCTAAACTAAAAAGCCCCAAATGCTGCAACCTTTCCTCGTAAGGGAGTCGCTCCATCCCCTTGATCATTCTGGTTGCCCTCTTCTGAACCTTTTCCAACTCTAGAATATCCTTTTTGAGATGAGGCGACCAGAACTGTACACAGTATTCCAAATGCGGCCGCACCATAGATTTATACAACGGCATTATGATATCGGCTGTTTTATTTTCAATACCTTTCCTAATTATGGCTAGCATGGAATTTGCCTTTTTCACAGCTGCCGCACACTGGGTCGACATTTTCATCGTGCTGTCCACCACAACCCCGAGGTCTCTCTCCTGGTCGGTCACCGCCAGTTCAGACCCCATGAGCGTATATGTGAAATTAAGATTTTTTGCTCCAATATGCATAATTTTACACTTGTTTATATTGAATTGCATTTGCCATTTTTCCACCCATTCACTCAGTTTGGAGAGGTCTTTTTGGAGCTCTTCGCAATCCCTTTTTGTTTTAACAACCCTGAACAATTTAGTGTCATCAGCAAACTTGGCCACTTCACTGCTCACTCCTAATTCTAGGTCATTAATGAACAAGTTGAAAAGTACAGGTCCCAATACCGATCCTTGAGGGACTCCACTTTCTACAGCCCTCCATTGGGAGAACTGTCCGTTTATTCCTACTCTCTGCTTTCTGCTTCTTAACCAATTTCTTATCCACAAGAGGACCTCTCCTCTTATTCCATGACTGCTAAGCTTCCTCAGAAGCCTTTGGTGAGGTACCTTGTCAAACGCTTTTTGAAAGTCTAAGTACACTATGTCCACTGGATCACCTCTATATGCTTGTTGACACTCTCAAAGAATTCTAATAGGTTACTGAGACAGGACCTTCCCTTGCAGAAGCCATGCTGGCTCTGCTTCAGCAAGGCTTGTTCTTCTATGTGCTTAGTTAATCTAGCTTTAATCATACTTTCTACCAGTTTTCCAGGGACAGAAGTTAAGCTAACTGGCCTGTAATTTCCGGGATCCCCTCTGGATCCCTTTTTGAAGATTGGCGTTACATTTGCCACTTTCCAGTCCTCAGGCACGGAGGAGGACCCAAGGGACAAGTTACATATTTTAGTTAGCAGATCAGCAATTTCACCTTTGAGTTCTTTGAGAACTCTCGGGTGGATGCCATCCGGGCCCGGTGATTTGTCAGTTTTTATATTGTCCATTAAGCTTAGAACTTCCTCTCTCGTTACCACTATTTGTCTTAGTTCCTCAGAATCCCTTCCTGCAAATGTTAGTTCAGGTTCAGGGATCTGCCCTATATCTTCCACTGTGAAGACAGATGCAAAGAATTTATTTAGCTTCTCTGCAATCTCCTTATCGTTCTTTAGTACACCTTTGACTCCCTTATCATCCAAGGGTCCAATTGTCTCCCTAGATGGTCTCCTGCTTTGAATGTATTTATAGAATTTTTTGTTGTTGGTTTTTATGTTCTTAGCAATGTGCTCCTCAAATTCTTTTTTAGCATCCCTTATTGTCTTCTTGCATTTCTTTTGCCAGACTTTGTGTTCTTTTTTATTTTCTTCATTCGGACAAGACTTCCATTTTCTGAAGGAAGACTTTTTGCCTCTAAGAGCTTCCTTGACTTTGCTCGTTAACCATGCTGGCATCTTCTTGGCCCTGGCGGTACCTTTTCTGATCTGCGGTATGCACTCCAGTTGAGCTTCTAATAGAGTGTTTTTAAACAACTTCCAAGCATTTTTGAGTGATGTGACCCTCTGGACTTTGTTTTTCAGCTTTCTTTTTACCAATGCCCTCATTTTTGTGAAGTTTCCTCTTTTGAAGTCAAATGTGACCATGTTGGATTTTCTTGGCAATTGGCCAGTTACATGTATGTTTAATTTAATAGCACTGTGGTCACTGTGTTCTCCAACTTCTGGTATTCAGAGGCATGGTACCTCCAATAGTGGAGGTATTGTGTGGTTGTCATAAATAGTAGCTATGGAAAATCAAGTTTTCTATAGTTGACCACTTTTATAGAAAAGGGGTTTGTGTCTTCCCAGGTTTTCTGTGCATGGTAGTGTTTGGTATGCTTAGGGGCAAGCTACATTTTACATGCAAACATGTGTAACAAAACCCTAATACTGTTTTTCTTTTAAAATAAAAGGACCTTTGAGTGCCTGGAAGCAAGAGGGAGGTGATGTGCTTAACTCTTTCCCTGATTACTGTTTTTTCATTGCAAATTTGTTCATTGTAGCTTCTCCTCTCTCTTCTCGATGAGGTTTTACATTTCTAGGAGGAAGAAGGAACAGGCAAAAGATTGGGTGGCTTGGTATCAGCAGCAGGCTTCCTATTGAGGAACATGGCTTTTTAAAGCATCCCATAATTGCTAACAATTAAAATCCTCATTCTTAGTGGAAAAGAATTGTGTGCCACCCCAATCTCTGAGTAGTGTGAGACTTCCAGGAGTTCCTGCACTTTACCCGCAGTTTAGTTTCCTTGGAAAGGAGGTTAGCAGAGACTATGGCATCTTCTAGGATATATGGTTTATTTACACATACAACCTAAGATGGAGGGGGTTTGCTGTATTAATAGTCCAATAGATCCCAAAGCCATGATGCAGAGAGCAAGCCCTGTGTCTTCCTAGTTCCCAGCTTCTTCTCAACATGAGACTAAAAACAAGCCTCTCCTTGGCTCCATGATGGGCCTCTCCCCTGAAAAGAGTTCCAATAACAACATAATCTCTATGTACTATATTCTTACATGTGCTGATGGTGATCACTTGACAATTCCATTAACTCACAGGCTAGCTTAACAAAGGAAGCTAGTCTGACCGGTAGAGCAGGTTTCTTGCTTGCATATCCCAGCTTCAGATACAAGATCACAGGCTTGAAGGGGACCCAAAGAAATAATCTATCCCACCTCTCAATCCATAACAGTATGTTTGGTATAATCACTCATCAGCCTTGCTGTTGTTTACAGTCTCCCTTTGAATGATGTCATCTTGTGCTAAACCAGTTGGAAAAGCTTGAAACATTTAACGGCATGATTTCTCTTTTGCAGAGACAGAAAGCGCACGTGAAAAAATGCCAGACGAAAGGAGCAATGGTCCGTTCAAACGAATATCCTGCACAAACCCATTTTACACTATCAAAGTAAGTACCTAGAGCAAAATTAATCTGTCTCTGCCCAGTTAGAGCTCCAAGAAAGAAAATAACATTGGTTTGGGGCAGATAAGATCCCCTCCCCCTCATAATATTAGAACACTCAGGGCTTTTTTCTGTTACCTGACAAATACAGTCTGTCTGAACCACTGTTTGTTTCATACAGCAGTTATACACATTTGGGCATGGCCTCCTTACATTTTAACTTTTTTTGATTTTGCAATATAAACAGGTTGTTTTGGAAAAAGTCCAGTCCTAGTTTTGATCCATTAGTGTCACTGATGCCAATTTCCTTCAAGTTTCCTTTTGTGCTGTCTGGTGAAGTGAACAGTGTGGGGAAGAAGGAGATGTTGAAGGATGTGTCAGTGAGGTGGCCTGGAAGGGTGCTTGTGGCATTGGGTCTAGTTGTAGGCCATTATGGGCGAGTGTCTGGGGTAAGGCAGTTGGCGGGGAGTGTCCCTCTTCTGTACTATCTAGAAGGTAATGATCGCTCAAGTGGGAGGTGTGGTGTTCTATAGATCAGTCATAACAAATTTGTTTTACAGGCAGGAGGTCACAGGTTCAGAACCAAACCATATGTCATACCAGATTGGCATTGCATATACCTTTTTTAAAACAGTAAATAGCAGCCATCAGGATTGGTAGTACAGCACACGAACAGAGGGAGTTAACTCTTTCCTCCCATGCTGCAGTCCCAAAGGCACCCCCACCCCACTCCACTATTTGACACAGGAGTGCAGGTGTCTTTTTTACCAATGGGAGCTTCCAAATGGCAGCTTTGGAGGGGGTGATTTTGGGGGGGATGACTGGCATGACAGGAAAAGGTTAATCCCACTCTCCCTGCTTGCCATGGTCCTAATCCTGATTGATGGCTGCTATTTACAGTTTTTTAAAAAATATATTTTAAACAAGATACACACATTTAACTTCACTTGTCCTTTTGGCCCCCCTCAGTCCCCCAAATCTCCAGTTGAAAGGATTTCAGGAGGCCAGGCTGGAGTCCCTGAAAAGCTGCTCCCAGTCAGAGTAGACAATATTGGGCTCAATTGGCCTTTGCTACCTTTACCTGTAATCAGAGCTTGGAAAAGTTACTTTTCCAAGCTCTGCCTGTGATGCTCTGACTGACTTCCTTCCATCGCAGACTGATATGCTCAGGGAAGCATATGCCCCTCCTCCTTCCGCCCTTTCCTCTCTTCTCTTTTTCAACTGTCCGAGAGAGAGGAGACACCTTTGTCTCTGCTCTCTCCCTTCTGAGCTATGAGGACAACTCCCAGACTTGGGCGTTGTGCTTACAACTTAGTTAGTTAGTTAGAACTAGGTATGCCTTTCCAGAGCTTGGAAAAGTTACTTTTTTGAACTATAACTCCCATCAGCCCAATCCAGTGGCCATGCTGGCTGGAGCTGATGGGAGTTGTAGTTTTAAAAAGTAACTTTTCCAAGCTCTGGCCTTTCCTATCTACAGTAGGGCCCCACTTTGCAGCGCTTCGCTTTACAGCGATTCACTAATGCGGCGGTCTCAATTAGACGCAATTAGACCAAAGCCCCACTCATACGGTGCTTGTTCCGCTTTTACAGCGGTTTTTGGGCATCTCATGCCATTCTATTCAATGGGTTCCACTTTACAGCAGTTTTCGCTTTATAGCGGGGATCTGGAACATAACCCGCCGTGTGAGTGGGGCCCTACTGTACTATGTATTTCTATAAATAAAGTAGATTTCTTATTTTACTAAGTCTTAAGTCTCAGTGATCTCAATGCAGGGTAGAAGCCTGCCACTTAGGTAAACGCACACACTGGCACACACGCATCTCAGACTGTTGACGATCTCTGCTCATTTATACAAATTTACATAATAGATGGCAGGGCTGATGGGAGCAGCACAGCCATGCTGGCTGGGGCTGATGGGTGTTGTGAGTGCAAGACATCTGGAGGGCACTAGCTTCGGGAAGGCTGGCCTAGATGAACCAACAGTGTGACACACCATACGACAGGCTCACATCCAAACATCCAAAAGAGTTTAAAATGAGAATAAGCAGCTGTGGTCTATTCTGTCTGAGCATCAGAGCACATCTGCTACCTGCTGGCTCGCTTGACCTTACATGCCCTCTTATACCTGAATCTGGAACTCATTTTAGGCACTTCAAAGCCATCTGCCCACCTGACCTGTTTCTGTGCCGGAGAGGGAACTTGACTATTCCCGCAAGCTGACTGGAACCTCAGGAGCTCTTGTCTTTTCCTTTGTGAGCAAAAACATTTCAAGCAAGGGCTGCTTCTTCTGAGAGAGTGGTCTTTAAAAATAGATGTTCATTGCATGTGTAAAAACTTTCAGGGTTGGTTCCCCCCCCTTCTTTTAAACTGAGGGCAGAATAAATGTTGGAGAAAATGGAAATATTATCCAGTTTACAGTGATTATAATTGGTTTCTGCATAGTTTTCAAAACAATTGACATTGTGCCCCATGCTCTGGAAACAAGCGGTCCAGGAGCAATTAACACACTGCAACAAGGATGGGTTAAACATGGACACAACTTTTATTGATTATAGCGATATCAGAGGTTGGCACAGCAACGGTGTCGCTGCTGCCTGCTGTCTCACACCCCGGCCCATTGGTAGGGTCACCAGGAGGGAGTTGCCAGATATCTGGGCCCATCATGGTATGGGCTGCTTCAGTGGGCCCTGCCCACAAACTGGATGTGTAGTAGCCAGCCCCAACTCCCCAGGCTGGCATCCAGGCCTTCTGGCAGCCACAACTGAAGGCCTCATATAGGGATTCCCCCATTAGACTATGGATTCTGCCTAAAGCCTCACCCCCACCTCCAGCCAACATTTCCATTTTTGACAAAACAAGCCTATGAATGCAAGATAACGAAAATTCAACTCTGCATTTCTGTGGGGAAAGTGAAAGCCTCGCCATGCATTCACCAGTTACCACTGTGAGTAAAATTCACTCCCAGTCCTGTTAACTGGTGGCTGACGGTTGTCCATAGCAAGGTAAATCTTACCCAAGAGAGAGAGGGCCAGGAGGCTGATGGCTAAACTGAAGAGACCCCGCAGCCCAGGCTCTGCTTTCGCCATCCAGTCTGCTCCCAGGCCCCACCCCCAGTTCCCAGCCAAAGCTCTTGATTGGCTTCTGTCAGGCTCAGATCTGTCTTGGACTAGGTGCCCAGGTAGCCTAACCTGTGGCCTGATTGACTCCTTTTCCACTCACATGCAGGCAGGAGAAGGATGCCCGCTCTGCAGAAGACAGTGAGCTGGGATTCATCTCATGTAATCCACACAGTAGCCGAGTAAAGCAAGCAGGGGCAAAATCAGTATCCCCATACTTCTGAGCGGGAGCACAGAGATGGAGAGAACGTGGCTTGGTCATGTAGTGAGTTCAAGGTGGAGGTGAGATTTTTCCCAGGGATCTCCTGGGTGAAACTACAGTGAACACATTTCCTAAATGTGTGTCTCCTGGTTAACATAAATGCAGGAATGCAGAGGAGGTATCATAGTAGTAGGGAAATGCCTTATCCTTCCTGTGCCTGCCAGTTTTTCCCTGCAAATACCAATGTGCCCATCCCCCCTTCAGACAGGCTTCTTCCAGGCTTGGAAACTGGATGGGGGGAAATGCTTTATTATTGTTGTTGTTTTAAGTCAGGTAGGAGTTGCTGGGGAGAATAAGTCGGTGGGGAAAGCGTGCTTAACCCTTCCCTTATGCACTGATTTCCTCCCTGCCAGTGCTCTGCTTGCTTTAGCATTATGAGGGGAAACCTGGGCTTGGGGCTCTGTGTGTCCCTCACAGCATGTAATTCTGCTCTCAGTTTCAAAGCCACTGTACTACAAGGATTATTATGCTGACTTGAACCCCGTAGAGAGCTCAGGACACCGGAATGTTCAGACTGAATATCAGAAATGTGGAATCATTGACTTCCCAGGAGGAATCGCTCCCCCTGTGCAGCCTTTGAGACGAGCTCCCGTCTCAGAGGAAGCTTTTTCAGTTATAAAACTAGTCAGATTTTTTTTTTTGACTGGAAAAAACTTTCTCCCAGGTAAGGGAGAAACGAAGAGATTATCCACAGAAAGCTTCGTTTTTGTTTGCTGGACTGGAATTCATTGGAACTGCCTATGAAGGAAGGCAGCCAGCAACGTGGAACGGAGCCAGGGAATACTAACAGGCTCTAACTGATTAAGCGAGCCGTTTTTTTTTCTTTGAAGAAAAACGGAAATTAACAGGCAAGCATCCTCCTGTCAATTATAATCATTTTGTTATCATTATTGCAAAAGAGATTTGTCAAAGAGTTAGCAACAAAGAAGCCCTGGGTGAGTTATAACTTTCTTTTTTACATACGGAATTAAGGAGGAAGAAAATCGAAATAGCCTATCTTTGTTTTTATTGCAAAAAGCTGGCATGGAATTGAGCATTTTAAAGATATAAACGGATGAGAGGCTGCTAATTAGAAGAGAACATCTGATTTATTTGACATTTGTGTATTATATGTCTGGGACTATTTTTCTGGTCTACTTCTTTTTTTTTCTTGGCAAATCTGCTTATTCTTTATGCTACTAGCCATTTGGACGCTGTGAACTAAATTTGTTTTGGACATATAAGAGATAAGGCCATTCGTGCTGTCTAGAGGGTGATGTCATCTGGCTTGCAAGATTAACTCATTGGTGACTGGAAAAAGAAACAAACTGTTCTTTGCTTGAGTACAGTGACTATATTGGAAGGGGTTTTGTTCTTTTGGTTTCAAGAATGACAATCAAGAAGGTCACTGAGACCCTGGATGCTCAGGAAGGGTTTCTCTCTCTAAATATGTTTCAGAAAATAATGAATGAGATCAAGCTAACGAAACAGGTGCTGGGACAGACTAGGCAAGAGATGAAAATTGAAATTGGCAAAATAAGACAGGAAATGAAAGAAATTCAGGATTCTATAACTGGACAAGAAAAAGAAGATGAAAGAAAGATCATAGAGAAGGCTCAAGACTTGGAGATTGGAACAGATTTATTAAATATGGACCTGGAAAAAGATTTGGATTTTTTGGCTATGATGAATCCTATAAACAAATATTGCTATTTGGAATCTAGTGCTGTCCCTGAAGGAATTGGTGAAGAGATTAGAGATAAAGATATTAATGGCTTGAAAAAATTCCTGGATTGGAAGGATTTGATGGAACTTGAAATACAGAAAGCGTATAGAATTAATTCCAGATATGTGACAATGGAAAAACTCATAAGAGATGTGCTGGTGCATTCTGTAAAAAAGAGGAACAGAGACACAACTTTACAACAACATTTCAGTAACACATTCAGAATTGATGGCAACAAAATATTTGTGATGAAAGAAATTCCTATCAGACTCTTATTATATGACTATGGCAGCAAGATTATTGGGTGTGCAAAGACGGAAGATGGAAGATGGAATCATTATGACAGCAAGATTATTGGGTGTGCAAAAATGGAAGATGGAAGATGGAATCAATATTGATAATGGGAGAAGAGCTATTGAAATTATTGGACTTAGTAGACCTGATGAGATAGATTAATTGACATGTTTATTTGGAGAAAAATTGATGGATATATATCTCAAGGATTAGTAACTTCTCTTTGACTTTTTGGGGAAAGAATAAAATGATGTTAATGAGATTTGATACCAATCAAGATAAACACTGGAGGAAGTGATTGTATACTTTTATTAAGAGACAGGTTTGTTATATATCATAGACCTATAGCTAATCTATGACAAATTGGAAGTCAATAGTTTTTATTGTAATAGTTATTAATTTGTTTTGTTTGTTTTGTTTTGTCTTTGAAAAATTTGAATAAAAATGAATTAAAAAAAAAAAGAAATGTGGAATCATTGTGGAGAAGTATCAGGTGGAATCATTGTGGTGGCCCAAGCAAGAGGTTAGGAGAAGTTTTCAAACATGAGGCGGTCTCCTTTCACACAGAGGACAGCTAAAAACTGGGGCTGGCAGTAGGGATGAGCGAGGATTTTATCTGAAGTCAGAACTGAAACTAAACTCTCTCACAGTTCACATGTCCGCAATCTTTGCAAACCGATAGGGAAAGCTATGGAGCACCCGTGGCTTTTCCAGACATGAATTATTTTAAAATAGCATTGGATATAATGTGAAACTGACTGACTGACCAGCCTGTCTTCTTTGATTTACTAACTGAAATTGACAAGCCTGCTATTGGCTTTCTCCTGGGGGGGGGGGAGGATCAAATACAGTTAGGAGTGGAGGAGGAGGAGGATTCTGTTTTGGCAAAAGGAAAAATGAGGACATACCCTGACCTCAAGTCATAGCTCTTGGAACTTGTCTTGAGCCAAAGGGGGCAGGAACTGAGAAAGAACTGTGCACTGCTCTTGTAAAGGCTGAATTCTCAGATATTTCTCTCTCTCTCCCCCTCTCTCTGTCTTCCGTGTGTGTGTGTGTGTGTGTGTGTAAAGCTCAATCAGACTTATTATGGCAGCTGGTTTTCTTCTCTCTCTCTCTCTGTCTCTCTCTCACACACACACACACAAACACAGATGTGGGGGAGGGGTCAGGGCTTCACTGTGCTGGACTGAGTGGGCAGGCAAAGAAAGGATGTATGGATAAGATTATAATGAGGAGAAATTGACTAGCCTGGTCTCTGCTTTGCTGACATGAAACTGACAAGGAAGGCAGGCACACAGGCAGGCAGGTGATCTCATGGTCCCTGGAGGGTGGGGAGGATGATACATTTCAGACAGGAGGAGGAGAAGGTGAAGGGGGAGATTGCAGCAGAGAGAAAGCCGCTTTTTTCCTTTGTCAGAAATAATGATCTAAGTGTCAATAATATTTCTTGGGTCGGGAGGAAAAAAATCAGGATTATAAAAGTGGGATGGTGTGGAAAACAAATCGAAATGGAAAGAAACCATCTCTCAGTCCAGTGGAATGCAGTTGGACTGGCTGCAACATTTGGATCCCAACCCAAGGTGGCAGTTCAATGGTGGGATGGACAAGAGTTCTTGCCAAATTAGATACTCAGATTGACTTTTCTCATCCCGTCTGAGATGCTCATCTAGAAAAGAAAACGGTGTAGTGACAGTGGCACTTACTTCAGTGTTCAATAACCTGGTTATTTCTAGGGCTACCTGAGTGGTGATTCGCAACAGTTTAAAAACCCACAAAAATAAGTGACATGAAATTGATACACATCTGATTGGTGATTCGCAACAATTTAAAAACTCATGAAATCAGTGACATGAAATTGATACACATCTGCTAATATTTTAAGGTCTCTGCCATGTCATTTTCTAAAGAAACGATCTAAAAAGTGTGCATGAAAAGTAATGTCTGAAGAGAGTAGACATGTTTTAGTTGCTGAGACACTGTTAACAACAGGGCCCAAGAAACTACCACCATCTTGAAAGGTGATGTGAATACATAACATTTGAACTGGAGGTGGCAGAGTGACTGTCACACATGCAGGTTCCCTTCTTGACTGTATTGGTCATGAGCAGTTTGCTCATACATTTGCACTTGGTTTCTTGATGGCAAAAATAATAAAAATGATAAAATCCTAATCTTCCTTTGAGCTCCCAATCCCTTATTTTGCCCCTGTGTAAGGGCCATACTAGGCATGATGTTGGAGATCTGCGATGAGAATATTTTCTTCTTCTAATGAGCTGCCACATACAGCTGGGGAAGTGTGGTAACATGTATGTTTCCTTCTCTAGAGCTAATGTTGGATGGTCAAGAGTAGGAAAATGATGAAGGAGGGAAGGGTTAACCTTCTGTTCAAAGCAGCTGCATGGGAAATGCAATTTTTTAAAAAGCAAATCCAGATCATGGGTCTCCCGCCTGTGTCTCCGTGTTATTGCTGGAATTAAAATGGCCTAGTTTGTGCAGTTTTCAGCCACTCACCCCACTTCCTGAATACGTCTGGCCCTTTCTGCAATCATAAAAGGGTCTCCTGGGGCTAAGATTAGAGAATGTTTCTGGTGTTGCCCTGAGAGCTACTTGGAGCTCCATGATGGAAAAAGAGCAGGACATGAACATAATAAACAATAAATATTTGCACATTGCACTCTTAGTGTCCAGACTCCAGAGTCCTTACAAAACATAATACGGAGAACTGGAGCTTGGGGAGTCCACCAGGTACAGCCTAGAAAAACGCCATGGGTATCGGTGTCAGGGAGGGGAAAGGAAGAGGCAGAGGCCTGGCAGGTGGATTGGAAAGCACATGTTGTGTCCCCTGCACAGATTATCTAGTGAGGAGCAAGGAAGTATTAGTTCCCCACAATGCAGCAGCCTTAAATTTTGCAAGTTCAGTTTTGAATTTTGCTCATTTTTTATTTCTGCAGTTCTTCGTTGTATGCCAGGGGTTTCTGCAGCTCTCTCAGCTGATGACATCTGGCTACATGAAGAGCTCCATTTCTACCATCGAGAAGCGCTTTGGATTATCTAGCCAGACGTCCGGCTTGGTAGCCTCCTTCAATGAGGTACCGCCTTTGGCGATTGCATCTTTTTTTCTGCTTTTATCTTTCGTAAGGATGCAGCTTCTGCAGCATTTTAAGAGGCCTCTCAACCTCTCATCTTGCCACCCAGGTGGGAAACACGGTGCTGATCATCTTTGTGAGTTACATGGGAAGCAGAGTGCACCGGCCCCGCTTCATCGGCTGTGGTGCCATCCTCGTCTCCATGGCTGGGCTCGTCATCTCTCTTCCTCATTTTATAATGGGACCCTACGAATATGATCGCTCCATTTCTGGTAAGGGCTTCTATATATGTTCTTCTTGGGGTTTTTTTCCCCATAAGGCAGTTTCACATTTGGGATTGAGGGGAAAGCTCTTGATTCCCTCCCCACTTGCTTGAAAATTAAGGATGATTAAACCAAGAGTTAAATATTGACCCACACACCCCATTTAAGCCAGTCTGCTGGGGAATGAAGGATCCTGAGGGCCTAACTACACATTTTGTCAAATGTCTAGCAGGCAACAATGACAGTGGGTTTCCCCTCCTCTCCCCATCTGTGACCCCCCCCCAAAAGCCCCCTCCTCCATTGGCAGTTGCCCTGAGGGAAACAAATTCCCATTGGCACTTAAAAGGAAGGGGGTTGAAATGGGATCACTGCTTGTGGTGTGTACACTCAGTTCACCTCTGGGAAACAGATTTTAGAGGTTTTTATATTATCTCAAAAAACCTGCAAACCCTGTTTGACCAGAAATGATGGTGCGACAAAACAAATGTGTCTAGTTTAGTTATCATTTATACCACATTTTTATTGGCCTAATAAAATAAATAAATAAATAAATTGGCTTACAGTAAAATGAATGCAATATAAAAACATAATAAGCTTGCACATCCATTTATTTATTTAAAGAATTTCTATACTGCCCTTTATGAAATTTGATTCTAGAGAAGTTTACAGAGTTAAAATGGTATGCAATATTTGGGTTCCTCTCCAAGGTTTATTTCTTTGTTTATTTGTTCATTAAATTTTTATCTTGCCCTTCCTCCCAAAGGACCCCAGGGCAGCAAATATCAAAAAGTTAAAACAACACAATCATAAAATATACTTTAAAACAATTCAAAAGCCATCTAGAACATTTAGAACATTTAAAAACATTAAAAGCTATCACATACCCTCACAGTTACTAATTTCACAGTTGCCATGGCCAGTGTCTACCAGCCATCAAATACATGAGGATGGAATGCAGTAGCTTTGGGCACAGACCCTTCACCTTTCAGACCTGCGTTTTGTGGCTGAATCGCTCCTTGTGCATAAAATAGGCAGTTGGCCAAGAAAAGTATGACTTTAAAGTTGAGGGCTTCAAGCAGTGTTTTAGGGACATGCTGTCATGCTGGGGCAGATTCTCCTCTTCTCCCCTCCCAGATGAATCTTGGCATAACTGAAGAACTGCCTCCAAAGCCGACAAAGCTCAGCCAGACTGATGGGCCTAGCTAGTCCAGTGCCACTGGCATGAACTCCCTGTGGCTCCTCTGGGCAGCCATGAGGGGGGATAGCACAGCCTAGATGAGGCAGTCAAGCTGCTGGAGGAAACCAACAAAGGCAGCAGTATTAATACGTCAGGGAAAATATCCTAAAATAGTGAGTCACTGGTTAAAAATAGTTTTCACCATGCGTCAAAAAAATTTTTTTATCCAAATTTTGCTCACACCAAACTTTTATCCAGACTTTGAAAGCATATCTGGTTTTCCACATCCCTCAGATGGCTGAAAAAAACAGCACTCAAACTGTTCAGTATAGCACTACTATGTGCTGTGGTAGCATCATTCCAAAGAGAGCTGGGAGGAGATGAGGAGGTAAGAGAAGACAGTGGCCACCCACTCCTGAGAGAAGCATCACACTGATTTGACCCCTCCCTCCCTCCCATTTAAATGTGTGTTACCAGGTGGCAAAATTGATGTGTGTGTGGGAGAGGGAGAGATTTTGTTTCAGCCTCGGGGGCGGAATCATGTTTTTGTTGTTCAGTAGCTCAGTTTGCTATGCCCAATTCCAAGGAGAGTTCATCCAATGCTAAAAAAAAAACAGATTGGCAAAGAAGTACGGCAGCCTCATGCTATCTCCTTTTGCCTCTACAGGTTTGGCAAGCAACATTACAGATATATGTATCCCAGGCCGGAAGGAGAGAGAAGTCTGCAGTGAATCCAAAAAGAGAGAAGGCCAGTTTGTTCTGCCACTGCTCTTACTCGGGCAGACCCTGCTAGGGATCGGTGGGGTGCCCATCCAGCCCTTTGGGATCTCATACATTGATGATTTTGCCAGCAAGAGCAACTCCCCTCTCTATATAGGTAAGGTGCCAGAAGCAAGGGTTGACCCAATCTGCTTGAATTGTGATCTGTGATGCACCTGAGAATGGGAAAAGAGTGCCGTGAACTGGGGAAGAGAGGGAGGGAAGGAGGGAGGGAGAAGCCATTAAAGTTCTTGCCTGTTGAGATGCTGCAGAGGTAGGCTGGGAAGGGCCCCGTTCAGTCACGGGAGGCTCCAGGGATACCCCTGCTGTCAGTTCTGCCAGGACTTCTGAAGCCACAGCAGGAGCAAGGACTCCAGGAGCAAGGAGGGAGGGCCATAGTTCAGTGGCAGAGCACCTTGCTTTGCATGAAGAAGGTCCCAGGTTCATCAGGTGCCCACTGACATCTCCAGTTTTAAAAAAAGGACTAGGTAACAAGCGATGAGAAAGGCCCTCTATCCTGAGGCTCTGATTAGTATTATTTATTAGTATACGTCCCCTTGAAATGGCACCTGGTTGGCCACTGTGAGAACAGGATGCTGGACTAGATGGGCCACTGGCCTGATCCAGCAGGCTCTTCTTATGTTCTTATGTTCTTCAAGATGCTCCGCAAAGTGTTTCTGTTTGCCACCCTGGGCTCCTACTGGGAGGAAGGTCAGGATATAACTTCATCGCTTCTGAGCTCCTGACGTTACAGCTGCCACTGTTGCGATTCGTGGCTCTTGGGACCCTGCTGTTATTGCTGTGCTATTTGGGTGTATGAATGGTTGTATGAATGAGTGTGTGATTGTGTATGGAGTATGAATTTTTTTATTTATTTTATTTTTATTATGTGCCTGGGGGAGAGGATAGGGTGTTGGGAGGGAAGACCAGAGGGGGCCCCAATCAGCGCAGTGACGGGTAATGGGAGGTATGGCGCTGTGAGGAGGACATGCCAGTTAAGGGGAACTCGGCCCAGACAACTGGTGGCTGTGCCGTGTTCCGGTCCTCATCACATCCACAGGATTGCTGGTAGTTCTACCAGCCAACTCTCGGATCTCCAGTTGCTGCTTTTTAATGCCAGATCGGTAAATAATAAAACCTCCCTCATCTATGATTTAATCGTGGATGAGGCGGCCGATCTGGCATGCATTACCGAAACCTGGGTGAGCGATCTGGGAGGTATTAATCTCTCCCAGTTGTGCCCACCTGGGTATTCGCTTCAGCATCTGGGTAGATCCGAGAGTCGGGGAGGGGGAATCGCTGTGGTCTATAGAAGTTCCATCTCTCTTGTTAGGCACCCCATCCAAGTGGCTAATGGCCTGGAGTGTCTGCACATTACGTTGGGCCAGCGAGACAGACTGGGAATACTGTTGGTGTACCGTCCACCCTGCTGCCCAACAGCTTCCCTAACTGAGCTGACAGAGGTGGTCTCGGACTTGGTGTTGCGATATCCCAAACTTTTGGTATTGGGGGATCTCAACATCCATGCCGAGACCGCCTTGTCTGGAGCAGCTCAGGACTTCATGACCTCCATGACAGCCATGGGGCTGTCTCAATTTGTTACTGGCCCAATGCATGTGTCAGGACATACTCTAGACTTGATTTTTGCCACTGGAATGGGGGGAGGTGATCTGGGAGTGAGGAATTTTACATCTATTCCTTTGTCATGGACAGATCATCGCCTCTTGAGATTTAGACTCACATCGTCTTCTCCCCTCTGCAAGGGTGGAGGACCAATTAAGGTGGTCCGTCCCCGGAGACTAATGAATCCTGAAGGATTTCAGAGGGCTCTGGGGGATTTTCCGGCTGATAAAACTGACGATCCTGTCGAAACCCTGGTCACTCTGTGGAACACGGAAATGACCCGGGCAGTTGACACAATCGCCCCGGTGCGCCCTCTCCATTGCAGAGCTCAATTGGCTCCTTGGTTTACCGAGGAGCTAAGAGTGATGAAGCAAGAAAGGAGACGGTTGGAGGGTAAATGGAGACGAACTCCCGACGGCTGTAATTATGCACTTGTGAAGGCCTCCACGAAACGCTATGTGAAGGTGGTGAGGATGGCGAAGAAGCAATACTTCGCTACCTCCATCCAGTCATCTTGTAACTGCCCAGCGGAACTTTATAAGGTTGTCCAGAGACTTTTACACTCTGGTTCTCCAGACGCAATATTACCATCAATGGCCCGCTGTAATGAGTTTGCGAGGCATTTTCAAGACAAGATCATAAACATCCGTCGGGACCTTGACTCCAATATTGTAACAGTTGAATCTAATGAGGTGTCCAGAACACAGTCTTGTCCTGTTTTATTGGATGAGTTTCAGTTGGTACAGCTCGAGGATGTGGACAAGGTGCTTGGACAGATACGGGCGACCACTTCCGCTCTGGACCCTTGCCCCTCGTGGCTAATAAAAGCTAGCAGAAATGGAACGGCCGGCTGGGCCAAGGAGGTGATTAATGCCTCATTACGAGAGGGAGTGGTCCCACCTTGCCTGAAACAGGCGATAGTGAGACCGCTCCTAAAAAAGCCCTCCTTGGACCCTGATAACTTTAACAACTATAGGCCGGTAGCAAATGTTCCATTTCTGGGCAAGGTTCTAGAGCGCGTGGTCGCTCGCCAACTCCAGGCTCTCTTGGATGAAACTGATTATCTGGATCCATTTCAATCCGGCTTTCGGCCGGGGTTTGGTACAGAAACAGCCTTGGTCGCCCTGTATGATGACCTCTGTCGGGAGAAAGACAGAGGGAGTGTAACTCTGTTGGTTCTCCTTGATCTCTCGGCGGCTTTTGATACCATCGACCATGGTATCCTTCTGGGGCGACTCGCGGATTTAGGAGTTGGAGGCACTGCTTGGCGGCGGCTGTGCTCCTATCTTGGGAATCGTCTCCAGAAGGTGATGCTTGGGGAACACTACTCGAGTCCCTGGGTGCTCCAATATGGGGTCCCGCAGGGCTCAGTTCTGTCCCCCATGCTTTTTAATATCTATATGAAGCTGCTGGGTGAGGTCATCAGGAGTTATGGAGTGCATTTCCAGCAATATGCTGATGATACACAGCTCTATTTCTCCTTTTCATCTTCTTCAGGTGAGGCTGTTGCTGTACTGAACCGCTGCCTGGCTGCAATAATGGACTGGATGAGAGTGAACAAACTGAAACTCAATCCTGACAAGACTGAGATGCTGTTAGTTGGGGGGCCCTCTGCTCAGATGGTTGATGTCAGACCTGCCCTAGATGGGGTTACACTCCCCCTAAAGGAACAGGTCCGTAGTTTGGGGATCTTATTAGATCCGCTTCTGTCCGAGGCTCAGGTAGCCTCGGTGGCACGAAATGCGTTTTACCAGCTTCGGCTGGTAGCCCAACTACGACCCTATCTGGACAGGGAGAACCTAGCCTCAGTTATTCACGCTCTGGTAACCTCTAGATTGGATTACTGTAATGCTCTCTACGTAGGGTTACCTTTGAAAACGATTCGGAAACTTCAGCTAGTGCAGAATGCTGTGGCCAGAGTTCTTACTGGGACGAAGAAATTCGACCACATAACACCTATTCTGGCCCAACTGCACTGGCTTCCAATATGTTTCCGGGCCAGATTCAAAGTGTTGGTCCTTACCTATAAAGCCCTTAACGGCACTGGACCGCAATATCTGGTGGAACGCCTCTCTCGCTATGTTCCTACCTGTTCACTCCGCTTGACGTCTAAGGCCCTTCTCTGGGTCCCAACCCATACAGAGGCCCGGAGAACAGTAACAAGATCTAGGGCCTTTTCGGTGGTGGCCCCCGAATTATGGAATGCCCTCCCAGATGAGATATACCTGGCGCCTTCCCTGTCATCTTTCCGGCGCCAGGTAAAAACCCACCTCTTCACCCAGGCATTTTAATGTATTTTATGCTTCTTAATCTTATTTATTTTATTTCTAGTTTTCTTTTACTTTGTTTATATAATGTTTTATATTGTCTGCGCAATACACACTTGCTGTATTTTAAATATTGTGGTTTTATCATGTTGTACACCGCCCTGGGAGCTGCTAGCTATAGGGCGGTTTAGAAATGCAACTAAATAATAATAAATAATAATAATTCTTATGTAAAAGGTGATTCATACATTAATAAATAATAAGCAAATGGCCTTGCCTGGTATAAAGCAGCTTCCTGTATTCTTAGCAGCAGCAGTAGCAGCAGCAGCAGCAGCAGAGTGTTCTCTGGGGACAACCGTGCTGGGAGAATCTGCTGTGGGCAGGGCCAATGCAAAACAACTGATTCTGGCTCATTCCAGGTGATTGCCAATCCAGGCTCGATGCTGTGTAGCTTGACATAGGCTGTGAACACACTAGTCACCTACAGCAGAGCATTTCCATTGGCCACACCTGGAGGGGAGATGTGTTGATCTGACGATCAGTTGCGAAATCTCTTTGAACCTGATTTTCTTTTAAAAAAAAAACACTCAAGCTGCTCCCACCAGGCTTTACAGTAAAAAGGTGTGGGGTTTGACTAGCATCGTGTGCCCCTGTTTTCAGAGGAGTGAGGTGGAGATGCGCTGGAACTGGCAGAACAGGGAGTGTGTCTCTGTCCTTAGTCTGCTGAGCTCAAGGATACATCCTGGATCTGGAAAGCTGCAGGAAGGCAGGAGGTATCCTTGCTGGAACAAAATAAAAGACTGAGAAGTCTTGCACAATGAGCCTCCTTTTCCAAAAGATTGAACTTTTTGCCATAAGGAAAGTGATGGGGATATGCACTAGAAAGTGTGGGATAACATTTGCTTTTTGACACACTGTCTTATAACCTCCCTGTAAACAAATCAGAGTGAATGCTCAATAAGTAACCAAAGTCATCTGACCTCCCTGCAAACCAATGAGGATGAGACCTGTATAAACAAGTCATCTGAGCACCCACAGACGGCAACTACTCCTGGAAGGGAGAGCACATAGAAGAACTCTTGTTCTTACTGCCTGGGGATAAGGGCCCCTTTAAGTACACAAAGTGAGCTGCAAAGCCAGCCTGTCGAGGGACTCCTTGCAGCCTCATATTCAAACATGGCACCCACCCCAAGGTTCATAACCTGTCAGCTTGAGACCTAAGGTTGACATTGGTTGGTCTTATGTTTAGATTGCTGATTTTTGAAGTCGTTTTGAGAGAGCTTGCCTTTGGGGGCTGCCACAGGGGAGCAAGTTTTGTTGGGACTACAGCGGGTAAGGAAAGGGTTAACTCCCTACAAGCTACAGTAAGCTCCCCCTCCCAGCTATTCATTTCGACACCAGTTTAAAATTTTGGTATTAGCTTTCAAGGCCCTACATGGATTAGCACCAATATATCTATCAAACCGTATTCTGGAATTTAAATCTCAGCGACCGACAAGAGTATCCTTCGAACATTCTCTCATCATTCCATCTACCTTTATAATCCGCCACTCCAATACTAGGAACAAAGCTTTTTCGTGCATAGCTCCCATCTTATGGAATAACCTGCCACCAGAGATCCGATGTTCCTCCTCACTCACGGTCTTTCGCCGTCAGTTAAAAACATTTTTGTTTCTTCAAGCTTTTAAAATTAACATTTAAATTGTTATAACTATTGTATAATTGATTTTCTTAACTTTATCTTTTAATTTTATATTGATTTGTATTAGACATTGTCTTATTTGTTCGCCGCTCTGAATTCTAAGAACTAGGGCGGGATATAAAATGTTTAAATAAAAAATAAAATAAATAAATTCACATGTTTAAAAACAACCACTGTGCTTCAGCATCACATCTAGTTTGCCCATTGTTTGTGAATGTTCTTTTCATCAGCAGGCTTTTATTTAAGGGAAAGCTTTTTACCCCTCAGCCTAAATTGACCTTTTTAGCCAGCATGGACAGGAATTTCCCAGCATTATCCTAAGTATGGAATTGCTAGTGATCTGGATATACATTATCCCTTTTACAAGACTAGGATTATGCATACATACCCAAACCAAGTTCACTGAACACATCAGGGTTGGAAACCCCTGGAAAAGGGTGGGTTGTGTGAATCTATCTTATTGTTCCAAATCACCAGGATAAATCTTGAATTCTTGCCAGTTGAGCAGAATTCTTGTTTTCTTTTTACAGGAATCCTCTTTGCTACATCTGCGCTTGGTCCTGCATTAGCATTCATGGTGGGGTCGGCCATGTTAAGCTTTTATGTTGACATTGATAAAGTTTCTGCAGGTGAGTTAATAAAGTTTCTGTATGACATGCTTCATGAGAGAATAAATGGGCTGGAATCTACTGTTATGATGACTACACATTACTTCTGGTAAACATTTCCATAATGCTGGTCAGCACTATTGGCCTTCCTTTGTCTTGGAGTGGAGGATTGTGACCTCAGTCCTAAGCCACTCGGCATTCAAGCTTCTTAGAAGCAAGCATAGAGAGAGACATAGACAAGCAAATGGAACCTGCACATGTAGGAGCTGCATTCAAAAGAGCCAGGTCTTACTGAGAGAATGACATCCTTGACAGGGAGGAACTATGGGATGTGAAACACAATTTTAAAATGAAGATATTTATACACTGGCATGAACTTTTCTGTGAACAGAATTCACATCTCTGTTTGGTCCATGAGGCCATTTTGGGCAAGTTATGTCGGTACGTGCGTATAGATACCGTACAAGTAAGAAATTCTGGTGCTGAATAGATCCAGTAAATAAGCCAGGCCAGGCAAGTATCTTGTAAGAGTCTTTACTGACAAAATACATTAAACACAGTTCTCTCTACAAACGACTTTCCCCCACACCAGAGCTTCTGTGAGTTCCCTTCTTATCTACCCGGTTGCCCTTGCCAACCAGCTGCTGACCTTGACAAACCTGGCGCTCTGTTCTGCTCTGCTTAACTCTTTTGTTTCAGGTTTCCTTCTCTCTGCTAAAAACCCTGTCTGTGAGTCTCATAGCTTGCTTTACTGAACAACAGCCCCCACCTGGGACTCACAGATCACAAAACTACATGTTTCTTTTTTTCCAATTATACAATATCAATTTCCATTCCATTATTATTGCAATACATATTGGTACATGGTTTTGTTTCATTACAGTATCTATTTACATTTCCATTTTTGTTTTCTTTATTCATACAAGTTATACAGCATTTTGTTGACCTTTATTTGATAACACTCATATATATTTCATTCTTCAATACAGTATTTCCACATTAGATCCATAGTTTCTTTGTCTATTGATCCTTCTTTTTCCCATTGTACAGGATATTCATCTGTCTCATCATTCTTTTGTGTAAAGTTAAATGTGAATCTATGAGGTGGTTTTCCTTTCTTTTTTCTTTCTGACCGTCTAACACTATCTATTTCCATTTCTTCATCACTCTCAATTTTACTTGGTCCTGCACATGATTCTGCACTTGTTCCTGCGCTTGTACCTGGCACTTCTTTATCTTGCATTGCTATGTCTTCACTCCTCTGTCTTTTCACAGTACGTTTGCCACTCTGAATTAAGTCAGTCAATGCGGTTCTTAATGGTATTTGATGACCAAAAGGAACATCTGCTGCTTCCTGCTTGCTTGTATCATCAAGTACTACTGTTTGACTGTCTTTCCAAGGTTTATCTATCACCTTTATGCTTCTACTGAACACTAATTGTTGTTTCTCAGGCAACCAAATTCTATAATATGAATTCTGAAATCCCAAAATACGACCTGCCTGAGCTCTTGGGGCCAATTTACCATGCCTTTTCTGCTTTGAAACATGCACCCAGCATTTTGCTCCAAAACTCTCTATGTGTTTTACCCTGGGTTTTCTTCCTGTCAATTTCTCATAGGGAGACATGCCTATTATTCTGTGCACAAGGCGGTTCTGAATGTAAGCAGTGTACAGAATACATTCACCCCAATAGGTGTTATTCAAGTCTGCATCAGCCAGCATGGCTCTCATTGAATCCTGCAGCGACCGGTTCCTCCTCTCTGCAGTTCCATTGGAGGATGGTGAGAAAGGAGCAGTGAGACTTTGTATTATTCCTTTCTTTTCTAAATATGTTTTAAACGAATTACTGGTGAATTCTCCTCCTTTTTTTTTTTTACAATAATTTTTATTCAAATTTTCATAAAACAAAACAAAATCATAAAACATTCAAAGACAAAAAACAAAACAAAACAAAAATGGTTAAACAAAAAAATAAAATGTTGACTTCCCATTTGTCGCAGATCAGTTATAGGTCTACAATATATAACAATCCTGTCTCTTAAATTATATTATAAAATCACTTTCCTCCAGTAGTTATCTTAATTAATCATCAAATCTCATAAACATTACTTTATTCTTTCCACAAAAAGTCAAAGAGAGGTTTCAATTCTTTAAGAAATATATCTATCAATTTTTCTCCAAATAAACATGTCGATTAATCCATCTCGTTAATAATAATAATAATCTTATTGTCATAACCATAGTCCAAATAAACATATCGATTAATCCATCTCATCAAAATCTGTTAGGTCCAATAATTTCAATAGCCATTATTCCATTATCCATATTAATTCCATCTTCCATCTTCAATAGTCCTGTTAAGTCCAGTAATTTCAGTGTCCAATCTTCTATTATCAGTATTCCATAATAATCTTGCTGTCATAGCCATAGTCATATAATAAGAATCTGATGGGAATTTCCTCTATCCCAAATATTTTCTTGCCATCGATTCTGAATAAGTTGCTGAAATATTGTTGTAAAGTCATATCTCTGTTCTTCTTTTTTACAAAATGCACTGGCTCATCTCTTGAGAGTTTTTCCATTGTCACATGGCTGCAGTTAATTCCATAGATTTTCTCTATATCAAGCTCCATCACGTCATTCCAGTCCAGAAAATTATCCAAGCCATTGATAACTTTATCTCTAATATCTTCATTAATTTCTTCAGAGATAACGTTAAATTCCAAACAGTAGATTTTATTTCTAATATCCATAAACTCCAGATCTTTTTCCAATTCCACATTTGTTCCAATCTCCAGGGCTTGTATCTTCCCTTTATTTTTTCTTTTCTCATCTCTGATCTCATTCTCCTCTCTCACAGGATCCCCTATTTCTTTAAGCTCCTGCGTCATTTTGCTCAGTTCAATTTTCAGCTCCTTACTGCCCTGTCGCAGGGTTTGTTTCGTTATCTCAATCTCATCCATTATTTTCTGAAACATAATTACTTCCAGATTCTCAGCCACTTTCTTGATTGCCATTTTTAAAACCACGAAAACAAAACAAAAATAAAGAAGAACCACTTCTTATTTCAGCAACAATTGGGTTAATATTCCAGGCTTGATGACATCACAGTATAAACAGAGCAGCCTGCCTTATCTCTCTATGTTCAAGAATACAAAACAAATTTAGTTCCCAGCATCAAAACAGTTAGTGGCGTCGTGAAGAAGCAGATTCGTCAAAATAAAATAGACCAAAAAGAGAATAGTCCCAGACAATATAATGTTCCAAAGTTCATATTTTTTATTTTTTTTTCCTCGGAATAGAAATCCCTCTTCTGTTTATATCTTTAGAATGCACTTCCAGGACAGCTTTTTGCAATAGAAGCAGAGATAAGCTGTTAATTTCGTGAATAACAGAGAAGAGTTATAGCTCACCCAGAAGTTCTTTAAAGCTGAGTCATTTGACAAATCTCTTTTTGCTGCAACAATTTAAACCAAGTAAAAAAAAAAGATAGAAAGAAGGGTGCTTGCCTGTTAGTCCGTTTTCTCTTTGAAGAAAAGATAAACGTGTCGCATTAATCAGATAGAGCTTGTTCGGAAGTCCGTCCGGCATTGCTGGCTGGACCTTTTCTCATAAATTAATGAAATCCAGTCCTCCCAACAAAAACAGGCTTTTGAGGTTGATCTCTACGTTTCTCCCTGCCCGGGAAAAATTTCATCAGTCAAAAAAAAAAAAATGTTCTGACTGATTTATATCTGAAAAAGCTTCTTCTGAGGCGGGAGCCCGTCTCAAAAGCAGGCACAAGCGAAGTCACCCTTCCCGGAAGTCCGTGAATTCTCCTCCTTGATCTGATTTGATATTTTTGATAACAACCCCATATTGTGTCTCTGTCCTCTGTATAAATGCCTTTAATTTATCTTCTGCTTCACTTTTCTTTTTCAACAAGAATACATGTGTAAATCTGGAAAAATCATCTACAATCACTAAATAAAATCTTGCCCCACCTTTTGAACACTGGAGAGGTCCAGCCAAATCCACATGAATGAGTTGATAGGGCTTAGTGGTAGTACTTTCACAGCTCTTATTGATAGGTGCCACTGTCATTTTTTATTTATAGCATACCTCGCATTCATCCACATGCTCACAATGTGTTAGTTTCAAATCTTGACTATGCTTTGGGGTATTCTTCACTTTCTCAAAATGTGCGTGCCCTAATTTTCTGTGCCATTCATGTATACAGTTTTCGTGTATATTTTTATTTACTCCTATCCAGGCACACGTGGGTTCATCAAGCTTACTTTCTACCATATACATTAAGTTCTGTAATTTCCCTTGCATACAGATTTCATCATCTTTCCATATAAAACATCTATTCCCTTCAAATGTAATTTTACAACCTATTTGAGTTAGTTTTCTCACTAATAGAATGTTATATTTTAAACCAGAAACTAATAACACATCTGTCAATATAGTTCTCAAATTACTTAACCTGAGCGTGCCTCTTGCAATTGCATCCTGAGTCGAGCCATCAGCCAGGTAGATCTTCTCTTGCACTGGCTTTGATGTGTAAAACAAGCTTGCGTCATTAATCAAACAGTTTGAAGCTCCGCTGTCTAACAGCCATTTAGAGTTAATTAGTTTATTATCCTCCTTAGTAATAAAGTTCACACTTGGTCTCTGACTTCCAAAGTCCCTGTTACTTCTCTTCTTACTTAAACAATGTATCTGTATATGTCCCCGGGACCCACAAAAATAACATATTTTATTCTCTTGCCTGTTTCTTTGATATTGTTGTTGTTGTACAGCCTCAGTCTCTTTTAACTCAGTCCTTTTACTTTCTTGTCTCCTGTTCCATTCTTGTTGAAGTTTCTGCTCTACGAAGTCCAGAGTTAAAGTTCCGTCTGGTAAAGTTTCCAAACTAGAGACCAGTACATCCCATTTTCGATCAAAAGAAGATAACAGTATATAGACCATCTGAATGTCACTATGATGTACTCCTCTATCTTGAAGCTCAGCAAATAATCTATGAAATTCAGCCAGATGCTCTGTCATAGTCACTTCATCTGTAAAACGCATCTGATAAAGCTTCCGCGCTAAACACAGCCGGCTCCCTGCGGTTTGCTGCACATGAGCGGCTCTTAGCTTCTCCCACATTTGATTAGCTGGCGGCTCATTACTTACTAGCAACAGTTGAGAATCAGACAGCCCCAGAGTAATAAAAGCCTTTGCTTTCTCGTCTTTCTTCGTCCACGCTGCTGAAGGAGCTGCCGGAGGGGTTTTTTCCACTACATCATTCAAATCTTCCTTAATCAGAACTGCTCTCATTCTCCATTTCCAGCTGGAGTAATTTACAGCATTCAGTCTCTCCATCGGCATCCCGGATGACAGGTTTACAGCCATGTTGTCCACTCTTTACTTGCCTCTTTCTTGCTCTTTCGTTCCTCTGCAACAACGTACTTACACGACACCGGAACCCCTTACTTTGTATGGTAAGCTGGGCCCATAACCCCTGTCGGTGCGTGCGTATAGATACCGTACAAGTAAGAAATTCTGGTGCTGAATAGATCCAGTAAATAAGCCAGGCCAGGCAAGTATCTTGTAAGAGTCTTTACTGACAAAATACATTAAACACAGTTCTCTCTACAAACGACTTTCCCCCACACCAGAACTTCTGTGAGTTCCCTTCTTATCTACCCGGTTGCCCTTGCCAACCAGCTGCTGACCTTGACAAACCTGGCGCTCTGTTCTGCTCTGCTTAACTCTTTTGTTTCAGGTTTCCTTCTCTCTGCTAAAAACCCTGTCTGTGAGTCTCATAGCTTGCTTTACTGAACAACAAGTTATGCCCTCCTGTCCTTCAACTGACGTCATACAAGATCATATATGACAACAAGTGTGGGGCAGGTAACGGCAGTGCTTGCCAAGCAGCACCTGCAAAGCCACCTTGCACATCTTCCCAAGCACCTAAGAGCCATCTAGTTGTGAGCTTCGGAATTGTATAAAGCAGGATTGACCTCCTGTGCATCAGAAGGGCACTCTGTTGCATATCTGAATGCAGCACTAATCAGGATTAACCTGTCTGCGCATCTGCTGATGCATGGAGAGGTCAATCCTGTTTATTTCCTGCAGGGAACTTGCATGCGCACCCGAATCCAGCGATAAGCAGGATGGACCTTCTGCACATCACCTGATGCGAGGAGAGGTCAGTCCTGCTTGATATGGGCGTGCACAGAGTTCCCTCCAGGGAACTCTTTCACACACCTGAACCCAATGCTAAGAAGAACAGAGGAATCTCCCTACAAATCAGTTGATGTGTAGGGAGGTCAATCTTGCTCCTCCCACCTCACAATGATGACAGGTAGGTGGTCCTGCCTATCTGTCAAAGTTGGCCCATAGGAGTGGCGGGGAGGAGATAAAGTTGCCACCAGGTAAAAGGTTCCTCACCCCTGATCTAGGAGTTATTTTCCTGTTTTTGTATTCTGTTTCGGCTCAAGCGCCTGGTTAGGAAACCTGTTAGGAAAACATCCAAGTTGGATGTTTTGGTAGAAATCTTCCATGCACACCCCCTCACATACACACTTGAGATATGGCTAAGGATGGGACAGAAATTCAAAATAGTTTGCATGTAAAGGTGAGCCTCACTAATTCACACTTTCTGAAACAAAATGCAAACTGAAATGTAGCCACCCCTTGTAATTCATACTTCTCTGGATTGTGCAAAGCAGTTTTCCAGCCGAGTGTACAAAAAAGCATATAATAGGGTAAAGTGCACATTAAAATGCATATATTATTGAAAATAACATACACCAATGCAATATATTAGGAAACATTACTTTGCAAAACTGTGTATATTAGGAGTATGCCCTCAAGTTGATTTTGACTTATGGCGACCCTATGAATAGGGTTTTCATGAGGCTGAGAGGCAGTGACTGGCCCAAGGTCACCCAGTGAGCTTCATAATTTGCAATAAAATATTGATGAATTTTCATGAAGACTTTCTATTTTTTAAAAAAGTTCAAACTAATGTGGAAAGGAGAATTTAAGACTGGAAAAATGAGAAACTAAAATTGACAGATTTGCCCATCCCTAGATATGGCCAAAAAACACTATTCAAGATAACCAACAACCAGTATTGTAGTGGCGAATTCAGAAGTAAAGGGTCCCTTCATAATAGTCACAGCCACGTCCCTCACTGCCAAGCCACTTCTAAGATTATACAATCTGCTGATATTATAGAATAATTTGGCCATCTTGAATATTGCTTTTTGCTTCTCTGTCCCTGTCACCATTTGGCCACTCTTTCTCACTGTCAGCGCTATTGCTTCAATTACTGAATTCAGTGTCTACACATTATCTCGTGCTGCTACCAAACTGCTTGATGATGCAGTTACGGAATTCTCACTGTCCACAATTTGTCTTGGCTTTCGGAAGTAGGAACTAATAAAGGCATGCTTGCAATTGACACTCATTGAAGCCTGCATGACTCATGCAGAAAGCCCTGCAATCAGGGGTGTAGTTGTCTGGGGTAGCCCTACAATCAGGAGTGTAGTTGTCTGAGTCGTAGTCCCAGTCAGGTCCCTATGCATGAGCCAATCAGCATGAAAGGGGAGTGTGTTGGGCATTGAGAAGAGTCCTTGTCCTTCCATGGTGATTGGAGCCAGCCAAAGTAAAGGAGGTGTGTTAGCCACTTAGAAGACTCTTTGCAGTAGCTAACACAGAGCCTTCCATTTCATGCTGATTGGCTCCTAGGGATGTAATGGAGCATGGACTTGCAAGATGACATGGAAAGCAAGGGAGACAAGGGAAAGTGGAAAAGGGGGCATGGCTGTGACTATCATGAAGAGACCCTGCACTTCTGAATTTGCCACTACACTACTACCTACAGCAATAAAGGAAAACAAACTTTAAAAAAACTGCTGGGTACATAGGCTTCCCCTTCCCACTCTCTTTCTTTGGGGGCTTTTTGCTGCTGGGTTAAGACAAAGCCTGTTTTTTCCTAAGTTAAGGAAATGACACTCTCTAAGCAGGCCAGACACTCATTTTGAATAGGAATTTGTAACCTTTTGAACATTGCCACCTTCTAGAGCAGCCTTTCCCAACCAGTGTGCCTCCAGATGTTGTTGGACCACAACTCCCATCAGCCTCAGCCAGCATTGCCAATGGTCAGGAAAGATGGGAGTTGTGATCCAACAACATCTGGAGGCACGCTGATTGGGAAAGGCTGTTCTAGAGGATAGGGATTTTGTCATCCCCTTCTCTGTGTCACCCCCTCCTCCTCCCACACTTACTTAGAAAAAGAGGTAAGCCAAGGAGCATCCTTTGCTGAGTTTCCCTTCTTGGCTGCCATACTAGACTTGGAGTAAATGCATTTGGGCAGAGCTTAGGAGTTTTAGGAGGAAACTTAAGCATGGAAATTCCTGATCCTAACCTCTGGTGTGGGCTGCACCACACACATTCTTAGGCATATTCATTTCTCTTCCCTTACTCCTGGCTTTGGGCTGGAACAAAAATGCATATCTCCATCCCCCTTTTCTTTTTTTGCTGCTGGGTTGAGAATGAGATCCTTGTTAATGCCTTTTCTGTCAACAACAGACACCCCATGGACCCAATCAGCATGGAAGAGGAGAGGGTTAGCTACTGCGAAGAGCATTTTCAGAGGCTGGCTCACCTCCTGTCACTCTGGTTGGCTCCAATCAGCAGGAAAGGACAAGGAGGCATGTCAGTGTCCAGCACACTCTTGCTTCCATGCTGATTGGCTAATAGGATGCTGGAGACATAGGGACCCTGCTGGTATCTGGCTCCTCAAAAAGTAAGGGGTCTAAGACCCAACCACTTTGACACCCTGGACAGCTACACCCCTGCAAACAACAAAAACATGAAGAATAAATTAGTAACAGAGACAAAACCACAAAGATACCCTCGAGTTCAAGACTGCTCATCTCCCAATGTCTAGAAGTGCCAATGAGAGTCTGTGGCCTTTGGCCTTACTCGTGGTTAACTGAAGGATGCTGTCGGTGGGTTGGGGTCCCTTGCTTGTTCCATGAACATGCAAAAATGTGGGAGCGTTGCAACAGAAACTGTTCCAGGAGGTGGCAGCAGCAAATTGGGTGCACTGCAATACCTCAGCTAACAGGTAGCAGCTGCAAATCTGTACTTCAAGCAGCAGGTGACAGCAAAAAAGTTCCTGTAGTTCTTTTTGGCCTCTGCAGCATCAGGTAAGAAGAAATGCACAGCAAGATCCCAGCTGCTACTATGCAGCTCACAAACCTCCCATCCTCATGTGGATTTCGGCCAGAAAGAATGGGCCCACTTATTTGTGATTTCACAATCAGTTATTTCTGATTTCAGCCAATAGGAACTGCAGCATAGGATATCTGCTGCAGTTTAGCAAAACTCATGGGTCACTTTTATTGTACAGTAGAACCCCGCTTATACGGTGGGTTAGGGACCAGGCCCCCGCCGTAAAGCGGAAATCACCGTAAAGCGGAACCCCATTGACTATAATGGGCCACGTCGCGTGAAAATGATGCGAAAACATCACAAAAGAGCAAAAATCGCCTTTGAAATGGAAAACGAAAGCTGCCGCATTAGCGAAGCGCCGGGAAGCGGGGCCCTACTGTGCATTCATCATGATTTCTGCTCATGATTCAATTGGGGTGGTCACATGCAATCCCACTTTCAATACAGTTTGTGCCTGCAAATGTTTGGGGGCAGTTACGCTGCTTCATTTCCAGTCAGTGCATATTCCATAACTTCCTGCTGAAATCCCATAACTTTTAATACCACAAATGTTCTGATTTATTTTTGTTCCACTTTTGTTGTGTTATAGCCACTTCTGATAGCAAAATTGGGGAAGCATCACAGAACACATTACAACAGAATAAATCCACCATTAATGCACTCTTAAAGTAGAGACACACTTACTGTTCTGCTGGTTCCAGTGTGTCTACACATGAAAAGGGGGGCATGATGCTAGTCAAACTAGGGTCACCAGGTTCCTGGCCTGAGCCAGGCCCAGCCTCCAAGAGATCTTCTGTATCTTTAAAAGTTGTGCAGGGGGAAGGGAGAATTCCACCTTGTGGTTTTTCCCATTACAGTGTTGCAAGAACACCTGCACTTGGCTGGCTTTCTCTTCTCCTAAAGATACAGGATCAGTCTCAGGCCAGGAACCTGGCAACCCTAAGTCAAACCCTGTCCCCTTTTACTGTAAACCCTGGTAGGATCAACCTGAATTTCTTTTTTTTATCCAGTAGAAACATACTCCCTGTTCTGTCAGTTCCAGTACATCTGCACCTCTCCCTTCCGAAAACAGGGCCTCATGAAGCTAGTCAAACTCCACCCCTTTTTACTGTAAAACCTGGCACGAGCAGCTTGAGTGCATTTTTTAAAAGTCCAGCTTTAAAGAAAGTTTGCAACTGATTGGCAGATCAACCCATTTCCCTTCTAGGTGTGGCTAATGGAAATGTTTGATGTGATTAGCGCTTTTGCAGCCTTAATTCGCTTCAAGGAGATTTCACAACGGATTGGCAAATCAACCCATTCCTCCGCCAGGTGTGGCGAATGAAAATGCTTTGCTGTAGGCGACTAGTGTGCCCACAGCCTTATTGTGTCAAGAAGATGTTGCAGAATACCCCTGCAATAAGACACCAGTCTGCAGGGGCCCTTAGTCATAAACATATACCATAGCAGTAGTTCAGCCCTCATAGACCTGTTTGTTGCAACAAGGTCTAACAGCAACCAATCAGCTCTTTGGTCTTCACAAGAGAAGAGAATGTAAAGAAGTCCTTCCATTTGCTTATCACAAAGCACATATCAATTCATTTCAGGGTACATCTATTGGAGTTCCTTGAATTTGAGGCCAAAAAAGTTTTCTGTTTGTTAGTTGCCGCCTCCATCATTTCCCACTTCCTCACTTTTTTAGAGCTATAACTCTTTGACCATTAAACCATTTTTCAAATGGAAGATGATTTGGCCCTTGGGCTACTGGTTGGCCATACCTCTACATTCTCACCTTGCCCTGACAAAGTGATTTTATGTTATGTTATAGTTTATTTCTAGGCCGCCTTTTGGCCAAAAAGGCCCCCAAGGCGGCTTAGACACAAATAGAAAAACACAAATACACAAGACAAATAAATACAATACAATTTACAAAAATTCAAGCCAACAAAGTGCTAGCATTTCTAAAAAGCAACAACAGCTAAACCCCAAAAGCATTCATCTTCCTGGTAAAGGACAGTCCCCAGAACAATGTCACTAAGAGCAGCAGGGGTGAGGGGGCAAAGCAGGTGGAAAAACCTGCCCCTGATGGTCCCAGCACAGTCTCACCCCTGCAGCAGTTACATTTTAGTGTAGCAGAGATCGTGTTCGAGCAGAAATCAACTTCACCATTGGCTTGTGATTCCTTTAATAAAATTCATTTACTTCTTGGAGGTCAGTTTCATAGACAGCCTGTTTGCTATAACTATAACCTGCCTTGTAGGTGTGTGCTAGAAAGACATCAAACAATGTATTCTGAGGGGAAAGGAATCAATAATGACTTTGACTCAGGTGGCTTTTATCTCACCTAAACAAAAGCGGCCCTTCATTTTTTTAAACACCCAAAACTTCATTTTTATATATATGTAAAATCTTGATCTGAATGGTGCCTTGTGGTTTCATGTGTTACACTGTGGACACGTAACTAGTTCTCTAGTGAGGAAGAGAGAAATCTGGTGTCCAGAAGATGACATGTGAGAGAATTTGGATATTTATACTTACGAGGCTCAAGGCAGCAGTTGCTTCAGTAGGGTAAGGTTTATAATGTAATGTTAGGTTTATAATGGCTGTATACTGTAGCCAGCGTCGATTTTTTGTGTTCCACAATGGTAAATTGAAAATACCCCCATGCCGTTCTGCTGTTTCCCATAAGTTCATTTCAAAACAAAACTTTACAAAACTTATAGTCCTGAACTCAGGAACACTTGCCTAACAACCCTCTAAGTTTTCATGGTGATACGCAAAACAGTCAAAGAGAATCAAGAGTTCAAAGTGCAAAAGAAGAAGAAGAAAAATCCAGACCCCTCTTGGACTTCTTCTGTCATTGGTCTTATAATTTGTTGAAATTAATTAAAAATCAGCCATGTTCACAGAGTACCTGTAATCCTATTACTGACCTTGCCCCATACTCTGACCTTCATCTTCTGCAGTTTAAAAGTTAAAAAATGCCTGGCTGATTTTTAATTAATTTAAGAATTGTAACATTGAAGTCTATTATTATGTTGGGCATGCTCAATAAGAACCAACTGTCAGTGTTCTAAAAGCCAGACTCACAGCTGATTGGTTTGGCTAATCAGGTGGCCACACCCATGCCAGACCTTTATTCCACTTTAGACAGTCATGGCTTCCCCTGAAGAATCCTGGGAAGTGTAGTTTGTAAAGGATGCTGAGTATTGTGAAGAGACTCCTATTCCCCTGACAGAGCTCCAGTGGCAGAGGAGTTGAACAGTCAGGCCCTTTTCTGGATATTGTAGCTCTGAGGGGAATAGGGCATCTCCTAGGAACTTTCAGCACCCTTCACAAACTACACTTGCCAGGATTCTTTGGGTGAAGCCATGACTGTCCAAAGTGAAATAAAGGTCTGGTGTGGATGTGGCCAGGGACAGCTTTGTTTTTAAATTTGGGTGGGAGGCTACATGCACCTGTTGTAGAATAAAAAGGTGGGGGAAACCCTGAAAAACAATGATACTGTTTACAGTGTTTTCCTTTTGGAAAGGAAAAGGGTTTTTTCTCTGCCCACTGCCCCCACTCAATCTCCTCCCCTCCCTCTCCCCTCCCCCCCTTCCCTACCCTTCCTCCCCTTCTCTCTTCCATCCCCCTTCTCCCCCTCCCTGCCCCTCCCCCAGGTCAGTTTCACTTACCCTAAGCATGATTGTATAGGAGTAAATCCCATTGAACTCAAAAAGCATGCAAATGATCAACTTGACCTCCCCTCCTCCTCCTGCCTATCCCCTCCCTCTTGCCCCTTTCCTTCCCCTTCCTTCATCTCTCTCCCTCCCCTTCTAATTCCTTTCTTCCCTCTCCCTTTTCCCTCCCCCCTTCTCCTCCTCCCCCATGGTCAGTTTTACCTCCTCCTCTCTCCTATACCTTCACTCGTGCCCCCTTTCCTGCTCCTGCCCACTCCCCCTCCTTCCCCTTCCCCCTGCTTCTCCTCTCCCTCCCCTCCCCTCCCTCTTCCCTGTCCTGTCTCCTCCTCCTCCTCCATGGTCAGTTTTACCTATTCTAAGCATGATTGTACAGGGGTAAATCCCAATGAACTCAATAATCATGCAAATGATCAGACTTGCCTCTCCCCTCTCCTTCCCACTGTCTCCTTTCACTCCCCTCATTCCCCTCTCCTCTCCCTTCTTCCGTCCCTTCTTCCTTCTTCCTCCTCCCCTGCCCACTTCAGCCCTCCCTCCCTCTTCTCTTCTCCTCTCCTGCTCCCCTGTGGTCAGTTTCACCTATCCTAAGCATGATTGCAGATCCCTCTGAACTCAGTAAGCATGCAAATGATAAATCCATTCTCAGCAAACTTGGACAGGATCTCATTTCTTACCTCTTGGATTTAAAAGCAGAGAAATTCACTAACGGGAAAAAAACCTTGTGGTTTAACAATGTACCTATACCCAACAGATATTTCTATCAAACTTTAAAAAGCAGGGAAATTGGGCAGCTATAGTGAATGCACCAGGGGAGCAGGAGACCTGACCTCCTTTCTGAGATATTGTACTGCCCTACAAATTTGTCAAAATGCAAACACAATTTGGGTTGGTCTTTCACAGTCAATCCACTTCCTGTGTAGCTTGGAAGAATTTGGTAACGTGCCTCTGAGCATATGGTGAGTGGTGGAAACACCTGCAATCAGCCCAAATAACAGAAATAAGACATGAGCTGTGCTTTTCTTATTTTATTAAGTCTTAAGTCTCAGTGATCTGAATGCAGGGTAAAAGCCTGATATTTAGGCAAATAGAGCTGGTATAGCCCAGTGAGGAGGAGAGCCTGGCTGGGAGTCCAGAGACTGTGAGTTCAAATCCCCGCTCGTGTCTCCTGGGCATCAAGGGCCAGCTAAAGATCACCCCCACAGGGAGTGGCTCAGGGGTTACGTGCCCTGCCACCTGTGCAGCCGTGGGCAAGCTGCACAGTCCCAAGGAGCCCAGTTGCCCCCCAGCTGGCAGTTGCGGACAAGGAAGGGGCTGGCTTGTGCAGCTGTGGCCAGCTGAGCAGGACCTGGCCAGCTGGGAAGGACTAGCCTCAGAGGGAGGCAATGGTAAAGCCCCTCTGAACACCGGTTACCATGAACACCCTATTCATGGGGTCGCTATAAATTGGGATCGACTTGAAGACAGTTTTTTTTTCACAGTCCAATCCTGTCGTGAAGGTTGCAGATGTCACCCATAATCTAGAGAGCCTGGTAGATGCACCAGTCTAGCTGGCCCTGTGTGTGGAACCAGTAGCATTGTAGAGAGAGCTACCTTGGCTTTCACCATTCTACCTAGCAATCTACATTTTGCTGCCAGGACATCGGAACTTTATTTCCCGATGTCATTGGTCCCAACCTGCACTATGGCCGCTCACTCCTTCCCAGTACTATCTCGCAGGCTATCTGGATTACAGGCAACATCCACAGACTTTGCACCAGGTAAGCAATTAACCCTGTATACCCATCACACACCCAACTATCTATGTTCCTAGTGATCGAGTCACCCACTACCAGGATCCCTTCACTAATGACTGTGTTCTGTCTCCACCGTCAGAGGCAGTATGCCTCTCTACACCACTTGCTAGGAATCACAAGCGCGGAGAGTGCTGTTGTGCTCAAGTTCTGCTGGTGGGCTTCATACAGGCATCTGATTGGCCACTGCAAGAACAGGATACTGGATTAGAATGGTCACTGGCCCGACATAGCAGGCTTGTCTTATAAGGTCTTAGGTTCAATCCCCAGCATCTTAAGGCAGGGCTGGGAAGGACTCCCATCTGGAACCCTGGAGAGCCACTGCCAGTCAGTGTCGACAGTACTGAGCTTGTTGTTATGTGCCTCCAAGTCAACTATGACTTATGGCGACCCTATGAATCAGTGACCTCCAAGAGCATCTTTCGTGAACTTCCCTGTTCAGATCTTGGAAGTTCAAGTACTGAGCTAGGCAGCCTAGTAGTCTGACTCTGTACAAGGTAATTTCCCATGTTCTTGGTACAAAGGGTAGGCCATCAGCTCTGTGGTGGCTTTTGAGGCCTCTGGGAGTTGGTCCAGCAGCCACCAAAAGCCCAGAATACTTTTCAGCTCCTTTATGTACTTGTGTTTCAGCGGAAATTCACATCACCAACAAAGATCCACGATGGGTTGGAGCCTGGTGGCTTGGTTTCATATGTGCAGGCAGTGTGGTAGCCATTGCTTCAATCCCTTATTTCTTCTTCCCAAGAGAACTACCTAAAGAGGTAAGAACCTACCTGAGAACAGCTTAAGGCACAAGCCCTTTCCTCCTGAAATGGAAAGTAAGGGAAGTCAAAATGCTGGAGCAAGAGTCACTGTGGCATAGTGGATAGAGTGCTGGGCTTGGACTGGAGAGACCTGAATCCAAATCCGTGCTCTCCTGGGTGGTGTTGGGCCCAGCCCTGTCTCACTCACTTCAGCCTAGCTCACAGGGTAGAGATAAAGAGAGGGGAAATCTGTGCATGCCATCTGAGTCCCTTGGAGGAAGGACAGAGTACGAATGTGATGGTAACTGTCAGGATATTTTGCTCTGTCTACTTGTGGACTCTTTATCCTGGGTAAACGGTGAGAAGGGCAGCAAATGCTCAGAAGTAGGGATGGAAGGGGGCTGTTGTTCCACGTGCACAAATCTGACTTACCATTAGGGATGGAAAGTTCTGTCAGTTTTGGTTCTCTCAGTTTCTCATTTTCAGAATTTTTCTTTGGAAAAACCTCATGAAAATTCTCTAGCATTTTAGTGAGAATTTCTCCTAACGCACACATTTTTGCATGTTATTTCTCCAAAAAGAATGCATTTCTTTCAACAAGCCTTTTAAGTAGAGACCTTATCCCAGACCGCGTCTGTGCTAGAATTGATTTTAAAGATGTTTTTAAAGTTGTTTTTTAAGATGTTTTTAAAATGTTTCATCTTAATATGTTTTTAAAGATGTTTTATTTTAATACTTTTTAAAGTTTTGTTTTTAAGGTGTTTTAAAGTGCTTTTAATGTTTTTGTTTGCCACCCTGAGCTCCTTCTGGGAGGAAGGGCAGGATATAAAATTAATAAATAATAAATAAATAAATAAATTTTTGTATGTTATTTTCACTACGATATTCATTTTTATGCACTTGTTCCCCTAACATATGCATTTTTGTAAACATTATTTAGTCGAAGAACTGCATTACAAAATTCGGATATGTGCGAATTTCAAAAGATGGCTGTGTTTCAGTTCTCATGATGTTTGTACAGTGAGAATTTGATAAATTCAGCTTTAAATGTGAACTGAATTGAATTTCTCCCCTATCCCTACTCAGAAGCACTCTTGATTATTGGCCCAGATCAGGTACCAAGGAGATTAGACTTCCTATTGGACAAGTGGGTCCAGCTGTCAGGCACCGTCCCCTGCACCTCCTGTGACCCAGCTAGCCTTTACAACCAAGGTGCCATTTTAATATCAAATGGGAAACAGAACTTGTCATGGTTGGAGATCACAATGAAGGCTATAAACCCTCACATCAGACCCAGGCTGTGACTGACAGCAGGATAGACTGGGCAGGAGTTGCCATTAACCCACAGCCATAACAAGAGTAGGAACCAAAGAAATGACCAGGTGAGGCATGAGGGCAGAGCCCTTTGATGGTAGCCTCCTTACCAAGAAGCAAGCCACACCTCTAGTCAGTCAGGGAAGAGGCAGTCAGTCATTGGGAAGCAGCACACTCACAAATGATGAGTTTGCTCTGTTGTATCCCTACCTGGTCTCTTCTGCATTTTATCCACTGACCACATTTCACAAAAGTTTGTGGTGCAGATGGGTGGATGAGTGGGCTTGTATTGTGACAGACTTGAGAAACAGCTGGATCACAGAATCATGAAGTGGGCAAGCATATGAGCTGAATACCAATCTGTTCTTGAGTAAGTTCACCATAAATCTTCAAAAGAAAGAGTTCTGGTCACGAAGGCAGAAGAAGGTGTGAGTCTCATGACAGAATAAGATTCCCGTATGGGGAAAGCATAGCTGAGTTTCATGGAGAGAACAAGGAAGAGCACTAAAATAAAGAAGGATAGGTGACAAGTCATGGGATGTGGAGTGGGTGGGGCAAGACCTCATGCACTTTTCTGTAGCTGACAGTGCAAAAACTAAGGATGATTCTGATCTGGATGCAGCCTTAGAGAAGGTAAAGTTGGGCTGTAAAGGGTGAGGAGACTTACTTGTTCCCTAAATTGCCTCCCCCTTGTTTATGGGCAGTTTCCTCAAAAGATCAGCTCAAGCAAGCATGTTCTTGTACTGGGGAGGAAGTGCTTGTTTCTGTGAGCTCTGCAGAATGATTGCTGGCAAACTGTTTGCTGCAAGAAGCGTGAAGAAGCCAGCAGCATTTGAAATGAATTACTCTTTTCCAGTGAGACATAAAGCCAAGATCCTGGTCGCCCCTGATTGTTAACAATCCCATGGCACGCTTTGTAAGAGTAGCAGTGATAAGACTGATGTCCTGGCCGCTTCCCAGGCTGGGTAATTGCTTTCTTCCTGCCTTCTCTCCACCTGCGTTTTCAGTAGAAACTTCAGTCAAAAGGCCTGCAAAGTTTTGCCAAGGCCAAGTGACCACTTACCGACAAATATCTTACACATAAGTAATTTCATCTAAGGAAAAAACTACTTTGGGAGGAGGCACGTTGGAGCTGAGGAAATGATGGAGGGGAAGAATGCTTAACCCTTTCCCCATCTCCTCTGCTTTTCTGTTACAACTGCTTCTCCTGAAAGAATTCCAGACATGTTTATCCTCATAAACCCTTGGAACCTTGTAGGGTTTGGGGTGGAAAGCAGCTGAACGAAGAATTAATTGTAGAAGAAACACAGTGGGTGGGGCAGAAGTTAAGCATAGTCACCTGCTACTTCTCTACTCCAAATCTCTCCCTCTTTATACACATGCTTCCGTGTAATGTGTGTTTTATTTTATTTATTTATTTATTTATTATTTGATTTATATCCCATTCTTCCTCCCAGCAGGAGCCCAGGGCGGCAAACAAAAGCACTAAAAACACTGTAAAACATCATAAAAACAGACTATAAAATACATTAAAACAGAACATCTTTTAAAACATTTTTAAAAGCTTTCAAGACATCTTTAAAAAAAGGTTAAAAACCTATTATTTAAAAAAAAGATTTTAAAATATATTAAAAAGCAATTCCAACACAGACTCAGACTTGGAATAAAGTCTCAACTTAAAAGGCTTGTTGAAAGAAGAAGGTCTTCAATAGGCTCTAGAAAGATAACAGAGATGGTACCTGCCTAATATTTAAGGGGAGGGAATTCCACAGGGTAGGTGCTGCCACACTAAAGGTCCACTTCTTATGTTGTGCGGAATGGACCTCCTGATAAGATGGTATCTGCAGGAGGCCCTCACCTACAGAGCGCAGTGATCAACTGGGTATATAAGGGATCAGACGATCTTTCAGGTATCCTGGTCCCAAGCTGTATAGGGCTTTGTACACCAAGACTTGAACCTTGAACCTGGCCCGGCAGCAAATGGGCAGCCAGTGCAATTCTTTCAGCAGCAGAGTGACATGTTGGCAATAACCTGCCCCAATGACCAGTCTCACCGCCGGATTTTGCACCAGCTGCAGCTTCCAGACCAACCTCAAAGGCAGCCCAACATAGAATGCATTACAGTAATCAAGCCTGGAGGTTACCAGTGCATGGACAACAGAGGTCAGGCTATCCCGTCCAGAAATGGCCGCAGCTGTCTTACCAGCCGAAGCTGGTAAAAGGCATTCCTAGCCACGGAGGTCACCTGGGCCTCTAGTGACACAGATGGATCCAGGAGCATCCCCAGACTACGGACCTGCTCTTTCAGAGGGAGTACAAAAAAGGAGCCCAAGAAGCGTGGGAGTTCATGAAGGACATATTACAAAAAGCGCAATCGCAAACAATTCCAAAGAGGAAGAAAAATGGAAGACATCGGAAAAAGCCAATGTGGCTACACGGAAGACTGGTGGAGGAGGTAAAAATAAAAAAGAGCATGTATAAAGAATGGAAGGAAGGATGCATCACCAAGGAAGAGTACCGACGAGCGGCTCGGGCTTGCAGGAATAGCGTAAGGAAAGCTAAAACCCAGAATGAGCTGAGGCTGGCGAGGGAAGCGAGGAACAACAAAAAGGGGGTTTTCAGATATGTTCGAGGCAAGAGAAAGACCAAGGAAATGGTGGGACTGCTGCTCAATGAGGATGGCAAAATGTTGACAGATAACAACGAAAAGGCAGAACTGCTCAACGCCCATTTTGCCTCCGTTTTCTCCCAAAAAGGGAACAGTGTGCAACCTTGCATCGGTAGCCATCTCAGTAAGGGGTCGGGATTGCAGTTCAACATTGATAAGGAGATAGTCAGGAAATACCTAGTTAACCTAAATGAGTTCAAATCTCCAGGGCCTGATGAACTGCATCCCAGAGCATTGAAGGAACTAGCGGATGTACTCTCGGAACCTCTTGCCATCATCTTTGAGAAATCCTGAAGAACGGGAGAGGTGCCGGAGGATTGGAGACGGGCAAACGTCGTCCCGCTCTTTAAAAAGGGTAAAAAAGAAGATCCAGGGAATTACAGGCCGGTCAGTCTGACTTCAATACCAGGAAAGATATTAGAACAGATAATAAAAGAGTCCATTGGCAACTATCTAGATGACAATGCTGTGATTAGTAGGAGCCAGCATGGGTTTGTCAAGAAAAAATCCTGTCAAACTAATCTCATCTCTTTTTTTGATCGGGTCACTAGCTTAGTAGATGGTGGAAATGCTGTAGATGTCATCTATCTAGATTTCAGCAAAGCATTTGACAAAGTCCCCCACGACCTTTTGATTAGCAAACTGGTCAAATGCGGACTAGATGGAAATACTGTTAGGTGGATTCACAACTGGTTGGAAAACCGTACTCAAAGAGTGGTCGTCGGTGGCTCTGCTTCGGACCGGAAGGAGGTTTTGAGTGGAGTGCCACAGGGTTCTGTCCTGGGGCCGATACTCTTCAACATTTTTATCAATGACTTAGATGATGGGGTGGAGGGAAGCCTTATGAAGTTTGCGGATGATACGAAACTGGGAGGGATAGCTAACACAACGGAAGACAGGAATAAAATCCAAAGGGACCTGGATAGACTAGAAAATTGGGCTGAAATTAATAAAATGACATTCAATAAAGACAAATGCAAGATTCTGCCTTTAGGCCACAAAAACAAAATGCATGGGTACAGGATGGGAAATACCCGGCTTAGCAGTAGTGCGTGTGAGAAGGACCTTGGAATTGTAGTGGATCACAAGTTGAACATGACCCAGCAGCGTGATGCTGCGGCAAAAAAGGCAAACGTGGTTTTGGGCTGCATAAACAGAGCTATAGTTTCCAGGTCAAGGGAAGTAATAGTCCCACTATATTCTGCATTAGTCAGGCCTCATCTGGAATACTGCGTTCAGTTCTGGACGCCTCATTTTAAGAAAGATATAGACAAGTTGGAGCGGGTTCAGAAGAGGGCGACGAGGATGATAGCCGGTATGGAGAACAAGTCTTAGGAGGAAAGGTTGAAGGAACTTGGCATGTTCAGTCTGGTGAAGAGAAGGCTGAGGGGTGAGATGATTGCACTCTTTAAGTACCTGAAGGGCTGTCACATAGAGGAGGGTACAGATTTGTTTTCTGCTGCCCCAGAGGGTAGGACTAGGTCTAATGGTTTTAAGTTGCAGGAGCGTAGATTCAGATTGGACATTAGAAGGAACTTCTTGACAGTAAGGGCGGTTCGGCAATGGAACCGACTGCCTAGGGAGGTGGTGGGATCCCCTTCGCTGGATGTCTTCAAGCAGAGGCTGGACAGCTATCTGCGGGAGATGCTCTAGCTGTGGATTTCTTGCTGTGAGCAGGGGGTTGGACTCGATGGCCTACAAGGCCCCTTCCAACTCTATGATTCTATGATTCTACAACCCCATCCAAAGCAGGCAACTGACCAATTATCTGAACTCGGGAACCACCAACCCACAGGGCCTCTGTCTTGCTAGGATTCAGACTCAGATTATTGGTCCTCATCCAGCCCACCACTGAGTCTAGGCAGCGGTCCAGGGCTTGCACAGCCTCTCCCGATTCAGATGTTACAGAGAAATAGAGCTGAGTATCATCAGCATACTGCTGACACCTTGCCCCAAATCTCCTGATGACCGCTCCCAAGGGCTTCATACAGATGTCTAACAGCATGGGGGATAAGATGGTACCCTGCAGCACTCCACAGCACAACTGTCAGGGGGCCAAAAGACAATCACCCAATGCTATTCTCTGAAAATGACCTTGGAGATAGGCTCAGAACCACTGTAAAACAGTGCGGCCACTATCCATCTCACCAAGTCAGCCTAGAAGGATACCATGGTAAATGGTATCAAAAGCCGCTGAGAGATCAAGTAAGAGTAACAGGGTTGCACTCCCCCTGTCCTCCCAATAAAGGTTTTTATCTCCAGATAAAGTGTGTGTGTATGTGTGAGAGAGATTTGAAATTTTGTTGCCAAACTTGAGGTCCTTTACAGCCCATAATCATGGCTGTTGCTGAAGACCTAAGAAGCCAAGCAACATCTTCCCATACATTAAGTGAGCAAGGAACACAATCCACCAGTGCTCTTGTGCAGCTCCCTTTCATTTCAGTGATGCTTACAGAGGAGAACTTCCTGGTGAATTACAATCCGTGGATCATATCTTCTTGTCTCCTACTTCTCTGGCCTCTGTACTAATCGTAGCTGTTGGAGCATGAGACATAAACCAATAAACTAGCCCACCCATGATAAAAGGTTCTCCCCTCCACCAGCACCCCATCAACTGTTTGCTTCCAGTCACAGGTATGCAGCTTAAAAAATAAAAGCTGCCCTTCCTGAAATGGTCCTATGTTTCTAGGAGGCGTGGCATAAAGGAAAAGGACTGGGAAGTGGACTGGGAAGAGATCAAAGCCTGACTTTTAGGGCTCTTATCCTTTGTACATGATCCAAAGGTGTCCCAAGATTAGTCATGTGTTATGTCTAATGTAACATTACTTACCTGTTCCTAGGAGGAGCCTCAACGGAAAAGCATTGTAGAGGTTAATAAGAAAGACTTAATGTATGAACTTAAAAATGACCCTGAAGACCTGGGAGACCACACTCTGTCACAGTTCATCAAAAGTAAGTCTGTGTATATCATAGGGATGGAATCCTCTCCTTTTTATGTTTCATTTTTAAGTATGGCCCCATGATGGTCATTAACGATCCAATTCCCATTTCCTCCAATAGCTTTACATTTTTCCAATCTCTGACAATATTTATTTATTTATTATCTTTTGCAGACAATTATTGATATTATAATTGCTATTTATTCATGAGTCTCCACTGGTATCAATCTTTATTCTGAACTCTGTAATGATCGCCTGTTTACATTCCTTTTCAAGTGCACTGCAGACAAATTAAGGCAGATAATCAAGTCATTGTCTTCCCCCCTTCTGCTTTCTGTCTGTCAGTTACAATCAACATTTCATTGACAACAGTGAAAGGGAATACATATTTTAAGAGCTCATATAGAAAGTAGATTGATAAAAGTATCATTCACATTACTGATGATTTCAAAGTGAATATTTTTTTAAAAAATGAATCAGAAAAAAAGAAGAATGAATCTGAAACCAGGCTTGGAGAGTTGCTTCTTCAAAATTCTCCCCGCAAAGATAGAGAATATCAGAAATAATTAATCTGATGGCAAATCCAATTATTGCAGAAATGGAGTTGATCTCTAGTATATCACCCATCAAGAAGCCCTACTCTACTCTGCTCACTTGTGTTTCCAAGGTTACACATGACTCACTTCACACATTAAATGAACCACTGTGTTTTCCCATGTAAGCATGAAGATGTGATATTTGGGATCTTTGATCCAGAGTTTGTTGCACTCCACAGTGGTTATTGGCATTGGATTGCATCTACACTTGCTTAATTACTTGGTAGAATTAGCAAAGACAAATAAATCCCAATTTTTAAAAAGGTTTTTGGTTTAATGTATTTTAAAGTCTGTTTGTATGATTTAAAGTGTTTTTAGTGCTTTTGTTTGCCGCCCTGGCCTCCTGCTGGGAGTAAGGGTGGGATAATAGATAGATAGATAGATAGATAGATAGATAGATAGATAGATAGATAGATAGATAGATAGATAGATAGATAGATAGATAGATAGATAGATAGATAGATAGATAGATAGATAGATAGATAGACAGACAGACAGACAGACAGACAGACAGTTAGATAGATAGATAGATAGATAGATAGATAGATAGATAGATAGATAGATAGATAGATAGATAGATAGATAGATAGATAGATAGATAGATAGATAGATAGATAGATAGATAGATAGGGTTTAAACAGATGGTCAGCAAGCACTACGGCTTTGCATCTTGATGTGCCAAATGCAGTGTTAGAGCATAGCAAGATTATATACAGACTACCCAAATTCATACATCCTGGACCAAGAACTTAGACATAATTACTGTGAGAGAGACTGAGAAAGATAGAAGTGAAAAATTCAGTCGTTACTTTATAAGGAACAGGGAGGGGTGCTAGGGATATGACAGGGTCAAATGGAGACATAGACCTACCAACCAAAGGCTCAAACACAATTAACCAGGGTTTGAATCATGTGAGGAAGATAGGAAGATTTCGGAAAAGAAGGAGATGGAGAGAAAAAGGAAATTACAATAATTACCTGTTCAAAACACATTTTTTGAGCAACCGAAAAGACGACTGTACACATGGACATCACCAAGCGGTCAAAATTGATTATATAATTGGTAGCAGAAGATGGAGAAGTTCCATACTTTCTGTGAAAACAAGACCAGGAGTAGACTGCGGTACAGATCATGAACTGGTCGTATTGAAAATCAGAGTAAAGCTAAAGAAGACCAACGAAGCAATCATAATGCCAAAATACAATTTAAATAACATCCCAGAATCATATAAAGATCAAATAAGAAACAGGTTTGAGGCTTTAAACTTAGTTGACAGAGAACCAGAAGAACTATGGAGTGAAGTCAGAGGCATTATCAAGGAAGAATGCAAAAAGCCAATACCTCTAGTTAAAAAGAGAGAAAGACCTCAATGGATGACTGAAGAAACTCTTCAAATGGTTCAAGAGAGAAGGAAAGCAAAAACAAAAGGAGATAGAAACACAGTCAGTACCCTAAATGCAACAATACAGCAACTAGTACGTAGAGACAAAGAAAACTATTACAACAATTATTGTATAGAAATAGAAGAGGACAACAAAAAGGGAAGAACAAGAGCCCTATTCCAAAAGATTAGAGAAATGAAAGGGAAATTCAAACCAAGAGTAGGGATGTTGAATAATCCACAGGAGAACACACTGACTGACCGAGATGAAATAAAAGGAAGATGGAAGCAATACACTGAAGAATTCTACAAAAGAGATGCCAGGATGACAGATTCATTCACAGAGGAACCGCCAGGAACAGATGGCATACCAATAGAGTTGCTACAAGCTACTGAAACTGAATCTGTCCAAATTTTGACAAAGATTTGTCAAGAAATATGGAAAACTAAACATTGGCCCACAGATTGGAAGCGTTCAATATACATCCCAACTCCAAAGAAAGGGGATCCCAGGGAATGCAGTAATTATCAAACTATTGCCTTAATATCCAAGTCAAATAAAATAATGCTCAAGATTCTACAACAAAGGCTCTTACCGTATATGGAGTGAGAAATGCCAAATATCCAAGCTGGATTTAGAAAGAGAAGAGACAGCAGAGATCATATCGGAAACATACATTGGATAATGGAACGGAGCAAGGAATTTCAGAAGGAAATCACCCTGTGCTTTATAGATTACAGCAAAGCCTTTGACTGTGTAGATCATGAAAAACTATGGAATGCTTTAAAAGAAATAGGGGCGCCACAGCATCTGATTGTCTTGATGCGCAACCTATGCTCTGGACAAGAGGCTGCTGTAAGGACAGAATATGGAGAAACCGATTTTATTTTATTACCCTATTTAATCTATACGCAGAACATATCATATGGAAAGCGGGATTGGCCCAAGATGGAGGTGTGAAAATTGGAGGGAGAAATATCAAAAATTTAAGATATGCAGATGATACCATACTACTAGCAGAAACCAGTAATGATTTGAAACAAATGCTGATGAAAGTTCAAGAGGAAACCACAAAAGCAGGACTACAGCTGAACGTCAAGAAGACTAAAGTAATGACAACAGAAGATTTATGTAACTTTAAAATTGACAATGAGGACATTGAACTTGTCAAGGATTATCAATAACTTGGCACAATCATTAACCAAAATGGAGACAATAGTCAAGAAATTAGAAGAAGGCTAGGACTGGGTAGGGCAGCTGTGCGAGAACTAGAAAAGGTCCTCAAATGCAAAGATGTATCACTGAATGCTAAAGTCAGGATCATTCAGACCATGGTATTCCCAATCTCTATGTATGGATGTGAAAGTTGGACATGATTCACTAGAAAAGACAGTAATGCTGGGTAAAACCAAGGTCTCCAAGGTCGCTGTCAGAGAATAGCATTGGGTGACTGTCTCTCGGCCCCCTGGCAGTTGTGCTATGGGGTGCCGCATGGTATCATCTTGTCCCCCATGCTGTTTAACATCTATATGAAGCCCTTTGGGGCAAGGTGTCAGTAGTATGATGATGATACCCAGCTCTATATCTCCATCTGAATCAGGAGAGGCCATGCAAGCCCTTGGCCACTGCCTGAACTCGGTGGTGGGCTGGATGAGGGCCAATAAACTGAGTCTGAATGCTAGGAAGATGGAGGTGCTGTGAGTTCGTGGTTCCCAAGTTCAGATAATTTGTCAGTTTCCTGCTTTGGATGGGGTCGTACTCTCTCTGAAAGAGCAGGTCCGTAGTCTGGGGGTGCTCCTGGATCTATCTTTGTCACTAGAGGCCCAGGTGACCTCAGTGGCTAGGAGTGCCTTTTACCAGCTTCGGCTGGTAAGACAGCTGCGGCCATTTCTGGATGGGATAGCCTGACCTCTGTTGTCCATGCACTGGTAACCTCCAGGCTGGATTACTGTAACGCACTCTATGTGGGGCTGCCATTGAGGTTGGTCCGGAAGTTGCAGCTGGTGCAAAATGCGGCAGTGAGACTGCACACTGGGGCAGGGTATCGCCAAAATGTCACCCCACCGCTGAAACAATTGCACTGGCTGCCCATTTGCCACCAGGACAAGTTCAAGTTTGTAGTTTTGGCATAAAAAGCCCTATACAGCTTGGGACCAGGTTACCTGAAAGACTGCCTTACTCCTTATATACCCAGTCAATCACTGCGCTCTGCAGTTGAGGGCCTTCTGCAGATACCATCTTATCAGGAGGTGCATTCTGCACAACACAGGAAACGGACCTTTAGTGTTGCGTCACCTACCCTGTGGAATTCTCTCCCCTTAAATATTAGGCAGGCGCCATCTCTGTTATCTTTTTGGCGCCTGTTGAAGACTTTCCTCTTTCAACAACCTTTGCATAATTCAAGCTCCAAGCGGGACAAAGCAAGCCAAGCCTATAAAAGAGATTTATTTATTTATTTATTTATTTTATTTCATTTTTAAACTGCCCATAGCGAATAGCTGTCTGGGTGGTGAACAAAACAAGATTAAAATACAATATTACAATAAAATTACAATAAAATCAGCAACAAGTTAAACGAAAAACATTAAATGAAACACATGGAACATTAAAATGCCTGGGAGTATAGCCAGGTCTTAACCTGGCGCCTAAAAGAAAGTACTGAAGGCGCCAGGCGTATCTCCTCAGGTAGGCTGTTCCACAGTTCGGGGGCCACCACAGAAAAGGCCCTAGATCTAATAACAATCCTCCGGGCATCCTGATGAGTTGGTACCCGGAGGAGGGCCTTGGATACTGAACGAAGTGAACGGGTAGGTTCATAGCGGGAGAGGCGTTCCACAAGGTATTGCGGTCCCACACCGTGTAAGGCTTTATAGGTCAAAACCAGCACCTTGAATCTGGCTCGGAAACAAATAGGCAGCCAGTGCAGGCAGGCCAGGACAGGTGTTATATGCGCAGACCAGCGGGTCCTCGTCAACAACCTGGCTGCCGCATTTTGCACTAGCTGAAGTTTCCGAACGGTCTTCAAGGGCAGCCCTACGTAGAGCGCATTACAGTAGTCCAGTCTAGAGGTTACCAGAGCGTGAACAACTGAGGCGAGATCGTCACTGTCCAGATAGGGGCGTAGTTGGGCTACTAAGCGAAGATGGTAAAACGCATTCCGTGCCACCGAGGCCACTTGAGCCTCAAGCGACAAGGAAGGGTCAAAAAGGACCCCCAAACTACGAACCTGTTCCTTCAAGGGGAGTGTAACCCCATCTAGAGCAGGATGAACATTAAAAGGCAAGCCTAGCCCTAGAGAGTCTCTCCCATGTTAAGACTTGCTGAGGAGGAGGTGGGTGATGAGGTGGGCACTGAAAGGAGTATTCCTCCTTTCCCTTTCAGTGACAACTGACCAGCCTCAGTTTCAGCAGATGAATCAATATTTCATTTCAAAATAGCAATATGTTCTTTCAAATAGCAATATTAATTGGTGGGGGGGGGTCATACTGGTAAAAGCAGTTAGTGGCCAAAGAACAAACTCAAATCAATACCACCTGTTAGGCTGATGGAATGCTTTTGAAGCAGCACCGGCCAGCAGATCCCATCCCTAGGCTATATCCATTTGCCCCGGCTTCTGGCCTGATTCCCCACAAATGGGGCTTGCTTTGTAATGCAAATAGCAGATGAGGGAGTGGGCGGGGAGGCAATCCAGATCACACACACACACACAACCTCCTGTTTATGTAAAAAAAATGCAATTACTAATTATTATTATTTATTATTATTATTATTAACTTTATTTATACCCCGCCTTTTTTCCAAATTGGAACTCACAGCGGCTTCCAGATAAAAAACAGATACAATTAAAACCTACCAAAGTTAAAAGCATATAATACATAGATAAATAAATATAGACAGATATAATTAAAAAATGAACTCTAATTTAAAATAGCATTAAACTGTTTCTGATAATTAAAAACTACTCATAAAATCAGAATAATTAAAAAATAAACAAGCAAGAACAATATAACCTCCTTTTGGGCCTATCCTTAGCTGCCTTCGGAATAAAAGGCTTGCTGAAATAAGAAAGTTTTTACCTGTCAACGAAAGGACTGCAGGGAAGAGGCCATTCTTATCTCCTTAGGGAGGGAATTCCAAAGCCTAGGGGCAGCCACCGAGAAGGCCCTATCTCGTATCCTCACTAGTTGTACTTGTGCGGATGAAGGTATTGAAAGAAGGGCTTCTCTTGAGGATCTCAGGGCCCGGGCAGGCACATAGAGGGCGATGTGGTCTGAGAAATAGCCTGGACCCAAGCCATGTAGGGCTTTATAGGTCAACACCAGCACTTTGAATTATGTCCGGAAACAAACTGGCAGCCAGTGGAGCTTTTTTAACAGGGGAGTTGTATGGTCCCTGTAATCAGCCCCAGTTAACATTCTGGCTGCAGCACGTTGTACCAGCTGAAGTTTCCAAGCAGTCTTCAGAGGGAGCCCCACGTAGAGCGCGTTACAGTAATCTAAACGGGATGTGACTAAGGCATGTGTCACCGTGGCCAGATCGGACGGGTCAAGGAACGGGCGCAGTTGGCGCACTAATCTCAAATGTGCAAAAGCCCTCCTGGGCACTGCAGAAACCTGGGAATCCAAATTTAAAGCTGAGTCCAGGAGGACACCCAAACTGCGAACCCGTGTCTTCAGGGGGAGTATAACCCCATCCAGCACAGGCTGTATCCCTATTCCCTGATCTGCCTTACGACTGACCAGGAGCACCTCTGTCTTGTCTGGATTAAGCCTCAATTTGTTCACCCTCATCCAATCCACCACTGATGTCAGACACCGGTTTAAAACTAAGACAGCTTCCTTGGAAGAAGGTGGAAAGGAGAAATAGAGTTGGGTGTCATCAGCATACTGGTGGCACTGAACTCCAAATGCCCGAACAACCTCTCCCAGCGGTTTCATGCAGATGTTAAATAGCATAGGGGACAAAACTGAACCCTGAGGGACTCTACAGGCCAACAGGAGTCGAACAGGAGTCCCCCAATACCACCTTCTGGGTTTGCCTCTCCAGGAATGACCGGAGCCACTGCAAAACAGTGCCCCCAAGTCCCATCCCAGCTAGGCGGTCCAGGAGGATACCATGGTTGATGGTATCGAAAGCCGCTGAGAGGTCCAGCAGAACCAACAGGGACACACTCCCCCTGTCCAGTTCTCTGCGTAGGTCATCCACCAAGGCGACCAAAGCCGTCTCCGTCCCATACCCAGGCTTGAAACCAGATTGAAATGGATCTAGATACTCCATTTCATCCAGGAATCTCTGGAGCTGGGAGGCCACCACACGCTCTATTACCTTACCCAAGAATGGAATATTGGACACTGGCCGGTAGTTATCCATGTTTAAGGGGTCCAGGGAGGGTTTTGTGACTGGTGTCACATTTAGTTTAGTTATACACTGTTTCCAGTGTTTTTTGCTGTGTTTTTTCATGGGTGATGCAGTGTGTATGAGTGAGAGCGAGAGCGAGACTGAGACCTCCATCAACCATAAACCAGGCTCGGGTGCCTTCCTACCTGAACCACAAGAGAAGTACGTCTGCTACAAGCCTTCCAGATTTGTTTTTTGCATGTGTTAATCACCTCACCTCAGAGCATAACATATGTTCTCTGAACCTTGAATTCCTCAAAGGTATGATCTATATATATAAGCCCAAATACCTCACTTAGCACTCAGTCAGCTGACCTCAAAGACCATACTGTCTCCACTAGGCCTTATAAGCCTGATCATCAGTCTGAGCAACATGTCTCGTCGCGGAAGGTGCTGTCTGGCTAAGCTGCTGCTCCTTCCTATCACCTTATACATATTGTCGCCAGCCCTGAATAATCAGAGCTTGGAAAAGTTACTTTTTTGAACTACAGCTCCCATCAGCCCCAGCCAGCATGGCCACTGGATTGGGCTGATGGGAGTTGTAGTTCAAAAAAGTAACTTTTCCAAGCTCTGCCTGAATTACCATACTTGCTGCTGCTGAGAGAGAAATATAAGGTAGCATGTAGCAGAAAAAAACAAGAGCACTATTTATTTTAATTTTTTTCGATGTAGAAACATCATAATTTGCTACTCTTTCCTCTGTTCTGTTGCAGTGTTTCCTGTGGTTTTGCTGAGACTGATGAAGAACCCAGTCTTTATGACGGTTGTCATGGCTATGGTCAATATGTCTGCAATGATTGCTGGCTTAGCAACCTTTTTGGGCAAACTGCTGGAGCGGCAGTTCACCCTGACAGCATCTGTTGCCAACATGATCATAGGTGTGTGCTACTTCCCTGGTCCCAGATCACATAGTCTAGTTCGGCCAGATTGGGGATGGAAAGATATGTCCATTTCAGTTTTCTCTGTTTCTCATTTCCCCAATGCTAAATTCAGTTATCCACATTTATGCAGCAATTTGCAATGTTTTAAAAATCCTCATGAAAATACTTCAGCATTTTAGTGCACATTTCTTCTACTAAACACATTTTATATGCAGTTTTGACTAGTGTACACATTTTGCAAGCAATTTCTCCTAATGGAATGCATTTTTGTATGTTATTTTCACTGATATATTTCATTTTTATGCACACCTTCCCCTAACAGATGGATTTTTGTAAGCATTCTTTGGCTGGAGGACTGCATTGCAAAATCCGAATGTGTAAATGTTGAAGGATGGCTGTGTTTTGTTCCCATATTGCTTCAGAGTGGGCGAATTTGATAAATTCTGCTTAAAATGTGAACTGAATCAAATTTCTCCCCCGTCCCTATCCAGATTCAGTTTCTGTTGCATTGCCTGCATAGCAGGGGGCAGTGACATTCCAAATTTCAGCAGCATTCCATTTTCAGGGCAAGAATCAGGTCTCAGCCTTCTGTTTGTGAAGCTCTTGCTAAAAGTCAAGCCATCCAATGCAAAAGAATGAAATTTTTGCACCAAACCATGTACAATGGCAACTCTCCTTCTCTTTATCAAGACAGGAGAGGGGAAGGGATTGTACTCTCCATCAGTGGTGGGTAGACTTTAGGCTTTGTACATTATGCTTTGTTTTATATTAGAATTCTGACAGCTAGGAGAGCAAACTAGGGGTGGACATTAATTTAGAATTAAGAAACAAAGTGCTTCTGAGCACATACCCAGCCCATGAATGGTCTTTTCAGTACCAGATCTGAGCTTTTCACACAAAAATGTTTTCTCCCACATAGATTTATTCCAGTAGCCTAATATGGGAGTGAGGGAGCCTTTTCATTGTTGCTGTTGTTGAACTATTGGGAATCAGAAACCCTTGTCAGCCCATCACAAATACATGCTTTTGGTCACATGGGGAATGCCTGCTCTAAAGTGGCAAATGCAAGGCCTTCTCCCTGTCAAAGCACTTGCCAAGAGAATAGGAGGAATGTGGATCCCACAGTAAATCACCTCCTTTAAACAATGGCATGCTTTGGATCCTTTTTCCTTCACTGGGCAGGGAAATATTACGCGGCTGACTGATCGCTGCATTCAAAGAGGCGAACACACACTCATATTTCCCAAATGATCACTGAATCTGGACATCCTGTTCAGTGAAGGTGAAAAGGCTTTGGGACATGCTGCACCCCTTTTGTCTTAGCACTAGTAAGTGGGTATCAAGTGCTGGGCTTGCCTAAGAGCATGATCATGGCCTTGGCTGGATCAGACCAAGACTTCCTCTAGTCCAGCAGCCAGCCAGATTGGGAGCTGGGGGAGCTCTCTTGTTGAAGCCCAACATACCGTTGCCACTGAATATGTTTTAAATAAGTGAAGCAACAAAGATAAGACTGACTCTGGCGCATCTGGCAACTCTCCCAAAAGGAAGCAGGCTGCATTGGGAGAACATTAGGGATTGCCCCCAGAGCTGGCAGGTCATCTTATTTCCACTCTTTGCCTCTGTCCCACAGGAGCTGTCAACATCCCCAGTGGCATGTTAGGAATAATACTTGGAGGTGCCATCATAAAAAAATGCCGTCTCACCCTCAAACAGACCACCATCATGTGCATGATCGGCATGGGTTTTTGTGCCCTCTGTGACGTTCCCCTCCTGTTCTTGGGCTGCCAGACACAGACAGTTGCGGGACTTGACTACTCCGGAAGGTACGCAAATATACCCTTTTGTGATGTTCAACACTTTTATGTTAAAATGCTGTATGTGCTTCTCTTGTTATTTATGGTAAGTGGATTGTATTAGAATGATTAAGGTAAGTGGTGAGTGTTGGGAATGAGTGAGATAGTATGTTGGTGCAGGCTGGTTTGTGATTGGTTGAGTGAATGGGCGGTTGAGGGTTTTGTTTTTGAGTGTTTGGCACTTGAACAGATAGATAAGTTAGATCAGATTTGGTTTCCTTTTATGAGCTATGTCCACAATGATTCCTCTACAATAGGTCCTCCACCCTCCCACGCAGGTCTATGGAGAGGGTGCTTCTTCTAGTATGGCTATTGTCATCACATGCTTGAGTATGTAACCAGAAAGTGTGTTTTCTATTCATAAGCTAATGTTGATATCACTTGTGTCTGTCTGTAAGAAAAACTCAATAAAATATATTCTAAAAATAGTATGATGAACGTTTGAAGAGAGAGGGAACAGTTTTTGAGAGGGTCGAAGAAGCTGAGAGCAATGCCATTCAGGAGTCTAGACCAAGAGGCTAGACTCCTAGCAGGGTGACTCAAGGTGAAGATGTCAGAGCTGAAACACCAGACTAAGATGCATCCAGACTCAGAGGAAGGCAATGGTAAACCACCTCTGAATACCTAGCTGATAGGGAACCAGAAGTCAGAGACATTATCAGGGAAGAATGAAAAAAAGGAAAATCATCAAGGATTTTAAATTGGTATTCATTCATTTCTGGCCCTTTCCTTACTTTCTTTTTCTTTGTCATCCCTTAGTTTCTGCTCTACTGAAATCCTGTTTTGTGTCTACTCTACACCTTGAGTTGCCTTCTGACTAACATCCCCAGCTACTCTCTCTCATTGCCCCCTCTCTCTAGAACTCATTCTGGTCGCTGGACATCCATACCTCTCCCTCTTTGCATTCTATTTTAAGTAGCCTCTGAAATACCTTTGCTCTTGAGCCATGTCTCATCCATCCCTTTCTCTTTTCTCATCTCTGACCCTTTCCTAAGTTTGTGTGAGTTGGGTTTGTTATTTTTTTATTATGTACAGGACTTAGTGCTAAGGTGCTCCATAACTGTTGAGCCCCAGCTCTCTCAGGAGGATCAAGGAGGGGGGCTGGATGAGCATCACTGCCGGCTGCTAGGGCAAGGGGAAGAATCAGAGGGTGTTGAGACTTTGAGGATGAGGCGGGAGGGGGGATGTTTGACACTGTGCCACTTCCCACAGACAGTTCTCCCGCCGAAGAAGACTGCACTCAGCTTCCAGATGCCCCCATAGAGCCGTTGAGGGATGTCTTGGCACACGCGCCAACTCCACACACACCCCCGAGCTCCCCCCTTGGCACATCGAAAGCTTCCCCACCTCCTGAAGCCCAGTCGGCACCTATCGAGGCTGTATTGCCGGATGAGCCAGCGGAGGCACACCCCCTTTGGCCCGTGCCAGACGCCAGGAGAAGTGCTTCGGTCAGAGGGAGGGTCTTTGAAGGAGTCAGAGATTACGGGCAAAGACCTTTCCTACTTAAGCCTGCTGCCCCCTGACCAGGGTGCTGACTCAACTTCCTTCACACGCTGCAGAGTTTACTTAGGTAGCCTAGTTAGGGATTGCTGTGAGCTAGCATAGTGTGCCTATGAAACATATTGCCTTCGATGCTACTTTAATAAAACAGGAATTGATTCCATCCTCATCTCCGTCTTGTGAGTCTCGCTCTGGGCAGGACAGCAACAGGCATAGGGAAACTTTTGCACTACACGCCTTTGTATCTGACTTTCAGGACTCTTTCCAGGCATCTCCCCAGCCTTGCTTTGTTCTCCTCTCAAGTGCTTTTGCCTGGCTGAAGTGGGTTCTTGAGCTTTGATCATGCCTCTTGCTTGCCTAGATAGAGAGCGGAGGTGTGGGTGTATGTGTGGAAACCTTGGACTTTTGCGCAGCTGATGTGTAGCCTACTGTATAACCGAAGAGTCACATCTGTTGCTCAGCTCACTTTTGCCTCCAGACCCACCCAGTGGTGGTGTGCAGCCCCTGAAACATTGCCCATGAGGGAACGTGGCCCTTGGGCTTAAGAAGGTTCCCCAACTGTACTGCCCTGACCGGGAGCTTTCAGGTTTGAGAGATACCAAGGAGTCAATAAGTCAGAGTCTAGGTTGTCTTACAAAGAGAAGTTTATTGAGTAACTTACGGCACATGTACCCAATGAATCAGACTGCAAGGTCCCTGCACAGAACATTGACCAGTCTGAACACCTCACTGGGCATCAAGAGGGACTTATATAGCAAAATTTTTGGCAAGGCACAATGGTGATGGATAAATGATTAGTTGCTATCTTACATCAAATTATTGCTTCTCAGCATAATACATGATTAATTATCCTATATCAAGCTAAGCATCAAAAGAGATGCTATGAATACATCTATTGGCAAATACCTGCAATCACAACAATTGATGGCTACTATCTTTGAAGCATCACAGCATTTGATCTTGAAGCATCATAGCCCTTGATTGATTATCTTGTTTTCATACATTCAAAGTGAGAAAGCATTGCCCTAATTAAGACTACTACAAGCAGATCATCTTGACCTCTTAAGACTACTCTCTTGGTAACATTAGCACATCAGCCTTTTTAGATAAGGCTTGGAGCTGCTCTTCCTGGCAGCACCTCAGACAGCCAGGCCACTCCTTGGCAAGGACCAGCTGAGCTACGAGCTAAACTAACAAAACAGAGAAGCTAAACGAATTCTTTGCATCTGTCTTCACAGTGGAAGATATAGGGCAGATCCCTGAACCTGAACTAACATTTGCAGGAAGGGATTCTGAGGAACTGAGACAAATAGTGGTAACGAGAGAGGAAGTTCTAGGCTTAATGGACAATATAAAAACTGACAAATCACCGGGCCCGGATGGCATCCACCCGAGAGTTCTCAAAGAACTCAAAGGTGAAATTGCCGATCTACTAACTAAAATATGTAACTTGTCCCTCGGGTCCTCCTCCGTGCCTGAGGACTGGAAAGTGGCAAATGTAACGCCAATCTTCAAAAAGGGATCCAGAGGGGATCCCGGAAATTACAGGCCAGTTAGCTTAACTTCTGTCCCTGGAAAACTGGTAGAAAGTATGATTAAAGCTAGATTAACTAAGCACATAGAAGAATAAGCCTTGCTGAAGCAGAGCCAGCATGGCTTCTGCAAGGGAAAGTCCTGTCTCAGTAACCTATTAGAATTCTTTGAGAGTGTCAACAAGCGTATAGATAGAGGTGATCCAGTGGACATAGTGTACTTAGACTTTCAAAAAGCGTTTGACAAGGTACCTCACCAAAGGCTTCTGAGGAAGCTTAGCAGTCATGGAATAAGAGGAGAGGTCCTCTTGTGGATAAGGAATTGGTTAAGAAGCAGAAAGCAGAGAGTAGGAATAAACGGACAGTTCTCCCAATGGAGGGCTGTAGAAAGTGGAGTCCCTCAAGGATCGGTATTGGGACCTGTACTTTTCAACTTGTTCATTAATGACCTAGAATTAGGAGTGAGCAGTGAAGTGGCCAAGTTTGCTGACGACACTAAATTGTTCAGGGTTGTTAAAACAAAAAGGGATTGTGAAGAGCTCCAAAAAGATCTCTCCAAACTGAGTGAATGGGCGGAAAAATGGCAAATGCAATTCAATATAAACAAGTGTAAAATTATGGATATTGGAGCAAAAAATCTTAATTTCACATATACGCTCATGGGGTCTGAACTGGCGGTGACCGACCAGGAGAGAGACCTCGGGGTTGTAGTGGACAGCACGATGAAAATGTCGACCCAGTGTGCGGCAGCTGTGAAAAAGGCAAATTCCATGCTAGCCATAATTAGGAAAGGTATTGAAAATAAAACAGCCGATATCACAATGCCGTTGTATAAATCTATGGTGCGGCCGCATTTGGAATACTGTGTACAGTTCTGGTCGCCTCATCTCAGAAAGGATATTATAGAGTTGGAAAAGGTTCAGAAGGGGGCAACCAGAATGATCAAGGGGATGGAGCGACTCCCTTACGAGGAAAGGTTGCAGCATTTGGGGCTTTTTAGTTTAGAGAAAAGGCGGGTCAGAGGAGACATGATAGAAGTGTATAAAATTATGCATGGCATTGAGAAAGTGGATAGAGAAAAGTTCTTCTCCCTCTCTCATAATACTAGAACTCGTGGACATTCAAAGAAGCTGAATGTTGGAAGATTCAGGACAGACAAAAGGAAGTACTTCTTTACTCAGCGCATAGTTAAACTATGGAATTTGCTCCCACAAGATGCAGTAATGGCCACCAGCTTGGATGGCTTTAAAAGAAGATTAGACAAATTCATGGAGGACAGGGCTATCAATGGCTACTAGCCATGATGGCTGTGCTGTGCCACCCTAGTCAGGCAGCATGCTTCTGAAAACCAGTTGCCGGAAGCCTCAGGAGGGGAGAGTGTCCTTGCACTCGGGTCCTGCTTGCGGGCTTCCCCCAGGCACCTGGTTGGCCACTGTGAGAACAGGATGCTGGACTAGATGGGCCACTGGCCTGATCCAGCAGGCTCTTCTTATGTTCTTACGTTCTTAACTGTTGGCTGTTCTTTGACCGATCTCGCACAGCTGCCAAAAAGATGCTAAATTATTACAGATGCTGACACATACTAAGGCTAAGAGAGAGACATTTCAAATCTTCATGCTTAAAGAGCAGCTATAGATTTGCCCTACAATGGCTATATATTTGCCTGCGGGCCTGCACCAACCCTGCTATGTAAGTAATATTACTAAATGAGAATTATTGTTTTTCTTACAGAGGTGGTATAGGGGGAGGGAGAAGGAAAAAGAGAGAACCAGGAACTAATCTTAGGAGGAACACAAAGCACCAGAGCAGCCACAGGAGGGAACAGCTGGTTGCACAGGTTGGCCAATCAAGATGCAGGACATACTGTATTTGATTACTCAGAAATGTCCATCTGTGAGCAATCATTAAGCCCTGGCCCTTAATGATCAATTCATGACCCTCCTTTTGCATGGCAAACAAGACATGTTTGCACATCGTGATCTGTCACCTTGTTTCTGGAAGCTGGGACAGGCATGGCCTCCAAAAGCCAAAAAAGCAGATGAGAGAGCCAACATTTTTCATTGCCTCGTATAAAAAAGTCTCAAAGCAATTTACAATTAAAAAATTACAGCCACGGATGGGTGGATAGTTAGCTAGATAAATACACATTGTGGTTCTCATAGTGGATAAATCAATTAAAAATGATTGTAATGATTAAAAACAATGTTTTTAATTGTTGTAAACCTCCCAGAGAGCTTCGGCTATGGGACGGTATATAAATGCAATAAATAAATAAATAAAAATAAAATCTCTTGATCAAATAGGCGTGTCCAGTTAACTGGCAGAAGTTAGTTTTAAAAACGGGATTGTCTTTGTTATTTAAAGTTTACATGCATTTTTAGTGTAAGTACTTACCATTTCACGAGGCGCTGGCACAACCTTAGGAGAGACATGCCTCATCCTCTCTACCAGGAGGGAATGATACATCTTCTGGAGCCAGGGCAGGACCATGGGCAGCTGTCTGAAGACAGTCGGGACTGAGGCGAAAGCCCAGAAATACAAAATACACTAGAGCACAGGTAGACCTTGTTGCTCAAGCAAGGCTCAGCTTGAAAAGGAAGTCCTCTTATACTCCTTCCTGCCCAGGAGGGGCTAACGGCCAGCCTGGGCATATGGAGCCCAGCTAGATTGAGAAGGGTCTTCCCTGAGAGGCTGCAGCCACAGGTTTCACCACATGGGACAGTGGTCCTGACACTGGGATGGTGCCTGCTGCGGCCAATGTACGAAGAAAGAAATAATGCTTTTTGTCTTCATATGTAATTAATCTGTATTGCAGTCATATGAAAATATATGCAGATTTAATCAATAAAAACTCATACAATCAGTTGACTAAGATTCCTTTAACTGAATGACAGCACTAATAAATACCTGTATGTGCCTTTGTGTAAATGGATGCGGAAGTGTTCCGGAGCCATGCTCTGCTGGCCTAATTATGTGCTCTTCCTTATGTAGTTCTGGAGTTGCGCAACTTGTTGCCGAATGTAATCAAATCTGCAACTGCTCCCCATCAGCCTTTAACCCTGTATGTGGTCTGGATAATATTGAATACATCTCCCCTTGTTATGCTGGCTGCACAGGTCTAAACATAAATCCTGCAACACAGAGGGTTCTGGTGAGTATAGCTTCTTTTGTGGTTGGGAGGGGGACTTGGAGAAATGTCAGGTGAGTGGGGGAGATGTCATTTATTCATTGGCGATCACTCGTGGCCGAGTAAGATTGTCTTCCAAGATAAGGTCTTTAACGGTGGGTCCGTAAGTGACTGTGGAGGCCAATTCTGGATCCACACAGGCTTTCACAGTGAGGACGTCGGTTTCCAGATGGAAGATGGTCGCAATGAGGATTTGCTTGATGTGCCTTCCGCTTAGCTCGTTTGTCCCTTTCGTGCTGTACTCGTGCTTCTTCAAAGTCCACAGCACCTTTGATAATGGCCAACCTCCAAATGGGACGCTCATGGGCCAAGGCTTCCCAGTTCTCGCTCATGCTACATTTTTTTAGATTAGCTTTGAGAACATCTTTAAACCTCTTTTGCTGTCCACCGATATTCTGTTTATTCTCTGCAGAAGCTGCTTCAGCCTAGAAATAGTTTGTCATCCAGGGTTCATTACATTCTTTTGCATGTCACATGTAGTTAGGTCTTAAGGAACCACAGTCAATCAATCTGTGGTTGTTAGTTTTATCTCTCAGGCAGGCTTAAAAGCTGGCACCTTACCCCCTCGTGTGAAATACTGATTTGCTCTGATGTTTGAAAAGCGGATAGAAGGGCAGAAGGACCAGAAGCCAATGAGAAGATCCACCAAATTAATAACCTTTCCTATCATCACTCATAGTGTATGAAAGGGAATAAAAGCCACGTCTCCCTGCCAAGGTGGCACCTCATACACACAGCAGTGTCGGGTGAATTCCTGGAACTTTCTGTGAGACCTTTTGTTCCTGCACAGAGGAATCTAAATGCATAGAAATTTCTCCCTTTCTCACACACATCTTGCTTCCAAGAGGCAATAATGCCAGGACAGGAAAGACAGGCGCCGTCTGTTACTTTTTCAGTGCCTACTGAAGACCTTCCTCTTTCAACAAGCCTTTTAAGTAGAGACCTTATCCCAGTCTGTGTCTGTGCTAGAATTGTTTTTTAAGATGTTTTGGAAGTCGTTTTTTAAAGATTTGTTTTAAAGATGTTTTGTTTTAATATATTTTAAAGACTTTTGTTTTTACGATGTTTTAAAGTGCTTTTAGTGTTTTTGTTTGCCTCCCTGGGCTCCCGGGAGGAAGGGTGGGATATAAATTTACTAAATAATATTTATTTATTTATTACATTTATATACTGCCCCATAGCCAAAGCTCTCTGGGCGGTTTACAGCAATTAAAAACATTAAAAACAAATATACAAATTTAAAAACACATTTTTAAAAAAACAATTTCAAAACTTCAAATAATAACAATAACAATAAGAATAATAATCTGTTGTTGGCTACAACTCCCACGATCTTCCCTCACCATTGACCATGCCGGCTGCAGCTGATGGGCAGGGCTGGCGACAAACATGACTGGGCCCTTGAGCACCAGCCTGCCCCAAGCCCATGGTGCCCGCCCACACCTGCCTCTCCTGCTGCAGTAAATGCTGGCTGCATGCGCATGCCTGCCATCATCCTAGATGGAGGCAGAAGCATCAGCCCCTTAGGAAAGCCTCAGCTGCCATCTTGGTTGATGGCAGGCATGTGCACAGCGAGGGCAGCATTCACCCCAACGGGAGAGGTAGGTGGGCATGCAGGTGGGCATTGTATAGGGTGGTGCCTGGGAGCTCCCTCTCTGCCATCCATGGCAGGGTCAGGAGCCAACACTGCCGAGGATCACAGAATGGGAGCGCTACCCACCCACCCTAAGGAAGGGCCCTTCAGGAGCCCCTCTGGCCTCAGGTCTCTCAACCAGGGCCCAACCTGGCCATCCTCTGACGCCAGCCCTGCTGATGGGAGTTGGAGCCCAAAAACCTGTAGGTTCCCCATCCCTGCAGTGATGTAATGTGTGAGTAGTACCTACCTCACAGGAGACAACAGCTCCTTCACCTTGAAGTGGGAAATCATTCAGGGGAATTCAAGGAACTGCAATTTCACATGTGTTTCCTGCTTCTGAGTGTGGACTGTCACACAAGTCAACCGCCTGCATCAGCAGCTATTTGTGGAAGTTCATGTACAGCAGAACGGTCTCTAGGGATGTAAACTGCCCGTTATGGAGGCCACGTGGTTGCTCCTGAGTCTGACTCATATCTCCTCCCACGTCTCCCCAATAACATTTAGCTAAAACAAGATGTGTGATGTGATGTCTCAGCACACACAGATATACCTGCCACTCCACAAGCTGCTGTGGATGAAACGGAGTAGAAGCAAGGGAACACAAAGCCAGTGATGTGAGTCTTGTTTAACTAAGTATTACTGGAGAGACGCAGAAAGGATCCGGAGTGTTGGTGGCCAACTGGCCGAACATCACCTGTAATGTCCAGTTTATTTATTTAATTTATTACATCCTGCCCTTCCTCCCTAAGGGAGCCCTGTTGATAACTGGCATCAGCCTTTCCTGCCTCACGGTTACTTTCAAGGGGAAACTTCTTGATGCATCCTCCAGGTAGCCAAGGGAGGAATTGTTGCTCAAGAGGTCTGGACCTTGTGGAGTCCTCCATGCTCTGTTGCCAAACAAATTGCCTAGACAGGCCTCCAGGAGAGAGACGCTTTCTGTTTTCCAGTGCCACCTCTCCACAGACACTGAAATGTGCAGGCTTTTATGATCCCATTCACCAAATCCACAAGATTTTACCACTAGCAAGGGCTCTTTCTTCCTTGTGGACACAGCCGTTTCATTGGAGATACTGCTGGCATTCAGGTTAAGGTCTTTCCCCATGGTTCTTGCAAGACGGAATAATTCCTCAGGCATGGCTGAGTTGAGTAAAAAGAACCCTGAGTGATAGGCAGATATCATGAGCCCTGAACCTGGCCCTTCTAATTACCTTCAGGGACAGACAGACGACAAGAAAATACAGGCTGCTCCTCTGCGAGGGGGCTCTCACCACCTCCCTCTGCATCTTCCCTTCCTGAGGATGTAGCTATCCCACCTTTCTCAGAGAATGAGCCTCCAATAACAACTCCATTCTTGCACAGTGCCTGAAGGATCAGACGTCCAGCTCCTCGAGGTGGGGCCAGCTGCAGTATGCAGAGCTTGGAAAAGTTACTTTTTTTGAACTACAACTCCCATCAGCCCAATCCAATGGCCATGCTGGCTGGGGCTGATGGGAGTTGTAGTTCAAAAAAAGTAACTTTTCCAAGCTCTGAGTATTAGGCGTTGGAAGCCAACATAAGGCCTCAGATAGCCACAGCTCTTTGTCACAACACCTTCCAAAGCTTGAACATAAGGAGCTGCCCTAGAAGACCTCCTTAGAAGACCTGCCTTGACCTTTTGCCTGACAAGATTTGTTCTGCTTGAACTGTGTTTTTGTTTTGTTTCCATTTGCCTTATGAGCCCCACATGCCAGCAGAATAGTAGTAGATCCAGGGTTCCTGTCTTATCCAGGTCACAGGCAGTTCCAGTTAGCCTTCTGCAAGATGGTAGCAGCTGGTCATTTCACCTTGCAGTGCTAGAGGTCATTTTCTTCTGCAATTGGCTGCATGGTGAAAATGACATTAATGGCAACACAGCTAGCCTACGATTCCATACAGTAGCAGGAACATAGCAGTATTGTCTTCGCTGAATGGCTAGATGTTGCAGATAACTAGCTCCCTTAGTGGAATCTTGGACTGCAGATAGTAGTTTAATTTTTAGAATTAAAAGTTGTTTGAAAGAGGCATTGCTCACATTACTTGAGTTTGCCTCTCAAGCAGTTTTGCAGGTTTCTGAAACAGTACAGCTGGTTAACCACCAGCAGTGGAAGTTGGATGAGTACTACTTGTACATCCCACAAGTGCAACAGTGCTTTGGTAGAAAGCATTTGGTATTCAAGTTTCTCTTGTCACTTGCAGATAAATTTTAAAAAACTGTGTACCAAATTTTGTATTGTCTTGAAGATGATTCAAATTTAGCTATATTTCTTTCTCTTCCATACACAGTAGCTATTTATATATGAAAATGTCAGTAAAAAGTTTTAGGAAATGGGCATTGGAGCAGAGCTTGGAAAAGTTACTTTTTTGAACTACAACTCCCATCAGCCCTAGGCAACATGGCCACTGGATTAGGCTGATGAGAGTTGTAGTTCAAAAAAGTAACTTTTCCAAGCTCTGCATTGGAGTACCTTAATTAATTAATTAAAGATACCAAGTCCCGATCCATTATGAAGTGGGGCACTCTCCATCAGGGATATTAAGAATATTTTTAGCATAGTATCTGGTATGGCATGACAGTATTGTTTATAGTAAGAGCATCTGCTTTGCATGCAGAAGGCCCAAGTTCAATCCCCAGGATCTCGGTAGGGACGGAGGGGGCTCCTGTCTGAAATCCTGGAGAGCCACTGCTAGTCAGGGTAGACAATCCTGAGCCAGGTGGACCAAGGATCTGACTCAGGATAAATTTCTGTGATATCCCACTCTTCAAACTCTTAAAGAAAATTCAGAGCAGCAAACAAAACCAGTTTTAAAAACAGTGATAACATTAAAACGATATAATGGTTTGACTCTCAGACCTCATGCTTCTTCTAGGACATGGGTTCTCAACAAGGGGGGAATTCCCCCTCGGGGGGAATTTTAGGGTTCCGGGGGGGGGAGGGAATTGGGACCACTATTCAGCAAAGTGTGATGTCCTGTAGATTACGTACAATCTGTAAAATTGTAGTTTGTTTTTAATTTAATCTGCGACATTCAATAAAGTTTATTGAATGTCACAGATTAAAATCGATTCTTGAACAGGCAGCATTATTTTCATTTGCAAAATTACATTATTATTTAAAGACCAGAAAGTGCTCCAAGAAATTCTGTTATAATATAAACTAAGAAATTTTTCTCTCACGAGAAACACCACCGTCACTCGCGAAACGTCAACACGCTATGAGAGACTATCTTGGGAAGGGGGGAATTATATTCTGAACGATGGTGAAAGGGGGGAATGGAACAAAACAGGTTGAGAACCACTGTTCTAGTAAGAGGAGAGCTGGGCTGATAAAGCTGTTTCTAATCTATTTATTTGTTTTGGACATGTGTATCCTACTCAGAGCAGCTTACAGTACAGTAGGTATGCCCTTGATGTGGTCTTTGCACTGAGATGTGGAGAGAATGATCTGGAGCTGGGAGGTTTTGTAGTTACCCCGTTGTCCTGGTAAGATTTGGTCTGATGGTGTCAGCTGCAACGTACAGGGGTGGGGGACTCATTAAGATGCTCTGCTCCTGGAGACTTATGGATACTTGAATGCTCTGAGGAATTTTCCTGCTGACAGAGCTGGCGATTCCCTTGAGGCCCTGGTCTCCGTGTGGAATGACAAGATGAAATGGTCCATCAAAGGAATTACTTCTGAGCATCCTCTCTGACGCTGCAGGGCCCAGGTTGTTCCCAGGTTTTCAGGGGAACTTTGGAGAATGAAGCAGGTTGGATAATGGCTGGAGCATAAGGGGCACAAATCTTGTCATGAAGATGACCAAACATGTGCTAGTGTACATGATTGGGCTAACCATGTGGCAGTAAGAGTGGCAAATAAGGATTGTTTTGCCATTCCATTGCATCCTAAAGTGGCACAGGGATTGTTATCATTGACCCCAGGGAACATGAACATTAACCCCTGGAAACATTGACCCATGCTGTGACAAGTTTGTCAGGCACTTTGAGGATGAAATCACTTGCCCCTGTGCCAAATTGCATTCCATAGTGAAGTGTCCAGTGTATCATCAGGTATAGTTTTTTTATCAGATTCAGCTTTAAAGCCTGAGGATGTGGACAAAGCGCTTGAGGCAGTGTGACTAACTACATGCCCTTTCACCCTGATGTGTCCGCTGCTCAAAAAACTGAGATTGTATCCAGAGATATTTAATAACACTGAAGATTGATCATATTTTATTGATTAAGGAGACTTTGTGTTTTGGGAGGAAGGGCAGAAAATAAATTTAATAAATATATGACTACTGCTACAATCTTTTGGTGCATGGACTCAGCCATTTGAATTATACAGATTCTGTGCAAGGTCTAAGTTTTTTTTTTATTATTTTAATGTAAACTGCTCTGGGATTGGTTTGGCAATAAAGAGCTGGTAAGAACTATTTTCAATAAAATATTCAATTCAATAAATGAATAAGTCAAACAAAAGCTAAAAGCAGCCAATATACCAGAGCAGCTCAAAATAAAACAGATCAAGAAGAGCTGAAAGCCTTGGAAAATAAAAAGGGCTTTGCCTGCACTTAAATGACTTCAAACTAGGTGCCAAGAGAACTTCTCTGGGGAGAGCACTCCACAGTTGGGATGCCCCATGTGAGGAAGCCCTTTCCTCAATATACCATTTGCTGGGAGTCACAAGTGGGGAGCGTGCTGTTGCGCTCAGGTCCTGGTCTTGTGCTTCCCATTGGGGCATCTGGTTGGCCACGGGGAGAGTAGGATGCTGAACTAGATGGGCCTTTGGACTGATCCAGCAGCCAGGCTCTTCCTGTGTTCTTGGTATCCATCAGTTGCACCTCTGAAGAGTTTCTAATGATGCACATGTGAAGACAGGTTCTCACTTAAACCTCAGGCTTCTAAACCCTTTGCACTGTGACTTGACTCGGGACCTTTAATTTAAAAAAAATGTTGATGCCCATTCACTGAACTTTTGTTAGTGTCTGATTATGTGGATTTATTTACCCTTTTAGTTTAATGGATGCTCCTGCCCGCATTTGTACATTTTCAAGATGGGGATATGGCCATGGAGAGAAGTAGGGAGAGGGAAAGGAGGAGATCACTCTTAAAATTTCCTCCTTTCCACCCCCACCCCCAATACAGTTTCCATTGTTACTTTCCTGACTTGTTACTTTCCTATCCCTCTTCAGAATTACACTGGTTGTAACTGCGTTATTCTCAGAGGGGCCCACGGAGTTGCTTATCCTGGGACCTGTGGCACTCGCTGTCCCCACTTGCTGATGCCTTTTGTGACGATTGCCTGCATATCCGTGTTCCTAGGGAGTCTGTCGCACACTCCAGGCTTTGTGCTTATCCTGAGGTAGCTTTAATCATTAAACAATACTTAATAAGAACATTTTAGCAGTGGTGTTTATCTACCAAGGAACCTAGACCAGATGAGTTTGTGGAATTTGCTGTAGTTGTATGGCTGTCATTCAAAAGGGGGTGGGAACAGATGGTTCATTTTAAACAGATCCAGTTTATGTCATTATGGAGGCCTTCAAGAGGCAGCTGGACAGCCATCTGTTGGGAATGCTTTGATTTGGATTCCTACATTGAGCAGGGGGTTAGACTCAATGGCTTTATAGGACCCTCCCGACTCTACTGTTCTATGATTCTATGATATTATTTATGTTCACTGTGCATTATATGACACTTCAGTAACAGGCTCCTAGCCTCAAAAGAGCCTATAGTCAGTGAAAGAGACAGCCTATAGGGTAGGAATGGGAGATGAGCACATATAGCTACATACAGTACATTCTTGGGCTTATTTCTGTAGGGGGCAAGGATTAAAGGCATAAACCAAAAGCTTCACCTGAACAGTGGTGGGGTTTTTTTGGTGGGATTTGAAGGAAGAAGGCAAGAAGAGGTGCCACCGAAAAGGTGTTATGAGAAGGAGTTCCAGGCGTAAGGAACAGCGAGGGAGAAAGAGCAGAATCTCTTAAGTGTCTTTGAAAATAGCCCTGCAGGTGATCTACATCTTATATCAATCATGTGCAGAAAGCTGGAACTAGAGATAGAACAATATGTCAGTTTTGCTTCTCTCCGTTTTTGTTTTCCCAGTCTTAAATTCAGTTGTCGAGATTTCAGTAGCAATTTGTGGATTTTTTTTAAATTAAAAAAAAAAACTTCAAGGAAATTCATCAACACTTTGGTGTGAATTCCTCATCACAAACACATTTTTGTATGCAGTTTTGGCTACTGTACACATTTCCCCCTAATATAATGCAAAATATTAATTTTTAAGCACACTTCTCCTAATATATGCAGTTTTGCCAAACATTGTTTGGTTGCAGAACTGCATCACAAAATTCAGATGGGCAAATATCAAAGAATGGCTGTGTTTTGGTTCTCATATTGTTTTAGAAAGTGTGGATTTGGATAGAATCTCTCCCCCCACCCCTTGCTGAAAGTGCCTTGTGGCAGCTTCTCCCAGGAGATCACATAGCATGAAGGGTTCCCAAGTGCTCACTGCCTTCCATGTCTTCCACTGCCTTCTATTTGGCTCCCACGAGTCCTTTTTGGCTTTTGCTTTCAGAAACGTTAACCCTGAAGATAAATCATTTGCCATAGGAATACAGTTCCTCTGTCAGAGAGTGCTTGGTAAGTCAAAGGCAAGTGTGTGTGTGTTTGGGGCACATAAGATTAGCTATTGGGTACTGAATTTAGTATTCTGAGAAGGAAATGTCTAGCCCTGATAGCTGTATAGCAAACTTAAAAACTCACTGAGTGTGTGCATGGTGAAACTTCAGACGCTAGAGTAACCTTTGCTTTCTATGTATTTTAAGTAGTGTACGCTTCTAAAAAGCACTTTACAAATTTGGTTGGGGGTCCAATAGATCCTAATCAATTCATAGTCAAAGCACACACACATACACTGCATTGGACAGTTATTGCAAATTAATGTAAAGATATAAGAGCTTCTTGGTTCTTTCCCAGCCTGGTTACCATCACCGGTGCTATATGGCAGCGCCATTGACACAGCCTGTCTCCTGTGGCAATTTATGTGTCAGCAGAGAGCATCCTGTAGATACTATAACAACGCATCATTCCGGCAAAGGTAAGTCTTCTATCAAGCCCTTCTCTTTGTCCTCAAATCAGCTCACTAATTTGGCTAGAATGAGTGGGTGGATGGGTGGGCGAGGGGCAATACCTTAGGTAGGCATGGGTCAGGTTGAAAGACAAAAGCAAACTCTGAAGATGGAGTTGGTTGGTTGGTTGGTTTTACAGAATTTATATCCTGCCCATCCTCGCAAGTGATCGCAGGGCAGGTCACAACAATTTAAAATACAACACAGGAAAAATAAATAAATAAAAACACATGTAAAGTTCCAGTAGATAACCTACCTGTTCAAATGGCCACATGTACAACATTTGCCCTATAACCACAGTTGACTTTATTGGATAGGAGTTCCTTCTTTCCATGCAGAGAACATTTTCAGATAAGGACTTCTTTCAGACTTTCCCCCCAGGGTAGAAGGGAGAAAAGAATGGGATTAATTGTATAAATCTTAATTTTAATCACAATAGTCCTTTCAAGCCAAAGATGGGGCATATGCAGAATTAGGACTCCTGAGGAAAGAGGAAGGGCACTTGGCACAATTTTTAAAAAAGTGTCTAGCCCTCTTGGTTTTGGAAATCCATCTGCAAACAAGCAGGTTTTGTTAGGCAGCTTTTTTTGCTGCTTATTTCTCCAGTTGGAGTCTCAAGCCCTTACTCACCTTCTTCTCCCCCGATGCAATTGTTAGCAGTTTTCATTAGCATTGTGCTTAATAGTCTATAATTTCAATAATTTGCTTCAAAAGTACTACACTGCAATCACCTAAACAAATACTGAGGAAAAAATTCTGAGAAAAATATTATTTACCTCACTGAACATTTGCATTGTGTTGGTGACATTTGGCACCTTTTGCTCTTATTGCTGCTGCTGCTGTTGCTGGTTCTCTCTGCTATCTTCCTTGTTGTTCGTTGTCCTCACCCTGCCTTTTGTCTCATTGGCCCATACTCTGCCCTTCAATCTGCCAGCGTTGCCTGTGAGCACCTGTGACATCCTTATGTCAGACTTAGCACTGTGATGCCATCATTAAAAGTCACATGAGTCGCTACAGCCAATAGTATTAAACATCAGTGTGGGTAACATGAAGCTGAGGACTATGAGGGCCAAAGTAGACAGTGAATGAAATGTGTTTGCATTTCACTTACTTCTGGATTGTTTTTTATATAGCATCTGCAGGGGAACCATCAGGACCACAGGGCATGGAGAGAGGATTTAACTCTTTCCTCCTATGCTCTTCTCCTAATGAAATGTGTTCACCTTGAAGCTGCTATGCTGCCCGGGGGCAATTTTAAATGAGGCCACAGCATGGGTGGAGGGAGAGTTAAACCCCCACCCATGCTACAGTGCCAATTCTGAATGGGCTCCCAGTCTGCTATTTAAAAGAAAGCGCCACGTATGTGAAATGTAGCCATGCATTTCTTGTATTCTCTGCTTTGACCCTGCAGCAAAGCAGAATACTCAGAAGAACCACTTTGTGATTTTTTTACTCAAAAAAGAACACAAAGCAAGAGTAAGTCATTTTAGCCCATTTTTAATGGCATTTTGTTGCACACAATGCCTTACAGAGTTTAGCCTTAGCCTTTATCCATGGGCTCTTTGTGCATGAAGGAGCTAGCTTCTTAATGCCCATTGCACATCTCTTCAGTGTCAGAGACCCTTTTGTATACACAGGGGCTGTTGTTCCGTGCGCACACATCTGGCTTGTTATGCACTGAGATGGAAGTCTGAAAAATATGTGAAAATGCACCTGATGAAGGGTTGCACAGTTGCACATCAGTACAGCACCTCATGTAAGAGGTGGAGTCAGGAACCAAGTGGAGGGGGGTGGAGAAGAGGAGACGTAGAACTGCAGGTGGAGCTAGTAAGAGAGCAAAACGTCCCCACAGGGACTGAGAAGAGATGCTTCAAGCTTCCCTCTTTTCTCCCACTCAGACTCCACCATCTGGTCCCCTGAACGAACTGTTCCCCTTACTGGGACATTTGATGGCAGCTCTTTGGCCTCACTGTAGGTTGCTGCGAGTAAGTTGAGACTCTAAGCCAAATGGATCACAGCAGTGGAGAACTGGGGGCGTCACATCCCTAGAGACTTGGGTGCCTAAGAACTATTGGGTGAAACAAGGCCAGTACCCACGGAGGCATGTAAGTGGGGCGTGTCCTCTGCCTCTCTCTGAACTGAAGTGACATCACACGCTTCCAACAAAACTTTAGCAGTCTTGGTATATGTGCCCTGAACTGAGATGGTTAGGAGGGTGGGCAGGCAGGCAGATGGTGCCTTGCGCTCCCTTCAGCCCAGGGCCGGATGAAGATGTGCTGAGGCCCCAAGCCATGTCAAGATTCAGAGGCCCCATAGGACAAAAAAGGCAGAGAAAAAAGTGGTGGGAAGGTGGCAAGGAAGGAGTTAGCAGACATGATGCATGGTGTGGAACCGAACTTTGGTATGTGCGGGTAGGCCTCCGCTTGAGGTCTGAGGTGAGGTTGGGCAACCTGTGGATGATGCAAGTTGGAAGGAACGTTGATGGGACCAGAGTGTGGATTGGGATGAGGAGGTTAGGGTTGCTAATTTGGGCAGTGGATTTGATGTGAAAGGTTATTTCAGCCAAAACAATTTCATTCAATATAAAACTTCTTGACTATCTCCAACATGTTATAGAGGCCCCTCATAATGTGAGGCCCTGGCCCTGGCTTACTGGGCTTGTTCCTAAATCCAGCATTGCTTGAGACTTACTGATTTGCTCCTTTCTATCTGAGCCCTTAGGTTTATTGGCATGCAGATTTTATTTGAATCAGCCTGCTTTTTGTGCTTCTGCGGTGTGTACTTCCTTCTCCATCAGAAAGAAAAACAAGTCTGCCAAGAGCAATCAAATCGCATCGATCAAGCCATCTCTCCATCACCTGCCAATGAGTCGTATGCTTGACTCATGTACCAAGATGCCCAATTTCTATTCTGCCAAAAGAAGGGGTTACACTCCATACGTTACGCATGAGTTCCAGTTGTGATGAGAACAGAATGAGATTGAAGACAAACAAGACTTCCTCATGCTATGTTTGATTTTGGCAATTTCCTCTGTTCCTTCTTTTGTACATAAAACTTGATGTTAGCTGCCCTGGTGTCATTTGGCAAAGGGCGAGATATAAATTTTATAAATAAATGTGTAATCCACCTGTCAATAATTATAGCTTACCACTACATACCAACTTGAATGGAAAGACTTACATTTCCGTCCTGAAAAGATGCCGATGCTTCCATTTTGGTGGTTCATGTTTAAGAACAGGGAGGAAGGTGACAGCACCAGTGGAGGCTACCTTGGCCTGCTACCAATAGAAGGAAAGACCATAAATTGAGCCCTCCGTATCCTTAAGGAGCAACCAGCCATGAGCTGCAGTTCAGTTGTTGTATCTCATTAACAGGAATGGCTCTGGAAAGGGGACCATTAAAGTTCCCATTCTACGGACAGAGAACTGATAGCAACGTACTTCTAGAGAGTCTAAGATGGCCTGGCTGTAGTAAAGGCTGACACTGTTGCCATTGGATTGCACTGGATCTCAAAGAAGAGGACCAAATAGGAGGTGGAATTCCAGACTAATTGCTTTTGTATAAAAGAGTGCTTATATTGACAATGATATATCCTGTGCCATTGTGCATTTATTAAAAAGTTTGTGTCAGTTACAGTGGGGCAAATTAGTTTGACTCCAGGGGAACTGTTTTTTGTAACAAGTCTACAGCGGTGATCGCACTTGGTCTGTGATTGCATCAGGCAGCCGCAGGAATTGGTATTGGGTCCTGGATTCAACTTCTGAGAATGTCAGCTTTCTTCCTTTTGTTTTTGTGATAAATGTGTGGGTCGAAGGATGATTGGATGGGGGGGGCATATGAAGAGATCTTCTACTGAGTCAAGCCCTTAGTCCATTTAGCCCAGTGCTAAATGGACTTTCTCTCAGAGAATACTGAGTAACTCGCAGAGCACTGAGAGTACTCTGGCTTTCCATAGCACTCCATGGTCTCTCGGTTTCACCTCTTTCAATTCAAGGTCCTGGGAAATGAACTGGGGCCTTTTCAGCGCAAAACATGTGAGCTATCACTGAGCTACGAGAGCCAGTGTGGTGTAGTGGTTAAGGTGATGGACTACTTCCTGGGAGACCAGGGTTCGAATCTCCACACAGCCACGAAGCTCCCTGGGTGACCTTGGGCCACTCACTGCCTCTCAGCCCGGGAGGAAGGCAATGGGAAATCCCCTCTGAATACCCCTTACCATGAAAACCTTATTCATAGGGTCGCCATAAGTCGGGATCGCCTTGAAGGCAGTCCATTTCCATTTCATCACTGAGCTACAGGAAGAAGGGCTGTGACTCAGTGAACAGAGCATCTGCTTTGCATGCAGAAGGACCCAGGTTCAGTCCCCAATGGCATCTCCAGGTAGGGCTGGGAGAGATCCTTGCCTGAAACCCTGGAGAGCCACTGCCAGTCAGTGTAGGCAGTACTGAGCTAGTTGGATCAATGTTCTGACTCAGTGTAAAGCAGGTTCCTATGTTGCTTTGGGAGTAGAGACGGGAGAGAATTTTGTTTGGCTCACATTTTAATGTGAACCTACCTAATTCACATTTCCCAAGCCAGTAAGTCAATTGAATCACAGCTAACCTGTACAAAAATTCAAACACTGGTGAAAATAACAAATAAAACTACATACTGTTAGGGGGAAGTGCTTGTAAAAATGCATATATTGCATTCATTGGGATAAATGTGCATGAAAATTCCTTTGGGCTTTCTTTCGTGTGGACTTTTTGAAGGAAAAATTGCCACCCGATGTGGAAATGGGGCAAATAGAACTTAAGGCTAGACCTTAAATAATAGCACTTAAATAAATGAGAAACTGGGAGACACATCGAGATGGACGGATCCATCCGTTCCTGGGCAGCCAGGGAGAATCATAGCTCAGTGGCAGAATTCTGCTATAAACATGAACCTCCCTTCCAAGCCATAAGAGGGATACAGTTTCCTTTGCAAGGAGGACACAGGAGGATCATGGTCTTGTATAACATTTGCATTCATTTACAAATGTGCAACATGAGCATAAAGTGGATGTTTCACAACATTAACATTCCAACAGAATCTGCTCCCCCATTATATATATATATTTTGGGGGGAGGGGGCCCCTTATCCTGCAGAGCTTCCAAGAAACCCTTGAGCTCTGACCCTTTCCCCAGATTGTTACCCTAAACTAGGTATGCAGGTAAACTAGGTATGCAGCTTCCTCTCAAAATACTTTATTTATTTATTTATTTATTTTATTTATTTAAAATATTTCTATCCTGCCCTTCTACCCTATAACAGGGCACTCAGGGCGGCTTACAAAAATAAAATCAGACACATAATAAAATTGTAAACAATAAAATCACAAAAACATTAAAATAAATTAAAATACTAGGCAGGCAGGCAGGCAGGGAGGCAGATAGATAGATAGATAGATAGATAGATAGATAGATAGATAGATAGATAGATAGATAGATAGATAGATAGATAGATAGATAGATAGATAGATAGATAGATAGATAGATAGATAGATAGATAGATAGATAGGGAGTGGTACTAAAGGGGACTACAAGGGTAAAACTTAACGTAGAAGGCATAAAACCATAAAATCAGTGTCAGGCTCTACCTTCAGTCCCTCCCAAAGGCTCTCCGGAACAAGATCGTTTTCAGAAGTCTCCAGAAAACCGTCAGGGAGGAAGCAGAGTGGACTTCTTGGAGTAGGGTGTTCCAAAGCTTGGGGGCCACAGCTGAAAAAGCTCTCTCCTGTGTGCCTGTCTGTCTAACATCTTTCACTCCAGGCATGCAGAGGAGACCAGAGGCAGCTGATGACATCATCTCTCAGAGGGGAAGGGAAAGCTTAGGTCCAATTCCCAAATGGCTCTCCCTTTCCAGAAGAAGCCATCCATAAGAACATAAGAAGAGCCTGCTGGATCAGGCCAGTGGCACATCCAGTCCAGCATCCTGTTCTCACAGTGGCCAACCAGATGCCCCAATGGGAAGCCCACAAGCAGGACCTGAGTGCAAGAGCAGTGCCCTCCGCTCCTGTGGTTACCAGCAACTGGCATTTAGAGGCATAGTGAACATAGTGGAGGCATAGCACAGCCATCATGGCTTACAGTCATTGACTGCCTGCTCCTCCATGATTTTGTCTAATCCTCTTTTAAACCCATCCATGTCAGTGGCCTTCACTGGGAGCAAATTCCATAGTTTAACTATGTGCTGCATGAAGTACTTTCTTTTGTGTGTCCTGAATCTTCCACATTCAGCTTCATTGGATGTCCACAAGTTCTAGTGTTATGAGAGAGGGAGAAAAACTTTTCTCTGCCCATTTGCTCCATACCAGGCATAATTTTATACACTTTTATCTTGTCACTTCTTTAAACTGGAAAGCCCCAAATCTTGTAACCTTTCCTCATAAGGGACTTCCCCATTGAGTAGTATCTTCTTAAGTTTGGGGACTGCTATGAATGATGTTGATGGTTGACCACTCTTCCTGAGCCATCATTATAATCTCCAGTAGGCCTACTGGTCACATTGACCCTCTCCTGACCAAACCCTTGTCTCACAACCAAGAATCAGAGGACTGTAAGGGACCACGCAAGTGACATCCCAATGTCCCCTTCCCCCCCACCAAAACACCCCCCAGAACAATACTGTTATTTGGGGAAGGTTAACAATAGAGCACGTGCTTTTGCATGCAAAAGGTCTCAGCTTTAATCCCTGTGTCTTCTTAGGGCTGGGGAACACCCCCTGTCTGAAACCTGGGAGAGCTGCTGCCAGTCAGCATTGACAATACTAAGCTAGATTGGCCAAGGGCTGATTCTGTATAAGGCAGTTTTCTGTGTTACAGGCAGAAGGTCCCAGGTTCAGTCTTTATTAGTGCGTATTTTAAAAGAATCAGGATATCACCAGTGACGCATAAGAGCTGTCTGTGAAATCCTGAGGAGCTGCTGCCACTCAGAGTAAACAATAGCAGGCTAGAACACAAAGTGTGTGACTCTTGTATAAGGCAGGAGGTTCTGTCGGGGCACCTGGGACAGATCTGGTGTACTGAATTCCAATGACATTTGTCCCTCCCCTTTGTATAATCTGTCCAGCGACTGGATTTCAACTTTTCCTGGCACATAGTTTGTGCTATTGTAGCTCAGGAGATACACGTTCTGCGGCTGTGGGAAGAGTGTCGTTGATCCCTAGTGAAATTCCTCTGGCCGCTAATTACTGATAAGCTTGTATGTAGTGTGCTAAAACAGGAGTTACCATTTGGGATAATTCCAAAAATGTTATTCCCAATTTCTCAGCTAAAATCTCCCTTGGAAACCTTTACCCTGCGCCCCACCACTGTGGTCCTGGTTAGGATTACCCAGTGTTATGGGGAAGGAACTCTGGCAGTGGCTGGTGGCACCATGGCAGTGGGGCAATGGAATCCCCTTTGGGTTTTAGTCTGAACTTTCAAGGAACTGTGCAAGGTGCTGAAGCACTTTGGACAGCTCCTTGAATATCCAGACTAAAACCCTGAGTGGATTCTGCTGCCCCACTGCCATGGAGCCACCAGCTAGCACTGGATCCCGGTCTTTTGTATGATGACTTCGCACAAGGCAAGATTTTGAACTTTATCCCTGACAAGAGGTCCCTGTCCTGCCCAGAGTCCGAGAGATGAGACGGAGACGAAACTGGAATTAACTCTTCTTTTATTAGAGTCACGGTTACATCAAAAGCAGTGTGCTTCATAGACCTAACTATGCTAACTCACTACTGTCCCTAACTAAGCTACCTAGGCATGCTCTGCAGCGTGTGGAGCAAGTTGACTCAGCACCCCAATCAGGGGGGTGCCACCTTAAGTAGGAAAGGTCTTCGCCCGTAATCTCTGACTCCTAAGAACATAAGAACATAAGAAGAGCCTGCTGGATCAGGCCAGTGGCCCATCTAGTCCAGCATCCTGTTCTCACAGTGGCCAACCAGGTTGACTCCTTCGAAGTTTCACCTTCTGGCCGACCCGCTTCTCATGGCGTCTCACACGGGGCGAGGGGGGGGCGAGCCTTCACCTGCTCATCTGACAGTACAGGCTCGCTAGGTGCCAGCTCAACTTCAGGGAGCATGGAACCTGTTGGCGGGGAAGCGTTTGAAGTGCCAGGTGGGGAGTCCTGGGGGGTGAAGTTGGCTCACGTGCGAGGTCGTCCCCCAACGGCTCTGTTGGGACGCTTGTAGGTGGAGCGGGATCTGCATTGGTGGGAGGATTGTCTGTGGGAATTGGCGGGCTGTCGACTTCACCCCCTCCTGCAATGTCCTGGAAAACCTCATCCACATCTGGCTCCTCTCCCTGATCTATCTGAGGAAGCTGGGGCTCAACAGTCCCAGGGCTGGGCCTAGGCTCCATCAAAGCCCCAAAAAGTAACTCCCAGTTAAATGTTGCAGCTGGAATCCATTCAGTGGGCACCTATACGTGTAAAGCAAGAGATCCTTCGGCTGAGTATTGTATTGATTGGCCCAGCTGTTCTTTAGTCCTGCTGCCAATTGGGAAATGAGTCCCCCTGTGTTGTTTGCAAAGATTCCACGGAATTTTCCCTCCCTACCTTTAAAAAGGGCACATGCTTCTTTTGCAATCATTTTGCTATAGTTGATATGATGCACTGATAAAGAACAGGACCAATTACCATCTGCAAAATTGGCAAAGTTATTTCTGGCAGGGAAGGGCTGGAACAATTTCCTAGCCATTCAAGCCAGAACAATGGGCAATCTCAGTGGGCCTCCACATGAAGAGTGGGGGGGGGGAGGGAGAGAGAGAGAGAGAGAGAGATGCCATTCACAATAATGGCCTGTCTGGCTTCAGATGCTGCTGTGTTGGGTTGGGGAAAAGTGGGTATTATAAGGATACCAGATGCAATTGGAGGGGAACTGGCATGTGGTTGACAGGGAGCATGCCCACCTATGGCATGATAGAGGGGACAGGACCAGCAAGCAGCTGGACTCTATCCCCACCCAATTGTGATTGTGTAGAGCTTAAAGTGGGATTCAGGAAGAGTGAGGGGAGGGGAGACCCAGAGGAACCGCAGAGGAAGAGAACTGGGGGGATTCCCCCATTTCTGCTCCAGCTTGCACTATTCGTGCCTTATGCCTCCATGCGCAGTGTTCATTTTAACTCAAAAAGCCAAGGAGAAAGGAATATATGGGAGGACAATTTATATCACCGCCGTCTGTGGGCGTTTTCTGTCTCGAGCTTCCAGATTAGAGGAGAACAGGGACTGCTAAGCAGGACACAGTCTTGTTCCTTATCAGCTCCAAGGTTACAGAGACTGGCGCCTTTGTGGCTGTAAATATGGGACTTTTACACACACACACAGAAAGAAATGCTCATATCTTCATTAGGACTGTCAGATTGTGCAAGCCTATAGGCATTCAAGAGGCAGCTGGGCAGCCATCTGTCGGGATTCCTGCATTGATCAGGGGGTTGGACTCGACGGCCTTGTAGGCCCCTTCCAACTCTACTATTCTGTGATTCTATGGTTGCTTGACTTGTTGTCAAACTCAGAAGGAGGGCCATTGTCAAAGGTCAGCATGGTTGGGCATCTGCCGAGGGAGGGCATGCCCCAGGAATGTAGGAAGCTGCCCTACATTGTGTTAGACTATCGGTCCATCTAGCTCAGTATTGTCTACACTGACTGGCAGCAGCTCTCCAGGGTTTCAGCCCTACCTGGAGACGCCGGTGTTGAACCTGGGACCTTCTGCATGCAAAGCACGTGCTGTACCACTGAGCTACATTCCCTTCCCCGGGGAACCCACTGACCAGAGCCCCTCAGACTTGCTGCAGTGAGAAGGTACATTCACTGAGGGGGCACCTTCGTGCCCAGGGCCCCTCCAAAACAGGGAGTCAACATTGTACAGAATGGAGCTTTACACTGGAGGGCGAACCTGGGATCTTCAAGGAGGCAAAGCAAAGGTAATCTGTGCCACCTTTCCCTCTAAAATAGAGAAGACCTGAGCTCTCCAGGGCCATGTCTTACCTGGGCCAGGTACGGCTAGCTGCTGCCTTGGAGGCTGGATCTGGCCATAGAAATATTTTTCTTCCTGCATCTGGTGATGACCCTGCTAGGTTTGAGCGAAGGCAACAGAGCGATGCTAGCTGGGGCTGATGGGAGCTGTAGTACAAAACATGTGGAGGGCACCAGGTTGGCAAAGGATGAATTAAGGGATAACCAAAGGTTTGCACAGTTTCACTTCTAAAGAAAAGAAAAATATCTTGTATTGTGTGTAACGTATTTGTACGTATTTGTATGTAATATAAGAGTTGCCTCTGCGTGTACATGGAAAACGTTTCCCAGTATATGTATTCCATGTGCAAAGCCTTTCTTGGTGGGTGGTGCTGTTTTCCTTACGAAGCCCAAAAATGACAAGTAGAACCTGCATCGAAATGTTGCTGTGTGTACACTCCACTCCGTTCTCCCTCCTTCCTGGTTTACCATCCCTCTTCAAGAGTGTCAGCAGTCTTTGGCCACTGAACACACTCAGTCCTCACTGGGCTCTTTTGGGGTTTCCCCGCTAATTAAAAAAAAACTTCTGAAAACCCCTGGGTTCCCCCAGATCTTCTGATAACTCCTTCTTATACATCATGGGTGATGTCTTTTGGCTACCTAAGCAATGCCACTCACACCAGAACATTGGAAGCAGAGGGAACAGTGATTCATAGTGTGGAGACAGTGGGCAGAGAGAGAGAGAGAAAACTCAAAAATTTGGATCTCAGGGTCATCTGATGAAACCGATTGGCAGGAGTTTGGGGACAGACAAAAGCAAGTATTTCTTCACACAGTGCCAGATGAACCTATGGAACTCAGAGTGACAAGATGTGATGGGCATTAACTTGGACAGCTTTTTTTAAGGGTTAGACTATTTTTGGAGAACAAGTCTGTCCATGGGTAAATGGAACCTCCATGTTCAGAGGCAGCGTATAGCTGAACAGAATATGTCTGGGGAGGTAGGGCAGTTGCCTTCATTGACTGTTTGTGGCCTTCCTAGAAAATTCTGGCTGCAAACAGGATATAGGCTAGGTGGTTTCTACTTCAGTCTGATCCAGCAAGATTCTTCCTACAACAAGGTGAGAAAGAACATTTTTAGATTGTTTTATTCTTGTTTTTACACTGTTTTTATGTTTGTTTTTGTAAGTTGCTTTGAGCTGATCTTTCTGAACAAAGTGACATTATCATCACCACCACATTGGGCTCCTCAGCCATCAGTCCATCTATGGCTACAGTCCCACAATTTGGTAGACATTTTGTGCACAGAACATACATTTTAAAAAAGCAGAAAACACACACATGTACATATATAAATTGCCTTTCCCTTTATTCTGGCTTTCCTACATTCCGTCTCCCTCCCGCTGCTAGCAAAGCTGTTTTGGAGGAGACAGTTGACAAACTTGCAGACAGGTGAGACATTATTTACAAAAGATCTTGTGGGTTTTGCTGATGTTTATAAATGTGTAGTACATCATGCGTGTGCCTCATTTTTTCTTTTGACCTTCCCTTCCTTGCTACCTGTGACAAGGATCTTAACAAAGTGAGACGGATGAAGACAGCTGGGTGATAATTAGAGGGGTAGGCAGGCACAACAAGCGACAAAACGCATATACCCCGGGAGGGAGTAGAACGAGGAGAAGGGAAACAGCATCAATCCCCATGGACAGAATTAGGGTTGTCCAGGCTGCCATCCCTAATAATGAGGAATAACCAACTTCTGGGAAAGGATAACGCCTTTTTGGATCTGCCCAGAACACACCATACTTTTAAAACACATTCAAAGTGCACCACCACGACTTCAAACAAAGAATCCTGGGAGGCATCATTTATCCCTCACAGAGCTACAATTCCCAGCATCCTTAACAAACTACATTTCCCAGGATTCTTTGAGGGGGGAAATGGGCTTTGAATGTCTTTTAAATGTATGGCATATGTACATAGTCTGAGTTAGAATTGGGAACATTCAAACAGCTGATCTCCCCCTTTATTTATAGGTTTTTAACGATGGGCAAACCTGAAGACTGATTGATTGATCATTTGCCTTTGGGCAGATCAGTCATGGTTAACTTTTAATTTGGAAAAAAGGGGGGGGGCAAAAACCAAGATGCTAGAAAAGTAGGAATTTATTGTATGTTTAAACCCAACGCGTTTCAGCCTGCTGATTTTCAGGCCTTCATCAGGGGAATGCAGGCTAAGGAGAAGTTCAAATGAGCAGACCGCTTACAACAGTATGAACGCCTCCTGCTGCAGAAATGTGGAGGGCGCTTCAGCAGGGAGCTGGCCTCATGTGTCTTCAGACCATAGCCTGGGACAACAGAGAGTTGTTTCATCATACTACAGTGTTACTTAGAGGTTTCTGAAGCCAGTAGAAAGAGATGCTATGCTTGTTTCTTTTTACACCAGATGCTCAGTTTGATGGATGCATCTCTTTAGTGTTCATTATAACTTCAGGATACAATACATGACAAATTTCCAGGCACTAATGAACTACATGTCAATTCGTAGACACATCTTGGGAGACCATCTGCTGCCTGCCCTATCATCAAATGCTCCGCTCCTTGTTTTCTGCCATTTCAAACTCAACAATGGCCCATTTTTAAAAAAAATCCATATTCTTTGAACTACGTGTGCATATAATCACACGGATTGGCTTCAGAATATCAGAGATGGTTTAGAGGCAACAGGGATTGAACCTGGGACTTTCTGCATGGAACACAGGCAGCTGCCTTCTACCAAATCACTCCTTTGGGCTATCTAAATCAGGATTGCCTACACCAGGGGTAACAGATATTACATTCTCCAGATGTGAACTACAGCTCCAATCAGTCCTCGCCAGCGTGGCCAATGATCAGTGATAATGGGAATTATTGTCCAAAACTCCTGGAGGGCACCATGTTGACTATCCATGGTCTACACTCACTGGCAGCAACTCTCCAACCCTACCTGGAGATGGCAGAGACTGGACGTGAGACCTCCTGCATGCAAAGGACGTGCTCACCACTGAGATATTGCCCTTAACCCCTGGCTGAGATTGCCTTGGCTCAGCCACAAATGTGTGTGCTAGCTTTACCCAGACCAAATTTATTGGCAAAATCCTCTTAGTCTGCAATCACCTGGAAGGAAGCCCATTGAACTCAGTGGGGCTTACCTCTGAATAGACACCTATAGGATTGCACTGCTACTTGCTTTTAACTTCAAGATCTGGACAAGAAAGAAACACCTGTTTTCTTGCAATGCGGAAGAAACCTCCCACCAGGTTGACAGACATATGTTCATTGCTACGCACATGCACACACCACCTGCCATGCATCCCTATATTGTTTTTATTGTCCAGGTTCATGTGTTTTAGCATGTCTGTTAAGCATGAGATTTAAACTTTTAAAAATTCACTCCCTGTTTGATTCCTTGCAAGTAAGTTTGAGCTGAACAAGGCCCTGCTTGCCACCTGCAGCTCAGCCAGCGCGACTTGAACTTTGAGGACCTGCATCCGCTGCCTCTCCCACAGGGCAGTGACTTTGGTGCACCTGGCATGGAAGGATGAGACAAGGGCCCTGGAGCTAGTGACAGGCGTTCCAAATTCCTAGTGGATTGTCCTCATCTTCCAGGAATGCTGGGACTTGTAGTCCCGGCCCCCTCCCCGGCAGGAAAGGATGCTCCTCCAGGGACCCAGAGTGCTGGCCACAGCCACGCCCTTCCCCTGTCACAGGTAAGCCTCCTGGTGTCGTGGAGAGAGCAGGGCAAGTGGGAAGCGTCAGAGGCTCTGGTGAAGAAGCTGAGCATTGTCAAGCCTTTCACAAGCACTGGAAAGAGAGGTTTGCACTTTCCAAAGTGCTCTCAGCCGACAGAACATTTTGGTCCAGTTTTCTTCAGCAATTTGTGGTGTGTGTGTGTGAAAATAAAACACTGCTGAAGATTGCGTGGGGTGAATCGTGATGAAATTTTTGAGATGGGGATTTGGCTTACCTCGATTAACTTCCTTAGGTGGCTGCAGAGTTCTGCTTCCTCCCTTTCCTTTCTGCACTTAAAGTGGGGGGAAAGAGATGGGCTTGTCTGTAAAGGCCACAAAGGCTTCCTGCAGCCTCCTAGCCTGGCCATATTTCCTGGGATGGCTATTCTAGGAAAAGCAGTGAAGAAGAGCCTTGCCAATGCTACAAACAACTGCAAGGGGGATCTTTGGCCAACTCATAAAGCTAACCAAGATACACAAAGACCCAACCCCAAATTAGGAAGATTCACTCCCCCAGTATCTTTAAATCACACAGGCTGTGCACACACATTCTACATGTAAAGCTCATTTCCCCTCCCTCCAAAGAATCCTGGAAACTATAGTTTAAGGGAATTGTAGTTCTATGAGGGATAAATTACAGTTCCTTCCCAGGATTTTTGAGAGGAGGGGAAAATGTCCTGGTGTGATGCGTACGCAGCCTCAGCTACTCTTTCGCAACAGATGAGTGGTCCTCCAAAAATGGTGGTGGTGGATTTTTGGCCCAGCTTCACCTAGGCCACTTACGCATTTGGGACAAACTAAAGGATTCTTGCGCACCATCACCACCTACTTTGTGCAGAGGTGCACACATCCAGTGCTATCCAGCAGAGAGCAGAGGTGCACATAGTTTATTCCACCCTGGGAATCTGCAAAGTGCTCACACCTCTTCATTAAGTACCGATAGGTGGGAAATATTGCCCTGCAGTCTAGGAAGCTGTTACTGTTGAATGACTTGCCGTTACCAATTTCCCTTTGGAGTAATTAAGGTAAACAGTTCAGCAGAACGCTGAAGAAAATGTTACAATTGCACCTTGGGATGCAAACGAGAACAATCTTTTTAATCAACCGAACCAATGTCAAGTTGCTTTAGCAGCCACAGTTGACTCACCCTTTAGTTGAGCTCTGATGATCACAACATGAACTGATGCAGTCTTAAAAGAACAAGAGCAAAAGAATTGCCTTGCTGGATAATACAAAGGGTTCTGTCTCCAGCAGTGGCAAGCCAGGTGACATGTACAAGCGCATCATCAAGGTAGTTCCACCCCCTATTATCTGTATCCAGAGGTATACTGCCACTGAAGAGGGAGGCTCTATGCAGCTGCTGATATACACCTATGTTCCAGGAGTTTGTCTAAACTTTTTTAAAAAAAACTGTCTAGACAAATGGGCCATCATATTGTTGCGCACCACCCCAATCTCCGAGTGGTGAGATTTCCTGGGGTCCCTGCACTAGCCCTGGGTTTGGTTTCCTTGGGAAGAAGGTTACCGGAGACTGTGGTGTCTTTATGAAATATGGTTTATTTATTTACACACATTCCAACCTGAGCTTAGGATGGAGGGGTTCAAGGCATCAGCAGTCCAATATCCAGCTTTTCCTTCAGGGTTACAGGAGGCATCCTAAAGCCACGGTGCAAACATGGTGCAGACAGCCAGCCAGTCTCTCTGCCTGCCTCCAGTTCCCAGCCTTTCTCTAGACACAACTCAACACACAAGCCTCTCCTAGACCCCAGGAGAGGGGGGGAGGCTCTCCTGAAGAGTTTCAATGACAAACGGGTCTTCCTGGCCCATTCACCAGTTGCTGGGCACCTCATAGACCTATCAACCCACCTGACCACTCTATTAGCTTAACAAAAGAAACTCATCTGACCAGCAGAGCGAGTTTCTCACCCCAAGGCACAGGATTCCAAATCAGAGGCTGGAAGGGAAATTATCCATCTCAACCCCCAAACTCACAACAATACAGTGTTGTGTGAGGAAGTGGGTCTGTCCTCCTAATCTTTACCCACAATCAGCTTCATCGGGTGGCCTGATGAATGGGGGGCGGTGATATAGTCCCTTACTTATTTGTTTTGCACTACAACTCCCATCATCCCTGATCATTGGCCAGGCTGGCTGAAACTGCTGAGTGTTGTAGTCCAAAACATCTGTAGGGCACTACAGTGGCTGCCTCTGGTGTTGATGTACCTTTGCTCTGATCCAGCAGGGTTCCTTTTTTTAAAAAAATGTGTTTTTTTGCTACAGATGTAGACCCAAGAGCAACCTGAGATTCTACACAAGGGGTGGGGGAACTCTTCCCCTTTCCTTAGCTTTGTATTTAAATTTCATCCTGGAAGCCAGGGCTGTGGAGTCGGAGTCGTGGAGTCAGAGTCAGAAGCAATTTTGGGTGGGGTTGGAGTCTGAGTTGGTAGAAATGTACCGACTCCGGCTTCAAAATAAAAACTTTCATAGGAATTTAGGAAAGTTTTCTTGTTCAGAAATTTTAATCAAATAAATATATTTTATATTCTATCAATCTAGCCTGATGATTCACGTGGTGGTGATGAAATGCCTTGTGCTACCATTTTACTACAGTAAATTTGTTATTACTAGTTAATATATATTTGCCATTTATGAAGGAGTCGGAGTCGGACAGTAGAAAAATAGAGTCGGAGTCGAAGGTTTGGCGTACCGACTCCACAGCCCTGCTGGAAGCGAACAAGGACCAACAGCTGAGCAATGGCACAGAAAGGCTAAACATTACCACTTACTAAACCCTCCTGGTTCTTCAGAGCCTTAATATTTATTAGCAAAGAAGAGAAGCGAAGCTGCAGCGGCGGCCAGCAGAGGGAGATGCATAATTCATGAAGCCGCAGTAGGCTGTTTAAATTGGGGGGGGGGGGGGCGCAGCAGAGCAAAAGCCCATCCACACCTTGTCTTGTTTCTTGCAACGATGGCTGCCAGGCTGGGGCCCAGACAGAGTTGCCAGCTGGCAATGCTGCTTGTTCTTACATGGTCCAAGAAGTCTGAATTCCCAATGGGCCCTCTTCCCAGTGAAGGTTGGTCCATTAGGGCAAGTGGAGCACTGCCCCACCAAGATCATTTGCCTGCAGCCACCCCCGCCTGCCTGACTTCTTACTTGCAACCCATCTAGGGGGTGGCCCTGCCGTCAACTTGCTCCCCCTCCTTAGACATGGTCTAGCCCCTTGTACAATTCAAAAGTGGAACTGGCTGGCTGCGCCGCTCATTGGCTCTGGCTTCACCTACTGCGGGCCTCCCTGCCTTCTGCCCCACTAACCCCAAAGGGCACAAGCCTCCACTTCCTCTTTCTTTGAATCCAAAAGATAGAGAACCCCCAAAGGAAATTGCAGAAAGTTTGCAACTCGTTGCATGTAAATCAAGCAGGGGCAAATCCCACAGTGGACAGCACTATGGTTATTCCCCCACAAAGAATCCTGGGAACTATAGTTTGCCCCTCAGCAAACGACAATCCCCAGTACCCTTAACAGTACAGTTCCCAGGATTCTTTGTGGGGGGACAATGTGCTTTGAATGTATGGCGTGCACCCAGAGCATGTGCATGCAAGAGGGAGGGAGGGAAGAAGGCTCCATCTCCTCCAGTTTTGCTGAAAGCAACATTTCAGTTGAATTTCAAAGTTCCGACTCGCTCAGGCAAGCCACCTCAGAGTTAACAAATCCTCCAGGAAAGACGCTCCTTTTAACGAAGTCTTTTTAGGTGCGGGGGGCATGGAGGGGGGCCGCACACTCCGACATAGTCAGAATGTGGCTCCTTGTCTACTGGACTCTGGCTGCTGCAAACAGCTCTCTCTTTCGTGGCTAGAACCGCTCCTTGCCAGGTGGCACAGTATGGAAAAGCTTTCCCACTCACTAGGCCCAATGTTTACCTTCTGTGCTTTTAGAAGGCAGATCTAACAAGGTTCCAGTTCAAGAGCACTTATGCCCCTGTGGCACGGGAGGCGTGGAAACTGTTGCTCATGTGCTGTTGTATTATCCCTCTTATCAGGACTCCCAACTTGAACTTATCACCCCGATTCTTCAAAAAATCCCAGGGAGGTCTGATGCATTTTATTTAGAATATTTACTCTCAGATTGGAACCCGCAGGTCACATATAATGTGACAAGATTTTGTGCATCAGCTGTTACCTGTCGGAGAGTGAGGATGAAAAAATAGTAATAATAATAATAATAATAATAACAGCTAATATTTTAGGGGCTTTTGGCCCACTGGGGTATTTATTCAACACCATTAGAGTCATATTATGTTGCAGCTGTTTCTTTCTTTCTCTGTATAATGTTGATATGTTTTTATAGTTCAAATATTTTATAGTGCTGGTCTTTGACTGTAATAAATGATTGATGGATTGATTGGCACTGTTTACTGCAGACGCATCTGCTCGAGTGTAGGAGAGGGTGGCAGAGAGAGAGAGAGAAACCCCAAGCACAGGGTGGTTGGTGGTGGCTGCCCCTTGCCTGCCTGCTCGAGTGTACGGAGAGGAGAACTGTGCTCAAAGCTTGAGACTGTTGGAGCAAGATGCTACACGTTTAAAGAACAAAGGCCAGGCAGGCATCCCTGGATGCATTTTGGAAGAAGCCTTCAAGTGGTCTGCATGCACGGCTGACCTGACCTGGTTGTTTCATTTCAGACATGTGTCTTGTTAGCTTCAAATAAAAAGTTTGCTGCGATATGTTGACCTGCTCTTCTTTTGTGTGGTGGAGGAAATTATCCCGGTTCTTTCTATGTGATTCCTACCTCTGATACCAAAGTTTCTGTGAAAGAAGTAATCTCCAGGAACGCATGTGCTTTGCTAACTGAGGGATTACTATATAATACTAGGAATGTGTCATTCAAAGGGGCAAGGAGACAGTCAGGCTCACTCAGTGGCAGGATCACCAAATGTGGTGCAGAAACTCACACCTGGGTCCCCTTTCCAAGGTGCTGATCTTGCCTTGCCGGAACTTTGGGACTACTGACCTCCCCCTTGCTGTGGCCAACACGTCTTCATGGTCGTGAGCATCCCCATAGATCTGGGCACTTGCAGGATCAGGACAAGGGCCAGGCATGCTCACTCACATAACCTACTTTCCTCTGCTCTTAGCTTATTGGTGGGTTTCTCTCTGAGAACAGCTTTTTAATTTGGCATGCAGCAAATTGGAAAACAGCACGCCAAGGGGATGACCTTATCATCACCCCTGGTGTAAAATCAGATTCAGATGCATTTATTTGTTTCTAATCTGTAGACCATTATAAAACAAAGTTTGACATTATAAATATATGACAAGGAAGCAGAAATAGAAATTAATTTGGCCACAAATAAACTGAATTCATGAATTTCTCAGGCAATTCAGATCACACCTTGCCCCTTAAAAAGGGAAAGATTATTAACACTTAACAAATATTAAAATGACTAAAATGAAAAATGCAAATCTGCATAAAAGCTGGTAAAAACAGAGTAAAAAAATTCTGAATCTCCCTGGCAAAACGCAGCATTGTCTTTTAAGAATTTTCCTCTCTCATCGGTTACAGTAGGGCCCCGCTTTACAGCGCTTCGCTTTACAGCATTCCGCTAATGCAGTGGCTGTCAATTGCAGAAAGGCCCCGCTCTTATCGCACTTGTTCCGCTTTTACAGGTTTTTTTGCCGTTGGGCGCCATTTTGGTCGATGTTAGTCAATGGGTTCCGCTTTTCAGCGGTTTTCGCTTTACAGCGGGGGTCCAGAACGTAACCCACTGTATGAGTGGGGCCCTACTGTACTGCCATGAAGAAAATGTCCAGTCGGTAAGTAAATTATAGACTCATGGTCACACCTCACCCCCTTTCTCCCTATAATCTGTCCTAAATACTGCTCTCTCAAAGCATTATATAAAGGGCAGTACATAACAACATTTGGGGAAGGGCCGTAACTCAGTGGTAGAGCACATTCAGAAGGTACAAGGCAGCTTTCCATGTTCCTACATAGAAGGTCTTCAACCTGGTTTAAACTCCCAGGACAGGTGTGTTCAAAGTTTGGCAGGTTTCTCTGCCTTCCTGCTAAAACAGCTACTGTGAAATCAGTGCCTATACGTCATTTCTGCTCCAATGCAATACCAAAGGGAGCTTCAGAGGTATTCTTCAGACAGAGGAGGACTTCAGGGGCACCCCTGGGTGCTTAGGAAGAACATAGGAACATAGGAAGCTGATTTTTACCAAGCCAAGCCCTTGGTCCATCTAGCTCAGTACTGTCTACACTGACTGGCAGCGTCTCTTTGGGGTTTTAGGCAGGAGTCTCTCCCAGCCCCACCTGGAGATACTGAGATTGAACTTGGGGCCTCCTGCATGCAAAGCAGGCGCTCTTGTGTTGAGCTGTGGCCTTTTCCCATGTGCTCGGTAGCACGGCAGCAGCAGTACTAGGGGAGGAACATAGTAACCATGATCTTTTTGTTTGTTTTTTGTAATAATGTTATTTGTTATTTAGTTTAATTTTTGTAAATTGTATTGCTTTCATTGATGTATTCTTATGCTTGTGTTTATTTTTCTTTGTAAGCCGCCTTGAGGGCCTTTGGCCAAAAGGCGGGGTATAAATAAATTTAATAATAATAATAATCTTCAGCCCAGGAACCTGCACAATAAGCAGCCGGAGCAGAGAAGGGAGAGGGGGAAAGGATCCATTGCTCAGTGGGTGTAGCGCATGCCTTGCAGTACTGAAGGTCCCAGATTTAGCCCTTGGCAACTCCAGCTATCTCAAGGCAGTAGCGTAGCGAAGGGGGAACTCAGGGGAGTGCAGTGCTTGGGACTTACATAGGAAGCTGCCTTGTATGAGTCAGAGCATTTGGTTCATCTAGCCCAGTATTGTCTACACGGACTGGCAGCCACTCTCCAGGATTTCAGGAAGGGAATCTTTTAGAGCTCTAGCTGGAGATGCCGGGGATTGAACCCGGGACCTTCTGCATGCAAGGGGGATGCTCTGCCACTGAGCCACAGCCCTTCCCCTTAAAAGGGCATAGGCCCATCACACACATTTGCATATGCTCAATTACATGTGTAGATACAAATTTAGGCCTCTCAGAAAATTAAGGTGGGGTGGGTGGGGTCCCACTGCCAGTGCACTTTGCAGACCTATAAGCAAAGTGTTTTATATATAAAAAAGTGGAACATAAAACTGGGAGGAGGGGCCAGAGATCTGGGGTGCTGGCACCCAAGACCAGGGGCCCAGCCCTCTAGACCACCCTGTGACAATGCCTTCAGAGGGCTGCCTGCTCCCAGAGTTTCTTTTTCCCATTAAAACACTGGGATATGCTCCCTAACGACAACCACCAACCCCCTCTGGACTTTAACAGGGGTCAGAAACACTGGAGCCAATATTATTCCAGAGATATGAGAGAGAGAGAGAGAGAGAGAGAGAGAGAGAGTTGGGTTTTTTTTAATCCCTCTGATTCTCACTGATGATTACATGTTAATTCTAATGAAATTAAAAACGGACACTTTCCTCATTTGTACATCTTAATCGGCCCTGACGAGACACAGCAGCTTTTCACGATCCGACGCATGTAATTGCAAAGGGGGACATGATGAGCCACCCTCCTTGGCTCCTATTAAGGGGGGCTTGGGGGGGTTGCATCTGATTAAAACTAATGCCTGGCTGCAGATGATTACATTAAATGAATTAACCGTGGAGTCGACCGTCTGGCATATGGACAGAAAATTCAGCTGCATAACTTGCAATAGGATTGGCACTTGGCAAATGTCATTTCGGTTCATTGCACCCCATCAAGATGAGCCTGTAGCATGAGATTTCGCACACACACACCCCTCAGCCAACACATGTTGGCAATATAATAAACAGCACTGCTTAAGAGGCTCCCCAAACAGAGAGGAGGGAAGGGAAGGTCAGCTTGTTTCCAGCCTGTTGTCCCGGTTCACTCATAAGCCCATTCTGTCCCATTTCTAAATTAACCTGCACATTTCTTTTAAAAAAGGGACAAATGTACTAAAATATGTGTTTTTGAACACATTTCCTCTCAAAAAACACATTTCTGCAGGCTGTCTCTAACTGTACAGTCATCAGGGAACTGAAGTCAGTCATAGCAAAGGTGCTGAAAGCACCTTGGACAGCTCCTTTAAAGTTTGGACTAAAACCTGGCATGGATTCCACTGCCCCACTGACATCAGAGCCACCAGCCTCCACTGTTAGAAGGAGAAAAAATGCTTAAAGCTGGGAGGAAGGGGAAGCAACCACTCTGCCGCAGCCCAGCAAGGCCAGGCCCATTTTCATGGGCTGGTCGTGTGCCTTGATAATCAGGCAGTGGGACAAGCAGGAGAAGGCCGCTGTTTCCAACATGCCCGGTATGTGAACCTTCCAGGGGCATCTATCTGGCTACAGCTGGAGATAACAGCAACGAGGAGAGGCTACCATCCAAGCCAGGGGAAAAAAAAAGGGGGGGGTAAAAACCAAGATACTAGAAAAAATAGGAATTGATTGTGTATTCAAACCCAATGCGTTTCAGCCTATTGGTTTTTAGGCCTTCATCAGGGGAGTGCAGGCTAACGAGAGTATGGAGGCGTTTATATTGTTGTAAGCGGTCTGCTCATTTGAACTTCTCATTAGCATTTTTTCTAGCATCTTGGTTCCCCCCCCCTTTTTTTTTTACAGCTGGAGATAGACTACAGGCCCAGATCAGCCTTTCCCATCCTGGGGGGCCCTCCAGGTGTTTGGGACTACAACTCCCATCAGCCCCAGCCGACGTGGCGGTGCTGCTATTCACCCCAGGATGGTGGAGCTGATGGGAGTGGGAGCCTAAAACATTCAGAAGGCACCAGATTGGCCAAGAAGAGTAGACCTCATTCTGAATTCAGCCAGGATTTTTTTTACATTCTCCAATGCGTGGATATTATGGATTTGTGGGCTGTAGAGACTGGGGATAGTAACTGTGGGAGAACAACAGGAACTTGTGCAGCAGCTGAAGCCCCACACCGCCCCCATCACTTCCTCCCTCCCTCCATCAGTCTCCTGCATTTCTACATTTTCTCTACAGTCATGAGGGCTAGAATGCTGAGGTTTTTGTTTTTGTTTATAAAATGGAATAACCAATTACCAGTTGCTGGGAATCACAAGTGAGGCTGCACTCTGGTTCTGCTTGCAGGCTATGGTTTGAAGGCACATGAGGCCAGCTCCCTGCTGAAGCTAAGCAGGGTCAGGTCTGGTCAGCGCTTGGATGGGAGACTGCCTGGGAACCACATGTAAGCCGCCTTGGGTTGCTATGATGAAAAGAAAGGTGGGATATAAATGGAATCAATAAATAAATGTGGTTGGCCTTGGCCTCAGGATGCTACAACAGGGACATGGGAAGGTGCCTTATACTGAATCAGGCCCCTCGTGGCTAATAAAAGCTGGCAGGAATGGAACAGCAGGATGGGCCAAGGAGGTGATTAATGCCTCTCTACGAGAGGGAGTGGTACCACTTAGTCTGAAACAGGCGGTGGTGAGACCCCTCCTAAAGAAACCCTCCTCGGACCCTGAAAATCTTGACAACTATAGACCGGTAGCAAATGTTCCATTCCTGGGCAAGGTTTTAGAGCGTGTGGTCGCTCGCCAGCTCCAGGCTCTCTTGGATGAAACTGATTATCTGGATCCATTTCAATCGGGCTTTCGGCCGGGATTTGGTACAGAAACAGGCTTGGTCGCCCTGTATGATGACCTCTGTCGGGAGAAAGACAGAGGGAGTGTAACTCTGTTGGTTCTCCTAGATCTCTCAGCGGCTTTTGATACCATCGACCATGGTATCCTTCTGGGGCGGCTTGCGGATTTGGGAGTTGGAGGCACTGCCTGGCAGTGGCTGTGCTCCTACCTCGAGAATCGTCTCCAGAAGCTGGTGCTTGGGGAGCATTACTCAAATCCCTGGGTACTCCGATATGGGGTCCCGCAGGGTTCGGTTCTGTCCCCCATGCTTTTTAATATCTATATGAAGCCGCTGGGCGAGGTCATTAGGAGATTTGGAGTGCGTTTCCAGCAATATGCTGATGATACGCAGCTCTACTTCTCCTTTTCATCTTCTTCAGGTGAGGCTGTTGATGTACTAAATCACTGCCTGGCCGCGATAATGGACTGGATGAGAGCTAATAAACTGAGACTCAATCCTGACAAGACTGAGATGCTGTTGGTGGGGGAGCTCTCTGCCCAGATGGCTGATGTCCGACCTGCCCTAGATGGGGTTACACTCCCCCTAAAGGAGCAGGTCCGTAGTCTGGGGGTCTTATTAGATCCGCTCCTGTCTCTGGAGGCTCAGGTAGCCTCTGTGGCACGGAACGCGTTCTACCAGCTTCGGCTGGTAGCCCAACTACGACCCTATCTGGACAGGGAGAACCTTGCCACAGTTATCCATGCTCTGGTAACCTCTAGATTGGACTACTGTAATGCACTCTACGTAGGGTTACCTCTGAAGACGGTTCGGAAACTTCAGCTGGTGCAGAATGCTGCGGCCAGAGTTCTTACTGGGATTAAAAAATATGATCATATAACCCCTGTCCTGGCCCAGCTGCACTGGCTACCAATATGTTTCTGGGCCAGATTCAAAGTGTTGGTTCTTACCTATAAAGCCCTTAACAGCATTGGACCGCAATACCTGGTGGAACGCCTCTCCCGCTATATACCTGCCCGTTCACTACGTTTGACATCGAAGGCCCCTCTCCGGGTTCCAACGCATATGGAGGCCCGGAGAGTAATAACCAGAGCTAGGGCCTTCTCAGTGGTGGCCCCCGAGTTATGGAACGCCCTCCCTGATGAGATACGCCTGGCGCCTTCTTTATTATCTTTTCGGCGCCAGGTAAAGACCTACCTCTTTGCCCAGGCATTTTAAATTTAATTTTATTTTAATTTGTCTTTGTCTTGATTTTGTTTCTATATTTTACAGTGTATTGTTATCATGTTTACTGTATTTTAATCTGTTTTTACCTTTTGTACACCGCCCTGAGAGCTAGAAAGCTATAGGGCGGTTTAAAAATCTAATAAAATAAAAAATAAATAAATGTTATGTACACTGACCGGCAGTGGCTCTCCCAGGGTCTCAGGCAGAGACCTTTACTCAGCCCTACCTGGAGATACTGCTGGGGATCGAACCTGGGACCTTCTGCATGCCAATCAGGTGCTCTGCCACGGAGCGACGGCCCTTCCCAGGACTAGATGGGCCTTTGGTCTGATCCAGCAGCAGGGCCCAGGCCAAATTCTTCACCAGTTCTATTAAAATTGTGCAGCAGGTCATGGATGTCCTGACAATGTCATAAACAAAATTGGGCACAAACCTGAACTATTTAAATTGATATTTTTGATCCCTCCCTCATTTTTATTTTTGTGGGACACTTAAAAAAACAACAACCATCTAAACTTTGAGCCCTGCTGATGGGTTTGAAAGCAGACATTTGAAGCCTCCGTTGGCCAAGTTTAATGCTTTGCACTCTGGCCTGATCTTTCGCCAAACCCCTGAAATACATGAGAATCCACAAAGGGAACATTATTTTTTAAAAACAAACAAAAGCTGTACCTTGGACTTGGAGAATCTAAATTTACATTCTTGACCCTGAAGTCATCCTAAGAAATATGTTTGAGAAGGTGCCCCCCCCCCTTTAAAAAAGAACTTGGACTCCAGACTTGCTGACTGTGATTTTCCTTCCACCCCCCCAATTGCTGTCCCCGCAGCTGCCATCCTGTGCATATAAAAAAAAATCCTCCACATGATTTTCTGCAGCAAAGTGAGGTCAGTAAGTGACACAGACTGCAGGCAGCAGCCATAAACCTTCACTCATTATCCAGAGCCGGGTAATCATTTTTCTTTCCTGAGCGAGATGCACTGAATATATTGCCTTGACTCAGCAATCTGACTAAGTTTCTTGGAGGAAGGGAGGGAGGGAGGAAGCTTGAATGAGGGTTTATTAAAAAATAAAATGAAGTCCATATTCCGATTGGAAGAGGTTATCTTCTCCCTCATGAGGAGCTCCAGAAGTGGCTCATGTCAAGGCGATATACGCTGACTGCTACTGAAGCCAACTAAATTGCACTGGGAGGCTGCCTGTATCAGCAGACCGCCGACACAACTCTGTACGAGGTTCAATGGCAGAATTCCATGGCTTCTAGGCAGATCTGGAAAACAAGTGGGACTCGGGTTGTCCTAATATTTTGTGTTCTTTGTGTGTTTTAGATATATGACAGTGGGGAGGAGAGCCTGGCTAGGAGTCCACTCCAGAGTCTATGAGTTCCAATCCCCACTCATGTCTCCTGGGTGTCAAGGGCCAGCTCAAGATCACCCCCACAGTGAGTGGGGGTTACGTGCCCTGCCACCTGTGCAGCCATGGGCAAGCTGCAGCGTCCCAAGGAGCCCGGTTGCCCCCCAGCTGATAGTTGCGGACAAGGAAGGGGCTGGCTTGTGCACCTGTGGCAAGCTGACCAGGCCCTAGCCAGCTGGGGAGGACTAGCCTCAGAGGGAGGCAATGGTAACCCCGCTCTGAATACCACTTACCATGAAAACCCTATTCATAGGGTCGCTGTAATTCAGGATCAACTTGAAGGCAATCCATTTCCATTTCAAAAGAGAATTTCAACAACAAGAAGTGGGACCTGCAACAAAATGTTGCAGGGTGGAACTCTCCTGTTCGGCCAGCCAGTCATGCCCTCTTCCATAATACTCCATTCTATTCCCAATCACCCTGTGATAGTCAGTCAACATTCTGTGTCCACTGAGCACACTCATTTCCCAATGGGCTGTTTGAAGGGTTCTCTAAAGATCTTTTTGCATGCCTGTGAACCTCACGGATTCTCCTGTGCATGGCTGCTGCTCTTTAAGCTCCATAAGAAATGGCACTCATAGCCTGAACTTCAGAAATAAAAGGAATGACTGGGGGGGGAGGGAGGAAGATGCAACCCCCACACTGGTTCAGCCCAATGGGGCAATAACATCTGAGGTGGGGGGGCAGGAACTGTGTATTGTAGTCCCCTTCCTCTGGTTTCCCCAAATCTCCTTCTCCTGCTGAGGGTAGTGGAAGAAAGACACATATTTGCCTAAAATTTGCATGATCTAATTTTACTATGGTTTAAATTTATTTATTTAATATTTGTATATTGCTTTTGATTAAAAAAATCATCGACTATCTATTAACTGCCCAGAGAGCTTCAGCTATGGGTCAGTATATAAATGCAATAAATAAATAAAATAAATAAATATTACAGAAATGTGTTTTCTTACTTGCCTAAGGTTGGGCAGGCAGCATAGAAGAGTTTTAGCAGATGTGTAAACGTTCAAACAGAACGTGCCCGCTGGATTTCTATTGGCAGAGCACAAACAGAAACCGAGTGCAGTCTGTGCCCAGGTGACCCTGCGTGCCTGTTCAGTCCGCCATCCAGGCACTGGCTGTAGAACTGATGGGCAGCTCCAAGGCCCTTATTGCTTTGCCTTCTGGTGCCTTTCATCTTTAAACTGGACTTCGACCGGTCGGCCCTTCAGACGGGAGACTGCTTCAAAACAGAGAACTGCTGACAATCCTTCAAACAGCCAGACGTCCAAGCTGGATTTAAAAAGGGAAGAGGCACCAGAGATCATATCGCAAATATACGTTGGATAATGGAACGGAGCAAGGAATTTCAGAAGAAAATCACCCTGTGCTTTATAGATTCCAGCAAAGCCTTTGACTGCTTAGATCATGAAAAACTATGGAATGCTTTAAAAGAAATGGGGGTGCCACAGCATCAGATTGTCCTGATGCGCAACCTATACTCTAGTCAAGAGGCTACTGTAAGGACAGAAACGATTGTTTCCCCATCGGAAAGGGTGTGAGACAGGGGTGTATTTTATCACCCTATTTGTTTAATCTATACGCAGAACATATCATACGGAAAGCGGGATTGGACCAAGATGAAGGATCTGTGAAAATTGGAGGGAGAAACATCAATAATTTAAGATATGTAGACAATACCATACTACTAGCAGAAACCAGTAATGATTTGAAATGAATGCTGATAAAAGTTAAAGAGGAAAGCACAAAAGCAGGACTACAGCTGAACGTCAAGAAGACTAAAGTAATGACAACAGAAGATTGATGTAACTTCAAAGATGATAATGAGGACATTGAACTTGTCAAGGATTATCAATACCTTGGCACAGTCATTAACCAAAATGGAGACAATAGTCAAGAAATCAAAAGAAGGCTAGGACTGGGGAGGGCAGCTGTGAGAGAACTAGAAAAGGTCTTCAAATGCAAAGATGTATCACTGAACACTAAAGTCAGGATCATTCAGACCATGGTATTCCCGATCTCTATGTATGGATGTGAAAGTTGGACAGTGAAAAAGGCGGATAAGAGAAAAATCAACTCATTTGAAATGTGATGTTGGAGGAGAGCTTTGTGCATACCTTGAACCGTGAAAAAGACCAATAATTGGGTGTTAGAACAAATTAAATCAGAACTGTCACTAGAAGGTATAATGATGAAACTGAGGTTATCATACTTTGGACACATCATGAGAAGATTCACTAGAAAAGACAATAATGCTGGGAAAAACAGAAGGAAGTAGAAAAAGAGGAAGGCCAAACAAGAGATGGATTGATTCCATCAAGGAAGCCACAGACCTGAACTTACAAGATCTGAACAGGGTGGTTTATAACAGATGCTCTTGGAGGCTACTGATTCACGGGGTTGCCAGATGGCTTTATGGGTCCCTTCCAACTCTACTATACCATGATTCCATGAAACAAGAAGCAAATAGCATGCTGGGCTGGGGGCAAAGTCTGCATAAATACCAAAAACAAACATTTTTTTTTAAAAAAAAACCACCCAAAGGGGGCAGCCATCCCCCAATGGTCAATGAGGCATGAGCATGTTGAGAATTTTCCAGGAGCCACAAAATGTTGAGTGTCAAAAAACTGGAGAAGAGAAACAGAAAATATTGAGAGGGAAGAGAGTGAATTAGGCATCTTGAGCCCCTAATAGCTTATAGTATCCCAGAGGAAGGCCTGGCAGGCTGGAGCTCCAAACAGGAGCACATCTGCTCCTACAGGCCAGATCTTGGGTTCCCCCACCTTCACAGGCCCACCCCTCTGTCAGTCACCTGGCATCACTATGATGTCAGGTGACCCATTATTCCAGCAGGGCTTGACGTTGCTGCCAATCAGCTGATCAGCACTGATTTCAAGCAATATGTTCTGGTTTCAAACCCAGCAAGCTTGAAGTCAGCACCTATCAGCTGACAGGTGAGGATTTCAAGTTCCGTTGTTCTGATGAGATTGGCTGGCTGTGGGTTTTCCTATGGCCACGGATGTTAGATGTGGGGCAGGTGGGTATGGTTTGGAGAAAGCCTTGTGGGCCAAACTGGGACGCCTGCTTGGCCTAATTAGGCTCATGGGCCCGAGTTTCCCACATCACTGCTACAGCACGACGGCATGCTACAACATTTTGTTGCAGTGGGTCCTGCTTATCCTTCAGTATCATCCAATCTGGATTGCTCAAATATGGGGGAGGAGAGGGAGGGGTAGAAAAAATGCAGCCCCCATCCCCCAAGGCTGCAAGCTTGTGGACAAAGGGAACCGATGGCACCACCAGGTGTGGGTGAGAGGGGAGCGATGTGGAGATTTTGTTCTAAGTGCCTTTGCACCCTTGAAAGTAGGAGTGAGCTCTGTCAATTCTGTAAGCTACAAATGCAAAAATGGCCTTGCCGGATAAGAACAGGAGTTCCCAACAGCAGCCAGTGAGCCATGTGTCTCTGGAAGCTCACAAAGAGGGTGTGATGGTACCAGTCTCAGATAGGGTTGCCAGGTTCAGGGCGTGAGACTGATCCTGTATCTTTAGGAGAAGAGAAAGTCAGCCAAGTGCAGGTGCTCTTGCAACACTGCAATGGGAAAAACCACAAGGTGGAATTCTCCCTTTCCTCTGCACAACTTTTAAAGATACAGAAGACTGACAATCAAGAAGTTTTCTGTATCTTTAAAATTGTGTAGGGGGAAGGGAGAATTCCACCTTGTGGTTTTTCCCATTACAGTGTTGCAAGAACACCTGCACTTGGCTGACTTTCTCTTCTCCTAAAGATTCAGGATTAGTCTCAGGCCAGGAACCTGGCAACCCTAGTCTCAGAGCACCTTATATGCGTGTAGAGGAGCCCAGGTTCGATCCCCAACGCCTCTAGTTTTTGAAAAAGGAGCAGGTCGTAAGTGATGGGAGAATTACCTCTCTCTGCATGGGACCCTGGAGAGCTTCTGCCTGTCAGAGTAGACAGCGCTGGGCTGGAAGAACAAAACAGCCTGCCCTGATCTAAGGTACCTTCGTAAGTGGCTACGGTGATGGCCAAAGGCCATCTCCTCCTGTTGGACCTCAGCTCCTGGGATTTACTCAGAAGCAAACTGCAGCTGCGATGTACATTTAGCTGTCATTGCTAGTAGCCAATGCTAGATCTTCCCACCATGGATTTTTCTGAAATTATCAGAGCAGGAGTGGGGGATCTCTGGGCCTCCAGATGTTGTTGGACTCCGACTCCCCTCATCACTGACCGTTGGCCCTGCTGGTTGAGGATGGTGGGAGCTTCACTGGGTGGTAGAGCCCTTTGCATGCAGAAGGTGCCCAGCATCTCCAGTTAGGGGCTGGGAGAGGCCCCACTGCCAGTCAGTAACATCAGCAGTACTGAGCTAGGCAGACCAGGATGAGACAGCTTCCTAACAGCTGGATAGCGACAGCCCGGGGCTTTCAATTTGCCTGTGATCAACAAGCTTGCTGCTTTGTTGATGCCCAGCTGCAGTTTCCTCTCTCCTTCTCTCGTGGAGTTAAAAGCCCCCAAAGGTCTGTTTCTCCCTGGCCTTGGGATTTGGGCTTGGGAGACCAATATTTTGTGGCCAGTTAAGTGTGTGGCTCTTAGTTGTCCCAGAGGCTGTGCATTAGAAGTGCTTTTTCCCCCCACCGGCAGGGTGTTACTCATCCCCTTTACCATTGCATTGGTTCATTTAAATAACCCCCTGGCAACACGCTGCCAGGATGCCTACAGCTTTCTGTGCCCAGAGAGATTTGGGGTCTGTCAGTTGCAATTCTGTCCCCTCCATTTGTTGGGCTAAATAAATTAAATAAATTGCTCATTCAATCTGGACCGGCTGTTTTCCTGAATGATTAAGGCCAGGCCGGATGGTTTGCAAAACAGAACATCAGGGCTGGAAGCCAAGCATGGCGACGGCGACGGCCGCTTGGATGAGATTGATCGAAACTGCCTTGTTTTGCCTGAAGGGGCTTTACCTGACACACTGAATTTGCACCGCCTTCCCAGCATGCCCCTCTGCTTGTGATCCTACAGTAATTAATGCTCATCTTGGCACTGTGAATAAGTCTGAATCCTGCCTCACCATCCTGAAATGGGATCCTTTCCTCCCCAGGTGCAGACACCCAAGAGCACTGCACCGCAAGCTGCCTTTGGGTAAAGAGACACTCCACAGGGATTGGAAGCCGCCCCACTCATCTTCCACTAAATGACTGTCGAATTAGTCTCACAAAACATTGAAGTACTCCAGATATCACCGCTTCTAATTATGGGTGAGAAGTATCAAGTACAAAGAGGATGATCTTCTCAGCTAAGCAAAAACACAGAGACGGAAAACGAAGGCGAGGCGAGGCCTTTTTCTCAGAACAAATGGGAGGCAGACAGTGGTCCTAAAATGAATTGCACTCCCACTTACGAGTTTTGAGTTTTATCTTTGGGATGTGCAAATATTCAGTGGGTTTTTAAAACTCTGTTTGCAGCCCATCTGTCTCCACAAAATGGACCTGTTTTGTATTTATATTCAACATTTTGTAGTAGTAGTAAATATTTGACAGCCAGCATGCAGCAGTTTCTAAAGTTTATATTTATTTTAGGAATGCAGTTCACCAGCCAGGAAACAGAGTTTTGGACAGGTGACAAAGAATGACACAGAATTTTGAGGGGTCACATTTTTGCAATCAAAACCATCATCATCATCAATTAGATTTGTTAGTCGCTTGTTACCCGAAGGTCTCCAAGCAACTTTGTTGAAAACACAAATAAAATATACCATAAATAAAATATATAAATATATTATATCATAAAAACAAAACAACAACAATTGCCATAACAACCACGGGAAGCTTTGGCAGCACACTAATAACAAAAGAACATCTCAGTCTATTGAAAGCCTGGGGGAAAAAAATAAGTCTTTACCTGGTGCTGAAAAGATGTCAATGAAGGCACGAGCCAAACCACTCTGGGGACAGCATTCCACAGACAGGGATACCAACCCTCCTATTCCTTCTCATAAGGACAAGCATTTATATCATGCTTTAAAATGTTCAATGTGCTGCACATACATTATCTCAGTAGTCCAGGGTGGGTAACCTTTCTTCTGAAATCTGATGGGGAAGGGGTAGCATGATGGCAATGAAGGGTGGGGCTGAAGCCAGTGGTGGGTGGAGCCAGAGGCTAAAAGAGGTGGGGCCATGTATTTTCCCTCTCTCTTTATGGCAACTCCTCATTCTTCTGCCCCCTGTCAGATACGCTTAAAGTTGGATTCCTGCACTGAGCAGGGGGTAGGACTCGATGGCCTTACAGACCCCTTCCAACTCTACGATTCTATGATTCTATGAGCCATGCATCAGAGTCACGGGGGAACACCAACAGAGATTTCCCCAAATATCCCAGTGATTGGGCTGGGATATAAGGAATCAAGTGGCCCTTAAAATATCCTGGACCCAAGTTGTTAAGGGCCTTGTAAATTAATACAAGAACCTCGAACCTGGCCCAGTAGCATGTGGGCAGCCTGTGCAAGCTTTTAAGCATCCGAGTTATGTGCTGGGGATAGTCTGTTCCCATCATCAATCTGGCACCAGCTGGCGCTTCAGATCAGGCACAAGGGTAGCCCCACATAGAACACATTGCAAAAACCAAGTCTTGAGGTTACCAATGCATGGATCGCCACAGCCAGGCTATCCCTTTCCAAGAATATCCATAGCTGAATGAAAGGCAGCAGTTGCCTGATAGTGGCCCAAGGGCTGTAGCTTGCTCATCCCTGCTATGGTACTTACAAGAACCCTGTAATGTCCTGTGAAGGCAGAGCATAGTCACTGTGGCTAGTAGCCACTGATAGACTTATCCTCCATGAATTTGTCTTGTTGTTGTTATGTGCCTTCAAGTCGATTACGACTTATGGCGACTCTATGAATCAGGGACCTCCAAGAGCATCTGTCATGAACCACCCTGTTCAGATCTTGTAAGTTCAGGTCTGTGGCTTCCTTTATGGAATCAATCCATCTCTTCCTTGGTCTTCCTCTTTTTCTACTCCCTTCTGTTTTTCCCAGCATTATTGTCTTTTCTAGTAAATCATGTCTAATCCTCTTATACAGCCATCCAAGCTGGAGCCCATCACTGCTTCTTGTGGGAGCAAATTCCATAGTTTAACTATGCACTGCATGAAGAAGTACTTTCTTCTGTCTGTCCTCAATCCTCCAACATTCAGTTTCATTGAATGTCTACAACATCTAGTGTTATGCAAAAGGGAGAAAACATCTCACTATCCACTTTCTCCATGCCATGCATAATTTTATGCACTTCTATCATGTTGCCTCTGACTCGCCTTTTCTCTAAACTAAAAGGCCCCAAATGCTGCAACCTTTCCTCATAGGTCGCTCCATCCCCTTGATCATCCTGGTTGCCTTTTTTCTGAACCTTTAAATACTTGGTATATGACTGTCTCTTATAAGGAAAAGACAATGTCCCTTGTGTTTAGTATGGGAAGCCTGAGCAAGACAGAGACAGGCTTAACATTAAAAGGCTGTTTCTCTGAAGATGGACCATTAATGGGTTCCTTTATTGAAGAGCAAGCTGTTATGTGGAGGTAATAATAAGCAGATCCAGGAGCTCCTATTAAGGGAGATGGATCTCATGATGAATGGAAGAAAGCAATGTAATTTTTGCCAAGAGGCAAAACTGGGAAGGCAAGAGAAATGTGTGTTCCAAAGGACAGCCCAGGCAGACAATTGTCAGTTGAGCGATGTAGGAAAAGGACATGCAGGGGGCAATCGCCTTGGAGTTAGCACACTGGCCCTGTCCAGTAGCTTAACCAGGCTAACTTTTAAGGCCTTATCCTTTCCTTCTATGGCTGCCCTATAATTGCAGAAATACACACCCACACCCAAAATGAGAGGAAACGGCATAAATATCATTTATATTTCATGATACTGTGTTCCAGGAGTAATCCATAGAAAGTTGCGAAACACAGAAAAAATAAACCAGAGAAAAAAGTGTAGCTTGATATGGACCCCAAGAAAGACCAGAGTTTCCATTGGCTAATGCAGAGGGCTTTGTAGGGATGTTGGCAAGTCCCATGGCCAGAACCACCATAGTCTCTGTTTCCTTCTTGCACATCTCAGGACAACTGAAGGACTAAATGACATCCTTTAGGAACACAGATTTGGCACCAGTTTATCGTGATGCATATGTTTTACATGGGGGCAGCCTGCTACTAGCCGGGGGAGTGGATGACATTTTGGTGTATATCTCTTGAACCAGACCACCTAGAAACTTAATTTTTTAAAATGAAAGCTAAGTGTCTGGAGATTGGGGTGACTCACCCAGAGACCTGGAAAGGACCCCAAAAAACTGGAGTCTCTGGGTGAAAACCGGAGATCTAATAACCCTAAAGGCAACAGAAGTGGTACCTCCCCCATTGCACCTGGGATCCAGTCTCTGTACATTTACTTCTTTAATACATTTTATGTACCTTCCCCCTCTTCTTTCAGGAAGCCATACTTCAGCTGAACATCAGGAAAAACCTCCTAACTGTTAGAGTGGTACGACAATGGAACCAATGACCTCGGGAGGTGGTGGGCTCTCCATCACTGGAGGCATTCAAGAGGCAGCTGGACAGCCACCTGTCAGGGATGCTTTAATCTGGATTTCTGCACTGAGCAGGGGGTTGGACTCAATGGCTTTATAGGCCCCTCCCAACTCTATGATTCTATGATCCTATGAGTCTTCATCAGGACCCAGAGCAGCTTGCATAGACAGGGGTGGAGAGGCCTGGGCAGAGTTTCAGGGCAAACCATGAGCCATGCGCAGTCAGCAACAGATAATTCCATCATCAGCAGTGGGATTTGTTACCCATAAACTGTGTGAAGAAGTATTTTGTCTCCTCTGTCCTGCACCTACTGTTCATCATCTTCAATAAGATCATCCTTCTAAAATACCCAACTTCTTCAGCCCCTGCGGCCTGTTTAACGGATCCATGCCACACATGCTCTCATCAGCCCTTTCCCCTTAACTTTTACAGGAACCTTCCATGCACCTCTGCCTCAACATCACAGTGCTCACCAAATCCCTTTTGAGTTGGCTGGCTGCATCTTTAAAAAATAAAATAAAATAAAATAAAATAAAATAAAACAACAACAACAATAATATAGGATGAGCTGTTACTAGTAGTTGCTCATAGATACAGTGGGTCAGGGCACAGCCTGCTTTGGTTTGTCTGCTTGCTGGCTTCCTGTAGTGGGCATCTGGTTGTCCACTGTGTGAACAGGATGCTGGACTAGATGGGCCACTAGCCTGGTCCAGCGGGCTCTTCCTATGTCCCCCATATGTTCTTATGTAGATCCATCCTTGTGTGTTCTTGTGCTCTTGCATTAGATTAGCCACTGAGTCCAATCATTTGTTATGTTCGTAACAACTTAACATAAAGAAGAGCCTGTTGGATCAGGCCAAAAGGGGCACATCTAGTCCACCATCCTGTTCTCACAGTGGCCAACCCGATGCCTCAATGGGAAGCCCACAAGCAGACCTGAGTGCAAGAGCACTCTTTTTGAGTATGGGTGAATAATCAGTTGCAGAAGTCATCTCAGCTTTCTCCAACCTGGTGCCCTCCAGATGTTTTGGATTCCAGCTCCCATTACCTCCAGCCAGCGTGGCCATATCAGCCCCAGCATCATACAGTCCAAAACATCACCAGGTTGAGGAAGGCTGTCTTATCTGAACAATCTCCTCTTTGGTCCCTGGACATTTCCAAAATAGCTTCTGCTTGAAGAATCTAATTATTCTGCTTTTAGGGATGGAGGATGAAAATTAACCATGTATTTTTTTCTTTTTTTTTTTGTCCTCCTTCCTGAGAAATCTTTTCAATCTATAACAATGAAAAAAATTTTCCCTCTGGGCAACCTTCCTTCAAAACAAGCTCGGAATATCCATTCCTGGACCTGCTGCCTTTTGTTCTCTTGCAACGTTCACTCAACAAGATACAAAGACAAACATTTGCTCACACTGGGATGGCAGAGCAGAGCTTGGAAGTAACTCGTTATTTTTAACGAGTTACTTTTAATTCGTTACAATTTTAAATAACGAGTGGGTAATTTCATTACATTTGGCAAGTAACAGAACGAATAGTAATTTCCCTACTTTTCAGCTTCAACTTTAACGTTTCCACGTTAGGTTGGACGTTACTTGGGGGCGGGAACAAGGGGAAGTCAGCTCCTGGCTGTGATTGGTTAACACAAGACATGTGCCTCACACTGATTGGACCTCTGCGCAGACTGTCTCTTCCCTCGTGATCTGTGTTAGGAGGCACGATAGAAGAGATGAATAGGCAGGGGGAGCCTGCTAGCGTCTGACTCTGAGAGGAAAAAATGGACGCTGGAGGAAAAAGCCAGGGCAAGGAAGGCAGAATGGCGAAGAGCTGTGGAGGTGAGTGACGATGATTTGTGTGTGTGTGTGCCCCGGTGTGTGTGTTTTCGGCTGGAGTCTCTGGTTTTGGGGGGGCTCCGGCTCTCTGGCTACCACCCCTTACTCTCTGGACTCTCCGCTTCAATTTAAAAAAAAAAGTTTCTAGGTGGTCTAATTCCCAAGATATACACCAAAACGTAACCCCCCCCTGCACAACTTTTTTTTAAACAGATCATGCTCTAGCTACAACTCCCATCAGCCCAATCCAGTGGCCATGCTAGCTGGGGCTGATGGGAGTTGTAGTTTAAAGTAACTTTTCAAAGCTCTGGCTGCAACCCCGCCCTTTCATGATTGTGAGTAAAGTGCAGACTTGTGTTTGTGTTGTAAATCTCTCTCCCTCCAACCCTATTTTTAAAGAAATTAGGCAGGGTTTATCACAGTTTTTATTATGTAGGAAACTAATACTCATTTTTTAAAAAAATGAATGAAGTTTATTTATTTATTTTTATTATTTTATTTATATCCCACCCTTCCTCCCAGTAGGAGCCCAGGGCAGCAAACAAAAGCACTAAAAACACTTTAAAAATCATAAAAACAGACTTTAAAATATATTAAAACAAAACATCTTTAAAAACATTTTTAAAAGCTTTAAAAACATTTTTTTAAAGAAAAATTTAAAAACATATTAAAAAGCAATTTCAACACAGACGCAGACTGGGATAAGCTCTTAACTTAAAGGACTTGTTAAAAGAACAAGTTCCTTATCACTTGAGGCTGCAGTTTTCCCTGGTTGAGTAAGCCCCATTGAATACATTGGGACTTGCTTCTGAGTAAACAAACATAGGATTGCACTATAAATATCTTTACAGGTTATATAAATAAACATATTTGATAGTCATGCTTATATAAATATTTTCATAGAATCATAGAATAGTAGAGTTGGAAGGGGCCTATAAGGCCATCAAGTCCAACCCCCTGCTCAATGCAGGAATCCAAATCAAAGCATTCCCGACAGATGGCTGTCCAGCTGCCTCTTGAATGCCTCCAGTGTCGGAGATCCCACTACCTCTGTAGTAATTAGTTCCATTGTTGTATGGCTCTAACAGTTAGGAAGCTTTTCCTGATGTCCAGTCGAAATCTGGCTTCTTGCAACTTGAGCCCATTATTCTGTGTCCTGCACTCTGGGATCATTGAGAAGAGATCCCGGCCCTCCTCTGTGTGGCAACCTTTCAAATACTTGAAGAGTGCTATCATATCTCCCCTCAGTCTTCTCTTCTCCAGGTTAAATATGCCCAGTTCCTTCAGTCTCTCCTCATAGGGCGTTGTTTCCAGTCCCCTGATCATCCTTGTTGCCCTCTTTTGAACCTGTTCCAGTTTGTCTGCATCCTTCTTGAAGTGCAGAGACCAGAACTGGACACAGCACTCAAGATGAGGCCTAACCAGTGCTGAATAGAGGGGAACTAATACTTCACATGATTTGGAAACTATACTTCTGTTAATGCAGCCTGATATAGCATTTGCCTTTTTTGCAGCCACATCACACTGTTGGCTCATATTCAGCTTGTGATCAACAACAATTCCAAGATCCTTCTTGCATGTCGTACTGCTGAGCCAAGTATCCCCCATCTTATAACTGTGCATTTGGTTTCTTTTTCCTAAGTGTAGAACTTTTACTTCCACCCAGTTTTGTCATGCTGTGTCCCTATAAGTATCCAATTGCATACTATGGTTGTACAATACTTCCTTTACATTTTAAGTATGCCTTGGGGTAGTCATGGTTCTCCATTGTTTTCATCCTGAGGGGCAGATAGGCTGAGAAATGGTGAGTAGCCCATGGTCATCCACTACACTTTATAGCTTATTTTCATTTTGAAAAATTAATTAGAACAATTTGCATGCAGGCAAAATTTATTAAGCGGATTCACACAATATGTGTAAAGCACATCCAACTCGCATTTAAAGCACATGACTTCCCCTAAATAATTCTGGGAAGTGTCATTTCCCCCTCACAGTTATAGTTCTCACCACTCTTAACAAACTGCAGTTCCCATGATTCTGTGGTGGGATTCATGTGCTTCAAATGGGTGTTGAATGTGCTTTAAAGGAATGGTGTGGATCTGCCTTAGGTATGATGTTCATTCAAGAGTGAATTGAAAAGAACAATTTTAAAAGATACTTCTTACTCTTACTCATTTTTCAGACCTCTTTCTGAAGTAAAGGGTCAAATCTGTAAAAACATTTGGAGCAGCCACATTAAAAGATAAGGGCAGGGTATTCCAGGCAGGGGGTTGCCAACCCTGCTTGGATATGGATGTCTTTGCAGAAGAACCCTAGTCAAGGTTTACCAACAGCACAGTCCAAACTATATCTACTTAGAAGTCAGTCCTGTTGAGTTCTATGGGGCTTAATCCCTTAGTAAGTGTGTTTAGAATTGCAGCCTTCAGGAGCCTCCATCTTTACTCCCCAAAGCTCCCATCTAACATCTCCACAACACTAGGCTCCTTTGTCTCTGCTGTGGCCTTCTGGTGACTGCCCTAGCCTGAAGGCACTTAACCCTTCTTGCTGAAAGCAAGTCGGCTAGATTAAATGTTCCCTACCCAGGCTCATATATATAAAATATAAACGGCATTTTGTCAAAAGTATTTTTGTCTACATTTTATACCTCATCCTTGGTTTTCCAAGCTTGGCATGGAATGCTTCTCATACAGAATTAATTTGAAATGCTGCATATTTATTATCATAATCATCATATTCAAAATAAAAAATATATGTACCGCCTTCAAGTTGATTCCAACTTATGGTGACCCTATGAATAGGGTTTTCATGAGGCTGAGAGGCAGTGACTGGCCCAAGGTCACTCAGTGAGCTTCATGGCTATGTGGGGATTTGAACCCTAGTCTCATTTTGTTCTCACAACAACCCTGTGAGATAGTAGGTTAGACTGGCCCAGGCAGGGTTATTCAGTGAGCAAATAGGATCTCTTTTAATTGTGCTATCGACCTGCTTACTTCCACTCTGACTGGGGGATCTTGCAGCATGGGGAAGAGATGGGGGCACATCACAGCTGAAGTTCACCCATATAGGAGCATTATCTCTTGTTTATTACAGAGACGCCTGTTGCAGGTTTTGCTGCTGAGAGCAGCAGTCAGTTAGTGCGGCCACTTGAGTCACAGCTTGTTGATCCTGAGGAGGCAAAACTAGAAAGTGAGGTTCAGAAAGGAGGCCCTGTGCACGAGGAGGAGGAGGGCATGAAGCAGTGCCAGTTGCCCACAGCCACATCTGCAGAACAGCAAGTACCATGGTTTGGCTTTGAGAAAGCTTGTACATTTGTGAGCCAGAGTGGGAAAAATGTTGTTGTACGATGCAATTACTGCCTTCCAAGGATCAAAAATCTGAGATCAGCTGTTTCCCCCTCATCCAATGTGAAGAAACATTTTGAGGTAAGCCTTTGTCATGCTGGTCCTCAAAGAGTGTCCATTGTCTATTTATGTTTAAATTGTGAAGTTCCTCTTCCATTTTTTCTTGGATTCATGCTTTGTTCTTCTTCCTCAGAGGGCACACCCTGAGAAGCTGAGAGCAATTGAAGAAGCAATAAAGGCAAGGAGACGTGGCCTTCCTGAACCAATGCATGACACCCCTCCTCCCAAAATGCTGAAGCAGCAGCAGACAACCCTTGAGAGGTGGGGATCTGGCAGGGATCTGCTTCTTCTGGCAGCCTGCGTACACCCTCGCTTCAAACTAGATCGGCTGGAATCGTGTCAGGCCACCACCCATACCAACAAGTAAGAACATTAGGGAAGCCCTTTGGGTGGATTACTCCAAGGGAAATGTTGTCTCAAGGGAGGCATCAGAGGGCTTAAGGTGGTAGGCAGGGGCTGGGCCTTTTCTTCCTGGGGCTCCTCATCACAACCTTGGGTTGCTGCAGGTAATCCTTAAGGGTCTGCTGTGCTGCCCCATGAGTGTGGTGACTTGGTCACCTTCCTACCTTCCATGTCATCATCCACAGGCTCAGGCTGGACCCTGAACCAGGGGACATGACAAGCATCAGGAAATGAAGAGCAGATGATGGTTTCCTAACATATATGTATTAACATATCCTCTCTCTTTCTTAGATACACAATGGAAGCCTTGTTGAAAGCTGAAATAAAGATGGGTGTACTTAATGAGGACAGTGATCAGTCTTCAGATAAAGACCAGGAAGGAGATGACTTAGCAGATGACTTCTTTAACTTTCTGCCCCAGGGCAAGAAGTCAGCAGTGGACACTGCTGAGGAGGAACTGGTGAGGTACCTGAGGTCTCCCAGCAGGGAAGTGTCATCACTCCATGGCTTTCCACGTGTGCTGCGGTGTTTTTTGCAGCACAACACAGGCATGCCTTCAAGCGCCGCAGTAGAACGCCTGTTCAGTACTGGTGGCAACGTAATGACTGTAAAAAGACATTCCTTGGCTGACATGCTCTTTGAGCATCTTGTTCTTTTGAGACATAACAGAAACATATTATAAAAGCATTTCAAGTGTAAAATTTGATTTCAAGAGTTGGGGTATCTTCATTGCTTGGGGGGATGTGAGATTCTGTTATGCCATTCTGTTAATCTTAAGGATAATTTTTTTTATTCTACTACCCCCTGTGTGTGTGTGTTTATTTTTAATATTGTTTTAGGCTTCTTAGATGTGCAGCAGCCAAGGCCAGCACCTTGTAGGAGTTTTTTTTAAAAGTAACTGAAATGTAATTGTAGTGATTACTTTTGAGAAAAAGTAAAGCAATCAGTTACTTTCAGAGCAATTGTAATTGTAACGGTAATTACTACTTTTGGGGGCCAAGTAATTGTAACTGTAATTTATTACTTTTTAAAAGTAATCTTCCAAGCTCTGTGGCAGAGATGCAACCTCCTGACTTTTCAGAAGGTGCTCAGTGGAGGTCAGGAATGGAAATGACACCAGTGGAGAAATTGGCTGTAGATGAATCAGATGCCTGCAAGGAACAATTAAGGGAGATGGGAAAGGAAAGGGGTATGTGTGGGAGGGGAGATAGGGAAGAATTATATTGTCCAGCGAGTGCATTGCAGATGGAGGAACAACTGACCTTCTTTCTCAGAAGGAAATACACACAGCCAAAGCCTAGTAGTGTGAGAGGAGCTCATCCTGTACAGAGTCATGTCTCACCGTTGAGCAGCCACCCCCTGGACCTAAAATGGAGACTGCAGAATGTGGAAAGCTTTCAGGCACTTTGTCCATCCAGCCAAGTCTTGTTTACTCAGACTGCAGGCAGCTCTCCAGGATCTAAGGCAAGGGGAGAATTCTTTCCACCTTTGGAAAGGTGTGGATTGGATCCATGCATGGTCTCCCACTGAGCAGCAATGCTCCTTCCTCAAGAACTCAGGTCCAGGTCCCAGGCTATGGTCTGAAGGCACATGAGGCCAGCCCCAGGCAGGGTCATGTCTGGTCAGTGCCTGGATGGGAGACAGCCTGGGAACCATATGTAAGCTGCCTTGGGTTTCTATCATGAAAGAAAAGGTGGGGTATAAATGAAAGAAAGAAAGAACTAAGCCTCAGGAGGGGTGCTTCTGGGAGTTGGGCCCCAAAAATATCTGGAGGCTCTGTTAAGACTCTTTTGAATAATCAGAATCTGAATTTTGACATTTTGCCAGATTTTGCGTGTGTGTGCACGCATATGTGTATCTAATTCCCCAATTCAGCTTGGATCTAAGCCTAGGAAAAGCATTTGTGCTCCTCAAGGCTGAGGAGGTGAAGGACAGAGGAACAGGGAGTGCAGATAGCCTGTCTTAGCACTATCACTGCAAGAACCCCCTGGGCAGGTTCAATTAATTGGGACAGCAGAAAGATTAAAAGCTGGCCTTGCAGGCCAAAGCAGAGGGGGCTGCTATAGGATGAAACAATAATCTTCAGGTGTAACGATTCAGCAATTGGTCCTCAACTTTGGCCTCCCTTCCATTGCAGGCCCGCCAGAGTCTTGAATCTGGCTCCTCTGATCTTGGCTCCAACTTCCCAGCAAGCCCTACGAAAGGAAGCAGCAAAAGCTGCTAGCTGCTGCCTCCCCTGGTGTGGTTCTATTTAGCCTTTTCTCTTTGCCCTTTTCCTTTGATCACCTCCTTTCTCAGCCCTTGTACTTGCTTTCATGACCCACAGCCATCTTGTTGAAATCAGTGGCTGGCAGTCAACATAGCACTGAGGCGACCATTTCTTGTCTCCTTGCGTGACAGAACAATCTCCTGCTCTCCCCCCCCCCCGCAAAATATTAGTTGGATACTGCTCAGCATTCCCCAGACTTCTGATAATTGAGGACCAGCTTGGATGATGCAGAGCTTGGCAAAGTTACTTTTTTGAACTACAACTCCCATCAGCCCAATCCAGTGGCCATGCTGGCTGAGGCTGATGGGAGTTGTAGTTCAAAAAAGTAACTTTGCCAAGCTCTGATATGTGGATGGTTTTCAGTTAAAGGCAGCAACAGGCCACACATTTCCCATGCATCATCTGATTTGGCCAGGAGGGCAGCACCTGTGAAAAAGTGAATACCACACTAGGGATCATAGCGAAAGGAACTGAAAATAAGATTGCTGATATCATAATGCCTTTATACCAATCCATGGTGTGACAACACTTGGAATTAGGGTTGCCAGGTTCAATGCCTGAGACTGATCCTGTATCTTTAGGAGAAGAGAAAGTCAGCCAAGTGCAGGTGTTCTTGCAACCCTGTAATGGGAAAAACCACAAGGTGGAATTCTCCCTTCCCCCTGCACAACTTTTAAAGATACAGAAGGCCTCTTGGTTGCCAGGCCCAGCCTCCAAGAGGATCTTTAACAGTTGTGCAGGAGGAAGGGAGAATTCCACCTTGTGGTTTTTCCCATTACAGAGTTGCAAGAACACCTGCACTTGGCTGACTTTCTCTTCTCCTAAAGATACAGGATCAGTCTCAGGCATTGAACCCGGAAACCCTACTTGGAATACGGTGTACAGTTCCGGTCAACACATCTCAAATATATATATATTGTAGAGTTGGAAAAGGTTCAGAAAAGGGCAACCAAAATGATCAAGGGGATGGAGCGACTCCTCTTTGAGGAATGGTTGCGGCAGCATTTGGGGTTTTTTGCTTTAGAGAAAAGCTGAGTAAGAGGTGACATGACAGAGGTGCATAAGATTATGCATGGTGTGGAGAAAGTGGACAGAGAAAAATGCTTCTCATCGTAATAGAATCCATTGGGTCCATCCAATAAAGCTGAATGTTGGAAGATTCAGGACAGACCAAAGAAAGTCCTCCTTCACGCAGAGCAGAGTTAAACTGAGGAACTTACTCCCAGAAGAGACAGAGATGATGTGATGTTCCTACATATTAGTGTATATATGGTAAGTGCTGGTTGTTTAGAGTATACATGGTAAGTAGTGAAAGAGGAGGGGGAGTGAATGGGCAATAGAATGCTTGATGATTGGCTGAATGTTTAAAATGGCTGACAGTATAAATGAAAGGATGACAGGTAAATCTGGGGGAATGTGAGGTGGTGAATTGTGGAATCTGGGGGGAGAAGAGAAAGAGTGGATTGCTTGGTGGGGTTTAGAGAGTTGTTTACCAGGAGGGGGGTGGAGTTCGGATTAGTATTGAGTAAAACCATATGCTTATGTGCCTTAAGAAGAAATCTTGTTAATCTTGTTAGCTTTGTTATCTGTAATAAATACTTAATTTGGTTTACCAAAGGCCTGATCCTTGGCTGGGGTTTCACAGACCAGAAGGGAGGGTAAGGTAATGACCAAGGCTGAAGGGGAACTGTAACAAATGGTGGCAGCGGTGAAGAGAGTAACAATACCAGTATTCAGAGTCTCTGGGAATACTAGTATTGGGACGTTACTGGTGGTTGCCTAGCAGGGGGATCTGTTGAGATCTGTGCTAGAGCGGATAGGTAAATCATAAGAGAGAGCGGTCCGGACTGGTGGAGTCCCTGGTGGTGCCTAGAGACAGGCAGTAGCCACGTGCAGGTAGGAACCTGACAGGGAGAGCCAGGGAAGGACGCCTCACAGATGACCACCAACTTGGATGCGTTTAAAAGAGAATTAGACAGATTCATGGAGGACAAGGCTATCCATGGCCACTAGCCAATGATGGCTATGCTCTGCCTCCATTGTCGGAGGTAGTATGCTTCCAAACACCAGTTGCTGGAAGCTGCAGGAGGGGTTTTGCTGGAATTAAAACCCTGTCATGGCCCCGTCAGAGGACTCTTCAGATGAGGATGACTCGGGAGTAACAGCAGCAGACCCAGGAGCAGCAGACCCAGAAGGAGACACGGAGGAGCCTCCTGAGAATCCAGCTCCTTCTGCCCCTCAGCTGCAGAGCACCCCAGGGACAGCAGAGGCCCTGCAGCCAGACACAGACAGTGAACAGGATACTCCCCCGTCACCTGCAGAACGTAGACAGCAGAAGGTCAGGCAGAAGAGAGGCAGGCCTGTCTCCTTAAGGCCCAAACACTGAGGGCTCACACCTGCTGTCAACCCTGCTCTTTATAAGGCACACCTTGGCTGCAGCTTGTTGCTGACTGCAACGTCAGGCGTGGCTCCGTGTATTCCTAGTTTCCTTGCAACCTCTTTTGGACTGACCCCTTGGCACTTGATCCCAGACCTCTACTGACCTCGCTTCTGGACTCCTGACTCGGCAAGTACGCTTTGGACAGGCCTGGCCCTTATCAGATTCTCTCCTCCTAGACCTGGCAGATTTATGGCCAGACTGCCGGCTAAGGACTTTGCTTCCCTGCCAACCACCCAGGAATTTCCAGCCCCCACCAGCACTGCTGACGCAGTGTAGAGCTGACAAACCCACACGTTGCTCTAATGCAGGTAATCCCACCCACAATAACCCAAGAACACACACACACACACACACAGGTAAAATAAAGGTTGATTTATTGGAAGAGGAAATAAGAAAAATATAGACTTTTATTAACATGTATTGATACGGGCAGCCTTCTAACACAATTACATACTAGACTATAAGAGATTGCAATTACATAGACTCGTACCAGGAAGGAAGGAAGGAAGGAAGGAAGGAAGGAAGGAAGGAAGGAAGGAAGGAAGGAAGGAAGGAAGGAAGGAAGGAAGGAAGGAAGGAAGGAAGGAAGGAAGGAAGGAAGGAAGGAAGGAAGGAAGGAAGGAAGGAAGGAAGGAAGGAAGGAAGGAAGGAAGGAAGGAAGGAAGGAAGGAAGGAAGGAAGGAAGGAAGGAAGGAAGGAAGGAAGGAAGGAAGGAAGGAAGGAAGGAAGGAAGGAAGGAAGGAAGGAAGGAAGGAAGGAAGGAAGGAAGGAAGGAAGGAAGGAAGGAAGGAAGGAAGGAAGGAAGGAAGGAAGGAAGGAAGGAAGGAAGGAAGGAAGGAAGGAAGGAAGGAAGGAAGGAAGGAAGGAAGGAAGGAAGGAAGGAAGGAAGGAAGGAAGGAAGGAAGGAAGGAAGGAAGGAAGGAAGGAAGGAAGGAAGGAAGGAAGGAAGGAAGGAAGGAAGGAAGGAAGGAAGGAAGGAAGGAAGGAAGGAAGGAAGGAAGGAAGGAAGGAAGGAAGGAAGGAAGGAAGGAAGGAAGGAAGGAAGGAAGGAAGGAAGGAAGGAAGGAAGGAACCTTTCCTGGAGATTATCAGGACTCAAAGTCAGAAAAAAGCCTTCTGTGCCTAGCAAGAGTTGGGCTCTCCCCTTTTCTGAAATAACCAGCAGCCAGACACCAAAGATCTCTCCCTTCCTTGGTCTGACATCCCGCACAGGAAATTGTTGGAGCCACAAGCACGTTGATGTGACAGGGGCAAAACCTAACCTTAAGTGGGTTGTTTTTAGCTTGCATAGAATTGCATGTGAATTAGGAAAGGGGTACAGGAAAGCAATTTAGTGACATGAAAGGATTTCCTCTGGAGTATTTGTATTACCTAGGTGTAGTTGAAGATTATACCTGCAGCTTCTGGTGCTATGTATAAGTTTAAATGTCTGTTTCTAGGAATAATTTGCTCATCCTATCGTGTTTTATTAACCTAAACTCTACTTCAATTTGTGGCTATTGTCAGTTAGAGCGATTACTCCTTGTTCAATTTAGGATCTTCCTCATTACCTGTTAACTTAATCAACGTGTGTCTTTAGAGGGCCTGTTTACATGCCCAAAAGATCTGCATCTGCTGCTTTTTGCAGATCCTTTTAATTTGGACCGTTTACTTGACGTTTTACCCAACGCTCGTGCATGCTACTGCTTTTGCCTTTAACTCCGGATTAAATGGATGCGACAAAAACCTGAATTTGCTTTTAAAATCCGCACCTGCTTCTACCGTGTATTACCTTTTAAGTGCCTTTTCTGGCTGCGCAGTTTCTTTGCCATTAGATCCTCCCTTTTCTCCACCTCTTTCACTGTCTCGGGGTGTCATTTTGTTTCCTGTGGTTGACGAAGCAACTTCCAGTTGCTCTCACCTTCCTTTCTCCTGTTTACTCCCGCTTCCCCCCAATACCTTTCCTCCCCTGCTCCTTTAAACAAAACCACATTCCACACCCCTACATCGAGGGCTGGAGCTCGTAAAATCCCTTCCTCAGAGCTGTGGTTTTGGCACTGTTGTTTATGTCTAGCGTGTGTGTGTGCGAGAGAGAGAGAGTGTGAGCAAGTGTGTGTGTGGAGGACCTCTTCTGCCTCATAGCATCCCTCTGCTCCTCCCCAAAGCTGGATGTCTCCCCCCCTCGCGCTGATGCATGCACCCTTTACGCAGCCACGGCAAGAGGAGGCTGGCGAAGGCACCACTGGGGTAATTATAAGCGCCCAAAAGCACAGGGGAAAGGGGAGCTGCCTTGGTGTCTCATCCCAGCATCTGCTCCACTCATGGAGAGGAGTAATATTAAACGGTCGATGCTTCCTTTAGTAGCTGCTTTTAATGTCTCTCTAAAGATAATTGTTTGGGTTTTTTTATGTTTCCCAGAATGCATACTGAGGCTTGTCCCAGGGTGCCAAAGGCACAGCAATCTCACGCAGGGACAGCCTAACAGCCACGGGTGGGAGCGATTCCCTTTCTTTCAAGCGCCTATTCCTTCGTTTAGGGAAACACCGCCCCTTCCCTGCCTCCCCAGTTAACATGCTAATGTGCGGGCATGGCAACAAGGAAACACTGATAACAATAAACGCACATGCGTGTGAATGCTAATGTGTGGGCATGGCAACAAGGAAACACTGATAGCAATAAACGCACATGCGTGTGAATGCTACAAAGAAAAACAGCCAATTTATTCGTAGCGAGGGTGGAAGTATGTGAACTGTCAAAATCGATCACGATGGAAAAAGCAGCATTTTTAATGTGGATCTGGGGTCCCATGTAAACAAGCCCAGAGTTTCTGTTTTATCTCTGTAAGCTGGGAGCAAAGGTGTGCCCTCCAATCCAATCTTGTTTATTGCTAGACAAACCTCCTGCAAGGATTCAGAGATATGACCCAATTGCCAGTGCCTCCTCACGTTGATTAATTTCGTTAATACTCTCACAATCCCTGGTTGTTTCCCAACCCCCTGTAGAGCGGAGGGGACTCTGAAAGACCTACTGTCTGATCTGATGCCAAATGCCATATGTGTCCTGTGCACTTATACACATAGGCATAAATACCAATATGAAGTCACATCGGTCTGCATAGAGCAGTGGTTCTCAAACTTTTTTGGTTTGCAGCGCACTGTAAAACATATAAAAAATTTCTGCCGCACTTCGTGTACAAAATTAAAAATATATTAATATATTTTAAACTATGAATAAAAATAACAAACTATAGAAAACTATTACTTACCCTATACAAATGGGTTTCTTCTCATTTTTAAAATGTACTTTCATAATATTTGAGGCACACCTAGCCACCTCTTGGGGCGCACCCGTGTGCCTGGGCACACCATTTGAGAATCACTGGCATAGAGAGACACATGGGCACCCCGCCAGGGGGTTGGCCTTCAAGAGCCTGTCCTGAGAAGCACTCTCTCATTTTGACATAAGAGCCCTGCCCATCTACTCTAGCATCCTGATCTCACAGTGGCCAACTAAATACCTATGGGAAGCCTGCAAACAGGACCTGAGTGCAACAGCAGCTCTCCCCACATCTGATTCCCAGCAACTGGTATTCAGAGGCACACTGCTTCCAACAGTGGCTGCAGAACACAGCCATTGTGGCTAGCAGCCATTGATAGCCTTATCCACCATGGATTTGTCTAATTCTGTTTTAAAGCTATCTGAGTTGGTGGCCATGACTGCTTCTTCTGCCTTTTGTTGAGGTTGCTACGTATCAGGTATTACAAGATGTCACAACATTCTCTGGAGGGCTAATTCAAGGCCTAAAATCTTCTCTGGGCTCAACCTCTTTGATAACATAGGACCACTTCAAACTGGCAGTAGACACGCACGCACACACACTATGAAGCTGCTTTACTCAGACCACAGAGGAACTCATGTGAAAGCCATGACAGGAACAGCCATCCTTCATAATTCTCCCCCCACCTGCAATGTGGTGCCTTGCGCTCTGCTGCCTGTGACAGAGAGGATCCATTCAAAAGTAAGACCTGCACCACATTCTGGCTCAAATGCAATGAGAGAAACACACTGCTCTTTAATTTCAGTGTGGGAAATATAGCCCACAACGTCACCTATTACTATAAAGAGCGCATGCAGCCCTGGGCTCCTACTGGGAGGAAGGGTGGGATATAAATTAAGTAATAAAATAAAATAAATAAAAAATAAAATAAAATAAATAAATAAATTTAAAAAATAAAATTAAATAAATAAATATTCTCAGGAGATGCTCTGAGTCCCAAGGTTCATCTTATGTCTGCTAAGACCAGGGCCTTTAATGTGGTGGCCTTTGGAATGCACTTCCAATTAAGGTTGCCAGGTCAGAATTGTTAGGAAGAAATTATTTCCTAGACCCCAAGAGTTGTCAAGAGTTGTCAAGAAGCACTGCATTATTGCCAGAACTAATGCCGCAATGAATCATGGATCTCCAAGGGGGTGGGGGACATGACCCTCTAGCTTTCGTGTCTTCCCTCCTGAGAAAGGAACACGCCGAGGCGCTTATCGGGCTAGAGAAAGATAAAATGTATCCCATCTGGATTGTTATTATTTCTCTCTGTCTTGCTTCACTATACAAATCCTGCACATTGTAGCTAATTCAGCACAAGTTGTTCTCAAAATACTTTGTTAGAATGTATCCATAGTTTTACGTCATACTGCTGTGTGGGTAACTTTCAAAAGCACACTAAACCCCATGTTTATCTAGCACCAAGTGTCAATTTAACTCCGTTCCTCGCTTTTTCTCAGTTCTTATCTCACATTAAGTTTTCTTAAGATTGACAAGTGTATGAATTCTTTATCAATTCCTCGCTTTTTAGAATTATGAGAAATGTAACAAGGATAAGAAAATGCGCTTGCTTTATCTCTGTAATACTGTATTCCCATCTTATGATTTTAATAATATTGTATCTTGTTTTGCTTATGAAAACTAAGAGATGCTTTAATTAATAAACGTTGCTCTCTGCCCTGTCAGACTGCTGTCTGCACAGGTTAGAGACCCCTTCTCTAACTGCTTAAAAAAAGGATTAGATACAACACAACCCTTTTCTATGTTCACTCAAAAGTCCCATTAATTTTCAGCACAATCCTAACCATGTCTACTCAAAAGTAAATCCTACTGAATTCAATGGGGTTAACTCCCAGGTATGTAGAATTAGCATTGCAGCTCTACTCCCAGAAAAGTGTCCTATTGGGAAAGTTTTCAAAACAGGTTATGAATAAGACAAATAAGCTGCCCTCTTCAACAGTCCAGTAAATTATTATAATTATAACTAAAATTGTTTACTGTGTAAGCCCACCAAGATCCTGCTGTGATTTTCTGTTGTAGTGCTATCCTATGCATGTCTACTCAGAAGCAAGTCCCAATCCTGCGCAGAGAAAGTACTCTTTATGATGCTGAAAGCTATATATTTACTGAATTCCAGATGTGAGACAAGCATGAAAAGGAAACTGTTCTCAGAACTTGAAAGGGGGTTTAGGTATTGTCTGGGGGGGTGTCAACAAATCTTGTCAATCACAACCCTGACTTCACTTATTGGCTAAAAACCTGAAAGGGCGAGGATTAAAGCAGCCGGTTCTAACAGAAGTTGGGGGTGGCTGACATTTTGGTTTATATTTTTTGAACTAGACTACCTAGAAACTTATTTTTTTAAAAAAATAAAAGCTAAGAGTCCAGAGATTAAGGTGACTCACCCAGAGACTCAGAGAGGACCCCCAAAAACCAGAGTCTCTGGGCAAACACTGGACACCTGGCACCCTAGTAAGGGCGGGGCTTCAAAGGAAGATTCAGGAGTTTAAAGTGATTGTTCCTTTGCTGGAGCAAGGTGGACTCCCAACCATCCAGCAGCTGATGGGTCTTGCTCAAGGCAGGGGAAGCAGTTTCCATTGAACGGACACCGCTTCTCCCTCCCAGTGCTGCTCTTTGAAGCTGCCCCTTGTCCAACATCAGAGGCGAAGAGGAAGAGCACGGGGCGGCGTGCAAAGGGCCTTCGACACTTGACAGTCATGTGGTATCACAATGATGTCATGTGAATGTGACTGACAGGCAGGCTGCCCTGCCCACCTGTCAAAGCTGGCTGCTGGGTGGGACCAGATCATCAGCCAAAGAAGATTCCCCATTCCTGACTTAGGAGACATCCCTGGGATCCAAGCGCTTGCCTGAGAAAGAGAATGAATCCATTCATCCCCACGATAGCTTTGTTAGAAGCTCCCAGGGTGGAATTGGGAACTCACCGCTTTGGACAGGCAGAGAAAGCTCCCTTACTCCAGCTCAGATTGTTAGCAAGTCCAGTATTGTCCATTTTGTTTCCCAGTAGCTCTCCAGGGTCTGAGACAGAGGCCTTTCTTACCACACACCCCTCTATCCTTTGTAAACCATGCCAGCGAGTGAGCCAGGGACTTCCTGCATCACTGAGCAACGTCTTATCTCCCCAGAGGAGAGCTTTGCAACTGCCCCATGTGGTCAGGTACCAGGCCTGCAGTTTAGAACATCCCCCATCCATATAGCATCCTCAGGCACTGGCCCAACTTTGCCCTTGCTCCTCCCCCGGCTGGCCATTGGATCTCCTTCACAGGAAGTGCTACATCATCTTTCTCTTTATAGCTTTTGAAGTACTCCCTTCTGGCACCTGGAGATCTGGTCATAGGCACCAACTTAGCGGGACCCGTCAGGAGAACTGCAAGTCAACATAGCTATGACTGTTGCTTGGATTTGGAAATCTGGTTTCTAGGGAAAGAATGCTGGGATTACTGAGGATTAGGACCGGGGAAATCTGAGTTCAAATCCCCCCTCAGCCAGGAAGCTCACTGGGTGACCTTGGGCTGGTTGTTATCTCTTATCCTAACCTACCTCACAGGGTTGTTGTGAGGATAAAATGGGGGAAAACTTCCTAACTGTTAGAGCCATATGACAATGGAATCAATTACCTAGAGAGGTAGTGGGCTCTCCGACACTGGAGGCATCCAAGAGGCAGCTGGACAGCCACCTGTCGGGAATGCTTTGATCTGGATTCCTGCATTGCGCAGGGGGTTGGACTTGATGGCCTTATAGGCCCCTTCCAACTCTACTGTTCTATGATTCTATGATTCTAAGGGTAGAAGAACCCCCTTGAGCTCCATGGAGGAAAGGTGGGATATAAATGCAATAAAAAAATAAAAAATAAAATGTGTGAGGCGCTTTGAAAAGTTAAAGGGCCTCTGTGTAAGGATGAAGCATTATGAAAGCTTTCCCCTAAACATTTATTTCCAGCCGATTTGCAAGCCAGGAGGGCTGTTCCACTCCTCACTCAGCTCTGGAAGCTTTGCTGGAAGGAGGTTATAAATTATGGATGGCCATCAAATGAGAAACATCAGCTTGAGTGTCGGATCTCTGCTGCGTAATAGATCTGTATTTATTTTATTTTCATTTATTATAAATGCCCATCCTCCCCCAACTGAGGACATCTCCTTTACATTACTGATCTCAATCAAGGATTTCTAATGTGCCTCCACTTAGTTCCACCTATAAAAGCTCCTCTGGAAGATGAGCCACTAAATATAAATAAATACCCGTTCAAACAGAACTTGTCAAGGTCAGATGATCTGGAGAAAAACATCAAGGATACGTCCAGCAAATGTTCTTATGTTTTGGAGCAGCACTCTAGGGTGGGCTGCACAAGTCTGGCCACCTAAAGCTGTGCACCCACCATATATTTAAAGCAAATGACTCCCCCCCAAGCATCCTTGGAACTGTAGTTGTGAAGGATGCTGGGAATTGTAGCTCTGTGGGAGGTAAACTACAGTTTCCAGGAGTCTTTGGAGGAGGCCATGCGCTGTTTACACAGCCTTAGGGCAATCCTATGCAGGTTTACTTAAAAGTAGGTGCCACTGAATTTCTCAAGCAGTCCCATCTGCAGTATATATTTAAAGCAATATAAACCACTTTAAATAGCCATGGATTCCCCCAAAACATCCTGGGAACTGTAGTTTGTTAAGGGTGCTGAGAGTTGTGTTTTGCCAAATGCCTAGCCCTGGTCAGGCACAAAGCAAATTAGTTTGAAATTGGAGGCAATGAACTCTTTTGGTGGTGAAGAAGTTAAATGGTTTATTCAAGCAAGCTGTTTACACTGAGCTGTCGTTTGCAAGCAATAATACACTAAAACGAAACTAATGGTTAATGGGTCCCCCCGCCCCGTCTTTGCCCTTATCTTCATCAGCATTCAGTTCAAATCATTACTGGTTTCTGCTAGTAGTATGTTATCGTCTGCATATCTTAAATTATTGATATTTCTCCCTCCAGTTTTCACACCTCCTGCATCTTGGTCCAATCCCAATTTCTGTATGATATGTTCTGCATATAGATTAAACAAATAGGGTGATACACCCCTGTCTCACACCCTCTTCCCTTTCTAAATCCAGCTTGGACGTCTGACATTTCTTGCTCCATATATGGCAAGAGCCTTTGTTGTAGAATCTTGAGCATTACTTTACTTGCATGGGATATTATGGCAATAGTTCGATAATTACTGCATTCCCTGGGATCCCCTTTATTTGGAATTGGGATGTATATTGAACGCTTCCAGTCTATGGGCCATTGCTTAGTTTCCCATATTTGTTGACCGATCTTTGTCAAAATTTGGACAGATTCAGTCTCAGTAGCTTGTAGCAACTCTGTTGGTATGCCATCTGTTCCTGGTGATTTGTTTCTTCCAAGTATTTTAGAGCAGCTTTCACCTCACATTGTAAATTTTCCCCCACTCTAGGGGTGCTCTATTTATACCCAAAAGACCCTCTGGGGGGGTACCTTATACCTGTGAGATCGTTATGTTCCCAGCACCCAGGTTGCTGGATCTCCCCCTCAGGTGACTTTTGTTTACCTCTCCTGACCCTGCTTGCACTACAGTTGTGACATGTATTCAGCGGTGTCACTAGTAGGATGCGGGGGTGCGGTCCGCACCCGGGTGACACCATGAGGGGGGTGACACCCAGAGCCGCCCCGTCACGGGGCAGGGCACCCGTGCCGTTGCCCGGCAAAGGAGCTGAGAAGTGCTCCGGGTCGGCGTTGGAGCAGCCAACTCCTCCTCCTCAGAGGCAGGTGGGCGGGCGAGACCGGGAGCAGCATTGGCGGGGCGAGGAAGGCGCGCTGGCGTTCCCAGGCCTGCTTCTCCGGCTGGGTGCCCCTCTGGCACGCACCCTCCCAAGGGCATGGATGGGGGTGGCTGGCCTCGCGCACATGCGTGTGCTCAGCACAAGATTTTGGGGGTTGCCAAGGGCCCCCCAGCACCCAGTCCTGTGCGCGCCCAAAGCAGGTGCCCATTCGCTGGCGGTGAAGCCGGGACGGGCCTTCCACCATCAGCCTGGAGTGTGTGGTCAGCATCTCCTGCTGAGGGTGTGCGCGCACACACGCACGCATGGGCAGCCACCCCCATCCATGCCCCTGGGAGGCCACACACTGGAGGTCCGCACCCCCCCACTCCCGCTAGTGACGCCGCTGCATGTATTCCCAGCTTTCACTCATCCCTTGATGAGCTCATGGGCATAACTGCTTTATTTTGACTATCCAGAGTCTTGTTTACACAAGCAGGGTGAGAACATTCGTAAACCAATTACGCTCACTATCTCCTCAGAGCTTGGGAATGCTATAAGCAAGCCCACCTGGTAGAGCAGGGATGTGAGACAAGCTCATTGTTTTTACTTGAACAACTTTCCCGAGTGCTGTTTTTGAACACAGAGTGAAACATTTGTTAGCTTATTATTAGAAAGCCTGTGTTTTAAGCTTTCCAGACTCCAATACTATGCAATTACAGTGTGCAAAAGTAATAAGCACCCTAATAAATCAGGGGTGTGAGGCATGAATTATGGGACAGGGAATGGGGCATGCCATACTATGTCCTTGCCCCTCACATCGAGATTCTTCTGGAAATATGTGGCACTACAAGTTGTTAGGAGATCCCTGGGAGATCCTTATTCCCCTCACAGAGCTACAATTCCTAGAGTGATTTAACAATCAATCCCTCTTCCTAGGAAACTCTGAGAACTGTAGCTCTGTGAGGGGAACAGGGGTCTCCTAACAACACTCAGCAAACTACACTTCCCAGGATTCTTTGAGGGAAGCCATAACTGTTTAAAGTGGTATGATACTGCTTTAAATGGCTAGTGCAGACGGGGCCTCAGTGTAAAGGAATGACAGTGAACACAGACAGCTCCTTGAAAGTTTGGACTAAAATGCAGAGCAGATTCACTGCCCCACTGACATCAGAGCCACCAGCCTCCACTGAACAGGACCTATTTCCAAGTAGAGACACAGAATCACATTGTGTACCTGTAGTTCTTTATTAATTGAGACATTTATATACCACTTCACCATTAGCATTCCTAAGTTTTAACGTACAAACCTATATGGAGAGATGTGCAGGCAAGATTTTACCAATTGCTCTGTATGACTGATAAGTGTTTTGTTAAAGTGTTTCTATTGCCAAGCTTTAAACAAATGTTTTGGCTGTTTCATCCTGACTTCGTTACAAATGTCTTCCATGGTGTCCCCCTGAGAAGGAAAGGAAAGGCCTGTGGGCTTGTTCAGTTGGCTCATTAGCACTCAAGAAGACCCACGGTAGGGATGGATCTGTCCGTTTTCGTTCTCTGTTTCTGCCTTTTTTCCAGTCCTAAATTTGGTTCTCCACATTTCTGCAGCAATTTGTGATTTAAAAAAAATAAAAAATCCTCATGATGAAAATTCTCCAGCATTTTAGGGATACTTTCTCCTAACACCCACATTTTTGTACGCAGTTTTGACTCATGTACACGTTTGCAAGCAATTTCTCCTGCAAGAATGCATTTTCATGCACTTGTTCCCCTAACCTAGGCATTTTTGTAAACATTGTATGGTCAGAGAACTGCACCGCAAAATTCGGATATATGCTAATTTTGAAAGATGGCTGCGTTTTGCTTGTCATGATGTTTCAGAAAATGCGAATTTCATGAATTTGTCTTTACATGGGAACTGAATCGAATCTCTCCCCATTCCCTACGCCAGGGTGGGTTATTCTCAAAGGACGGACTCTCCAAGAAGTGGAAGGCCAAGAACAGAAGGTGTGTTGCAGGCCTGGACCAGGTGGAGTTGGTTTTGTACAGGAGCCCACCACAAGCCAGGCAGAGCAGGGAAGTGGGACCCTGATGGAGCACCCAGTTCTGCTGCTTGCTGGGAGTGCAGACACTGAAGGTGGGGTGTTGGAAGTGTTGGGGGGCAACTCAGCTTGTTGGGGGATTGCATGGGGAAGGGCAGACAGAGTGGAGAGCCACCATGCCTCCTACACTGTCCTTCTGACCTAACCTGTGCTGACCTTCTTTCAGGTGGAAGACTGATACTCTTAGGGTTGATGACCTCATTTCCTGTTCCTCCCTTCTTCTTCATACCACCTTGGGAGATGAGACCCCCCTCTCCTGCAGAGATCAAAGAGCAAGGATGGCTCTTTGCATCTCCAATTTTAGCCAAATTTAGTTTAGCCAGTTTTAGTTTAGCCAGAACTAGGGATCTTTCCTACCCAGTATGCATTTCCTACAATAAATGTAAGCTTGAACCCTGAGAAGAGCTTGGAAAAGTTACTTTTTTTAAACTACAGCTCCCATCAGCCCAATCCAGTGGCCATGCTAGCTGGGGCTGATGGGAGTTGTAGTTCAAAAAAAGTAACTTTCCCAAGCTCTGACCCTGAGTCTTAGCATGATTATATCCAGGGTCAAGGGTACGCCTTGAATAGGGATCCTGTTCCAGGTCAGCTTCTGCCAGCATTCAACTCCAATGCTAACATGGAGGTGGTCTGAAGCACCTGGCAGACATCCATACATCACGTCTGACTTCTTAGTCAGTCACTCACAGGAAGCGATGAGGGAGCAATTTGGTTCAGTTCATGTTCAAAGGTGAACTTATCTAATCTGAACTTTCCAAAACAATTTGCAAACCAAAACACAGCCGTTGTTCAACGTTTGCACTTTTCCAAATGTCGCAGTTCAGTTCTCCAGGCAACAAATGTGTGCAAAATTAGATATACAATAGGGCCCCGCTTATACGGCAGGTTAGGGACCAGGACCCCACTGTAAAGCGGAAATCGCCCTAAAGCGGAACCCATTGACTTTAATGGGTCGCGTTGTGTGACAATGATGCAAAAATGACGCAAAATGCCACGGGGGACACTCTCAGCTTTGCCTGGTCTTTCCCAGCCTTACCTCGAGAGATGCCACTGGGCATCAAACCTGAGTCCTTCTGCATGCAAAATCGGCTTTAAAATGGGGAATTTCTCCTGATTGAAAGCCGCCACATCCGCGGAATGCCAGAAAGCGGAACGCTGTAAAGCGGGGCCGTCCTGTGCATAAAATGCATACATTCATGAAAATGACAAAGAAAAATGCATTGTATAAGAGTAAAATGATTTGCAAAAACATGCATATTAGGCAAAATTGCATAGAAACACATGTTTATTAGGAGAAATTTACACTAAAATGCTGACAAATTTTCATGAGGATTTTTTAAAAAAACAGCCTACTGTGGAAATGTGGAGAACTGAATTTAAGATTAGAAAAATAAGAGTGAAATTGACAGATTTGCCCATCATTAGTCCCAAGTGGTGACAAGACCCAAGCGGCCTAGACCCTCCCCCAAATAAAACCCTTCAAAACGCCCAGAGGTAAAGCATGGCCCTCCACACCCACCAGGCCTCTCTCCCAGCAGCTGACAACAGTATTCGAGTGGGCCAGATGCCAGTAACTGGCAGTGAGTGAAAGAGTGAGTGAGAAAGAGGGTAGACATCTCTGTACGCTAGGGTTGCCAGGTTCAGGGCCTGAGACTGATCCTGTATCTTTAGGAGAAGAGAGAGTCAGCCAAGTGCAGGTGTTCTTGCAACCCTGTAATAGGAACCACAAGGTGGAATTCTCCCTTCCCCCTGCACAACTTTTAAAGATACAGAAGATCTCTTGGTTGCCAGGCCCAGCCTCCAAGAGGTCTTCTGTATCTTTAAAAGTTGTGTTGGGGGAAGGGAGAATTCCACCTTGTGGTTTTTCCCATTAGAGTGTTGCAAGAACACCTGCACTTGGCTGACTTTCTTTTCTTCTAAAGATACAGGATCAGTCTCAGGGATTGAACCTGGCAACCCTACTGTACGCCATGGGGTGGGCAGACTTTGGGCTTGTCATATCTATTTGGCTTTTTCTTGAACCTCAAGGTACAGGAAGCTGCTTTATATCAAGTTAAGAAATTGGCCCATCTAGCTCAGTATTGTTTACACTGACTGGCAGCAACTCTCTGGGGTTTCAGACGGGGGACACTCTCAGCTTTGCCTGGTCTTTCCCAGCCTTATCTCGAGAGATGCCACTGGGCATCAAAGCTGAGTCCTTCTGCATGCAAAGCAGATGTCCCGCCACTGCGCTGTGGCCCTTCCCCTCAGATCTACCAACCAGAGTCAGGTCCAAAAAAGAGATGGATAGAATTAAAGAACAAAAAGCCCCTGAGCACATTCCAAGCCCAGGGGATTGTTTCCAAAAGCCGCACTTGGCTGACCTCACAGCCCTTTCACACAAAAGGTCCCCAGCCTCCCCGTTATCTTTCTTCATTTCATTCACCTCACATCAGTTGAGAAAAGTTCTTTTGCTGTTACTGTTCTTAAACAGATCCCTCGCTGGTTACTGCAAATGACCCAGAGATCTACCATCAGATCCTAACCTACCTTCTGCCCACCCTGGTTGTAAACAGTGTGCACTAAATGGATTAAATTGGAGCACATCTCTATCCTGAGTCCGCACGCTTTGTGCAAACTGTGTTACCTCAGTTCTAGGAAACCTCCATGTTTGGACCTTAAAGGCTCTACCTGCCCTGATTCCCAAACAGCATCCATAATAGGGTGAAGATAATAATCTGGATATTTTCCCCCTACTGTATATTACAATATTTTCATTCTCTGTTTCCTTCACCTTTTTCCTTTGCTGGGGTTTCTTTGATCCATGTTGCATCTGAAGCCAAAAAATATGAAAGGTGGTGTTTTAAAAAAAAAAAAAAAGGAAAGAAAGAAAGAAATTTGTTTTATTGCCTACCAGCAACACTCAAGGAAACAGATCTTTGCGATTCTCCCCTCACTATTCTGAACCCTCAGGCGTGGAGTGGAATGGTGTTAGCAGTGGCTCTTCGGCTTTTCTGTCTGAGAAAACAAATGCTGCTCTTGCAAACCCAATAATGTCTCAATCGACTTTGTGGGGGGAGCCGTTTCAATCTGACACCAACAAGCCAAATTTAGTCCACAGCAACTCTCTGAAATGCAGCCCGCCGCTCTCAGGTCCCACTGAAAAAGAACATCTTTTCTTGACTGATTGCAAGGCAGACGGAAGACAAGTACATCTAAAAATGGAGATGTGAAAAATTAAAATGTAATTTTCCAGCTCATAAATCAAGGCTTAAGATCAGATTCAGAGATGCGGTGCGCCAGTCTCTACATCAATTTGCTGTTTCATGCTGCACGTGCAAATGAATCTGGAGGGCTCTCTGTGGCACGATTTATTCTGATTCTGTGAAGCTGGAGTATGTTCTGTTAATAGCTGATTTTTTTACCTCTCCATTCCTTGGTCCCTCGTGTGGATTCTGATGGTTGATAAGAATGTATTTATGAGGCTCTACTCTCTGCAGCAGAACAGCCCTTTCTCATAAGAGACCTTGATTATTATCAAGGGGAAAGGGAATTCTTATCAGCTCTTCAAACAAGGCACACACCAAAGGAAAAAACTGAGTCTTTACAGTGCCAACTTTCCCTCCCCACCTCCATTTGTCTAACAATAATATTTCTTCTCTAAGTGGGTTGTTGATAAAAAGTCCAGAAGAGATCACACACATCCTCCTGGCTGCCCTTTTGTCTATTTATGGGCTTTTTATCCCACTTTGCCACCTGCTCGAAACATTTAGAACAACCTTCCCCAGTCTGGTGCCCTCCAGATGTTTGGACTATAACTCCCATCTGCCCCAACCAGCACGGCTGTAAATATCTAGTCCAAATATCTGTAAATATCTCATCCAAAGGAAACCAACCCAGGGTGAGGCCTGAAACCTCTCAGGACTCAGAGATGCGGTACGCAAAATATTTTAAATTTATTTTTATTTGTTATTTGATTTATATCCCGCCCTTCCTCCCAGCAGGAGCCCATTTTATTGTGGTGTTGCCCCCCCACCCTCCAGAATCCTTCAAGAACTGCATTTTAAAAGCAAAAATGTGAAAGCTTCAACATTCAGAAAGTCCCACTGGATTATTAGCAACACAGGGAGCTGTTTACACAAGTCACACTCTTGGTTCATCACCCAGAAGCCCTCCAGGTTTCAGAGAGGGGACATTTCCAGTTAGGGTTGCCAGGTTCATGGCCTGATCCTGTATCTTTAGGAGAAGAGAAAGTCAGCCAAGTGCAGGTGTTCTGGCAACCCTGTAATGGGAAAAACCACAAGGTGGAATTCTCCCTTCCCCCTACACAACTTTGAAAGATACAGAAGACCTCTTGGTTGCCAGGCTGATGCTCTCCTCTTCAGCTGCAGGCCTTAAAATTATTTTTTGGAAATGTTGAATCCCATGTGAAAAAATGTTTTGACCCTCAAGTAAACACTGCCATCCACTCCATCTCCTCTGCTGCTGCATTTGCCTAAGAACACGGTGAATAATAATACTTATTTACTCAGTACTTGGAGCATGAAAAGCACTTTAAATTTTTTAAAGAAAAAAACTCATTAATCCTTAACAACATCTCTGGGAAGGTAGCCATTATGTTTAGAATTTCCACGTTCTGGATGGATAAATGAATCTGAGAGGTAAATAACTATCCCAGGGTTGCCAGCTCTTGTGACTACACCTTTAATCTTAACATTTTTTCAAACTTCTAGAAGTTCACACGTGTACGATTTGCAGTAGCATACTGGCAAATACAGAAGTACAGAGTCCCTTCATGATAGTCACAGCCATGACACCCCTTTTTTTGCTACTGGATTGAGAAAGAGATCCTTGTTAACACCTTATCCCATAACAACAGATTTCCCTGGGAGCCAATCATGAAAGGAGAGAGTGTTAGCTGCTGCAGAGAGTCTTCTCAGTGGCTAACTCACTGGCTCCAATCAGCAGGAAAGGACAAGGAAGCATGTTAGAAAACTCTTCTCACACCCCTTTGATACTGACTGGCTCGTAGGATGCTGGAGACATTGGGACCCTGTTCTCAAAAAGGGGTGTAAGACCCCCTGAGACCTGGACAACTACACCTCTGACGATTTCTGAGTGAAATCACAAAGGTCTCTTAAGTTTTGGTTCCATTTCAAAGAAAGCTACTAGGGTTGGCCTCTGGCTGCCTGGAAAAATAATGTTCCAGTTCTTTGGACATCTGCACCAGTGAGAGTGGCGTAGTCACAGGAACAAAGGAGGCTACCTTGTACAGAGTCAGACCCTTGGTCCATCTATCTCAGTACTGTCTACACTGACTGGCAGCAGCTCTCAGGGTTTCAGTCAGGAGACATCCCCAGCTCTGTCTTGCGGTGCTCTACCACCAAACCACGCTCCTTCCCTAGTCCTCTAGGGAGGAGTGGGTGGTTCCTGTCCTGTGGGTTCCCACTCTGCTCTGCGGGCAGGCCCCTGGCTGTTGCTCCTGAGTCCACCCCATTCACTTCAGTTGGAGGACAGAGTTCAGTGTACTACACAGCCTGTTCCTAAATTAGCCTGCTACTTCAGGTATAATGGAGAATGCTATCCTGCCAGTTAGATTCATAGAAGCTGATGTGTTTTAATTGTTTGGTCTGTTGCTGTTTTTTATTTGTTTTTAAATGTTTTATTTATAAATTTAATGTCTTTTGTAAACTGCTTAGACTTTTTTTTTCAATCAAGCGGTATGTAAAATTTAATTTTAAAAAATATGCACATCCAGTCTGCTTCTGTCTGTGGAATGAAGAGGGGGCGCCATCTTGTCCTTCGCCCAGGCAGCAAAATCTCTTGGGCCACCACTGGTTCTGCCCCTCCAGAGTGCCAAGCGAACTAAGAGCATTTCTGAAATCAGTTCCAGAATGAAGCATGCATTGTTGATGCACACATTGATAAAACACTGCAAAAAAAGCAATCTTGATGTGATGATATGTATTGACTGCATTGAGATTATATTTGTGCAGTGTTTTATCAGTGCACATAAGAGCACATAAGCATTGATCAAATACCGCACTTAAAAATAATCCTGATCCAATCACATGCATAATTGTATCAAGGTTGCTTTTTTGCAGTGTTTTTGCCAGTGCAAGCACAGGCAGAATGGAAATGTGTAAAGTAGGGAAAAGATACTCATGAAGTAAAGGACTGTGGCAAATTGTGAATGCAGCATGTGCTGTACAAAATTTGGGAAAGGAATAATGGGGGAAATGCGAAATTCTTTGGCTCAACTCTGAACACTGGAACGCCACAATCCGGACAGCGATTTAGGTAGGAGGATTGTTTTGGAAGCATCTCTGGTGTCTTCTCACGGTTTGCAAAAACACATGATACTTCACCCTCTGTCTGTTAGCACACCACCCAGGAAAAGATCCTCAGACCTGCTGGGGTCTTGCAAAAATTGGCGGCCCACTCATCACCTCCACACCAAAGCAAATTTGTAATGTTTATACTAGGACTACGTGGATCCACTTCCCAGTGGTGGCTTCCCAGTGTTGGCTGGTGCCCATTTTGATTGGTAGGGCAGAAGACAAGGAGTCCAAAGAGTAGGTGGAGCCAGAACCATGGAGAGGCGGAGCCAACTTTGTACACACTGCAGCCTGCGTGCTTGACCGTCCGTCCTCCTCCTCCTCTCCTGGGCTTCCACTTCCTGCCTCACTCCTCAGTCAAAATGCTGACTTTGAGCCTCCTGCTGGGCATGACATTGACAAGCCCTCAAAACCACACAGAGCCCCCCCCCATTTGGCACCACACTGAGGGGAGCACAACAGATGGGGCCCTTTTGAGGTACAATCCTGCTGTTCCTCTCTAGCTGCCACTGTCAATTGCCAGCGGGATGCCGGTCTATCAGAGGAGAGAGTTCTCCCGCTTCCATTACGGTTCCTCTCTGAGAATTTAAGAATGACAGCATTAAGCAGCTCCTCAGTTCACCTTGTGTTTAATAGCTCTTGTTTGAGTTTACTTGCATTTAACTCCCCATGCTTGGGCTGTAATCATATGCATGTTTAATGGCATTTCTCTCCAACACCAGCGCTGCCGGCTGGCCTTGAAAACACCCTCCTGCAGGACACATGCTTGGAGGAAGGGACTCGGTCACTGTGAGTTCTGGAATGCAATTACTAGCATGGAAACAGAAGATTTGCAAATATGTGCTTATTTTGCATGATCCATTCTTTTAAAAAAAATGGGCAGGAAATGAGGAAACTAAATAAGGGGAAGAAGTGGAATATACAAGCAGGTGAGGTCTTGTTGCTGGTGCCGTCACTGGGGGATGCCTGGCTGGTGTTGAGCCAAGGCAGGGCCTTTTCAGTAGTGTCCCCCCATTTGTGGAATACCATCCCCAGTTAGGTACTTTTGCAAATGCAAGTGCAAATCCTTAAAAGCCACAGTTCTTGTAATTCAGGTAAATAGGGGGAGGGCCATGTCTGAGTGGTGGAGCCTGTGCTTTGCATGCAGAAGGTCCCAGGTTCAACCCCCAGTGGCATCTCAAGGCAGGGCTGGGAATGTGTTCTGCCTGAAACCTTGGAGAGCCACTGCTAGTCCTTGTGGAGACGACAACACTGAGCTAGATGACCAGTGGTCAAACTTGGCATAAGGCAGCCTCCTTTGTTTCTATGCTGCTAGTTCTGTCTGTGCAGATTCTAGCCGTCTAGAAGCTGAGCAGCAACAACTCTTTGCTGATTTTAGTGGGAGGTTCTGGTTGTCTTGGCCTTGACAAAGCGCAATCCCTCCCCGGAATCGATTTTCCTCCCAATGTCCAGGCCAGGAGGACAGACCAGTTCCTTCCACCCTAATTGTTCAGCCACCTGGTTTAACCAACTCTAGCTGTAGTCTTGGGCAGTCTTTTGTGCGTGCGTGCATGCGTGCATATGGGCCCTGGAAGGCACAGTTTGCAAGTGTGGCAGACCTCTAGCAAGGAAGCAGGAAAGTCAAGCCCAGGCTAAAATGCCCGTCTCTGTTTTGCTGCCCTGGAGATGTCTCTTTATTGATGCAGAGGGAGAGAGCTTGTAAAAGTTCAAGGAAGAGAAGCCAGTATATTGTGTTTTATATTGTTGTGACACATCCAGGGACCATTTTTGGTGAAGGTCAGGAGATAAATCTAACAATAAATATAATGAGGAGGAGGAGGAGGAGGAGGAGGAGGATGGATAAGCGCATTCAATTTCACCAACCAAAATACCCCTCCCCTCCCCCCATTTTGGGCACGTGTTTCAGAGCCAGAAACGGAATCAGTTTGGACTGAATCAGTTTGGCCAAACCAATGGAGACTGGCAACTCCAGTGTCAGTGGGGCAGAGAATCCGCTCCAGATTTTAGTCCAAACTGTCAAGAAAGCACCGTGGACAGCTCCTTGAAACTTTGGACTAAAACCCGGAGTGGATTCACTGCCCCACTGATATCAGAGCCACCAGCCTCAAAAGGTTTGGCCAAACTACAGAATAAGGGAGGAAATGGAACACTCCAACCAAACGTGGACTACTTAACAGAAAACCTCTTCTTCTTCTCCCTAGTTCATCTTCTGAGACTCTGCCAAAGCCATTTTGTAAGACTCCCTGAAATTTTATTTCTCAGACCGTCACTCGCTCCAGATGAGTTATTTGTAAGCCTTTGCGGTTTAGAGATGAGTGAATGAATACTCAGGTTTCCACATGCTGATTTATTGTTTCTTAAAACAAAAGGAGGGAGTGGTGTGGATCGTGTCATTATATAGTTTTGTCACTAGGTGGTGATGGACATAGTTGTATATGGTTGGAGCCAAAAGTCTGCTGTACCTGTACCTATTTTTAAGAGAGACAGTAACCCTCAGTGAGCCCTTATATCCTAACCCAATCGCCGAGATCATCCAGAGGAACACTGTTAGTTGTTCCCCATATTACAGAGGCCAGAGTGGCTCTCAACCACAAGCCGGGCATTTAGTGTCACTGGTCCCATACTGTGAAACCCTCTTCCAGCAGAAATTCGGCAGGCAACCTCACTTTTGACTTTCAGGCATCTCTTGCAGACCTTTTAATGCTGACACACCTTTTTCACTTGTTTAATTTCCTTTCCTGAGTCAGTCATTCCTGTGATTACTTTGTACTGGTTTGTGATATTTACCGGTTTATTGTGTTTGGATGTTTTGCTGTGCCCCACCTTGATATTTTTGGGTGGTGTTGATGGCTGTAAGCACTGAGTTCAGAAGGAAAGGAAATACAGAAAAGTACAGAATAAAGTTCTTGTCTGACTTCCTGACTGCGGTTGCCAACTTCTGTCCTGTCCTTGCTCTTGTGCTTGTAACAGCAGCCTGACTTGCAGAAAGTAAGCTGGTGAAACCTTTCCTGTGGATTCATCTGCTTCATTTTTGCACATCAAGCTGCTGTTGAAAGCAGAGCCAAGGAGAAAGGTTGGAGAGATCCTATCAGTCAGGCCATCAGGAGAAGAGACAGTCCCGGGCTATAGGGATGCAGCGTGGAACGCATCATATCTCTGGGTGTAGTGGAAGCTGGTAGCTCCACATCAGTGGAACTCCTTGAAAGTCTGGACTGAAATGCGGAGCGGATTCCACTGCCCCACTGACACAGAGCCACCAGCCACCACTGTCTGGGTGCCAGATATCTCTTACTCAGAACTGTTATCTCACTCACAAATGTTGCCGCTGGCCAGGCAGACTCCCTCTGACTGTCAAAGGTGCTGCTCTCATGAGCCATCAGATTGGTGTCTGCTTGAAGAACAAAATCCCCTCACAGGAATCATGTACCTGGATGTTTTTATCACCATCTGAGGGAGTGCTGTTCTGTTCTCAGACTCACCCACTGCTTTTCTCATGAATAGACAAATATGATCTTCAAAAAGAGATGCCATCTCATTTCTTGCTCGGTCCAGCCATGATGGCAGCCAACTTATGCCACAAACAGAGTCAACTCACTTCCCCCCCCCCCAGTTGATATGCTTTGCATACAGACCTTGGAAAGGTTACTTTTTTGAACTACAACTCCCATCAGCCCCAGCCAGCATGGCCACTGGATTGGGCTGATGGGAGCTGTAGTTCAAAAAAGTAACTTTTCCAAGCTCTGTTTGCATATTAATTGTCATTACCAAGACAGCTCAAACCGGATGGCCTTCCCCTCAATCGATGCCCAAGGTGGCTTACACAAAACCATAACAAATAACATGTATTTATTATTACATTTGTATCCCACCTTTCCTTTGAGGAACTCACGGTGGTGTACATGGTTCCCCCCTATTTTATCCTCACAACAGCCCTGTGAGGTAGATCAGGCTGAGAAAGAAAGAGTGTGTAGCTGGCGAAAGGTCACCCAGTGAGATTCATGGCTGACTGTGGATTCGAACCCTGGTCTCCCAGGTCCTAGATGACACTCTAACCATGACACCAGACTGGTGGTGAGCGAAAGAAAGCAGGAGGTCTGAGAGAGGTCACGGAGGAGTAGCATTGAAGGAATGGAGGTCACAGGCAAGGTCAGATTGGCGCATGAGAGCACAGGGGGAAGAGCAGTCTTCGCCAAACTGGTGCCCTCGACTCCCATCACTCCCAGTCAGGGTGGCTGTGCTGGCTGGGGCTGATCGGCATTGCAGTCTAAAACATCTGGAGGGCACCAGTTTGGAGAAGGCTGCCTTAAAGAGAGGGGCAACAACTGCACAACAGGAATCTCGAAGCCAATGTAAGGAGACTTTTGTCCACACATGCATGCTCATCAGCAGTAAATAAGCATATTATTTATTACTATTTGTTAAATTTATATCCCGCCCTTCCTCCCAGTAGGAGCCCAGGGTGGCAAACACTAACACCAAAACCCTCCAAAACATCATAAAAATAGACATTAAAATATATTAAAACAAAACATCCTTAAAAACAACTTTTTAAAAAAGCATTTAAAACATCTTAAAAAGCAATTCCAACATATATGCAGACTAGGATAAGGTCTCTAAACAGCATGGGGGACAAGATGGTACCCTGTGGCACCCCACAGCACAACTGCTGGGGGCCCCAAAAGACAATCACACATTGCTATTATCTGAAAACAACTCTGGAGGTAGGATTGGAACCCCTGTAAAACAGTGCCTCCAATACCCATCTCACCAAGTCAGCCCAGAAAGATACCATGGTCAATGGTATCAAAAGCCACTGAGAGATCAAGTAAGAATAATAGGGTCGCACTCCCCCTGTCCTTCTCCTGATAGAGGTCATCCATCAAGACAACCAAGGCCGATTCAGTCCCATAACCAGGCCTGAACCCAGACTGGGATGGGTCAAGATAATCTGTTTCATCCAAGAGTACTTGCAATTGCTGCACCACAACCCTCTCAATCATCTTCCCTAAAAGGGGTATTTGCAACCGGTCGGTAATTGTCGCAGACAAATGGGTCCAGGGTGGGCTTTTTCAGGAGTGGTTGGATCACCGCCTCTTTCAGGGTGGCTGGAACCACTCCCTCCTGCAATGATGCATTGACCACACCCTGGATCCACTCGGTCAAACTCCTCGGCAAGCTTTAATAAGCCAAGGAGGGCAAGAGTCGAGAGGACACATTGCTGGCCACATCAGACAAGGTGCTTGCGATGATGCGGCCATTAGGCCTCATCAACTGAAACCGTTCCCAGGAAGTTGGAGCAGACGGTGCACTGGACACCTCATTGGGGACTACAGTAGATGTGGAGGGGGCAGCAAGACTGCTACGGAGGCGAGCAGCTTTACCCTCAAAGCGCACCTTTGAATTGTAACACTGATTCAGCTCAGTTGCGTGGTTGGTTCTGCACTGCGGTCTTTTTTTGAAAAGATTATAATAACAGTGATTCTCCCCCCCCCCCCAAGGAAATACAAGGAACAGAAGAGGGATGGTGCAGAGTTGTGGAGCTAAGCAAGGTGAAAGATTTGAGCTGCAAAAGGCTGGGGGGAGCGGGGGGGGGGAAGAGTCTTTGCAGGAAGGACAAATGTAAACAAGCAGGGTCCCTGAGCCTTGCAACAGAAGATAAGGGCTTAGAAAACCATCTTAAATGAGATTAGACATGTTCTTAAGCCTTAGACTTTCAAGTTCCAAAGCAAAATCGAGGATACTGTGGGAGGAAGGGGGATTATAAAAACAAAAAAGGTCTGCTGGATGCTATAGGGAAAGGACAAGTTCCATACCCTTGAGGGGTTGTCTCCTGCATGTATGTCCAGTTGAATGGGAGCTATGCAAGAGATCAGCCATGCACAAGGTTTGAACCTTCAGTGCCCTAAACTAGCTTTCCCAAACCTGGTGCCCTCCAGGTGTTCTGGACTGCAACTCCCATCAACCCCAAGCTAAGATTGTGCTGTCTGGGGCTGGTGGAAGTTGTAGTCTAAAACATCTGGAAGGCACCAGGTTGGAAGGCTGCTGCAGTCTGACCCGGCAATGCAGTAGCCATTGTCAGCTGCAGGGAAAGAAATAAGTTAGCAGGACATTGCACACTACCAAATTTGGGGGGAAGATATATGTGTGTGTGCGTGAAAGTTATCATCTGTGTTGCACAACAAATGCAGATCAGAACGTTTTGCATCTGGATGTCAATCACAATCCGAATGTTCCTGGCTTGTTTGCTCACTGAATGCCGACACAGGTGGGTCCTCTCACATTTCAGCAGGGAGCACATTCCACAACACTGGCGCTACCAGTGAACATGCCCACCTCCATGTTACCCGATAATCATCGGGCTGTGGGGAGACTAACTGGGCTCCATTTGCTGATCTTCATGCCTTAATCAGACGATGGAGAATAGATACCATGCTAGGTTTTCCCCGCGTCCACACTGCTGCCTGAGGAAATTCACATCTGGCAAAGCTTCGGCCTGGTTGCTGAAGTAGAGTTCTATGAGGAAAGCCGTCAGAAGGTCTGGGTAGAGTCGCTGGATGGCCTCTTTGGATTCAGGCACGGAGATGACCTCGTAGAGAGCTTGTGTTATCTGACAGGGGAAGGATGGGGAGGAAAAGAGTGGGTGTTGGGAGAGCACCAGATCGAGGGAGGCTGTACGAAAGGCAGAGGAGCCTCGCCAGAAGAGAAAATGTGGCAACCCTAGTTAGGAAAGGGAATCAGCGTAGTGGCGGTGGCTGCCTGTTCTGGCCCTTGTTTTCAGCTGTAGACAACTCTGCTGGTTCTTGTGCTTCATGCAACCTCTCGCATAATGCAAGAGGCTCTTTTTCTGTCGATGTCGATATGGCCTCTTCAGATGAAGCTTTCTCATCTTCCTGTTCCAGACAGAACAGCAGCAAAGTGGCCAGAAAGCAATCAGAAAGAGATCCTCTGTTGCCACTCCAAAACATTGCAATTTGTGGCGAAGGTGACAGCTGATGCTGGGGCTCAATGGAGAAGTATGCCTGAAGGTACCTTTTGGGGACCTTCTTTAGAAAAAAACCCAGGGCCTGTATTTTTAATCAAGTGAGGCTGAGAGGGCCAGTGACACTGGCTTTGCCCACTGATTGACTCACTTTTGGACAATTCTAGAAGGCACAACAGCCAATGGCTCTTTAGCACCCTCCTCTCTAGCATGAACAGCTATTGATGCTGTGGCAAAGGCCTCCTCTTTTTGTGCATCTACTCAGTTCAGGGCATAATGGCAAAGGGCTCTTTAGCTCCTTTTCTTCTCTGTTGGTGCTGTGGCAAAGGCTTCCTTTTATTGTGCATTCATTCAGTTCAAGGTTTTGGCAAAGGGCTATTTAGCCCTTTCCCTTTCAGCTATTGATGCAGTGACAAAGGCTTCCTCTTAGTGTGCATTCACTCAGTTCAATGCACACTGGCAAAGGGCTCTTTTAACCCTTCTTTCCAGGTATAGAGGCTTTGGCAAAAGCCTCTTCACATTGTGCAATTCAGACACAGGGGAAGGTCTTCTTTGGACTCCTTACCCACCATCTTGTGAACAGCTCTTTCAGTGTTCCTTCTTATGCATTTCATTTTCTCAGTCCTGTTTCCTTGAGGCACATAAGGGGCATATTCTGACAGATCTTTTCTTGCTGTTGTCACTGGCTTAAGGAGCCTTTTGCGGGTGTCTTGGCCTCTGTGGCAGGAAGTGGCTTGAAGGAGAAGCAGGGAGGCCTTGGTGCTGAGTTCTGCTGGGACTGAGGAGGAACTTTGCTGTTCTGTTTGAAACAGGTTTGGATAGCCATATCTTTTCCCTTAGTTGGGGACCGGCAGTCTAGGGGTGTGGATTTTTAGCAGAAAAGATGGAAAGGATTAAGAAGTTCTTCTTCACTTATAGTTTGAAGAGCCTGGAGGATGGGCATTTCATAATTAAGGTGCCACCACTGAAAAAGCCCCCCAGCTTCTCCTGGAGAGTTGCTGCCAGTCAGAGCAGACAATCCTGGGTGATATGAACTAATAGTCAGAGGCCATCCATGGCTGGAGGCAGGATGCTTCTGAATATATCAGTTGCTGGAAAATGCAGGAGGGGAGAGTTGCTGTTGCCTCAGGTCCTGTTGTTGATGCCGGCAAGGCCAGCCCCCTTCTCGTGAATGCACAGGGTTGAGGGTTCTTGCTTTCTCTGTATCTACGTAGAGTCCTTGTATGTTGAACATTAGTTCACCTAAGCTGACAGTTCAAGAGGAAAGCACAAAAGCAGGACTACAGCTGAAAGCAAAGAAGTCTCAAGTAATGACAACAGAAGATTGATGGAACTTCAAAGTTGACAATGAGGACATTGAACTGGTCAAGGATTATCAGTACCTCGGCACAGTTATTAACCAAAATGGAGACAAAAAGGGAGCAGGAGACCTGACCACCACTCACCATATTCTCAGAGGCACATGTTACCAAATTATTCTAAGCTACACAGGAATTGGATTGGACTGTGAAAGACCATCCCAAATTGTGTTTGCATTTTGACAAATTTGTAGGGCAGTCCAATATCTCAGAGAGGAGGTCAGGTCTCCTGCTCCCCTGGTGCATTCACTATAACTGCCCAATTTCCCTGCTTTTTAAAGTTGGATAGAAAGACCTGTAGGCTATAGGTATGTTCTTAAACCGCAAGGTTTTTTGCCTATTAGTGAATTTCTCTGCTTTTTAATCCGGGATGTAAGAAATGGGATCCTGTGCAAATTTGCTGAGAATGGATTTATCATTTGCATGCTTATTGAGTTCAGTGGGATTTACTCCCCTGCAATCATGCTTAGGATAGGGGATGGGGAGGGGAGGAGGGAGGGGAGGAAGGGCAGAGGGGAGGAGGAGGAGGGGAGCATGCAGAAGGGGAGGGAGGAAAAGGACAGGTTTGATTATTTGCATGTTTACTGAGTTCAGTGGGATTTACTCCCGTGCAATCATGCTTAGGATAGGTAAAACTGACAGGGGGGATAGAGGGAGGGCTGGAATGCAACAGCACTCTCCTCACATCTGATTCCCAGCAAATGGTATTCAGGGGCATCCTGTCTCCAACAATGGAAGTAGAACATAGCCATCGTGGCTAGCAGCCATTGACAGCCTTTCTCCTACATAAATTTGTTCAGCCCCCTTTTAAAGCCGTCCAAGTTTGTGGCCTTCACTACATCTTATGGTAATGAATTCCATAGTTAAACTATGTGCTGCGTGTTCGACCACTGCAAGGGTAACATTCAAACTACCACACAGGGCAGCTCCAGATGTCCTTTTTATTGTGCAGTCATGATGTTTTGTGCTCATGGTGGTGCCAGGGTCACTTTATACAATCCCGCTTTCAATATTGTTTGCACCTGCAAAGATTTGGCAGTTGACTTCCTTCTCCATTTCTAATCGGTGCGTGTCCCGTGACTTCCTGCCCAAATCCTGTAACTTTTTGTTCTTTACGGGAACAAATGTTCCCGTTTATTTTTTGTCCTAACAGTAACACCTTGGACTTGGCCCAGTAACAAATATGCAACCACTGCGGATCTCTGAGCAGAGGTGTATTATGCTGACAGGGTCTCCCTCCTGTCAGCAACCTTGCTACAGCATTTTGCCCTAACTGCAACTTGCAGATCAACTTGCAAGGGAAGTCCCACAGAGAGCACGTTAACATTTCAAAAATCATAAAAATGTCAGCAACACTGAACAAAGCCATTAAAACCCCAGCAGCAGTTGTCAGGCTGAAGATTAACCACTGCTGCCCATAGTAAGCTGACACCGGCATACAAGTACAGAAGGGGAAAGTGGCACCTCCAATAGGAGGGAGTTCCACAGTCAGGGGGCCACAACAAAAAAGGCTTTATCCCAACACAACGGGGTTCCCTCCAATGGCAGGGCCTTGAGAAGGTCTCCTCTGAAGATCTCAACATCCAGGATGGCAAATACAGGAAGAAGCACGTCTCCAAGTATTTCAGTCCCAATTGTTCAGGGACTTGGGACCCAAATATTTTGCATGTGAAACATCCAGCTTATACGGAATGTGTACACCTTGATTTGGGTCTGGTAGGGCACAGCCAGCCAGTGCAGATTCTGAAGAATTGATGTTATGTGACTCAATCGAGCTTCATCACTCAGAACTCTTGCATCAGTGTTCTTCACAAGCAGCAGCTTCCGGACCATCTTCCAGGCAAGACTCCTGTAGAGTGCATTACGGTAGTCTAACTAGATGTTACTAGGGCATGGAGAACTGTGGGTAAGCTTTCTTGGTCACAAAAAGGGCCATGACTGGTGAAGCAGGAAGTGGACACTGCTAGCCGTTAGGGATGTACAAAGGCATTGTTTTCCATTCCAGCCTGTATTCATCGCATGCAGCATTGTTTCCTGTTGCTGTAGTTTGTCTTCCACCAAAACCTACATTCTTCATCTCACTGTCTGCGATAGTGCTCATATTTACTACATAAATTATGTAAGACATTGTCTTTATCTTATTCTACCCCATTCATTTGAATGCAAAGGAAAAACAATGCAAATGGGGGGGACATAATCAGTTATGCCTTGTTTGTAGACTGAAAGCAACAACAGCAGTGAATACCGATTATATTTTCTGGGTTGATTCCCGTTCAGGACACGGGACAAATAAGCGAACATCTGTAATTTCCGCTCCCGTGCCTGTTTTCATTGAGATCCTCCGCCCTCCCTGCTAGGCTTGGAAGACATTTGTGCTTCCAGTTGAGGTTGGCAAGAAATTTGATTCAGTTCACATTTCAGACCAAATCTATCACATTTGCACTTTCCAAAACAATATGAGGACCTCCTTCAAAATTTACACTTATTTAAATTTTGCAATGCAGTCTGCTAACCAAACAATGTTTTTAAAAAATGCATATGTTAGGGGAAAGTGGGCATAGAAATGAATATATGAGTGAAAATAGCATGCAAAATGCATTATATTAGGATAAATTGATTGCAAAATTGTGTACATTGGTCAAAACTGCTTACAAAAATGTGTTTATTAGGAAAACGTTGCACTTAAATGCTGGAGAACGTTCATTAACACTTCCCCCCCCCCCAAAAAATGCGAATTGCTGCAGAAATGTGGAGAACTGAATTTAAGATTGGAAAAATGAGAAACGGAGAGAACCAGAACTGAGAGACCTTCCCATCCCTACCTTCCAGGGACAAAGCTGGATCAAAGATTACCCCCACTTGCTTCTTTGGGGGAGCAACATCCCTCCAGAGCTGGGCATCTTCCCAATTCCTGGACCTGAGAAACACCCACCAACAGCACCTCGGCTTGTCAGAATTTAGATTCCGTTTATTGGCCCTTCTACAACGATGGGATGTCCTCTGAGTGGGTGGAGCAAGCCAGGGCAAAGTGGAGACCAGGACTTCCTAGTCAGAGCCATCCCTGGCTGCAACAAAACATGAGGAGAAGAAGGGATCCCTCGCTCATGACGGAACCACACGGCATATTCCGGGCCCTGGAAATCTGTCTCCATTTGGAGGGCACCTCTTGGCAGCTCCCTTTGTCTTGCGCGAGCTTCCTCTTGCAGAACAGGTAACTGAATATTGAGCTGGGTCGTTTGTAACAATTCATCGGGGCCCTGCTATGAAGGAGCACTTGGGTTGCGTTAATGGTGCCTTCATCTCAGGGAATAAATAGCAGCGGCAAATCGATTCATTGCTTCAGCTGTACTTAAAAAAAAATGAAAAGAAGTTGCTCGGAACAATAACTGACGAAAAGCAGACTTTCAGTCGGTCTCAGTAAATGCAGATTTCTTCTCTGCCTCCCCGCCCCCCAGGATTATTTATTTATTTATTTATTTAATTACATTTCTAGACCGCCCTATAGCAAAAAGCTCTCAGGACGGTGTACAACAAATAAAATCACAATTAAAATATGAGCAAGTGTGAAAAATATAGTACAATTATAAAAACATTAAACATGATAAAAATCTGAAATAGAATTGCCATTGAGTTTATAAATTAAGATCCATATTAGGTTTAAAATATTAAATTTAAAATGTTTAAAATGCCTGGGCGAAAAGGTAGGATTTTACCTGGCGCTGAAAAGATAACAGAGAAGGCTACCGGCCTATAGTTGTCCAAATTATCAGGGTCCAAGGAGGGTTTTTTTAGGAGCGGTCTCACCACCGCCTGTTTCAGGGAGGGACCACTCCCTCTCGTAAAGAGGCATTAATCACCTCCTTGGCCCAGCCGGCTGTTCCATTCCTGCTAGCTTTTATTAGCCATGAGGGGCAGGGATCCAGAGCAGAAGTGGTCACCCGCACCTGTCCAAGCACCTTGTCCACATCCTCGAGCTGTACCAACTGAAATTCATCCAGTAAAACAGGACAAGACTGTGCTCTGGACACCTCATTAGGATCAACTGCTACAATAATGGAGTCAAGGTCCCGGCGGATGTTCATGATCTTATCACGAAAGTGTCGCGCAAACTCATTACAGCGGGCAATTGATGGTGTTATTGCGTCCTGGGGACCAGAGTGTAGAAGTCCCCGGACAACTTTATAAAGTTCCGCTGGGCGGTTAAGGGATGACTGAATAGAGACAGCAAAGTATTGCTTCTTTGCTGCTCTCACTGCCTTCACATAGAGTTTGGTCCAGCCTAGCTGTGAGCCCACAAAGCGCTAAGCAAGGCCTAGAGTGGGTGGGTGGGGGAGAGAAATGTCTTTGGTTTGCAATTTAATGCAAGCCTACCAAATCTGCATGCCCTGAACCAATATGCAAGGGGTAAAGAACTGTTTCAGCCTGAGGGCCACTTTCTCTTCTGGGCAATCTTCTGGGGGCCACATGCCACTGGTGGGTGGGGTCAGAATCAAAAGTGGGCAGAGCAACAAGTGTGCATTTCACCCTTGTACAGTTGGCTAATTTGTACACACTTCTCTATCCATCCAGGCAAGCATGATCAGGGTTCAAGGACTAATTGCAGTCAAGCAATTAGGTGTGTGGGGTGGGAAGAGTCTTGAGGGCCGGACAAAGAGGCTTGGAGGGCCACATTTGGCCCTGAGATTCTCTACCCCTGTGATTTGGTTAATGTACTATATAGCAGGGTCATTACATACAGAAAGCTAAGCTTTTTCACAATTAAACTGGTTAGGAAAGGAAATCTATCTACCTCCTACCTTTCCATAAAAATTGGATCAAGCCACAAAATCTAGGGAGAAATCCTGAAATTCAAATCCATATTGTAAAAACATACCCCTGATTATGAACTAGTACCACACATCAGAGGGGGGCAACAAAGATGATCAGGGGACTGGAAACAAAGCCCTATGAGGAGAGACTGAAAGAACTGGGCATGTTTAGCCTGGAGAAGAGAAGACTGAGGGAAGATATGACAGCACTCTTCAAGTACATGAAAGGTTGTCACATAGAGGAGGGCCGGGATCTCTTCTCAATTGTCCCAGAGTGCAGGACATGGAATAATGGGATCAAGTTGCAGGAAGCCAGATTTCGACTGGACATCAGGAAAAACTTCCTAACTGTTGGAGCCATACGACAATGGAACCAATGATCTAGAGAGGTAGTGGGCTCTCTGACACTGGCGGCATTCAAGAGGCAGCTGGACAGCCATCTGTTGGGAATGCTTTGATTTGGATTCCTGCATTGAGCAGGGGGTTGGACTCGATGACCTTGTAGGCCCCTTCCAACTCTACTGTTCTATGATTCCATGATTCTATGATTCTATGCAGTGGTTCCATTCCTTCCTCTCTGGTAGGTACCAAAGAGTGGCATTGGAGGATGAGGTCTCGAATCCTTGGCCTCTCACTTGTGGGGTGCCACAGGGTTCCATCCTCTCCCCGATGCTGTTCAACATCTATATAAAGCCGCTGGGGGCAATCATCAGGAGATTTGGGCTGCAATGTCATCAGTATGCAGATGACACGCAGCTCTATCTCTCATTTAAATCTTCACCGAGGTTGGCTGTAGAAACCCTGTCCAAGTGCCTGGAGTCGGTGAGTGGCTGGATGGGAAGGAATAAGCTGAAGCTGAACCCTGACAAAACCGAGGTACTGTTTGTGGGAGACAAGGGAAGGCTAGGGGATGTGGACCTGGTGCTCAATGGGGTACGATTGCCCCTGAAAGACCAGGTCCACAGCCTGGGGGTCATTCTTGACTCCCACCTGACCATGGAAGCTCAAGTCTCGGCTGTGAGCCGGGCGGCGCTGTATCAACTCCATCTGATACGGAAGCTGCGCCCCTACCTTCCCAACCATCTGCTCCCACCGGTGGTACATGCCCTGGTCACCTCTCGCCTAGACTACTGTAATGCGCTCTACGTGGGGTTACCCTTGAAAATGGTCTGGAAGCTGCAACTGGTACAGAATGCGGCGGCTCATCTGATTAAAGGCAGCCGCCAGCAAGATCACATCACTCCAGTGCTGAAGGAGTTGCACTGGCTACCGGTTGTTTACTGGGCCCAATTCAAGGTGTTGGTTTTGACCTTTAAAACCCTATACGGTTTTAGCCCAGTCTATCTGAAGGAGCGCCTCCAGCATCGTCAGGGATGCCGCTCGACAAGATCAGCCTCAGAAGACCTTCTCTCGATCCCACCGGTTAAAGCAGCTAGACTGGTGAGGACTAGAGAGAGGGCTTTTTCAATAGTGGCCCCCACCCTGTGGAACTCTCTCCCAAATGATCTCCGCCATGCCCCTTCTATGATGAGCTTCCGCCGGGCCTTGAAGACCTGGCTCTTCAGGCAGGCTTTTGGGGTGGGTTAGGTTTTTACTGTTATGGTTTTAAATTTTAACGTTTTAATGTATTGTTTTTTATCTTGTACGTCTTCCAGAGTGGCTGGACATCCAGCCAGATGGGCGACTAATAAATTTAATAAATAAATAAAATAAATGATGACTTCCCTGAAACAGCCTCATGTAGCAACTGCTCCAAACTGAAGTTGTCACGTCTAGAAAGGCTTACCACACAGGTCGCTGCTATCATGTAAGAATCTCTATGATATCACTAACCACAAGGAGAGTCCAGCAATGGCACAGAAATGCTACACAATTGTGAAAATTGGGCAATAAGGTACTGCAGAACATGAACCTAATCACAACTGTTCTTTCCAATTCACACTTCTCCGAATTTTGTGATGCAAAACATGCACAGAGCTATAAAAATGCATGCAAAAATGTGTACATTAGGAAGCATGTACAAATATGCATATATTCATGAAAAATAATGTACAAAAATCCATTGTACTGGGATAAATTGCTTGCAAGAATGTGTGTATTAGGCAAACTTTATCACAGAAATGCATATTTTGGGTGAAATGCATGCAAAAATATGTATTTATTTTTCAAATGTATAAATTGCTTAACAGCCTAAAGCCATTGAAGTAGCATACTAGATAAAAACGAGGAAAAAAATAAAAAATACGAGTTCTAAAAACAATTACAACCATTTCTACAAACTCTACAACAATATAAGTTTCTAAAGTTGTACAATTAATATTCCATAAATTATAAGGTCATACCTCAGTATATGCCTAAACATGACACTGGACACTTCTCTAATTTCAGTGAAACATAAGAATATAAGAAGAGCGTCCTGGATCAGGCCAGTGGCCTTTCTAGTCCAGCATCCTGTTCTCTCAGTGGCCAACCAGATACTCCGTGGGAAACCTGCGAGGTGGACCCGAGTGCAAAGAGCACTCTCCCCTCCTGCGGTTTCCAGCAACTAGTATTCAGAAGCATACTGCCTGCGACAATGGAGACAGAATATAGCCATTGTAGTTAGTAGCCACTGATAGTTTTATCCTCCATGAATTTGTCTAATCCTCTTTTCAAGCCATCCAAGTTGGTTCTCATCACTGCCTCTTGTGGGAAAGAATTCCATAGTTTAACTAGGCACTGCGTGAAGAAGTACTTACTTCTGTCTGTCCTGAATCTTCCAACATTCAGCTTCATTGGATGTCCACTAAATGTAAATGTACTGCCTTCAAGTCGATTCTGACTTATGGCGACCCTATGAAGAGGGTTTTCATGGCAAGTGGTATTCAGAGGGGGTTTACCATTGCCTCCCTCTGAGACTGAGAGGCAGTGGCTGGCCCAAGGTCACCCAGTGAGCTTCATGGCTGTGTGGGGATTCAAACCCTGGTCTCCCAGGTCATAGTCCATCACTCTTAAGCAGAGCTAATAACAGTGCAAACATTCACTCATTCTTTCAGCTTATGATTACTTGCATTAAAAACACTAAACTAAAAACAGTAATACTGAAAGGGTCACAAAGAAAATAACACACTTGATAGGTTAGCACTCTTATTTATTTATTTATTTATTTCATTTTTAAACCGCCCATAGCTAGTAGCTCTCTGGGCGGTGTACAAAACAGAGTTAAAATACCATGTCACAATAAAATCCGATTCAAATAACCGGGAAATTTAAAACATTAAGATGAACAATTAACATTAAACATTAAAACGTTAGAATGCCTGGGAGTATAGCCAGGTCTTAACCTGGCGCCTAAAAGAAAGAACCGTAGGCGCCAGGCATATTTCCTCTGGTAAGCTGTGGATGAAGTAGCTAGAATTCCAGGGACTCCCATTTGAATGAAAAATAACCGTTTACTATATGACATGCTGTATTAACCAATAGAGCCAAAAATCACATTTTGAAAAATACCTTTGGTTCCATAGGGACTAGAGATAATTTTCTAAGCAGATTTTGATTACAGACTAGAAATGCACATGCTACATTTCAAAGATGTCTTTAAAAAATGCTAACAGTAGTCTAAACATTTTTCTTCTCACTCAGATTTGATGAGGAACTCTTAACATTGCAGGCAACTGTGTAAAGATTGATCCCTGTTAGCTTGTCTTCAATGCTGAGAGGTTCAGCTCCCAGCCAGATAGTTTGTTTGGGGTCGGAGCGATCACATCGTACCCACAGTGGAGGAAGTGGTGCTGACTTGTTTATTATTAAGTGGACCATGTTTGGATTTTGAGACATTGTGTAGAATGAGATCAACTGCCTTGCTCTTGCAAGGGGTAAAGCAAGTGCTGAAGAATCCTCTTTGGGGAAAGCCCTAGACGTAGAAGAGTCACCTATTTGCTCCTCTTCCAGTTCATGGGCTTCTTCACATGGTCTCGCTTGGTTCATAATGAACATCATACCACTTCTGTTCCAGAAGTTCTCCAAGGGATTTGGACATCCTTCACAAATCAAATAGCCTTGCACATCAGTCTCAAAGGTAAGCGGTCCTTGGCTGATATTCTTCTTTCTTTCCTCGTATACTCGCAGGAGAAACTGGTGGAATTGGAGCAGTGACTCTTGCCGCCGCTCCCGGGAGCCCCCCATCGTCGATTCACCCACCGCACATGCGCAAACACCCCCTCCGCGACTTTCCTTCTCTCAAGCAACAAACTCTTCAAGTCCTTGAAAGGCTGTCACACAGAGGAGGGCCAGGATCTCTTCTCGATCTTCTCGATCATCCCAGAGTGCAGAGTGGAATAATGGGCTCAAGTTAGAGGAAGCCAGATTTTGAATTAACATCAGGAAACTGTTACAGCCATATGACAATGGAAACAATGACCGAGGGAGGTGGAGGGCTCTCCAACACTGGAGGCCTTCAAGAGGCAGCTGGGCAGCCACCTGTCAGGTATGCTTTAAGTTGGATTCCTGCATTGAGCAGGGGGTTGGACTCAGTGGCCTTATAGGCCCCTTCCAACTCTCCAATTCTATGATGAACACATGAGTATAATCACAACCTCTCCAGAGACTGATTTTGCAAAATCATAAGTGACTTATTACAGTGTGTAACAATACCATGTGTTTGAATTTGCCACATCGGAAGAGAAGGACTAGGTGCTTCAGGAACTGATCTCATGCAGGGAAGTCTGAAATGTCTTAACATCGCCAGGAAAGAACCTTAAATATTTTGGTAATTAGCCCTCTGCTTTCCTGCCATGGGAGGCATATGTTTCTTTTAATGAAGATTAAATTGACTAGTGATGGCTGAATGCAGAGCAGAGGCAGGTAGTTAATCTGTCTGTTGGTAATATACTCCCGCACAGGCAACTAATTTAATTGCCACGTCAGAGAAGTTGATAACATTGCAGCAAGCTCCCCAACAGGGACGCCAAGCAAAGGACAGCTCAGTATAGTGGGAAGGGGCCTCTCCACATGCATCATTTTCCCCCACCGAAGCCAGTAAATCCTGACTACTGCAAGGAGCATGAAAAGCTACCTTATACCAAGACACACCCTTGGTCCTCCTAGCACAGTATCGTTGCCGGTATCTATCTATCTATCTATCTATCTATCTATCTATCTATCTATCTATCTATCTATCTATCTATCTATCTATCTATCTATCTATCTATCTATCTATCTATCCATCCATCCATCCATCCATCCATCCATCCATCCATCCATCCATCCATCCATCCATCCATCCATCCATCCATCCATCCATCCATCCATCCATCCATCCATCCATCCATCCATCTATCTATCTATCTATCTATCTATCTATCTATCTATCTATCTATCTATCTATCTATCTATCTATCTATCTATCTATCTATCTATCTATCTATCTATCTGTCTGTCTGTCTGTCTGTCTGTCTGTCTGTCTGTCTGTCTGTCTGTCTGTCTGTCTGTCTGTCTGTCTGTCTATCTATCTATCTATCTATCTATCTATCTATCTATCTATCTATCTATCTATCTATCTATCTATCTATCTATCTGTCTGTCTGTCTGTCTGTCTGTCTGTCTGTCTGTCTGTCTGTCCAGGATGCTAGGCGTCTTTCCCAGTCTGATCTGGGGCTCATTCACACGGCAAGTTACTGTGAGATTGGTGCTACTTGCACCCCTGTTTAACTTGCAGGGTTCACATGTCGTTGCAGGCAAATAGAAGCTAGGAGCAGTTTAAATCCCCATTAAATCGATCTGGGGATAATGCAAAAAGTGAAGGAAAAACCATCTCCGCTTCGTAGCGTTACAGCCCATGTGGGTGCTTTGCTCTGATCTTTTTTGCTGGGGGGTGGACTGTCACTTTCAGACACTCCCCTTTCTCTGCCCACTATATCCTCCATGAATTCCATTTCGTTTCCATCGGCTTAACAAGCAACTTCCGACTGGCTGCTCCTGCACTGCTGCAGCCCTCCTTTGTTTCGCCCCTTCCCTGCCTTCCTTCACTCCTGTTCTTTCTTTTCTCAAACTTCAGCACAGTTCGAACTCTTTCCACCCAAACTCCCTCGGGCTTTGCAAAAGCTAAGCTGAACTACCCCCGTGACTCTCCGCACAGTGCCGCCAATCTGCAGGAAGGAAGGGAATGTTGGGCTGCGAAGCATGTGGTGGCATCAGCGTCTATGTCCTGGTGCGATAGAAACAGGGCAGCCCAGAGTGCATAATGTGTTCCACTGAAGTCACTTTTATGACCCAGGCTAACAACTTTGGCAGCTGCACACAAGGCGTTGCTTTTCCCTTCCAGTTTGCTGCATGCCGCCCCAGCGGAGGGGGAAAGGAGCAGCTCCAGGGGTAGCAGATGTGACAATGCGCGCCCATACCCACTGTCTCCCACTATAAAAATTGCATTTCATACATAACAAAAAAAATGGGTTTTATTATATCAGGAGAAAACGAAACAGACAGAAAAAAGTTTTTCTTGTCAATTGCAACCCCCCTCCTGGCTTCAGCCTGCAATTGACCAAAAACCATCCCCTTCTCCATTAGCAATAGGAATACTCTGGAGGGCGTAAACATGTAAATTTGGGGGTGGGGCCACAAGAATCAGCGATACTAAACCTTTCCAGATGAATGTGAACGAGTGTGAATGGAAAACAGCAGATTGGAAGGTAGGTAGTGTGAACCCTGCAAATCTATCGCGATGGGAAAAGCTGCGTCTTTAAGCTGAAGTGTAGCTCCTGTGTGAATCAGCCCCTGGAGATGCCATTGGGGGGGTTGAACCTGGGACCCTCTGCAAGCCAGGCAGATGCTCTACCACTGAGCTAAGGTGAGCTGAGCTATCTGAAATGATAGAAATGTATAAAATGATGCATGTCATTGAGAAAGTGGATGGCAAAAAGCTTTCCTCCCTCTCTCATAACACTAGAACGTGTGGGCATTCAAAGAAGCTGAATGTTGGAAGATTCAGGGCAGACACAAGAAAATACTTCTTCATGCAGCACGTAGTTAAACTATGGAATTTGCTCCCACAGGAGACAGTGATGGGGACCAACTTGGATGGCTTGAAAAGAGGGTTAGACAAATTCATGGAGGAAAAGGCTGCCAGTGGCTACTAGCCATGATGGCTACGCTCTGCCTCTATTATCGGAGGCAGTAATCTTCCCAATACCAGTTGCTGGAACCTGCATGGAGGGGAGAGTGCTCTTGTGTTTAGGTCCTGCTTGGGTGCTTCCCTTTGGGGCTAGGGTTGCCAGGTTCAGGGCCTGATCCTGTATCTTTATGAGAAGAGAAAGTCAGCCAAGTGCAGGTGTTCTTGCAACACTGTAATGGGAAAAACCACAAGGTGGAATTCTCCCTTCCCCCTGCACACATTTTAAAGATACAGAAGACCTCTTGGAGGCTGGGCCTGGCAACCCTATTTGGGGCATTTGGCTGGCCACTGTGACAACAGAATGCTATAGATGGGCCACTGGCCTGATCCAGCAGCCTCTTCTGTTGTTCTCATGAGCTACAGGCTTGTTATTACACAGTATCCTCAATGGAGAAACTGCAAGAAAAAAGAGATCGCCTCATCTTATCAATAAATTCATGGGGAGTGCATCTATCAGTGGCTATCAGTCATGACAAGTGGGGCCTGAAGCAGCCGTTGCAGCGTGGAGTGCTCGTGCTCAGTGTTCCAGCCAGCCATGAGCTCTTTCAGAATACTCTGTGCCATTCCCCCTCCCTGGTTAACAACACACACACACAGAATCACCATATGTTAGCATCCCAAATTCAAGGTTCCTGTATTAATTTACAAGGTCCTTAACAACCAGGTCTGGGATACCTAAAGGACCGCTTGATCCCTCATATCCTTGCCTGATAACTGAAACCTTTTGAGGAGTCCCTGTTGGTGGTCTCCCACACAGCTTACATACATGTCTCGCATCTACCAGGAGCCATATGTCCGATATGACCTGATCCTGTGGAACTCTATCCTGGCTGAGATCAGAGAGACCCCCTCCTTGTTGAACTTTAGGGGCTTGGTAAACATCTTTCTATTTCAGCAGGCATTGTAGGGAAGTTTTCTCTTTTTATAATTAATTTTAATTTATCTTATCCTTTGTATGTTTTTTTAACTTTTATGTACACGGCTTAGAAACTATATGCAGTATATAAATGGCACAGACAGACAGACAGACAGACAGACAGACAGACAGACAGACAGATAGATAGATAGATAGATAGATAGATAGATAGATAGATAGATAGATAGATAGATAGATAGATAGATAGATAGATAGATAGATAGATAGATAGATAGATAGATAGATAGATAGATAGATAGATAGATAGATAGATAATCCATAGAGCCTACCCAGGTATGTAGAAGCTGCTATGTTTTTTTATCTGTTTTTAACTCATTCCTGGTTTTTTATATTTTTGAATGTTTTTAAATATCTGTCTTTAACTGTTTTTGCCAATAATGTTATTGTTTTAATTCCTGCTATAAACCACTAAATCGTAACCAACTTGAAGGCACATAACAACAACATAAACCACTTTGAGGTTTTTTACAAGAAAGCAGTATAAAATGAGGCAGCTGGGCTGCTGGTGGGGGCAGACAGCTGAAAGCCTGTGACTCCTCTGCTAAAACATCTGCACTGGCTGTCCATATGCTACCAAGCCAAGCTCAAGGCTCCTGAGTTATATAAAACCCTGAACAATTTGGATCCAACGTACCTTTGGGATCACCTGAACCCTTATATCCCAGTTCAATCACTGAGATCTTTTGTCGGAGCGTCAGTGGTTGTCCCCTGAGCTGGTGAGACTCATTTGACGTCAACACGAAGCTGAGCCTGCAGTGTTATTGGCCCACTCCCGTGGAGTGTTTGTCCACTGGAGAGTGAGCAGATGCCGTCCAGCCTCCCTTGCAAATGTTTGCTGAAAACCTTTCTGTGCTACCAAGCTTCTGCCGACAGTCAAGATAAACGTTTCCCACAATAGTCAGCTGGTGATCTGTAGAGGAGTAGGGGCAGCCAGGCTGGGCCATTTTAATTTTTGTGTGGCTTTTATTGTATTGTAATTGTTGCAAACTATTTTCATTTTTTTAAAAATTGGCATGCAAATATTTTTATAAATAAATATGCTTTGCGTGCAGGAAGTCCCAGTGGCAATCTCCGGCATCTCTCAGGCAGGGCTGGGAAAGGCTCCTTCTCTGAACCTTTGGAGAGCTGCTGCCAGTCAGTGTGCACAATACTGAGCTAGATGGACCAATGGCATGACTCTGTCTGTGTCCCTATGTAAGGCAGGCAGAGACACAACGGGTGCAAGTCTTCCTGGACAGCCAGCTGGACAGCTGGACAGCCATCTGTCAGGAATGCTTTGATTTGGATTCCTGCATTGCGCAGGGGGTTGGACTTGATGGCCTTATAGGCCCCTTCCAACTCTACTATTCTATGATTCCTGGCAGGGGCCCTGGAAGAGCACATGAAGGCAGTTATGCAATCCAGCGCAACACTATTAGGCCTGCAAAAGATTACTTGGAACCAGATGGCTCTTAATTGGCAACTCCAGCTGACTTCCATCCGCACCCGCAGCCCCCTCCCATTCAATTAAGGCTTCAAATCAAACTTTGTCCAAGTTGGGTTGGCTGCACATAATTATACAGAAGTCTAGATGGGTTTAAAAGCTCAGATTATTCCATTTATCTGAAAGGATAAGCAGGCAGGATCTCCCCCTCTCACACACAACACACACACCCATTTGCCTTTGCCAGCATCAGGCCAGAAATGCTGCAGGAACTTGCTTATAGATCTGGGTCTTTGGCTGAAATCTGCTGCCTTCCTCTGCCTACACAGCAAATTACACTTCCTCATCACAGAGAAGTGCTAGCTCAATGGACACAGCATCCCACGGGTAAGGAGAACGTGATCATGGGGAAGGAGAGTGATAATTAACCCCCACAAACACAGTTGGCCCTATGCTGGACTTCCACGGGGAGGGGAACGTCCGAAGGCCCTTTGTCCACCAGGGAGGGGGAGATCTGTCTGTTCTGGTTCTCTGTGTTCCTCACTTTTCTAATGTTAAATTCAGTTCTCAACATTCCTACAGCGATCTGCAAATTTATTTATTTTTTAAATTCCTCATGAAAATTCTCTACTATTTTAGCACGAATTTCTCCAAATAAACACATTTTTGTAGGCAGTTTTGACAAAGAGACACGTTTTTGCAGCCATTTCTCAACCGTTCATGCCTTTTTGCATGTTATTTTCACTTCTGTATTCATTTTTATGAACACTTTCCCCTAATACATGCATTTTTGTAAATATTGTTTAGTTAGCGAACTGCATCCCAAAATTCTAATAATCGTGAATTCTGAAGGACGGCTGTGTTTCGGTTCTCATATTGTCTCGGAAATTTGATAAATTCGGCTTGAAATGCCAACGGAATCGGAATCCTCACCCATCGCTAGTGTCCATGGCTCTGGTCCAAAGAGCCACAACCACAGGGCTGTTTGGCTCCTTCTTGTTTTGCAGGGACAGGAAGTTACATCAGATCCACACTTTCCCCCTCCCATGAATAACCCCCACAGTTCTGGGGGAGTACTAAACTGAGGCTTCACACCTCACCCTGTAGCTTGCCAGCCCCTTTTCTCTGCCAGGCTTTGACACCCCTGGAACTCCAGCCTGGCCCTCTCTGCCCCACCCCTTCCCTTCCTCCTCTGTTCTATGGGACTCTGAAGGCTCCCAGTCTCTCTGCAGCTGTTCCTTATTTGGCTTATCTCCCAGCCATACTTTACCAGCCAGCCCTGCCGACCGGGGAACTGATCCTGCATTCACACAGGAGGGAAGCCAGGGGGGCAGTGGGGTGGCCCTTGGTGGCCCTTCACATACTGCCAGTGGAGGCTGGTGGCTCCCTAGTCAGTGGGACAGGTGCTTCAGCACCTTGGAAAGCCCCTTGCAAGTTCTGACTACAAGCCGGCGTGGATTACAGTGCCCACTGGCAGGGAACAGACCCGGCGGCAGGCAGAGCCGGACCAAGCCCAGCCAGAAACCTCTGGGGAGACTGCCTCTGATACTGGAGGCCACGAGTAGTCAGCCTGGGGAGCAGCCGTGCCGAGCCTTGGCGGGAAAGCCCCGTCAGACCGCGAGAAGGGGTATCCGGGGAGGGTTAATTGTTATAACTGTAATGCCTCCTGCCCAGTTTTAATACTGTTGCTGCAGATGTGTTGTTTTTATATTGTATTACTGTATTTTATCAATTGTATTTTAACAATTTTGTAAGTCACCTAGAGTGGCCATTGGCCAGATAGGCGACGAAGAAATTAAATTTATTATTATTATTATTATTATTATTATTATTATTATTATTATTATTATTACATCTGAACCTGGATTTGCAGTTTGTCTCTCCTAAGAAAGCCAAAAGAGGTAAACAAAAACAAAGTTTGGTAACAGCTTGTGATTGTCTAGAGCAAGACAAACCATGAGGACAGGTTCAGACATAGCACTAAGCACAACCATAGGGACATAGGCAGTGGCCTTCTACTGTGCCAGAACTTCAGTCCATCTAGCTCAGTATTGTCTACACTGACTGGCAGCAGCTCTGCAGGGTTTCAGACGGGACATTCCCAGCCCCACCTGGAGGTACTGAGATTGAACTTGGGGCCTCTTGTATGCAAAGCAGGCGCTCTTGTGTTGAGCTGTGGCCTTTCCCATGGGCTGCGTAGCACAGCAGCAGTGGTACTAGGGGAGGAGCACCGTAATCATGATCTTCAGTCCAGGAACCTGCATGATTTCTCACTGGTGCTAAGTCATGGTTTGACTTAGTATTATGTGCAAACTGGGTCACTGACAGGCTTGATGACATCCAGTCGAAAAACAGAGGCAGGACATTTGCATAATTTAGAATCATAGCTAGTCAGATTTAGGGGTGTGTCCATGAGGTCACTGGCGATCACTCGTGGCAGAGTAAGATTGTCTTCCAAAATAAGGTTGGTTGGAAGACGCCTGTGCGTGAATTTGTTTTACGTGGGGAGATTGGTACACAACGATCAACACACAATCTTGACAGAAAAAGGCTTTGATCCAATGGCATGGACTATTGGAAGTCTTTTATCTGCTGCAGCTTTCATCCGCCTTCACAACCGTTGTAATGTACACATTGTTATCCTCTGCCTGTTTTGCTGTTGAGGACATTGTTGGATCGTTCTTTGTCTGGTTCCTTTCCCTTGACCTTACCTCCATGGGTGACCCTGCTGGGTGTATGTGACTCCCGACGGCATCACTCATAGGTCTCTCAAACGGTCTCGCATGAGGTATGATCTCGACCACTGAATTAGATATAATGTTTGTTAATATGTTTTAATATGTTTTTAATAATGCTTTTTAATATGTTTTAAACATTTTTTAAGAAAAACCCTGCTTTTTAACATTTTTTTTAAAAAGTCTTCAAAGTTTTTTAAAAAAATGTTTTAAAAATTGTTTTGTTTTAATGTATTTTATTGTCCGTTTTTATGATGTTTTAAAGTGTTTTTAGTGCTTTTGTTTGCTACCCTGGGCACCTGCTGGGAGGAAGGGAGGGATAGAAATCAAATAATAAATAAATAAGTAAGAACCTAAGAAGTGTTTTGCAGGGGCCAGTGTGGCGTAATGGTTAAGGTGTTGGACTACGACCTGGGAGACCAGGGTTCAAATCCCCACACAACCATGAAACTCACTGGGTGACCTTGGGCCAGTCACTGCCTCTCAGCCTCATGAAAACCCTATTCATAGGGTGCCATAAGTCGGAATCGACTTGAAGGCAGTACATTTACATTTTTAAGAAGTGTTTTAGTGTTTTTGATTGCCGCCCTGGGCTCCGTTTAGGAGGAAGGGCAGAAAATAAATTTAATAAATAAAATAAATCATAAAATAATAAATCATAAGACGAGCCCTGCAACTGGATCATGCCTATGGGTTTTCTAGTCCAGCATCCTGTTCTCACAGTAGCCAACCAGGTGCTCCTACAGAACACCCACAAGCAGGACCTGAGTGCAACAGCAGCACTCTCTGCGCTTGTGGTTCCCAGCCACTGCTATACAGAGGTACACTGCTTGCAAAAGAGGAGGTAGAACATAGCCATTGTGGCAAGTAGTCATTTTAATATTACCTCTCTGCCAAGGCACCCACAGTGGTTTCCCATTTAAAATATTTTGAATACGCAAAGAATACAAAATATTTCCAGGCCGACCCCAGGAGCTGATGGCACAAGCTCTCTGGCCTAGGGTTCTTCATTTCTGCCTTCCTCTCACTTCCTAGTCTGGTAGGCATCGAGATATATTTGGGGAAGTGATAGTCCTCTGAGACATGTAGAGGAACTCATTTATTATATGTGGGTTACACTTACACGCTCGTTTCTGAATTGGTTTTGATTAACGCAAAGGAACAGGATGTAATCTGGAGATCCTGTCAACAACTCTGTGATACATTCTTCTTAGCTTCAGCTTCAAAAGAATATTTGCATTTTCAGTCTATTTTTTGGCTACTACATGAAGGCACTTTCAGACCACCACTAGGTTTGGGTGGGACTCAGTCACATACCAGCAAACTCAGGTTATACAATTGTAGTTGCGGTCTTGCACCACAAACCTTCCACTGAAGATCAGATTTTTTGCAACGAGAAAAGTGACAGGAAAGTGCACTGGAAAGGGACAAGGCTTGTTTTGATGCAATGTCATCAAATCTCCCTGCAAGCAAATCAGGATGACTGCTCAATAAACAAATCTTCTGGAAGTTCCCTGAGTCTTTTTTGCAAATCTTTTATAATATCGCTCTATTTCACATATATATGTGTACTTTTTGTTTCTTATGTACTATCATAATTTCTACCAATACAATGTCACTCTTGTCTGTTCTTGCATAATTTGGGGACCCTTTCCTCTGTGCTTTTGCATTTATACTCGGCCAGGGGTGAGATCCTGCCTGTCACCAGGAGCTCAGAGCAGGGAGGCAGTGATCGCCTCTGAGCCAACTTTTTCTACAATAAACAGATTCCAAGCTTGGGTGATCAACAGGATTGCAAACGTTACCTGGCTTTTCACAATCCAGCTGAGGACTTTTGTCTTAAAATGCTTGCTGGGATAAAAATGTCTTCAGCAGGTGTTGGAAGTTCAACAGGAGGGGGGAGGCTGTCTGATCTCAACTGGAAGGGAGTTCCATGAAACTGGAACTGAAATCCACAATACTGAATGTACGGCTCCTGGTGGATACGAGCCATGGATTAGAACCAGTGACTCCCTCGAAAACCTCAGGGATATGCACCATATACCTTTGACCAACCCGCCAGCACCCACATGCCAGCAGTGGGTGTGGCCATGCCACACTCTTGCATTCACACTCTTGCAGGGCACACAGGGATCAGCTGATGTCTGAAGATCAGCTGAGGTGGGGCAGTTAATGCCCCTTCCCTGCTCATCAAATGATTGACTAGGAAGAGAGCAATTTAGCCTTCCCATCAGGGCACTGGGTCAGGTGGAGAGGTTTAAATCTCTCTGCCCACCCTAGCACCATGTCAAACCCTTTTTGCTGCTGTTGCCAGAACTGGTGGTGTCTTGGGGAGGGGACAGAAAATTTGCTTGGGGGCAGTGGAGGCTGATGGATCTGATGTCAGTGGGGCTGTGAATCCACTCCGGGTTTTAGTCTGAACTTTCAAGGAGCTGAAAGCACCTTGGACAGCTCCTTGGGAGTTCAAACTAAACCCGGAGCAGATTTGATGGGGGGGGCTGGATCAGGCCCATGGGCTGGGGACTAGCTACCCTCGGTCTAGCCTGTCAATGTCAAGGCAACAGTGAGGACTCAAACAATTTCTTTCTGAACAGCCTCCAGGCCCAAGTTCTGATTGAGTATCCAAAGCCCATTAAGTTTTGCAAGAAGCAACATTTTCCCCCTCATTGGAAATAGTAAGAGGGGAAAATATGCCATCCCAGTGGCCCATATTCATTACATAATGGTGACTCGGTTGGTCACACTGGAAGGATATGTATTTCTGAAGATCGGGAAAATGTTTGCTGCAGGCCAGCAATGTGCTGTGCTGAGAACATATTTTATGAAAACACATCTCCTGAAGCAATCTTGCACAATATCCATTGCAGTGGAAGCTTGTCTTAAATGGAAAAATCCCAAGAACAACTTCAGAGGCAAAAGGAAGGACAGTTTCTGGTTGACTCTCTCCCCATCACCTCTGGGTGCTTTAGAAGGGCAAAGCTGATAAATGGAATTTGAGCTTCAAAATCCATCCTTGCAAAGTCTGACAATATCCATCTGATATTTGATACCTTGCATTCAATGTCATGATTTGGCTTCTGACTGGGTTTTATATTTAACTTCCAGTATTTGACACTTTGCAGGATCCTGTCAAGGGCTTTTATGTCTCCATTTTCTGGTCTTCTTGTAGTCTGTGTATATATAATAACCAACTTATCTCATATTAGAAAATTGTTCCGTATTAGTTCATAAACAAACAAAAACAGGATCTGAAGCATAACACCCTAGCATCTCTAAATATATTACATGACCAAAATCAGGAAATTGTCAGCCCTTTATTAATATAAACAAAGTATTTCAAAATTCACCCCTTAAGTCTATGACTGATATCCAAAATGTTAGTGTTACTCAGAACAGACCCATTGAAACTGGTGGGCCTACTCTGAGTATGACTTAATTGGATCTCACCCTCTGTTTCTCAGAGAGAGTTTTCATTGTTATGTTATAATAGCCCAACCTATAATGCTTTCTGACTCGGCAGTCAGCCCCACGATGTCCGTGGGCAAAACACTGCAGTTATCCCGCTGCTTGTAACGGCTTCCTTTCAGGTAAACAGGCACTAGCCTGGTCTGTTAGCTCCGTAGAATCCAAAAAGATAAACGATCTTCTACCGAGGCAAACCAACAGTCCTTCACACCTGAGATTGCTTTCTCCAGCCTTTGCCAAACTGGTGCCCTCCAGATATTTTGAAGTATTTGATTTGATTAGACTTGTTCATCATACTAAAATTGTATCAACATGATTTACAAAAGAATTGTTATTTGGTCGTATCCAAGGCCTACTCCAAGTAGGCCCACTGAAATTAATGGCCCTCAGAAAGTAACATTCATTAATTTCAGTGGGGTTACTTTGAGTAGAACTAACATTGTATACAACCTGTTGTCCCATTATACACACACACACACACACACACACATTAAAACAATACGCAGCATCAATGCAATAATTAGGGTAAAAGAAATGCACGCTAAAACCTGGACTGAGTAACAGTAAGAACAATATCTTTTTAAAAGATTAGAAATGCGTTGAATTCATTGACTCTGAGTAGACCCACTGAAATTAGTGGCCAGGGCTAACTTAGTAAAGTTAGTTGAGTACAGTCCCATGTTTTTATCAGGCACTAGGGTTGCCAGGTTCAGGGCTGAGAGTGATCCTGTATCTTTAGGAGAACAGAAAGTCAGCCAAATGCTTGGAAGTTGTTTACAAACACTATATTAGAAGCTCAACTGGAGTGCATACCGCAGATCAGAAAAGGTACCGCCAGGGCCAAGAAGATGCCAGCATGGTTAACGAGCAAAGTCAAGGAAGCTCTTAGAGGCAAAAAGTCTTCCTTCAAAAAATGGAAGTCTTGTCCAAATGAAGAAAATAAAAAAGAACACAAACTCTGGCAAAAGAAATGCAAGAAGACAATAAGGGATGCTAAAAAAGAATTTGAGGAGCACATTGCTAAGAACATAAAAACCAACAACAAAAAATTCTATAAATACATTCAAAGCAGGAGACCATCTAGGGAGGCGACTGGACACTTGGATGATAAGGGAGTCAAAGGTGTACTAAAGAACGATAAGGAGATTGCAGAGAAGCTAAATGAATTCTTTGCATCTGTCTTCACAGTGGCAGATATAGGGCAGATCCCTGAACCTGAACTAACATTTGCAGGAAGGGATTCTGAGGAACTGAGACAAATAGTGGTAACGAGAGAGGAAGTTCTAGGCTTAATGGACAATATAAAAACTGACAAATCACCAGGCCCGGATGGCATCCACCCGAGAGTTCTCAAACGTGAAATTGCTGATCTGCTAACTAAAATATGTAACTTGTCCCTCGGGTCCTCCTCCGTGCCTGAGGACTGGAAAGTGGCAAATGTAACGCCAATCTTCAAAAAGGGATCCAGGGGGGATCCCGGAAATTACAGGCCAGTTAGCTTAACTTCTGTCCCTGGAAAACTGGTAGAAAGTATTATTAAAGCTAGATTAACTAAGCACATAGAAGAACAAGCCTTGCTGAAGCAGAGCCAGCATGGCTTTTGCAAGGGAAAGTCCTGTCTCAGTAGCCTATTAGAATTCTGTGAGAGTGTCAACAAGCATATAGATAGAGGTGATCCAGTGGACATAGTGTACTTAGACTTTCAAAAAGCGTTTGACTAGGTACGTCACCAAAGACTTCTGAGGAAGCTTAGCAGTCATGGAATAAGAGGAGAAGTCTTCTTGTGGATAAGGAATTGGTTAAGAAGCAGAAAGCAGAGAGTAGGAATAAACGGACAGTTCTCCCAATGGAGGGCTGTAGAAAGTGGAGTCCCTCAAGGATCAGTATTGGGACCTGTACTTTTCAACTTGTTCATTAATGACCTAGAATTAGGAGTGAGCAATGAAGTGGCCAAGTTTGCTGACGACACGAAATTGTTCAGGGTTGTTAAAACAAAAAGGGATTGCGAAGAGCTCCAAAAAGACCTCTCCAAACTGACTGAATGGGCGGAAAAATGGCAAATGCAATTCAATATAAACAAGTGTAAAATTATGCATATTGGAGCAATCTTAATTTCACATATACGCTCATGGGGTCTGAACTGGCGGTGACTGACCAGGAGAGAGACCTCGGGGTTGTAGTGGACAGCACGATGAAAATGTTGACCCAGTGTGCGGCAGCTGTGAAAAAGGCAAATTCCATGCTAGCGATAATTAGGAAAGGTATTGAAAATAAAACAGCCGATATCACAATACCGTTGTATAAATCTATGGTGCGGCCGCATTTGGAATACCGTGTACAGTTCTGGTCGCCTCATCTTAAAAAGGATATTATAGAGTTGGAAAAGGTTCAATCTAATAAATAAATAAATAAATAAATAAATAAATAAAATATATTTGGAACGTCCATCTACAGTTTCATCAAAGGTGAAGTCTGGAATCACTTTATGAGTAGGGATGGGAGAACAGGTCACTTTTGGTTTCTTTCAGTCTCTAACCTTTCCAATAGTACGTTCAGTTCTCCGCATTTGCATGAAAATTCGTCAGTGAATTTCTCCTAATATACACATTTTTGCATGCCATTTTGCCTAATAGACATATTTTTGCAAACCCATTTTCCCTATTATAATGTGTTTCCGTATGTTGTTTTCACTAATGTATGCATTTTAAGGCACACTTTACCCTGGAATAGGCACTTTTGTACGCATGGCATAGCTGGAGAACGTCATTGCAAAATTCAGAGAAGGGCACATTTTGAAGGACGACTGCCGCAGTTTGCATACTGTTTTGGGAAGTGTGAATTAGGTGTGTTCCCACTTCAATATGACCTGAATTTCAACAAGAGGAATCAAATGTCCAGATCCTTCAAAGGCCACCCACTTGATCATTTGTTTGTTTAAATATCCATTTCGCCTTTTGACTAAACTGGTCATCAAGGTAGCTTAAATAGCACAATGAAAAGTATGTCCCCTGGACAGGTGATGAGTATGCAAACAGCTCTGGAGACAGCACTGGCTGGGCTGCCTTCCATCTTCATCATGTGCAATGGATAGATTTGGAGTCACTATGAATAAACATCCCTCATTCATTGCTACTGGAACCTGGAGGATCCGGCGTGGAAATGGCAGCAGTTAGAAATCACCACAGACATCCATTCCGTTCCCCGCTCACCTGTCTTCCTTTTTGTTGCTTGAATACACAGAGAGACGCTGTTTCCCTGCTTTAATGAATACTTGAGTGCCTCTGAAGCAAAAAAAGAAAAGGAGGATTAAGAGTAATTGGATGCATCCAAATGTGATTTCGCCTTCCCTCCGGATGCAAAGCAAGAAATGGATTTTTCATCATCTGCTGACGAATGAATGGAACCAGAGGTAGCTGACTCAGGTGGCAAGAACTGGGGCATCAATAAGGCAGCAGAGGGTGAGATGGGCATATGAGACCCAGAGGGCCCAATCCACCAAGAAACTCCCCTGCACAAACCCCTTTGAAATGGTGAGGCTGACCAAATGCACCCGCTTCATTGCAATGGAACTTTCCAGTGGATTGGGCCCCATTTCGATTAACGGAAGGGAGAATTATTTGGTATTTCCATCTCAGACACCAATATGAGCTAAATGGCATGGTTTATAGGTTCCTCTTTCCCTACTCTGGCCCTGCTACCCGTGTGTTCTTGTGCATCCCCCTCCCCCATCCGCTGGCAGATTTTTGATGGCCTGTCTTTGGGTTTAGACATTACTAGACTACAACTCCTTTCATCCCTTGGAACATTGGCCATGCTGGCTGCAGGTGATGGACATCAAAGGAGTCCAACAACATCTGGAGTACCCCAGGTTAGTCACCCCTGACTTATGCATATATACAGGTTGAGCATAAGTGGAGATTCCCAGCATTAGGCACCCCAAAATGATTGATCGGATGACTGGGGGGGGGCAAAGAGCATCCCCATAAGGATACTAAGCTGGGCAGAGAAGTTTCAACCTCTCTTCCACCTCAGTGCAGTGTCGACTTTTTTTTTTTAATTTGCTGCTGCCAAAAATCAGTGGGGTCTTCAGAAAAAGTTTCTTGGCAGACGTTATCTAGCCCCTGGGCCTGAGTTTAGCCACCCCTGCCACTAGTAAGGAGAGAAGTGGAGGAAGAGAGCACAAGATCAGACTGTGTGTACTTTGCAGAGGGAAGTTCAATGCTAAAGCAACACAGATGCTCTGGGCAGCATGGGCACTCATTAATGCCACCCAGCAGCTTGCAGGCATGGCAGTTATGCACAGCTAACGGGCCGGTATATTGTGTTACCATATCATTTCCTACCTCGCCGCCAGCCACTGTAGTTTAGTGCTTTATAACGGCTTGCAAATAATGGATTGACTGCCACCCTGAGGAAGAGTGGGATATAAATCAAATAATAAATAAACTGTTGCGCACCTTCCCAATCTCCGAACAATGGGATTTCAGGGGTCCCTGCGCTCGTCCTGGGCTTGGTTTCCTTTGGGAAGAAGGTCAGTGGAGACTGTGGTGTCTTTACGAAATATGGTTTATTTATTTACACACATTCCAACCTGAGCTTAAAACGGAGGTATTCAAGGCATCAACTGTCCAATATCCAGCTTTTCCATCTGGGTTGCAGGAGGCATCCTAAAGCCATCGTGCAGAGATATAGCCTCTCTGCCTGCCTCCAGTCCCAGTCTTTCTCTAACACAACCCTAAAACACACTCAAAGCACAAACCTCTGCTAGCCGCCAGGAGGGGGGAAGGCTCTCCTGAAGAATTTCAATGACAAAAGGGTCTTCCTGGCCCATTCACCAGTAGCTGGGCACCTGAAAGACCCATTAGCAAACTGGCCACTCTATTAGCTTAACAAAAGAAACTCATCTGGCCAGCAGAGCCAGCCCCTCCCCCAAGGCACAGGATTCCAAATCAGAGGCTGGATGGGGACCCACAGGAATCATCCATTCCAACCCCCAAACTCACAACAAAACAAATAAATAAAAGCAAAAGCACTCAAGGCTCCTTCAGTCACTCAAAGAAGCCAGCAGTTGCTCTCGAGTCCCAAAGAGCAGAAGATACTATTGACTATCTAATTATAAAGTTGCAGACACACAAGCTTTTGAGTTTTCACAAAATACCTCATCAGGCAGAGCCTGGGTGGGGTGGGAGCAATCAGAAAAACCTCCCCCTGAGACAAAGGAGTGGTAAAGGGTGGATCCCACCTAGAAATGGGGCACAAATTCAGTCCAGTTCTAATTTAAAATAGAATCTATCTAATTTGCAGTTCCTGAAGCAATATGTGAAGGGAAACGTAGCCCTCCTTAGGAAGCCGCACTTCTCTGAATTTTGCAGTCAGGTTCTCCAGTCAAGTAATGTGTACAAAAATGCATCCACGAGGAAAAGGTGTACATATTTAATTTTTTGTATATTGTATTGTTCTTTTCTGATGTGTATTTTGTATTTGTGTTTAACTTTTGTGAGCTACCTTGAGGGCCTTTTTGGCCAAAAGGCGGCATAGAAATAAACCATATCATTAACATAACATAACATGAAAATGCATAAATTCCTGAAAATGGTATACAAAAATGCATTATATTATATGACAAAAATGTGTATATTATTTATGTATTACATTTATATCCCACCTTTCCTCCAAGGAGCTCAAGGTGGCGTACAAGCACGGTTCTCCCTCTCCCAATTTTATCCTCACAACAACCTCTTGAGGTAGGTTAGACTGAGACAGTGACTGGCCCACGATACCTCGTGAACTTCATGGCCGAGCAGGAATTTGAACCCAAATCTCCCAGGTCCTAGTCCCACACCTTTAACCATTACACCACACTGGCAAATTTGGCAAAACTGCACCCAAAAACGTGTGTATACTGAGAAATTCACACTGAAACATTGACGAATTTTCATAAGGCCTTTTTTAAAAATTGCAAATTGGTCAGGAAAGGTGGAGGACCAAATTTAAGATAGGAAAAATGAAAAACTAGGAGAAACTGGAATTGACACTCATCCATCCCTAATCCCATTTTAAATTGTTTATTTAACAAAACTTATATACCACTTGAAAGCGGTAAATCTCTACACAGATCATAGTAAACCTCTAAATGCTTTACCCTTCTGCTCAATGCGTATCTGTGTATGAAAGGGAGATTTATCTTCCTGTATATTATACAAGCCGGGAGCAGAAGTTATTCTAGTTTCATTGACGTGGAGCACCTGAGTGTATCCTGCTGTTTGCCCCCCTTATGTTCTCTATGCCTTTAATATTGACAACAGGCTTGGTAGCTGCCCTGAGAACAGTAGTCTGTGCTCCCTGATAGGCCTGCCAAAGCAAACAAATCTATGAGCATCCCAGCATGCATCTGTATTGGAATTGTTTTAAAGATGTTTTAAAAGGTTTTGTTTTTAAAGATTTTTTGTTCTGTTTTTCAAAAGATGTTTTGCTTTTAAGATGTATTTAATGATGCTTTTAGTGTTTTATCACTTCTTTTTTTGCTGCTCTGGACTCCTTCTCAGGGTAGAATCTTATTGTTGTTGTTGTTATTGTTGTTATGTGCCTTCAAGTCGACTACGACTTATGGTGACCCTATGAATCAGTGACCTCCAGGAGCATCTGTCATGATCCACCCTGCTCAGATCTTGTAAGTTCAGGTCTGTGGCTTCCTTTATGGAATCAATCCATCTCTTGTTTGGTCTTCCTCTTTTTCTACTCCCTTCTGTTTTTCCCAGCATTATGGTCTTTTCTAGTGAATCCTGTCTTCTCATGATGTGTGCAAAGTATGATAACCTCAGTTTCATCATTTTAGCTTCTAGTGACAGTTCTGGTTTAATTTGTTCTGACACCCAATTATTTGTCTTTTTTGCAGTCCATGGTATGCGCAAAGCTCTCCTCCAACACCACATTTCAAATGAGTTGATTTTTCTCTTATCCGCCCTTTTCACTGTCCAACTTTCACATCCATACATAGAGATTGGGAACACCATGGTCTGAATGATCCTGACTTTAGTGTTCAGTGATACATCTTTGCATTTGAGGACCTTTATTAGTTCTCTCATAGCTGCCCTCCCCACTCCTAGCCTTCTTCTGATTTCTTGACTATTGTCTCCAGTTTGGTTAATGACTGTGCCGAGGTATTGATAATCCTTGACAAGTTCAATGTCCTCATTGTCAACTTTAAAGTTACGTAAATCTTCTGTTGTCATTACGTTAGTCTTTTTGACATCCAGCTGTAGTCCTGTAGTCCATTTGCTCACAAATCTGACAAGTACAGAACACAGAGGAGCCACGTGCCAGGACCAGACTTGCAGATGAAGATGCTTGCTGAAGCATTATTTGAGGATTGCTGAGGATGATGGGGAGGAATTCTGATGCGTGTCAGTTGCTGCCTCCCAGGACAGTCCTCAACCAGTGGCAAGGGAAACAGGGGCAGTTGGGCGTAGCTACACAACAGACCGAAAACTAGGTGAATACTAGTCCCTAGAGGAATATAGGTGTTTTTTGGGGGGAAGGGAGGACTTGTGATCAGTGGTGCCCACTGGGACTGGTGGGGTGCAAGCAAGAAGCCCAACAATTTGTGGAGACAGAACAGACGGCAGGCACAGCCAACTCCTTCTGGTCTTCTCCCCTCCCTCTTCCCTGCTACGTTCTACCAGGGCAATCCTGAGAGTAAGTCAGAGGAAGCATGCAGAAGCCCCCAGGTTTGGCTCCCGGCATTGGATCCCTGCATTGCGCAGGGGGTTGGACTCGATGGCCTTATAAGCCCCTTCCAAGTCTACTATTCTATGATTCTATGATTCTAAGTAGAGCCTCCTGGCTGAAACCCTGGAGAGCAGCTGCCAGCCTGTGTAGGCCATACTCAGCTGGAAGGACCAAGTGTCCAACGCAGTGCAAGGCAGCGGCCTGTGTTCCTATGTCTAGCCATAAATTCTCATCCCCGTGACTGGTGTTCCTTGCAACATTTGGGAGGGGGCAGGGTGGAGGGACACCTTGCTTGTGCTTCCTTAGGGAGCCACCTTTCGCCAGGGCAGGCTATTTCTCTCTGTGGCCCAGCCAGGATGGCAAACTCCAGCCCTCCCTAACTTGGTGCCTTCCAGACATTTCTGACTATATCTCTGGTCAGCCCCAGCTAGCACGGCCAGTTGTTGAGGATAATGGAAGCTGGAGTCCAGCAACATCCAGAGGGCGCCAGGTTGAGGAAAGCTGGCCTACTCTGACTGACAGTTGCTCTCCTAGGTCTCAGGGCGAGGGACCGTCTTCTCCAGCACCTGCTACCATGTCTTCTTTTTTAAAAAAAATGGAGATGGCTGGGATGGAACCTGAGACCTTCTACATGCCAAGCAGGTGTTCTACCACTGAGCTACAGCCCTGCCGTCATAAGCTATAATTCCCAAGATTCTTTGGGTGGGTGGCGAGCCATGACAGTTAAACTATCCGATATGCACTTGCAGTGAAGAGCTGCCCCTATAAGGGGAACAGAAATAGAACATCGATCCCTGCTTGCTGCATGTCCATTAGTGGTGCTTTGCCACGTTAGCAAGCAGCTGAGAAATGCTTTATGTTGTTGGCTCCTTGCTTCTTTCATCTCACTCTCCTGAGCAGTCAGTGGCAGACCCTTTGGAGGGGAGGGCAGATGGAGGGGGGAAGGAGGGATGCCACAATAGCAGAAGGGGGCCTTGGGAATACCTAACCCCACCCCCTAAAAAAATCAGCTTCTCTGATGCCAGAATACCTACAAAAATGGCTAAAGTTCACAGACATGCACCTTGTAAGGCTGCAACATTTTATTTATTTATAAAAGCATTTACAGACCATCCCCCTCATATAAAATATCAGAGCTGTATATAACAAAACTTACAGAAAAACAATAAAATACCATAAAAACAATACAAAACGGTAAGAAAAATGACTTGAAAAATATTGAAAAAGTTTAAAATCCTGATTGTCTTACCCCTTATGTACACAGTCGATCACTGCACTCTGAAAGTGAGGGCCTCCTGCAGACACCATCTTGCCAGGAGGTCCATTCCGCACAACATTGTAAGAGGACTTTTAGTGTTGGACTACGACCTGGGAGACCAGGGTTCGAATCCCCACACAGCCATGAAGTTCCCTGGGTGACCTTGGGCCAGTCACTGCCTCTCAGCCTCAGAGGGAGGCAATGGGAAACCCCCTCTGAATACCGCTTACCAGGAAAACCCTATTCAGAGGGTCGCCATAAATCGGGATCGACTTGAAGGCAGTCCATTTCCATTCAAATATTAGACACGTTCCATCTCTGTTATCTTTTTGGTGCCTACTGAAAAACTTCCTGTTTCAACAAACCTTTTAAGCAGAGACCTTCATCGCAGTCTGCATCTGTGTTGGAATGCTTTTTGAGATTTTTTTTTCATGTTTTGTTTTAATATGTTTATTAAGGATGTTTCGTTGTAATATATTTTAAAGTCTGTTTTTATGATGTTTTAGAGTGTTTCTTTTTTTGCCGCCCTGGGCTCCTACTGGGAGGAAGGGCGGGATATATCATGAATCAATTAGTTACTTATCATCTTCTTCATCATCATCATCATCATCATCATCGTTCTGCCTTCTGGAGCCTGCTCCAACATCTGTGTGGGAGCTCTTCAGACATTTGAAGACCGCTGTTAAGACTTCCCATAACCTCCTCTTTTCCAGGGTAAACGTGCTTGGCTGTCTCAACCATTCCTCGTAGGACTTGGTTTCCAAACTCCTCTCCACTTTTGGTTGCCCTCCTTTGCACATGCTCCAGTTTCTCAACATCCTTCTTAAAATGTGGCCCCCAGGACAGGACAGAGCACTCCTGATGTGGCCTGGCTGGCACAGAGCATACACCCACAGCATACACATCCACCCCAAGAGGAGGCCTGCTTCTGAGCAGGCAGACATGTGCTTTGCATGCAGAAGGTCCTGGCCCAGAGACAGTCCCTGGCACCTTCTGCTCAAAGGGTTCCAGGCAGCAAAGCTGGGATACATCTTTCTCATCTTGAGACTTTGAAGCTTTATGCGCAAAGCATGCTCTCTCAAACGCTGAGCCCTTCCTGATTTGGGACTAGCACTGCTGCTACATCCCTGTTAGCCCATCTCTGATTTACACCAGGATGGATCCCCTCCCATTTTGTATTGGTGAGCAACTATTTGATAAATCAGGGATGGTGAACCTCAGGCCCAGAGCCCTAATGCAGCCCCCCAGGCCTCTCTATCTACCCCTAGGGACTCTCTCCAGGCCACACCCCCTCACCAGCCCTGCTTTGCACCTTCAAGTGTTTTTGCCTGGCTAGAATGTGTCCTTGAATTCCAATAAAGCCTCTTGGATGGAGAACAGAGAGCAGGGTTGCCAGGTTCAATCCCTGAGACTGATCCTGTATCTTTAGGAGAAGAGAAAGTCAGCCAAGTGCAAGTGTTCTTGCAACCCTGTAATGGGAAAAACCACAATTCTCCCTTCCTCCTGCACAACTTTGAAAGATCCTCTTGGAGGCTGGGCCTGGCAACCAAGAGGTCTTCTGTATCTTTAAAAGTTCTGCAGGGGGGAGGGAGAATTCCACCTTGTGGTTTTTCCCATTACGGTGTTGCAAGAACACCTGCACTTGGCTGACTTTCTCTTCTCCTAAAGATACAGGATCAGTCTCAGGGATTGAACGTGGCACCCCTGACAGAGAGGGGTGTGTGACCGTGTGTAGAAACTAGACAGCCGTACAAAGTTAACATTAAAGGGCCTATAGGGCCAGAACCCAGACCCTGAAGGGCACCATCTCCTGAGCCCGAGATACCAGATCCTCCCACCACGCATCACCAGTCCGGCAGCACAGTGGGTGTACCAGGAGGGAGGCCACGGAACAGCGGTGGAGTGCCCGTCTTCAGGCCGGAGAGTTGGCCCTTCACGGCTCCTGGCGTTCTCTGTGTGGGAGCGGACCCTGGAGGCACAGGCTTCAAAGACCTCAGTCTGCTCCCAACCTTTGTTGGAGCAAGTTGCTCTCTTGGCGCTCTCCAGGGTCCAGCAACCTTTGACCATCCTTGCCTTGCCGCTTTCTTTGTGGGATCTGGCATCAGACTTGATGGCATTGGACTTGGGCATGACAACTACAATTCCAGGCATCCTTAAAAACTACAGTTCCCAGGATTCTTTGCTTTAAATGTATGGTGTGTATACAGCCATTGTTTCACACACACACACACACCCATAGTGCACATTCTTTGAGATTAATTTTATTCCCCTTGGGACACGAGAACACAAATTGATAAACTCTTAAAAGGCATCTCAAAGGCAGCCATCAAAATACTGGTGACAGCTTTGAGCACCTTCCTCTCCAGCCTTCTACCCCACCCCAGTTCCCCACATCCTTGCTATCTCCAGTGTTTCCTACCTAATAACACTGAGCAAATGGATTGCTGTCTGTCGTCCAGCTATGCTTGCTTCTCAGTCTGGCACTCAGACTTTTGGTGCTAATTTCCACAGTGCTGGATTGTAATTCACACTGCAATAGATCAAAGAGGAGATACCCAACTCCTTGAAAGTTCAGACTAAAGCCCAGAGTGGATTCCACTGCCCCACTGACATGGACCCAGCAGTTGTCATTGTCCAAGTGATAGATGGTAGAGAGGCTGGTTCCAATGGAAGCATGAAAAGCAGAAGGCAGGCAGCAATTTGACTGGAGCTGTATTATTAATCACATAGGTGGGGCACCTTTCTCTAGGTCATTCGTTCCATTGTCGTATGGCTGTAGCAGTTAGGGAGTTTTTCCTGATGTCCAGTCGAAATCTGGCTTCCTGCAACTTGAGCCCATTATTCTGTGTCCTGCACTCTGGGACGATCGAGAAGAGATCCCGGCCCTCCTCTGAGTGACAACCTTTCATGTACTTGAACAGTGCTGTCATATCTCCCCTCAGTCTTCTCTTCTGCAGGTTAAACAGGCCCAGTTCCTTCAGTCTCTCCTAATAGGGCTTTGTTTCCAGTCCCCTGATCATCTTTGTTGCCCTCCTCTGAACCTGTTCCAGTTTGTACGCATCCTTCCTGAAGTGCGGAGACCAGAACTGGACGCAGTACTCAAGATGAGGCCTAACCAGTGCTGAATAGAGGGGAACCAATACTTAACATGATTTGGAAACTATACTTCCATTAACGCAGCCTAAATAGCATTTGATCATGACATCTCCCCTGCCATGTAAGTACCTGGGTCACAATCACAAATGATTAACATGAATACGTGATGCACTAGTGAAAGTCGGTGAGCTACTGACGTTTTTGCAAGGTTTGTGTTGAACTGCAGGAACTGTGTGCAACGCAGCCTGAATTTGTTGCTTGTTCTCTTGTTGCTATGAGCTCTGGGAAGAAAAAGCATAAAGGCAATAATTCACCAGGACAGGCTCTGGGATCATGGGGGAGGTGGACTGGAATAGCAGCACCTACTGGTAGAGCAGCATTGTGGTATATAAGGCCAAATGTGGTCCAGTTAGATCAGGGCAGGGTAGAATCATAGAATCGTAGAGTTGGAAGGGGCCTATAAGGCCATCAAGTCCACCCCCCTGCTCAATGCAGGAATCCAAATCAAAGCATAGGTAGGTAAGGCAAAGCCACAACTGGGAAGGTCAGTTCAAGGCAAGTAGCACAGCCGGGCCTTGGACAGAGCACTGCATGAAAGCTGGCGGGAAGTCCATCACCCAACAGAAAGAATGGATGCTTCAGCCAAGTGCACAGGTCTTCCAGGGCCTTCTGAAGGTTGGCCAGACTAGTCCTGCTGTCCCCTCCGAGGAGCCACCAATGCCCATGAAGGGCTGCTACCTTGTCCCACGGTTGTTGGCTCCTATGGCAAGAGGGTGACAGGGAGTGAGTTTCCCGAATCTGGGGAGTCTGGTAAAACAATGTCCTCTGGCCTGGAAGGATTGGGGAGTGTGGACAGCAGCCTTCAAGAGGCACCTTCTCAGTGCTTAAGCGTGGGTTGAAGCTGGAGGACATGGCAGAGGCCCGTCTGAGATGAAAGGGGCAGCAACGTGGCAGAGTGCCTTCTGTGTGGTGGCACCATGACTACGGAATGATCTTCTCTGGGAGGTTCACCTGCTGTTAGTTATGTTTACTTTCTGGCATCAGGCAAAGCCCTCTGGTCTTTTAACAGTTTTACTCCCTGCCAAACTGGCTTTATGCTGCTTTTATTTGAAATTATTTTCAATGTCGACTTTCTGGTTGTTGCTTTTTTGTTCTGTATCTTGGAAACCTGCCCTGAGAAGCATTTCTTTTGATACGTAAAATTATAAATCAGTCCAGCCACACAGATGCTTAGATGACTCTCTGTGCTTCTTGGACCTAGTAGCCTTGTTGCCTATTAGCCATCAGCCCACCCTGGTCTGCTTGGCCAATCTTCTTGCCACTGACTTCAGCTTTGCTTCCTGCTTAGGATATTGCCTTAAATACCAATGATATAGAAACATGGAGTTGGAAGGGATCTCGTAGGTCAACCCAGGAACTGCACTGCTTCTCCCTGACAGGTGGGCACCCACCCTTTGCTTAAAAACCTCAATGAGTCCACCACCTTTCAAGGCAGCCTCCCTCACGGTGGAACAGCTGGCAGCACCTTCTGGAAGTTCTCCCTCATGTTTAGGGCTGTGCCTGTCATTAGGGGGCTGCCTCAGGTGACAGATACTGGTGGTGGTGGGGAGGGCAGTAGCAGCAGCTACCTGGCTGATCTTCCTCAGACCCCTAGCTGTGCCCTTCTGTTGGAAGACAGAGCTTTGTGTGTTATGTGGCCTGTCCTGCACTCCCATAACAACCCTACTGCCCTCAAGCATGGCTGGAGAACATTATTCCGTTGTCAGCGTTGAAATAAGATTCAACCATCAGTCCAGCCGGTTTCGATAACTTCTGTTACAAAGGGATGCAGAGTTTCATCTGGAATTTCTAAACCTGAAATGTAGCATGGGCACCTCAAATGTGTGCACCAAATTCAGTCCCGCTATCTCACTGACATCATTGCGTTGCAAACAAAGCAGAGTATTCTCACCTATGTTGCGCACCAGACACAGGGAGAGTTAGATCAGAGAGAGGAGTCAGATGAGGACGAGGTTCTTTGGGGCGTTGGAGGGAGACAAGCAGAGAGGGTTCTGGCAGTCTGCAGACTCCCATGGCCGGCACCCCCATCAAGACAGTTCCAGCCCTGCCTGCGAGTTTCCCACCTGGACCATTGGGAAGCAACCCTTTGCTCGAGCCATCCACCCCCATGCAGGAATCCCCGCCTCCTACTTCACACGCTTGCTAGCCAATCGGCATCCCACTTTCAGAACCTGTGCTGTCACCTAGCGAAGCCCCACTGTCAGATGGGCCGTCTGGAGCTCCCCCCCCCTCGCCCCGTGCAAGGAGGCGCAAGAAGAGAGGCTTTCAGAGGCTGAAACTCCGTCAGAGCCGCCGCTCATGTGTGAAAACCTTCCCTACTTAAGCAGGTGTCTCCCAAGACTCTAGTGCTGAGTCAGCTCTCCCCAAACGCTGCCGAGACCACTTAGCTAGGATAGTTAAGGAAAGCAGTGAGTCAGAGTAGACAGGTATATGAAGCGCACTGTAACTGTAACATTAATGAAAAGGGGAAAAGACATCCCCTTGTCTCAGGCTGGTTCCTCCGTCTCTGGGTCGGACATCCCAGCTCCCAGCTGCCCATGAGGTTCCATTGCAGTCGGCTCAATGTTAGGCCAACCTCTTGACTGCAGCTGCAGTCTGGCTATTTCCCTTCCAACTTGGCGCACTGAGTCAAGCTTCTTGGCTGCCCTTGGACATTTTAGAAAGATCATGGGGAGTGGAGGTGATGTGGGGTGTGAAAGGGACGAGATTTATTAGCAGCCCCGGGCACTTGTTTTCACCAAGCGGAGGAACAGGACGGCAGCGCGCTACCTGCCACACTGTCCTCAAAGGCCCCCCAAGCCTCCTGCTGTTTTTTTAATGAAGAGTCTGAAAAAAAGGAGCTGGGGGGACAATCAAACGGGAACCAAGCACAAAACTGGGGGAGAGAATACCATTAAAGAAAACAACTTGAAACACCCCCAGCAGACGTGGAGAGAAGGAGGACCTCATCACCTCCCTTCCCAGGCATCTCCTGAGGCATCCTCGGCACTCACTTTGATTTTTAAGCATCCCCCACTGCAAAACCACAATTAAATTAAACATCCCCAGTTCTCTTTCTCCCATCCTCCCTGCTTGTCTTTGATTGGTGGCTCAGTGCGCAGCAGGCTGTAAAACAGCATTGCATTCGTCACAGCCCAGAGCTAGGCAATGGTCAATGAGAGGTAAAAATGGATCCTCCTTAGTCAAAGGCACCCTACCTTTGGATTACTGTTGAGGTTGGGGAGTAGAGCCTGGCAGTAAGTTTAGAGGAGACAAAAGGAAATACTCCTTCTCAAAAATGCACCCTTAACAAAATTCACTATCAAAACGCATGGCGGTGGGCCATTGACTTAGGTTTGCTATTTTTAAGGGAAACTGAGACCCGCAACAATGAGTTGAAGTGTGTTGCTGGCGAGGAGTCCAGACACTCCTCTGTACCCCTAATCCCATCCATTTCCCCTCCCCCTCCCACCCTCATGGTCAGGTGGCATTCCATGTCCCCTGAACATGCTTAGCCCTAATTGGGCTCTTTAGGAGCAGGGACTCCTCTCTCAGCTTCCCCCCCCCAAAGATTTTTTTGTACTTCAGTAAACCTTGGGCTTCATCCAATGGATGCCTCCTCCTCCAGCACCCTGTGCATGGGTGCTACTGTTTTGACTACCAAGGAATACTTACAGTCTGAACCAGAGCTTGGAAAAGTTACTTTTTTGAACTACGATTCCCATCAGCCCAATCCAGTGGCCATGCTGGATGGGGCTGATGAGAGTTGTAGTTCAAAAAGTAACTTTTCCAAGCTCTGGTCTGAACATCAGAAATAGAAGGAGCGATGAGGTGTGAGCCCAGAAGAATGGCCTCTCAACAGCCGTTAGCCATGACAGCTCAATTGTTATGGTTGTGATATGGAACCTCCATGTTCAGAGGAAATCTATCAAGTGCTGCTTGTGAACTCCCTGGAGCCATCTGGCTGAGTGGCCACTGTGGGAGAGACCAGAGTGCTGGCTCAGATGGACCTTTGGTTTCTTCCAGCAAGTAAATTCTTATTATCAGGGATGGTTATCTTTTCAGCCCAAGGGCCACACTCCATTCTGGGTAATGTTCTGGGGGCCACATGACAGAGGTAGGCAGGAAGAAAGAGCAATGCATGTAAATGTAACCTTTGTGCAGTAGGCTACTTTCTACATAGACTCTTTTTCTCTTCTTCATCCAGGCAAGCGAGAGCATCTTCACTCCAGCCAAGCAGAAACACTCAGCAAAGGTGCAAAGTAGGACTGGTGAAGGGTACATCTTGGAGAGTCCCAAGGCCTAGACAGAGAAACCTGGAGGCTGCATTTTGGACCCCAGGCTTGAGATTCCACAGCCCTGCCTTATATGCTTACCCTGGTTTTCCTGGCAATAAATTTTTGCCACCTGCCCATCCAGAGACCCAGGCAGACGGAACCTATAATTTGCAAATAGCACAGATATTAGAGTGGAGGTTGAGCCTCTTGGGAAATGATGAGTTTCCTTTTGTCTGGGACAGATAATAAATAATAATAATAAACTTTAATTTATAGGCCGCCTCTCTAGCCAGTGGCCACTCCAGGCGGCGTACAATAAAACATGATAAAATACAATAAACAATATAGCCAGTACAGTACAATGCAAAAATTACAGTATTTAGTAGATTGCTCATATTACAGTTCTAGAACTAGTTCACCTTGGAAGTCTCAAAGGTCGTAAAGGCCTGATGGAAAAGCCAAGTTTTCAGGCCCCGGCGAAATATATCTAGGGAAGGGGCATGACGAAGATCCATTGGGAGGGAGTTCCAGATCGTGGGGGCCGCCACAGAAAAAGCCCTCTCTCGAGTCCTCACCAACCTAGCCACTTTAGTCGGCGGAACCGAGAGAAGGCCCTGAGTGGCAGATCTTGTAGGGCGGCACACTTTATGACGGTGGAGGCGCTCCTTCAGGTATACTGGGCCGAAACTGTATAGGGATTTAAAGGTTAATACCAACACCTTGAATTGAGCCCGGAAAACAACTGGAAGCCAGTGAAGATTGTATAACACTGGGCTAATATGATCATAACGGCGGCTATTCGTAAGTAAACGAGCCGCCGTGTTTTGTACCAGTTGTAATTTCCGGACTGTTTTCAAGGGTAACCCCACGTAGAGCGCATTGCAGTAGTCTAAACGAGAGGTGACCAGAGCATGTACTACAAGTGGGAGCTGGTGGACAGGAAGGTAGGGTTGCAGCCTTCGGATGAGATGCAATTGATGCAAAAAAGATGCTTGGGAGAGGAAGGGATCCAAGCAGGCCTGCTCAAAAACTCCTTGGCTGTGGGGCCTCCTCCTGGCCTGAGGCAGCGCAGCCTTTTCTTCCTGCACCTCCACCTGGTATTCTTTCCAACTGCACACATTGCAAATTGACAAGTGTTAGGTTTGCAGTGCTCTCAGTCCTCTAGTCCAAAAGACATTACTAGAAGCTAAAATGATGAAACTGAGGTTATCATACTTTGGACACATCATGTGAAGACATGATTCACTAGAAAAGACAATAATGCTGTGTTTTTGTTGTATGTCACCCAGAGTGGCAGACTAATCTCTGACAGATGGGCGTCTAACAAATCTAATAAATAAATAAATAAATAAATAAATAATAATAATAATAATAATAAAACAGAAGGGAGTAGAAAAAGAGGAAGGCCAAACAAGAGATGGATTGACTCCATGAAGGAAGCCACAGACCTGAACTTACAAGATCTGAACAGGGTGGTTCATGACAGATGCTCTTGGAGGTCGCTGGTTCATAGGGTCGCCACAAGTGGTAATTGACCTGAAGGCACATAACAGCAACAACACCCCAGTAAAGTGGGTCTATAGCCATGAGCGCTGGGTGCGTGATGGCGTCTGGCAAAGCACATGAAATGAATGATGTGTTGTGTTTCCTGCGGTGAGCCTGTTAGGCACAGACTAGATATTCTGAGTATGATGGCCAGCTAACCAGTAAGTGGGTGGGGATCTAGTCCAGTTTGGCTTTTTCAAGCCTTTGGACTAGTCGCCAGAATCGGTGTTGTGTAAAGGCCAGAACTGTTGGCTGGTTGCCGATTTTTTAAAGCAACAGCCAATAGCATCATTTTGACTTAGCGTGCATGCTTCAGTTGGGTAACCCATACATTCAGACCAGAGCTTGGAAGTAACTAGTTACAAGTAACGAATTACTTGTAATTCATTACTTTTTTGAGGAACGAGTGGGTAATTCCTTTACATTTTGATTGTAATAGAACTAGGAGTAATTTCACTACTTTTGTGGAGTAATTGTAACGTTTCCAGAATTACTTTTGGGCATTACTTGGGGGGGGGAGCAGGGGAAATCTTTTGCTCCTCTGATTTGTGGATGAAAATCATGTGCCTCAAACTGGGCTTCTGTGCAGTATTGCTCTTTCCTCATGCTCTGTGGATGGGTAGGAGGCGACGAGGGAGGAGGCGGAGAGTGAGACAGGGTGGAGTGGAGAAAACAATTATTTAAAAAAATGTATAGTGGTGGTGAAGAATGGAGTGGAGGGAAAAAGGATCCAGAGGTCAAGAACATGGATAAAGGAGGAGAAGGAGGCATTAGCAGAATGGAGAGAAAGAACTGTGGAGGTGAAAGATGACGTGCGTGCGTGAGTGCGTGCGTGCGTGCGTGAGAGAGAGAGAGAGAGAGAGAGAGAGAGAGTAAAATCAGAGTAAAAGAAGATGAGATATCCACTGAGAAGACTCTTTGTAGTAGCTAACATTCTCCCCTTTCATGCTGATTGGCTCTTAGGGATGTCTGCTGTTGTGGGAGAAGGCTAATCTGCTGCCCTCAAGTGAACTGGAGGATACTGCCCATTGTCAGTGTGGAAGTAAATCTCAGCTACCAGTACATTCAGTAATTCAAGCAATATCTTTGACAGTGAGAAAGGACAGTCAAATGGTGACAGTGGTAGAGAAGCAGAAAGCAACAGTCAAGCCTAGCCAGATTATTCTATAAATTTAGGATGGATAATCTGAAAAGGGGGTGTGGCTGTGCCTATCATGAAGGGACCCTGCACTTCTGAATTTGCCACTACACTACTGGGGACACTGGCTTCCCATCCCTGCTGTAGATAGTGTGGTCACTTGCACATAAAGAGGCCAAAAGGGACACAGGTCTGCATAGAATTTGCATAGGCTAATAAGAGCATAAGAATCAGGCCAATAGCCCAACTAGTCCAGCATCCTGTTCTCAGAGTGGCCAACCAGAAGCCAATAGGAAGCCCACAAGCAGGACCTGAGTGAAACAACACTCTCCTTGCTTGTGATTCCCAGCAACTGGTATTCAGAGACAAAGTGCCTCTCACAATGGAGGCAGAACATAGCCATCGTGGCTCATAGTAGTTGTATCCCCCAGAAATTTGTCTAATCCTCTTTTGAAGCCAAGTTGGTGGCCATCACTGTCTCCTGTAGGAGTGACTTCCATAGTTTTACTGGGCTGTGCATGAAAAAGAACTTCCTTTTGTCTGTCCTGAATCTTCTGACATTCAGCTTCATTGGATGTCCATGAGTTTTAGTCTTGTAAGAAGGAGAGAAGTTCTGCCTACCTGCTTTTCCATGCATAATCTTATACATTTTTATCATGTCCCCTCTCAGTTGCCTTTTTTCTAAACTGAAAAGCCTCAAATGCTATAGCCTTTTCTGATAAGTAAATTGCTCCAACCGCTTGACCAACATGGTTATCCTTTTCCGATCCCTTTCCAACAATGCAAGATCTTTTTTGAGGTGAGGCAGCCAGGACTGTGTACAGTATTCCAAGGGAGGGCTAGGGATGGGTGAGAAATTCAATTCAGATTGCATTTCTAACAAATTCACACTTTCTGAAACAATATGAGGACTGAAATACAGCCATCCTTCCAAGTTCATACTTATTCAAATTTTGCATCACAGTTCACTAACCAAACAATGTTTACCAAAGGGCATATGTTAGGTGAAAGTGTGCATACAAATGAACACAGGAGTGAAAATAACATGCAAATATGCATTATATGACAAGAAACTGGTTGCAGAAATGTGTACATTGGTGAAAAATGCCTACAAAAATATATTTAGTAGGAGAAATTCTCACTAAACTGCTGGAGAATTTTCCTGAAGATTTAAAAAAAACAACCCTGCAAATTGCTGCAGAAATGTGGAGAACTGAATTTAAGATTGGGAAAATGAGAAATGGAGAGAACCGAAAATGACCGATCTTTCCATCCTTTGCGAGGGCTCACCATAGATTCGAATAATGGTATTATGATACTGGCAGTTTTCTTTTCAGTCCTATTGCTAATGTTCCCTCATGTGGCATTTGTCCTTTTCACACCTGTCACACACTGGGTGGGCATTTTCATCAAGTTATCCACTATGATCCCAAAGTCTAGTTCCTAGTCAGTTGCCTCCAGTTCAGTTGCCATAAGCTCATACTGGAAATTAGGGGGTTTGCCCCGATATACATCATTTTACACTTGCTTACATTGAATGGCCTTTTCTATTTTACTTCCCATTCACCCAGTTTGGTGAAGAATCCTTTTGTGACTTTTCGCATTCCAATTTTGTTTTAAACACCTTGACCAATTTGCTGTCACCAGCAAAGAAAGAAACTTCACTGCTTGCCTCCAAACTCCAGGTGGTTTATGAACAAGTTTAAAAGTGCAGGTGCAAATGCTAATTCTTGGGGGAGGTGCTTTCTACATTCCTTCATTGGGAGAATGGTGCCTTCTACCAACTCCGGTTGGTGGCCCAGCTATGCCCCTATCTGGACAGGGATAACCTGGCTTCAGTTGTCCATGCTCTGGTAACCTGCAAGTTAGATTACTGCAATGCGCTTTACGTGGGGCTGCCTTTGAAGACAGTTTGAAAACTGCAGCTTGTGCAAAATGCAGTGGCCAGATTGATAACAGGGACCAGACAGTTGGAACATATAAAACCGATTCTGGCCCACTTGCATTGGCTGCCTGTATGTTTCCGAGCCCAATTCAAGGTGCTGGTTTTAACCAATAAAGCCTTACACGGCTTGGGACCGCAATACCTGATGGAACGCCTCTCCTGACACGAACCCACCCGTACACTACGCTCCACATGAAATGTCCTCCTCTGGGTGCCTACTCTGAGGGAAGCTGGGAGTCTGGCAACAAGGGAGAGGGCCTTCTCAGTGGTGGCCCCCAAATTATGGAATGATCTTTTTGATGAGGTGTTCCTGGCGCCGAAAACATAACAGTGTTGGCGCCAGGTTAAGACTGTTCTCTTCTCCCAGGCATTTTTAACAGCATTTAAATAGCACGTTTTTAACTTGCCTATCGGTTTTTATGGGTTGTAATTTGGTATGGTTTTAAATTTGTATACTTATTTTTAATGTTTTTAACTGTAAATCGCCCAGAGAGCTTTGGCTATGAGGCGGTATATAAATGCAATAAATAAATAAACCCAGACTTTGTACAGATCATAAAATGAAAAAGGCAAAGGAGTCCAGAGCTTGGAAAAGTTACTTTTTTGAACTACAACTCCCATAAGCCCCAGCCAGCATGGCCACTGGATTGGGCTGGTGGGAGTTGTAGTTCAAAAAAGTAACTTTTCCAAGCTCTGAAGGAGTCAAAAAGTATTTATCAATACATTTATTTCCTTTTCAGGTTAATTTAATCCTGGTTATTTTTATTAACATTTTTTGAGGAGATATTTGAGGAGAAAGTGTGTGTGGCTTCTACCTCTTCTGGTTTTCTCTCTATCCTCCTTCTCCCTTCTCAAGAAACAGGAGACAAGCAGTGCAATAGTACAATTGCTTAGCATTTCTTTTCAAGGTTCCTTAAAGAGTCTTGCCTTGGTTCAGAAGGGGTCCCTGCTGTCACAGCTGCTTCTCTGCTGGGAGAAACTGTGTGTGGCCTCCACCTCCCCTTACAGCCACCCCTTTCCTCCAAGTTTTCCACTATTTGGAGCATTGGTTCAGAAGGTTTCCATGCTGTCGCACTTGGCTATTTATTGATTGGTTTGTGGCCTCCACCACCCCTTACAGCCACCCCTATCCTCCAATTCTTCAGACGATTTCTCATGATGTCATATATACAAAGTTTGCTCAGTCATTTCTCAACTGACAGCATTACCAAGGCTGTCATCTGAAACAGCGTTCCTCGAGAATGTCTTCATCCTCTTCAGAGCTTCATCCTCTTCAGAGCTTCATCCTCTTCATCCTGTTCAGAGCTTCATCCTCTTCATCCTCTTCAGAGCTTCATCATCTTCATCCTGTTCAGAGCTTCATCCTGTTCAGAGCTTCATCCTCTTCATCCTCTTCAGAGCTTCATCCTCTTCATCCTCTTCAGAGCTTCATCCTCTTCATCCTCTTCAGAGCTTCATCCTGTTCAGAGCTTCATCCTGTTCAGAGCTTCATCCTCTTCATCCTCTTCAGAGCTTCATCCTCTTCATCCTCTTCAGAGCTTCATCCTCTTCTGCTTCTGCTGTTGTCATAGGTATAGTCATGAGGATTCTGAGTAACGTTTGCTCCAATGCTGGCTCCAGATTGTTCTCCAAAAGAAGGTATAGGAGCATGGAAACATCCCTACATTTGTACAGTTCTGTTGTCTGGTGTAGGAGGAAGAGCTCTGTCTTCAACCAATCTTTCTCCAGCAATAAATGCCTGCTGTGGAAATCTTTGGCTGTGTGTTGGAATCAAAGTCCCCTGTATCAGTGATGAACTTGAAAGATGACTGGTGAATACAAATTGTTCATTGGCATGTGCGATGATGATATCACAGGTTTCCGATGCCACGCAATTGCAGGATCACCTTTGATTTGTTTCAGGGAAGGTGAGATTCCAAAGGTAATTCAGCAAACAAGCTTCAAATGGACTCTCTCACAATATCAGTGGAATCCTCAGACTCTGACAGAGATGTCTTCACTGCTGCAGAATCCATGGCTGTTCTTTGGAATCTATGGTAGAGGACATTGGTGTGAGACCTTATTCTATGGAACAGAGATAGCAAGTACAGGAAGAGACCACAGGGCAGAATGAAGGAGGCCGGAGTGCCTGGAAGCAAGATAAGCAACCCCAGGACAGGGGAGGAGGAGACCAGAAGAAGAGAAGAGAGCCCACAGTAGGGGTAAAGGAAGCCATTGGGCCTCAAGGTAAGGGAAGAGACACAAAGGTATGGGTGTGTTACACTAGAATTTAAGGTTTGCTTTCCGCTGTGTGAGAACCCCAATACTCACACAACGCGAGACTCTGAATCATAACCAAAGCTATTTTATTATCTATACGTTTTGCAAAGCGGAGAGCTCACAATAGACTCATGTCAGTTTGTGAGGTCTAAAAGTTACAGTAGCGCAGTAACACAGATATAGGTTCCCGTTTCCACGCAGTTTCACATGCATTCCAAAGGTGGGGGTTAGTCATTACACTCTGTACTGCAGATAAGAAATGAAGCTGCTAGCTTGTTCATTTGTTTGATACTTTTCAGTTTGCTGAGTCCTATCAAATGGACAATGACCTAATGTTGCCAACTTACCAAAGGTCATTGTCATCATTCTACATGTATTGTCAACATTTCTATAGGTACAGAAAAGCTTTTAATTCAAACTTCAGTGTAACAGTCCTCCCCCAAAAGCATTTAGGGCAGGGAAACCGTTAATTTCCTCTTGTGGAGAGCCTTGAACCACCTATTGCCTTAAATGAAAAACTAACTTCCCTGGGTTTCTAACACAGGAAGGTTTCACTGTCCTGAATGCTTTTTACATTAAGTCAGGCCAGAAAACCTCATATGCGTGCGTGTATATCTGCATGTATGCTTTTAATTAACACTAAAAACAACTAAGGCTCTTTCTAACGAACAATGGGATTCACTGTAGGTGAGGGAAATTTGCCAAAGGAATAAGATAACATTTATGCAACAGTGTTTAACTTTGCCCTTGTTTTTCTTTGCACAAAACCTTTGGAACGCATTACTAGTCATACCATCCGGTGGGGGCATGTGTGAGAGTTGGGGTGGAAGCTATAGCTCTTGGCCTTGCACCTCCTAGATTCCACTTGAACCAAAATAGGGTTAGCCGAGCTGTTACACTTCCCCGGTGAAGGGCATACCCATACAGATGTCCTTTCACCTCTCAGTCACTATCTTGCCCCTAGACTCCAATGCTGACTTCCATTCGGCGTATCTGTGCCATTTAAGTTTGAATCCATATCACAAGGGCCCTTAAAACAAAGACCAGAATTAAAATATCAAAATCACCACAATGGGGTGCACTATAAGAATTAAACCTTCTTTGGCGTCTTCACCCCAACCAAAGAGAATTCCACCGTCTGTGTGTCTCTATCTATAAGAACTTATCTATAATGTAAGTGACTGTATAGCAATCATGTGCTATCTGACGTGTAGCTTGTTCTCCCATTTATTTAATTGCTTCTAATTGTTTCTGTAACATAGGATGAAAAAGTAACTTCTGGAGATCAGCTAGGCCATAACCTAATGCAATGGGTTTGAGGTGTTGAAACAGATCTATTCTCTGGATGATTCATACAGGGACTTTAAATGAAAAATCACATCCTACTATTTCCTCAATACCACAAAGCATCCATTGATATATCTTAGCATAGGTTGTATATAACACTTATCAATAACAACATAATCACAAAATGTTCTAAGGCACATGCACCCATGTCCAGAATATACAATAGTTGAACTTGATTCATTTCTTTAATTGTTTCCCATCTTGCATGCTTAATTATAGCCCACTGGTGCAATTCCTGGGCATTGCACTATTCCTCACGAGGGATTTAAAAGGCCAAAAACATCCCAAGAGCAAAACATTCTTAACACTTAAACTATGTAAGAAAAAACAGCCAATGGTTAAATAGTCACATAAACACAATGCATAAATGGTTACATTCAATATTACAATTAAAATCATGGTCTTAAAACATACTGCAGGTTTGTACAAAGTTCATCTTCAAAAGATCAGATAGTCAGCTTAATCGATCAGTCTGTGGGTTGCTGATGCTAATCAGAAATTCAAATGATGAGAAAAACAGTTTATTGCAGCAGCTTTCTTTCTGGAAGGAAAAAGTACGGAGACTGTATTTCTCAGAACCCACCTCCCCCGTGTGACTTTTAGAAATGCCTTTTCTCCCACTGGCATGTCGAGGTGGGAATTCATCAGATCCTTTAAAAACAGTCCTTCTGAGGAAAACAAAGCATCAGGGTCCCATGGTTGAGAAGGCATCTATTGGATGTAATGTCCTTTTTACACATGCTGCGTGTATCCAGGCCTCCTTTTTCTTTGCTTTAACTGCTACAAGAATTGGAAAAAGTTGAACCCAGGAAATTACTACTTCTCACACATTATAAGACCCAATATAGAATCACTCATTATTTGAATGAGATATGAAAACATGTGTATATAGCCAAACACTAAATTGTAATGTTATTTTTCCACATCATTATTATTGTACACATCTGTACATACCATATATGCCTACCTACCCTTTTTCCATGGCAAAACAGCATACTCAAGCCCAAAACTCATAGGGGGTATACATATATACATAAAAAGAATAATACCCATGGCCATGTACCACCTGCCAGATGGCCAAACACCACCACTTTTCCCTTACCGCTAAATATTTTTGGCAAGGATATCAATAATTTGTGAGGCTCCAGTCAAAAACGCCTGTAATAAAATCTCCTGTGACACACATACAAAAAGAAAACATTCCTTTGGGAGAAAATGCTTCCTTTACAAATCATTGCGTGCAGGAAGGAAAATATAAAAACAACACACATTTATGGCCACAGCTGAGGCTTCTGGACGAGACAATTGAACTGCTTTATACCTTGCACCGGGTCATATTGTAAAAAGATGTCAGACAGACAAACACATAACCGATTTCCCTAGCCTCTGATCATGTGCAGAGGTTGCTGGAAAGATACAGAAATACTGGGAAAAACAGGAAAAGGAGCCCCAGAGAGGAAAATTAAGTTTCTCTTTGCAAGAGGAAGGAAGAGAAGCCAGCATTTGTGATAAAAAAGAACATTGTATAGCTACTAAACTTAAGGCCTTTTACAATTTCCCAAATTCTTCTTGTTGGTCATGACTTGGCTGAAAAGAATTGGCATAGTTAAAACAAAACATACATATCACACCCTTTAAGCTGGCCCATTAAAGAATACCATATTACTGTACATCCTGGGCAATAAAGTCCTGAATTTAGGATGCATGCACACAACTAAGACTGGAGGGAGAAAAATCAAGCAGTTTGTCCTTCCACTGCTTGACTACAAAACTTGTACCTTCAATGAAGCCCAAAGAAAATACTTAGTTCTACAAGCATCTTTTTGTGTAATGCATTTGAATCTAAAATTCCATTCCCTAATTTTGTGCTTAATTCTGATACATATGGGATCTTTCTCTTTTGGATTTCTCTTACTGCAAATGCAAAACAAAGCACAGTTAGTAGATAACATTCCAAATACAATTGTGTTTTCATTTGTACCATGTCAGGGAATTTCACCAGTGAACACCCTGTTTGCAGATCAATTGCTCTGAGTTTCTCTTACTCAGCTTATGAAGGACTGCATGCAATAACACATTTGCACCAGTGCCTGAATTTACACGCACAAAGTGTGACAATAAAAAAGGCAACTCCCTGTTGGAATCAGGGCTTTGCAATTTGTCTATTTGCATGCAAATGGCATCAGAAACCAACTGCTGTTTTGGAAGCCAAATTGTATTAATTTTCAAAGTAAATTCAATGTCTGGATAGACTCTTCCCGAAGCTAGAAGCTCTATACTTTGAGTCTTGTTTTGATCCAAAGGCTGTTTGCCAACAAGAGATTGTTCCTCAGGAAAAGAATACCCAAGGGAAGCATTCAAATCAGTATTTTTTTCCATGGAAGTGGGCACATCTTGTGCGTTTTCAAGTAACTCTGAAGCATTTAAGCAAGGGCCTGCACTTTCAGAAGATGCTTTTGTATGTTCCCCTTTAAGAACATTAATAGGACTTTGCTCAAAGACAGGAGCCCTCCTGGTTTCAACTGTTTCTTTTTCCTTTTGTGCCAAAGAAGGTCTTGCACTGTGATCCATGACACCCTGTTTTAGGAGAGAATTGCCTCTCCCCGTAGCTACAGAATTTGTACCAAAGACCTCTGGTTTTTGCAGGCTGGATTCATTTGAAAAACCCAAGCCTGGTTTTCTTGCCAATTTTCCCAGTTCCCAAATGGTGACCCCCAGTTTTTCCAAATTATGCTGCATTACAAAAGAAATGTTGCCAGCCTTTAAAAAGACGTTCTCAAAAGTCATACAAAAACACACGTCATTGTTTGCAATTCTTTTCAAGAAAGACAAACAAAAACACACCAGATTAAAAACACTACATTCATTTAACACAAAGCAATTGTTTGTTGTTGTTTTTCCTTCTCAACTGCTGCAAAATAAAAAGTCAATGGAGAAAACAACCTGAAAGAACTTCTCCGAACAAGGAGAGAGCAAAAGGGAGACCTTGAAGGTTCTCCTTTATAAAAACAAAACAAGCATTGTTAACATTTATCCATCAAGACGGACAAGTGAAATAAAGGAGATTCCTAGCTTCTGCCAGGAAAGCCGAGTGGGATAAAAAAGATTAAACTTTTAGAAGATATAATAAAATTATATCAGGCTTCATGGAGCTGCTTTACTCTTCTTGGCTGCTTGCCTGCCAAGGGGGGGGAGAAGGAGGGGTTACTGACACACACATACCCAGAGAACGAGCTGCAGTGTTAGAACTAAACCCCGTAATGGATCAAAGGAAAAAAGACTCTAACATTATTCTCTTTTTCTTCTCCCTAAAAACAACTCACTAATTTGCTCAAAACATTCCTTACTCAGCACCACTAATCACCGTCTCTTTAACCTTTCCACTGTCTACGTAGCTCAAACCTTCTGTCTAAACCCCAAACTTCCAGGACCACCTCTCTTAATCACTAGCTTAAACAAACAGAGCAAATTCCTTCACACTAACTTCAAAGATTACTAAAGGAACAGATTAGGTTCTTTAAGTCTTGTGAAAGACAAAGGCAGCAAGCAGAGATGTTTTAAACAGCAATAGCCAAGGGGGAACAATTCTCTTATAACATTTCCACAGAAAACCTTTATACAGACACTTCAAGAAACCTTTACACATTCATACATGAGTACTCAATTCATACACATCTTATGCCCAACCATGCTTTTTCTCTTTTTCTCACAAGCGCATGACCATTTCATACAAACATTTACAACAACTTTATCCCATATACCCAGGGTTTCCCCCCTCAGGTCATTTCAAAGCTCACATAGTTTTCTTAGTTTACACAATTTAACTAAAACCCATTTCAACATGGCGCCTGGTCTCAATTTTTGGGTTTTTCACCTGTTTCCTCAAGAAAAATCTGACTCATCTTGTGTTCAACACTCAGAGTCAATTGGGAGTTTCCACATTCCCCAGGATCCCCTGAGCTTTTCAGCAGGCCGCCCCCCTGGATGAGCGTTGGTTCGTTCAAGTCTCTATAGGGGCCCTCAATCAATACTCACATAGTACTTGCTTTCCGTCTGCCCAGCCCTCGGGTCAGGCCAAAAACGGCCTGGAGCACTCTTCCCCAGCTCTCTGGCGCGGTGCAAGTACTTGTGAGGTTAACCAGAAGGGGTCCCGGCGGAGTCGCCAGAACTGTTACACTAGAATTTAAGGTTCGTTTTCCGATGGGTGAGAACCCCAATACTCACACAACGCAAGACTCTGAATCATAACCAAAGCTATTTTATTATCTATACGTTTTGCAAAGCGGAGAGCTCACAATAGACTCATGTCAGTTTGTGAGGTCTAAAAGTTACAGCAGCACAGTAACACAGATATAGGTTCCCGTTTCCAGGCAGTTTCACATGCATTCCAAAGGTGGGGGTTAGTCATTACACTCTGTACTGCAGATAAGAAATGAAGCTGCTAGCTTGTTCATTTGTTTGATACTTTTCAGTTTGCTGAGTCCTATCAAATGGACAACGACCTAATGTTGCCAACTTACCAAAGGTCATTGTCATCATCCTACATGTATTGTCAACATTTCTATAGGTACAGAAAAGCTTTTAATTCAAACTTCAGTGTAACAGGTGAAAGGAGGCAAGTGGGCCTGGAAGCAAGAGAAGAGACTTACCCGAAGGTGGGGATGAAGTAGGCTAGTAGGCCAGGAAGGAGATATGTGGGATGAATATATTGTCATTCCTACAGTGCTTTCTTTGAAATGCTACTTACCGGTGCAGAGTCCCGTCACCTCTTTTGTTGCTGCCCAAGGACACCATTTTATGCTGGCTCCCATGGCACATTTCTCAAGAGATGACTCCTGGCACCTCATTTCTTTCTCCGCTTTGACCCCACACTCGTGGAGGTCATTTGCTTCCATGCCATTCCTTTAACCGCACACTGGGATGGGGATCTCTTCTTTTATTTCCTGACCCACTGCCTTCTTTCACCTAAACTTTGTTGTATGTGTGTGTGTGGTTTGGTGCGCTGGCCCGGCGCCTCGTTCACTGCAACTCTGGGCATGGTATCTCTCCTCTTCCTTCAAGGCCTGCTGGCCCAACCATAAGAGTCATGCCATCCCCTAAGAGAAGAGACCTCAGGGAGTCAGGAAAGGAGGCCAGTGGAGTTGAAATTAAGAGACCAGGGGAAGAGGAGAGCAGCCAGCATGCATTAAAAGAATAGACCTCTAAGGAGGATTGGGGTAAAGGAGGCCAGAGGGCCAGGAAGTAAGAGAAGAGACCTCCCCAAGGTTAGGGTAAAGAAGGCCACTGGGTCAGCAGGTAAGAGAAGAGACAGCCCCGAGGTTGGGGTAAAGAAGGCCACTGGGTCAGCTGGTAAGAGAAGAGACAGCCCCAAGGTTGGGGTAAAGAAGGCCAGTGGATCAGAAGGTAAGAGAAGAGACAGCCCCGAGGTTGGGGTAAAGGAGGCCAACGGGCCAGGAAGCAAGAGAAGAGACAGCCCCGAGGTTGGGGTAAAGAAGGCCAGTGGGTCAGAAGGTAAGAGAAGAGACAGCCCCGAGGTTGGGGTAAAGAAGGCCAGCGGGCCAGGAAGCAAGAGAAGAGAACCGCCAGGGGATCAGATAGAAGGAGCCCAAGAATTAAGAGAAGAGACCTCCTCGAGGGTGAGGGTAAAGGAAGCCCGTTGGCCAGGAAGTAAGAGAAGGGATGACTCTTAGGGTTGGGCTGAACATGGCCAGCAGGCCCCAAAGGAAGAGGAGATACCAAATATAACACCACCCCCAGAGTTGCAACGAAGGAGGCACTGGGCCAGGGCTTAAAAAAGAAACCACACACACACACACACAAGAGAGTTAAGGTGAAGGAAGGCAGTGGGTCAGCAAATAAGAGATCCCCATCCCAGTGTGCGGTTTGAGGGAGCCAGCAGGCATGGAAGCAAATGACCTCCCCCGGGCCAGAGCTTGGAAAAGTTACTTTTTTGAACTACAACTCTCATCAGCCCAATCTAGTGGCCATGCTGGCTGGGGCTGATGGGAGTTGTAGTTCAAAAAAGTAACTTTTCCAAGCTCTGCCCTGGTCGATGGTCAGAAGGCTACTGGGTCAGGAGAAGAAAATCCATCCATTCCCTGAAAAGAGAGATCCATCCTCTTTCTGCAACAATCTCTTCTTCCTCAGCAGGTGATCCTTTCAAGCCTGCCTGCTCCTTCCTCCTCCATGCCGGATAGTCCTGAGTAATGGGCCAGGGAAGGATAGCACCTCACAGAAGAGACATCACTGGTGATGTAATAATTGCCATATTGCAGTTGGCAGTCGATGAGGTCGTTTGCCCCAGTTGGGAATGTTGAAATTAATGCACAATGCATGACCTGTGTGTAAAGGCAAAGTTGAGAGAGAAGGCACTGCTGGGACTCTGACATGAAATGACCCCTCCGAAGCCCAGCCCTTCTATGTGCAGCTGAGACTCCTGTGGCTGTCCAAAGTTTCTGCGGCAACTGCACAGGAGAACACAAAGTTCTGCTCTTTGAACGTTCCGTGTGTTATTGTGGTAACTGCACATTTCTCCCCTGGAAGTGTGCTACCTCGCAAGCCAGCCCAGATAGCACCAGATGTTTAGGTCCCCAGGTGACTGGGCATTGCCTCATCTGGTCAGATGGATAGTCTGTAGCTACATCTATTGCCCCCTCTCATGTTTACCATTCATTCATTCATTCATACCCTGCCCTTCCTCCCAGTGGGAGCCCAGTTCCTATTACACAGAATATCGTATTTCCAAAGACAATAAAGATGAATAAATTACAG